>NC_079151.1:133977016-135207433 GCF_947563725.1 Argiope bruennichi | reverse complement strand
TTTTCTTAATCTATTTTTTTTTTTTGCTTATACGTAAATGAAATAATTAAAATTAAAAATACGTTCTATAATTTTTATTTTATGCTTTTTTTTTATTGAAGAATTAAGGTTATATATTCAAATATAGGTTAACTGATATCTTAATTTTTATCATATGCGTCATTTCTGAGACAGAAGAGTTTTGATATTTAATATTATAAACTATTCCTTTATTTTTAGATATTTATTACAGAATCTGAGTATTTTGAAGATAACGCCTTTCTGAAAACTCTGAAGAAAACATATATTCTTTTGTAATCCTGAAGATAATATAGTTTATAGGATCTAAATCCATTTATTATATGCATTATGACTTATTTATTATGCAGGTAATGTGATTTATTTCTTACAAATGAGAATTTGTTTAAGAATAAATAATTCTTTTGCACTGGACTTATTTAATTCTAGAAAGGCGATATTTTCCGTATATTTAGAAGGAATTGGATCAATTGTTTTCATAGCTTTCTTCAAAAAAATTTACACACCTTTTTTTTTACTTATTTAGTTTTGAAAGCAAGTATAAGTATCTTTTGATCAGTTTGTGATAGATGCGGCTGGAAACGGAAGTTATGAAATGATATTTAGATTATTCATTGTTATAAATTATTTCAAATAATGTTTAGAAGACAGGAGTTCTTTTTATAATATAAAAATCCTGAAGCCTTTTGAGTAAATTACTATTTATTTTACTTACTTCGAATTAACTAAAGTAACAGTTCGCTTTATCTCTTTTTCTTTCAGGGACCGCCAGTTGTTGGATGGAAAATAGAGTATCTAGGATCTTACCCACAAAGTTTAATCACAGCTTAGAAATAGGGTGCGGAGTTGAAGAAATCAAAATATTTTCAAACACAAAAGTTTCACACATTGGTTCAATAAGCTCCCTAGAACCACATGACATATAAAATAAAAACTAAAATTTCAAAATTTAAATAAAAAAAATAAGAAGGCAAAAAATATAAGAATAAAAATAAAAGGAAAGGTGAACTACTTAAAAGCAAAACACTATTATATAGAAAAAGGTTTAACAGAATACAAACAGCATCAACTCATAAAAATAAAAGTAGTTTCTTGAAAAGAAATATTTAAAAATACATGAATATGTAAAAAAAGTTGTAGAGTTCTGTAGGAAAGGATGATAATGTAATCACGTGAACCTACACACAAACTTTATATATATATAAAGTTTAAAATTCTGGATAAAATTGAGAAATAAAATTTAAATTTGAAGATCATCATGTTTCCCGAGTTTATAATTTCATAATGATATCATATTTAAGTTTCAACATTTGAGGAATCGCTTATTGGAATATATAATATATTTATTTTCCTAAACAAGGATTCATCAATAAATTGTATTTTTTAGTCTTGACTAATCGCACTCTTTGTGAGCTCACACCAGAGTTTTTTAAATGAAAATGAACAAACATTGAGAGAAAAGGAATTAACTTCTTTTGTTTTAGACCACTTTCTGTACGAATATCTACTCAGAAAATGAATATTCTACGCTATTGCTGTATTATATTTTTTTTACAATATATCTTTCTAGCAATAATTTGAATTCACTATCCATGGATTGTTTTATTCTTATTTGCTTTATTTTCTGATTTCTGCAATCTTCTTTACAGTTTTCAGTTCCGACTAACCATCTTTTTTTTCTACATTCATGTATCATATTTGAAAGCGCGATATTTTTATGAAAGTAAGAATATGTGAAAAGCAAGAATATTTTCTGAGTTCTCCAGCCTACATGATTTTTCTTCTTTCACATACTATTTTAAATATCTAATGGATTTAAAGAAGGTTTTTCTCAACTTCCTCATCTTCTTTTTCTCCTTCCTATTTTCGATATTCCATTTCTGCCTCCTGACGAAAAGACGTGATTTCAAATCACTTCCTTCAACCTTTGATACCGAAACACATTTGAACATAAAGAACATTTGCATATGAATGTAGCAAACCGGCTGAGATGGATGCTAGAAATAGAATAAGAGTTGAAGAAGCTAACGGATCTAGAAGCTGCACAGATAATCCACCATCTGTTTTTTGTGACACGTTCGCTTATAGATTCGCATTTACTGGAGGTTTATAGGTTCATTTTCATATTTTACGTTGCAGATCTCTAGTTATTCAAACTTTGCTGTTGCGTGCTCTCTATTTTTCATGCAAAGTATTCGGCTTTACTTCATAAGATACCCTTTCTTATATGTTACAACAGGTGTATTTCACTGTGAATTTTCAAACCCATTTGTGTTTGTTGCGCTATTTCTAGAAACAGTAGGGGATTACTTAAAATGTATATGTTGCTATGAGATATTTTGAAATTTTAAGATAAGGTAAATGGGCCATATATTGTTCAAATAAGCCTTTATTTTATGTATAGAAATAATTTACGTGTCTATTTGTACGAAATTAATTCTAATCTTTTTTCCTGAAATAAATTCGATATGTTACGTATCTGACACATAATTTTTTTTTTTCAAATGCGCAGCTTTCTTAGAGACAATTGTACTTATCTTTTTTAAAAAAAGTCTTTCTTAAACCGACTATGTCCAAACTGGGTGAAGTTAAAATTTAATTTATGTTATTATCACACTTTGATTATTAAGGTGAAAATTATGACACTGCAAAATTAAAGTAATAAAATTATCTTTTATTACTTTTTTTACTTTTATACTTATTTTTAAGTATATTTTTAACATTTTCCATATTTTTCTTAACTAAATAATAAAAAGAGAAACATAGAATAATTCAACACAAATGTAACTTTTAAGTTTGATTTCCCTTAAAATACTCATATCGCATTTTTAATGAAACGAAGTATATATATATATATATATATATAGCACATTTTAATAGTGGTTTCTTTATGACAATCATTTCTATAAAGTCCTTCTAAAAATGAACATAGCAAAACGTTGTTGTTAGAAAACTAAGATGGTGAAATTCTGTTATTTCTTATAGCACTTGCCATGGACAAGCCCGCTGTTACGAAGACAGCGATTTTAAGCCGGTGGGGGAGTGTCTCTTGTTTGTTTAGTAGCGCCAACTAGGGCCAAGAGTACGACTTTGCTACTTAAGCATCACTCATTCGCTTGCACAACCCCTTTTTACAGGAGGGCACATTCACACAGATAGATTAACGGAAGAACAACCATGTCCAAACCGGGACTCGAACCCAGGACGCCCAGATCACTGGGAAGACGCGCTACCCTATGCCATGACGCCGGCTACCTAAAAAGTAAAATGCCCGTTATATCTATTTTCTTTTCCATCTGTTGATACATTATAGAACTTTGTCATATTCTGAAAGAAGAAGAAAAAATCGTTTCTTTGTTTCAATTTCCATTTTTTATGGCATTTACTTTCTACATGTTTGCTTGCTTTTTTTCTGGGGGACGACACTTTTTCTGGTGATAGTACCTTTTCATTTTTTTTTTTTTTACTTTTCCATGAGCTCTATTAGACAAGATTTGAAAAAAAAAACAGTTTCGACTTGGAAGTTGGAAATTTAGTGGAGACTGTGATGGATTTTTAGTGAAAATACTTTTGAAAAATTATGCTGTTCATTTGGATCACACGATACCATGCCAAATTAGGTGATTTCACGCCAGGCCTCAATCTCTCTACATATTTCCCTAATGTATATCTCTATACATTAGAGAGAAAGTTTACGTGCAAACTATGGTAGTTTTTCCCCAACTTGGTGAACTCTTCCTTCAAATAATGCAGCTATCCTTCCCTTTCATAACTCTTTAGCCTTTTTCTCTCACACACACTCTCTTTCTCACGTGCTATTTAAAACAGTTGAAAGCTATTTAAAACAGTACGGACTGAAAATTAGATTAATGTAGATTGCATCTCCAATTTTCCAGTAAATGCCATGTAAATTCTGACTAGATTAGAGCACTGGAAATTGTTTCTGAAATTCTTTAACTCTACTGCTTTATATAAAGATTTTGAAATTCTGGCTTTACAGGTATTAGATTGCAAGATGACTTTTTAGAATCCTTTCGATCCTCAAGGTAATTTGTTAGTTAATATCGTCTTGAGTTATATATTGTTGGTGTTGCAAGAATTGAAATCTGGAACAAGTAAACGTGAAACGGCATAATTCTATTTCATTGAATTCTTATATACTAACTCCCATTGCATGTATTCTTACTTTGGGTTACCTGTTGCATATATTCTTACCATATTTGTAGTGATATCATTAAGTTACATATCATTTTATAGGTAATTTGAACGGTAATGTATCGCATAAGATTAAATTCAATTATCGTCATTTTTACTGTCATATCTAAATAACCAGAAAAAAAGGAACATGATTTGCTTTAATTGATAAGACATGGAAGAATTCCATTTGAATGTAGTCAATGAGCATGAATGCTTGGCATGCCAGTAAGATAGCATTGGCCACTAAGGCTATTGTGTTAATCCAGCAGTTGCTGCTATGTTGCTGTTGCTCAGCTGACGCAATCTTTTGTAATTTAGTGGAGTTCGCTTTTACTTAGTATTTGTGATTGGTATGAAGTTGGTCTTTATTCTTTAATTTTTTTTAATTTACGGAAGCAAAAAAAAAAAAGGAAATGACACAAAAGTTAGCATATAAAAAATGTTGGAAATTCTTAATATTTCATGAATAAGGGATTTGGCTGTAATCAATTTGAAAACAAATAGGTAGATATCTAACTGAGGGTGAACCTTCTGAATTGTAGAATAAATATAAGGAAATTAAACTTTAGAATACTTGGGAAAATGTACAGCATCAAGTGATTATAGAATAATTTAAAGATCATGCTTACGAGATAGAAGAAAATCATTTGGAAATATGTCATGTAAAATGTGACAATGCAATGTGAAGTTGAGTTCGAGTATCTTTCGATACATGTTGCAGGAATTTGGTCTCAATGTAAGAATTTCAAAGTAAAAGCCATTGCGAAATCAGAGGTTGAAAAAATTAAATTGTTCTAAAATGCATGTGAACTACTACTGTTTTACACATGTGGTCCTTTTCCAGAGGATGAAGAATTTATACATCAATAAAATTTAGCGTCATGCCATATTGTCTTTGTATGTAAAATGCTTTAAAATTTAAAGATTTGGAAGTGTACACATTTCATTACTAGAATGTCCAGGGAATATACTGAGGTCTTCATCCAATCAAAAAAATCTAAGAAGTCAGATAAAAACTTACCACAGACGTGGTCCAATAATTCTACAAGGATATTACATTATAACAACTGAAGAACTAAAAGCATTGGTGAATTCTGTGAGAATTCCGTAAACGAAAGATTAAGGTTATTTAACTGAGTATGATTGCCATGAGTGAGAAGATTTATATACGGCCTTATTACTGTGTTTCGTGTTTCTATTTTAAAGTCACATCGATAGAATAGTGCTTGTAGAAATATCGATTATAGAAATCAATCGATTAAAGTAAATTGATTACAAAATTATTGCTATTTATCTCAATAAATTTAATGTTATGAATCATCAAATCTCAAAAACAAGCTCATTCCAAAAGGTTACCACATTTTTTTAAGCGATATCCCTTTCCATATCATAATATAATTAAGTGGTTGTTAGTAGATGTGTTTTTTTATATAATTTTATATTTGAGATAAAATGCATTCCTAATAAAAACTATAAATAATTCAGATCAATTATCTTATGAAAGCAATTCTAATTTATTAATACCCATGAAAAATATAGTAAAAAAAAACATAACTATTCCTTTTAATGAATCCTTAAGAAAATTATTCATGTTTTGTCTACGAAATTTTTGATTGAGAATAGAAAGACTCATTATCGTTATTTTTTTATTTGACTGTTGTTCAAGAAGACTGGAATTGCTTTGCATTATTATTTACTATTTCAAGCTTTAATCCAAATGCATGTTTATTAAAAAGTAATAATAATAAGTAATTCAAAGCAATACATTTGCAGTAAAATGATTATTATTTACATACCACGCAATTTAAGTCTATATTTGTATTTTCGTATAAATGTTTTTTGCGTTTTTGTTTGGAAATTTAATTATTCACGGTTTCTTTCATAAGTTGCTTCCATTCTTTTTTGCTAAATAATATATTAAATGTGAAAGAAAGAACTCCGATGGACTGTTTTATTGTTTGATGAATTAACAGAAAATGAAGAATTATCATTCGAACATCTCAGTATTTGAGTGTTATTGAGGGAGAATCATATGATAAAATCTGGTTACAGTGAAACACATCGTTGATATTTTAAGTAAATGTAAATTCTTTTCCTCAAAATTAATTATTATGTCCCGTTTCGTAAATTAAATATAATTTCCCTTAATAATTAAATGAATTAATGTGTCCTATAATAATTAATATATTGAATAAAAAATACTATATAAACAAATTTTATTTCCAGCTTATTCTTTACTGACTTACTGAAGTTTAAATCCCATCCCGTACTTTTTTTGTTTCATCACACAACTTTAAAAATGTTGACATATTTCAGTAGTTTGCGTATTAAAATACAGATGTGTATACTGAAACACTAGAAATTCCTTTTTTTCCCCACAAAAGTAGCATAGAATCGTCTTCAATATGTATAGACACTTAGATTGTATAGACATAAGGATAGACACATAGATTTATCAAAAAAATTCTTTCTTTCTTTTTATTCTATAATGGATAAAAATGAAAAATAAATGTATTTATCTTCTCTTCATTATTTAATTGAATATCAATTTTCTCAATTTTTCTTATATTTAATATTATGCATATAAAATATTATTTAGTAATTTTACTTAATCTGACTGGTTATCCATTAAGTATGATTGTTTTTACACATTTTTTGATATATTTTTCTCATGTATTGACGATGACTTTTTAAGTTTTCTCATAACTTAACAGACTATTATAGTTAAGTTTCTGTCCCAAGTATATGGCTTCATTTGGCATAGAATATGAAAAAAACAAGTTCAAATGTGTATAACAGTTTTGAAAATTAATTATGTATTAAAGACCTGAAAAATGAAAATAATTTAATTAAAAGTCAATTTTTAACACTTTAATAAAATAAATTTTCTTTAAAAATGCTTACTACTACTAATGTTCTGCTGTTCTAATTGAAGCTGACTAATTCTCCGTATAGAATTTTTTCCAATTTATTGTATATTTAAAAATTAAGTTTTTAATTTACAAAGCGAAAAAAATAATAAAAAATTTCATAATGGAATAACAAGTATCTGATGGATCAATATTCTGAAATATTGAAGTATTTTTATCTTAATTCGGAGATGTATCATATATATCTAAAATACTTTTATATTATCAGTTGAATATAGATTTATGTACTGATTTCGTTTATATAGCTTATTTTAATAATCATTTTTTTTTAAATTTTGCATTATTAATATATGAAACAATCTCATTTTAAAATGCATTTTATTTTCAGTTTCTTAGCTGAAGAGTTTTTATTATCATTGAAACAAATACAGCTTCAAACAACTTTTTTTCGATTTAAAAAAAAAATTCGTAAAATAACTGTATTATTCTTTGATTAAAATGGCGACATAAGTTAAAGGTGTTTATGTAAAGAAAAAGAAATAAAACGCATTCAGACATTGTTTGAAATTTTACAGCTACATTTGATTTGTTTTTCCCACTAACAATTCTTAGGGGAAAAAAAAAAAACCCACAGAAGTGATTTTTTTTTTTAATCAGTGATTTCGGTCACAGCTTGAAGCTCGCTTTCAACTTAGATATGACTTTTCTTTCCCTGTACTTTCATTGTTGGCTGCTGAATTATGCCGAACATTTTTCGATAACTGGCTACTTCTGAAGAACGTGACATTCTTACGTATCGTGCATAAAAGATGGAATATTTTCCGAAATTTTGGTTCAGATTGTTTCCAGTTATTCCCTCCCAGCTGTGAGTGCTGAACGGACACACAAGAAGTTTTTTCGAATGAATTTTTATGATTCTTTTGTGAGAATTCATATTTTACAATTTTTTTGAGATCCTATTCACAGATCTCGAAGGAAGGACGCACACTTTCAAAATTTCTACAGCGTCTTCTGTTCTGAGATATATCCAACAAAGTCAAATATTTTTGCTTGACATCAGATCCAGAAAAAAATCAGTGCCTGGAAAAATGAAATAGACAACCTAGTTTACTATTTTGTCTAAGAAGTACACAGATAGAAAGCATTTATAGGCCAAAACAAGATGTGAAATAAAAAGGAAAGATTTCTATGAATCTCTATCTACAGGCTTCTATGTATCCAAAGAAAAAAAAAGTTTGAAAAAATGATTCAATAATTGCATATCTGAAATCAGAACTGCAGAAGGATATCAAATTTTGAATAGAATTCGTGGTAGTAACTTCATAAGCCAGATAACAAGCTCTGGACTGGAGTGATCACGTTTGTCTAGTGGTTATGGTACTCGACTATGAAACCTAACGTTGCGAGTTCAAACCTCAAACAAGCCCAAAATTATTTGCAAGGAGTCAGTAATACAAAGAATGAACGCGGTTTATTTATGTCACTTAAAAAGTAAATTGTCTCGTTTTACTCTTAGTGATAAATGCATTAAAGAATATATTCATTACCATATGAACGTAGTAATATTGAAGATTATCAAATTTTGGAAAGAATGTTTTACTTATCTCATTTAATAAGTAAAGTTGTATCTCCTGATATACTTATCTCATATGATAACATGGTAAAGATAAAAGTATGATGGTAAACGTATCAAACAATACATTTATCTACATATGAAAGCATTAATACAGAAAGGTATCACATTTTCCATATAATTCAGTTACAAGAAGTATGCTAGTACCTTTATCACCATTTGAATGCAGAAATACGAAGGCATCAATGATAAAAAGATTACATTTGCATGCGTTTTTATTATTAGAATTATTTCCTTGTAGTAATTTAATGTTACATCTTTCAGATTACACTTTGCATATTCACTCCTATGTAAAAGCGATAGTTAAAAAAAAAAGGTTATATACAACTGAAATGCTATAAGTCACGTTAAGAGAAGTATGTGAAATTTCATTGATATTATTGTATATAAAATTACACACGAAATTATCATACTTTACAATCAATCGTTCAAGGACTGTAATCAAAAGTGCTTATATATGATGAAAGCAATTTCAAACAGCATCATATCAGGGTGACGAACCATGAAGCAGTTGAGGAGAACAAGTAATATATATATATATATATATATATATATATATATATATATAGAAAAAAATAAGTCAATTCCTAATTAAGTCAACAACAAAAAATTAGTTTAGTTACTTTTTATTAAATAATTACAATTTTAAATATATATATGTATATACATATGACAGAATTACAATATTAAGTGGCAAAATAGAGCTTGGCGATAAACTTGACGACCATTTGGCGACGTGGTGACGGATTTGTCCACCAAATAGAAATTACTGGACAAATTTAATTAATTAATTAATATTTGAAAAAAACTGTATTAACATCAAGTGGCATCCATTACAAGTTTTAAAAAATGTATTTGAACTGGAATGGATGAATAAAAAAATATTTTATTAACGATTGAAAATTTGAACAAGATATATATAAAGAGAGTGTGGGCTAATAGTAGGAATTGAAAAAATCCACTATGATTTCTTAAATTTCTTCATAGAAATAGTTGGTATTGTAATCCACTAAAAATTCGATTTCGTACATTTGATAAATCATTACATATTGCAAGTATATAAATGAAGATTATGAACATAATCGCGAGAAAATAGAATGCATAAATGCATGAAATTTGATTGTTGAGTTTCAAATTGAGAGTGTATATATTGAAATATTTAAAAAAAATTAATAAGATAAAAAATAGTTTTTTAATCTATTTTGGTGTACACAATGCACAGGTATGGAAAAATATGGATGGATGACTGTTTCCATTTGGCTTAATCTGTTGTTTTATTATATGGATAAAGAATTTAGCAAGCAATTATTTATAGGTGGAACTGCCTGTAAAAGTAAATATTCTTATATATGTGATAATGATAACTGAAAACTTACTAAAATATTCATAGGATTTGTAACTTGACTTGGAAAAGGTTGTACATGAGTGCTTGTGACCCGTCTGAGAGTACCACATTTCTTATAGCTCGTGAATTTTTCAAGTGTTTTGTCATCAATTATCTCTGTGACTTTTGTTATTCGAATATTTAGTGTTATTTTTTGGGGAGCCCTTGGAAATTTCCAGTTTTTCTTTGAATAGCCATAAGCAATAAGAAGTATGGCACATTTCCAGTTCCTCTGACCAAGTCTTATGGAATAAACATGAACTGGAATGACGCATTTCATTACATGAACATAAGACCAAAATCGTAGATAAAGGTGTAGATTTTGATCCAATCAGTTAGTGGAGCCACGTATTGTTTCAAAAAGCCATATTATTATTTCACTAGAAATCGAATTTAAATACAAATTGCGTCACATTTCAGAAGTATAGATTAAAGTCAAATTGATAAATTGATGTCAAAAGAGGTTAGTTTTCTTTGCGCTTGTTTCTTTGCATCTATGCTAGAATGCTCGATCTATTATTGTGTAATGTCTAAGCATTGAGTCTTCCATTTTCTTTCGATAAAAATAGACTTCGAAAATAACTGTAATGTTCACTGTGCTATGCATTCCTCCATTCCAATTTTAGAAGTATTAAAGCATTCTGTGGTAGTTCTATTCTCATTATTTCTACCATATTTTAAGAAGTACATCATTCACGGATTATGATTATTTATGTTTATTATATAATTTATACATTTTATACAAATATTTTTTTTCTTATACTGTTTTTAGTGTAAGTAAATATGTTTATCGAGGCTCATTGAAGAACCTAAAATAAAATGATGTAAAATTCAAATGAAAAAAATAAGAAATATTGTGATGTAATCCCGTGCATGCATCATGTAAATATTAATATTCCCCCTAATATCAAATATAATTATCTTTCGAATGAAATTTTCTTGATTCTTTGCATAAAATAATGCAGGAAATCCAGGTGAATAAGGCTAATCAGTATTTATTTCCAGGCATATTTGATTTATTATCATATTGCATTTATTATTACATTTAAAATATTTATGTAACACTTGCTCACACCTGGAAAGTATAAATTTATTTCATAAAAAATGATAATAGGAATTTTAATTCAAAACAGGGCTTCTTAGATGATTAAAAATATATTTTATACAATATACATTATCTCAAACACAATACATGTATTCGAAAAAGATCAAGAATAATAAAATTGAAAATTTTTACGATCAAAATATCAAGTGAAACGCTTGATTACAGATTAACTAAAAGAGCTACAGTAGGAAAAAAAATATTGCACTTTTCATCTTTCCTCTTGTGAAATATTTTATATTTCACTCTATTTCCTTACGAATATCTCCTCGAAAAATGAATAATTCTCCGAAAAAATATTGCGCAAAATAAATCCTTTCAGTCACAGCTTGGTGCTCAATTTCTACGCAAATATTGCGTCTTTTGCTATACTTTTATATTTTTCATCTGCCTAACCCATCTACATTTTCCCGATTGAAGAAAATCTTTGAAAAACGTGATATTCTTTCGCATCGTGCTTGAAGGAAAATAATATTTTCCATGTTTTTTGACCATATGGTTTTTATTCGTTCTCTCTCTACTGAGAATGCCTAATGGACCCAAAGGGAATTTTTTTTTCTTCTTCTATTACATATTTTTGTTGAATTTTTCCATCTTTTTGCCGCCATTGAGACCTCTGGAGGAAAAGACGTGTTTCCGAATCTCCTCTTCTCTGCCTTTGGTTCTTCCGGAACACATTTGAATCGAAACAGCTATTTGCATGTGAATGCAGAGAAACGGAATCGGTCTGTTATAGATATTAGAAATGGAACCGGAGTTGGAGAAGCTAGGCAAGAATGATAACCAAGAATTATTTACACTTGCTTTACAATTTATGCACTTTTTTCTAGATATTTATGCATTTAATCTCATGTTTTTCACTTTATGTTCCTTCCCGGATTGTACTGATACTCTCAGGATTTATTATTTATTTTAATTATCAAGGAATACGTTCGAGTTTTTACCAAGCTGAAACATTTTAGGATGCTGAAGAAAATGTAGAGTTTAGTTATAAACTTATATTAGATTCAATTGCTGGTGTCTTGACCTAGAAATGTAAGGATATACTAAACCTGTTTCTGCTGCTTTCCCGGTTATATTATATCTGTAATTATAATTTTTTTCATACGTCGAAATAATTCTGCACAAACGGATTTTTCATCAATTATCAGAATTTACATGTCGAGGTTAGTCAGTCATAATAAGTATGAGCAAAAAAAGAAGTGTTAATTAAGATATAAGGAATCTAGTCTAAAGTTCGTTCTCGTTTTTTTATTTTGGTCTTACTAATTCAAAAATAAAAAATTTGTTTGAGGAAACTTCCATTTTTAAGATCATAACTATATTTTGCTATGATTTATGTTCAGAAATATGTTTTTATATGTCGAACTTTCATAATAAAGTATCGCGTCACGCACAAATTCGTATAAAATTGAAAAAATAAGATCTAAAATTTCTAATAATATAAGACTTAGTTGAACCATTATTGAACTAAAATATCAAAGGCATAATATCTAAAAGAAATGCATTTAAACATCCATGTTTTTAATAGGAGACAATGAAATATAGTCTTTATTCAATGAAAGAAGATATATATTGTCTCGGACTGTTCAATGTATATCTCCTTACTAAAATATCAAATTATTTTTGTTAATAATATTGATTCGTTTATGCAAACGTTTATATACCATGTATGTTCAATATACATGTTAACACATATGTTAAAATACAAGTGTTATGTTATCATTATGCTAACAATAGTTAAAAAATCATACATATGTTTCTGGTATGTTGAACGTAATGAAAACTATTTTTGCACCAAATTTTATATTTTTCCGTTTTCAACAAGATGGTAGAATTTTATTTATTGATCGTTTTTTTTTGCATATTTATTGAAATTAAAGCCGTTTTTATTATCATATTTTCTCTGATTTTTATATGTCCTTCTCACTAATTGTTAAAATTAAGTATTAGAAATATCTTTGAATGTTCTACGTTTCTTTGGGCTCTATATATTTTATCATTTTTATAGCAATAATTTTTTCCTGGTATTGCTTTTCTTATAAAATTATGCCTTTTGATGTTTGTTGAAGAATATGAAACAAAATGGAATATTATAGAATAACGGTATGGATGTGTTATGTTAATATTCACAATAAAACTAATATCAAATTCAGTTAGATATGAATAGAAATTTGCATTTTACTTAACATAAATAATGAAGAGTAATCAGTAATTTTTTTCAGTCATATTTGATTAATTATCATACTGCATTTATTATTGTATTTAAAAGATTTTACACATTATATATACAAACTTATTTCATAAATACAATAATTAGAATTTCAGCTTAAATTGGAGCTAAATAGCTCATTATTAATATATTTTATACAATGTACATTATCTCAAACATTGTATTCGAAAAAGATCTCTAATAATAAAATAGAAAATTTTCACGATCAGAATATCAAAACACATGCTTGATTACAGACTAACTAAAGGAACTACAACTGGCAAAATTTATTCTCCTTTCCATCTTTCGATTTGTAAAATATTTTACATTTCACACGATTTCTTCACGAATATCTCCTCGAAAAATGAATAATTCTCTGGAAAAATATTAGGCAAAATAAATCCTTTCAGTCACAGCTTGGAGCTCACTTTCTACGCAAATATTGCGTCTTTTGCTATACTTTTATATTTTTCATCTGCCTAACCCGTCTACATATTACCGATTGAAGAAAATCTTTGAAAAACGTGATATTCTTTCGCATCGTGCTTGAAGGAAAGGAATATTTTCCACGTATTTTGACCATATGTTTTTTATTCGTTCTCTCTCTACTGAGAATGCCTAATGGACCCAAAGGGAATTTTTTTCTTCTTCTATTACATATTTTTGTTCAATTTTTCCATCTTTTTGCCGCCATTGAGACCTCTGGAGGAAAAGACGTGTTTCCGAATCTCCTCTTGTCTGCTTTTGGTTTTTCCGGAACACATTTGAATCGAAACTGCGATTTGCATATGAATGCAGAGAAACGAAATAGGCCTCTTATAGATACTAGAAATGAAATTCTAGTTTGAGAAGACGCTAGGCAAGAAATATAACCTTTGTTTTTCTTTACACTTGCTTTACAAGCTATCGACTTTTTAACATATATTTATTCCTTTATTCTCATATTTTTCACTTCATGTTCTTTCCCTGCTTATAGTACTGATAGTTATAGGATTTATTATTATGTTTTCTATTCTATTTATCAAGGAATACATTCCAGTTTTCACCACGTAATCCATTTAGAATGCAGGATAATGTGTGTATTTTGGTTGTAAACGTAAATTATATTATATTGTTCTTCTCTATATTGTCGTTGTTTAAGAGAAATGTAAGGATTTATAAAATTAGCTTCCACTGCTTTCCGGGATATACTATCTGATCAATAATAAGGTGTTTCATACATCAAAATAATTCCACACAAACATATCCTCTTCCAATTATCAGGATTCGCATCGTTCGATTAATCAATCATAATAAGCATTAATAAGAAATTTGTAAATGAAAATATTATGAAGTCAAAGTGAGTCTGGCCTAAACTGTCTTCTCAGTTTTTGATTTTGTTCTTAATAATTTGAAAAAAAAGCATTTACATTTGAAAGAAATTTCAGTTTTTATAATACCACAAATATATTTTACAATGTTCTATGTTTATAAAATGGGTACAATATATCTGTGTGAAATATCAAATTAGGTGTCAGATACAAATTCGTTAATAATATCCTGACGTTAATAATATTTAATTAATATTAAATTTAATTTCTATTAATATTTAAATGTTATTGAACCCTTATTAAAATAACACAAGTATAATATCTAAAGAAATCATTTGTACTTCCATGTTTTAATCGAGACATTGTAAAATAGTATTTACTCTATAAATGAAAACATATGTTTGACATATGCCTTACATGTCTCAGTATATGCTTCATTGCAAGTTCCAAGTGAAATTAAAAGAAATCTTCAGTTTTTTTTCTAGTTAACTACAATAACAATATCGTTAACAAGCATAACTACAGTCTTGTTAACTACCATTTTTAACTCCATAACTACCATAAATTTTACAATGGCTGTGTTCAGAAATATGACCAATCTGTCAATATTACATATCAAATTGTGTGTCAAATACAAAATTGCATAAAATTGATTAAAATTATCTAAATATTCTAATAATATTTTAGACTTATTTGAAACATTATTAAATTAAAAAAAAAACATAATATTTATAAGAAATACATTTATACATCTATGTTTTAATTGGATACATTGAAAAATAATCTATATTCTATGAAAGGAGCCATATGTCTCGGACTGTTTGAAAGATGTATCGGCATATATCTAATTGCAAGTTCCAATGGAAATTGAAAGAGAAAATCTTTCCTTATTTTAGGACAGATAAATCTCTTTTTGTCATAAAATAGTCAAAATTTTCAAAATTTCCTCTTCTGTACCTTGAGGTATTTTCTGGCTGCATTTTGTATTGATTGAAGTAAAGAAGTGTACTGTCATAGCTGTCATCAGCTGAATAGGCAGTTTAAGCTTATTTCATATATTTGGGTATTTTATATAATTATACTTTACATTTGCACAATTTGTTTGTTATCATTGCATTAGTAAAGAAAATAAGTACAATTTTTCAATTTTTTGGACATTTAGTGCGGACATTCTCTTGAGTGCATCACGCAATCCATTTTTGCTCACAATCAGCAATAAACATTCGCATAAACAAATCAATATTATTAAAAAAATCATTATGTGAATATATGACGAAAAGTCCAACAGTCTCGATAAAGATAGTTTATTTTTTAAAAAGAACTATAAATTACATATAGCAAAATATAGCCAGAGCATGCTCAAGGTATCATTTGCAGAAATCAGCAACATACAAGAAAATAACAGATATTTATTTGGCAACATCATCAGTACAATGTACTGCTGCTGTTGTCAAATAAAATCTAATGTTGGAGGACAACTAGAGGATTTATTCCGTTTTCAAAGTTCCTAAGAAGTAATATTTATTGGTATATTATGAATTTTATTTATCTTAATTTACGTACCAGGCAGCTAAAACACAAAACGATTAAATAAAGAAGTTTAAAAAAAAGTCATGGCTAACAAATTGCTAAGTTGCTTGCTACTCTCACTTTATATAAATATTTACATTAGAAAATCGAAAATGTAGAATTCTGAAAACTCTAGATATCGCCATAATTCTTGTCAAATTTATCAATTCATCGCAATTGGCCACAAGCCCTGGAAGTCCTTGACATAGCATACATGCATCTTCTATTCAAAATGCAGTAAAGTTTGGTTTTATACTCTGAGAATAATTGCAGAGTAAAACATTATTATAAATTCGCAACAATATCTTGTTACAAGATCTGGCAATATATGGTACAAAATAAACAAATAAATAAAAATGCCACAGTTGTGCATCGGCATCTAAGGTTTTTACTGCTAAATTTTCTTAATTGTATCAATCTCGATTTAACTTTTATTATCTTCATAATAGGACACAGACGGATTTACGAATTTTGGCTCTTTATACATAATTCGGCAGAAATCATATACTTCCGCGAACCTTCACTTTTGTAGCCAAATTCGTGATCAAGTTATCAAATGGGTAATGATTGAATCATCAAAGTTAGATATCATTGATCTGCCATTCATTCACCATACATTAAAATGTCTACTAAACAATCCTATTTTTATGGGATTGACTCCTTTATGAAATAGCATAATGACTTCTTAACAAAATAAACTTTTTCTTCTAGATCAACTTTCTTTGCAGAATGTCTCACGGTAAGCTTTAAACAACACTTACCATGAGAGGGAACATGTTTCATATATATATATATATATATATATATATATATATATATATATATATATATATTTCTTAAATCCAGGTGGCTTTATATGTTTTTCTCCCTGTCTAGATACATACTTTTTCCCTACGCATCTACCAGTTTTTCTTATATTTATTTGGTTCCATAAAAATCTTAATAAAAAGAATTTTCAAATTACATTTCCTGAGCATTTTATACCGAAACAAATTTCATGCCAAAATAAATTTTAAGAAAAATGTTTACCATACAATTTTGGATGAAAAAAAAGCGAATTCATGGGTGGGTATTCTGAGCATAAAATATATAATCATCCTTTACAAATCCAGTAATTTTTGCATTGAATTTTTGAGGGACATTTATACATTTTTTTCATATTTTTCAACCGATAATTTATCTCTATCCATATTGATTACAACCTACTGTTGCGTGAGATTCGTTTATCATGGAATGACCTCGATTTATCTCTGGCAAATTTTCTTTTTCGTTGTTAAAACAACTAAAATTAAACATTGATCTTCTCATCAATATATAATTATTAAATTTATCCAATGCTTCTGAAATGTTACTAAGAAATACTGTTCAAATAAAAGAAACTTCTGTTTTAAACTATTCAGGTTTTTCTGATATGGGAAATTGGAAGGTGAATTTAGTTGTACAATTCTATCTAATTCGAAGATAGACAACATTCATTAAATTTGGGAATGAGTTCGAATAAAGAAGAACTAGTGCAATTTAAAGAAATAAATATTGTGAAAAAGGCACTGTATGTTACCAGAAATATAAATACTTCTTATTTTAATGCAAGTTTGTAAACTTTCACTAATTCGTGTTTTTTTAAGGTGCTAAAATTTTAAACAAAATGATTTTATTTTACATTATTATCCTGAAAATCTTTGAAAAATCGTTTTTTTATTTCAGTGATTTTCTAATTAAATTCATGCATAAAATTTGCTGCATTTGTTTTTGTAAATATGTATTAAATTGAAATCTAGCATTCTTTTGGTTGTAATAGAAAACATAATAATCGATTTTATATTTCTAGAAATAAAATCTTCTAGAATTGAATATAAAATCTTCTAGAAATATTTTTAGTGCTTGTACTACATTGCTTAGATTAATAAATTATTATAAAATAACTATATTTTAAGAAGCAGAAAAAAATCATTAAATTATTAAAACAAATAAATGGTTGGAATTAAATACATGAATATTTTAAGCTTATTTTCGATTAAAAAGATTTATTTCTTATAATAAGAATAGTTAGTTTTATTTCAAAAATAATTATATATCTGCATAAACATTAATGTTTTCTCATCTTTTACAGTATGCACATTTTTTTTTCGAATTTAGTGAATCTAACTGTTCGAAACCGAAATCCTTATAGATTCTTTTCATTTTTATGTTTTATTTTGTAGAGTTCCAACTCTAGAGAGTGGTAAATTTGATTTTATATTTAATAAAATTTAATTGAAAACATAGAAGAATATTGTTCATTACTTTTTTTGTTTTACGATGATGGTAAGCAAGAGTCTTGAGGGAAACCACGTCAAAAAGTTTGTTTATTTTGAATATTATTACATAGATGATCTGAAATTAATGGTCAGGAAAATTCCATTACGAGGTAATGATTAATTTGTAAATTGGATTTTGATTGAAAATGTATTAAACATTAATTTACTTTTTTATGCCTTAAATTTAATTTCAAAAAAAAAATCGGGTAACGAGACAAATATGAACCGCATGAAATAGTTTTTTGGTCATTTTCTTTATGTTGAATCTCTGCAGTATGGAATTTATGAAAATACAGTTCTACTTTGTGTATAAAACATTATGTCTTATATGGGATTCATATTTTAAATGCACTTCATCCTCTGAAAATATTGACTTTATTTTCATCGTTTGGATTTTCTACTTCTTAAGTTTGTTTCATAGATGATACAGATTTAATGTAGTGATTACGCTTTACTGTTTTGCTTTTTAAAGCTTTTTTTTTATCCAAACGATATTGTTCAGTATTTTAAGCACCCACTGAATATATGAGATATTTTTTTCCTTTGCATCAATTCATTTTTGTTTCCCCATTTATTTATGTATTACAGCTAACTCTTGAAGAAAATACATTCTTCTGAATCTCTTTTCAGTTTTTGAAGCTCAACACATTTGGACCAAAACAACATTTGCATATGAATGCCGGTAGAAAAGAAAATGACTTATAACTACCAGAAACCAAATGAAAGTTCAAGAATCTCACATTTACAGAGTCTTTAACTATAACCCATCCTTCTATATGAAATGTACATTTAGAGACGCAGATATTGTAGATATGTATGCTTTGATTTCATACTTTAAGTTCCTTTGTTTAACAGATGAATTCAAACTTTATTGTTGTGTTAGCTCTACTTTTTACACAAGGCACTCGAGTCTTTTACATAAAGTAGATTTTTGACTAATTTGAACAATGTATCGATACATTATATTAATTTTTCATTCATTTATGCGTGCTCCGATGTGTCAATAAATGATAAAGTATTATTTTTTTTTTCTGTTGTGAAACATTTTGGACGAGATAAGTAGGTAATGCAAATGCACATTCTTGTACTATATATTTAACTATAGACAGTATATTTATATATAAATTTATAATGTTCTATTATTCTTTTGTTGTTATTTTAGATTACATTTTTATTTGCACCAAATCTCAAGCTGCAAGATTAAAAATTGAATTTTAATGATTTTTTTTTCAAAATTTTTATTTAATGTAAAGTTTTTTTGTGTATCACAAATTATTCTTAAACTATTTCAAATCGAAAAAACAGTTTACATTGACAACAATTTCTTTTAAGCGGGTGTAATGATTATTTCTCGAATACACATTAATAATTTTAATATTTTTCAAAGTCAATTAATTAATTTTAAATGTTGTATATAAGAAAGTTCTATTTTGTTGTAGTTCAAAACGATTTTATTTTCCATCAAATATAGAGCATAATTTTAATGATAAATTTAATTTAATCAATAAATTAACAAAGGTACAATACTTGAGTAACTTTATGATGATTGATATTTTATTCTTTATAATTTTATAACTTTATACTAGAGAATACGGAATGGAGAATTTTCGTATTTTCTTGGTTGATGGTAAGGTCTAAATTTATAGAATAGTGATATTCCAACTTCCATAACTCTATCAGTGTTAGTCGCGTAAGAGCATAATTTCTTTAAATTATAGTCAATAAATGTATTTCTTTAAATATTAGTGTCCGAAAAAATTTATAATGATGATTTCACAAGGCTGTCTATAACAATTTAAAATTCATCAGAACATTTATTGACTCAAATTATATAATATAATTATTTATTTCACTTAAACCATTTTTAGTTGCTGTAGTTGCTAATTATTAAAGGTGTGGAAAGTAGCTGTTAGGCTCTTTTCAGAGCATATATCCTATATATATCAAACCATGTTTGTCTACAAAATTATTAAATCACTGCATTTTATTATTTAACCATGTTACTACAAAATTGTTGAATTGATATTGATATTTTGAAAGTTAACATGATTTTTTTTTTTTTTTGCATTTATCTTTCAACAAAATTATAACGTTGTTTCTGGTTTATTTCATTTCATCCCGCACATGCTGAAAATTAAAGTTTTGTGTATTTAATTTGCAGGGAGAGTTAACTTAATCATTTAATTTGAATTATAATCTACATAATGGCGATACATTGATAATAGCTAATTTTCCCCATGCATGTATAGTGTGTCTCTTCAGATAATATTTTATTTTTATTTTATGTAAAATGAATTGTTGGAAAAAATATTTAATATTTTTAATTTTATTAAATATAAGAATGCAATTTACTAGTTAAAAATTGTTATAACTGGAATTTTTTTTATATTTTAAGATGATGTAAAACTTATTTTTATATGTAATTTATGATGAAATAATGTCAGATGTTATCGAAGAAGAACACCAAATTTTCATAATTTTCAATTTATTAAGATTTTAAAAGACTCTTCCCAAGATGCACCTTTCGGCCCTACAGATACTTCTGGTTGATATGGATTAAATGGTTTGGCTTTTGGAACACCAATGCACGGATATAATTACATTAATACAAATACACATTCAAATTTATTATAAGTGAAGAAGATAATGTAATGACATTCAAACTGAATAAGTAATAACATAAATTAAATTAGTAGTCAGCGAAAGTTATGTTAGAAAACATATGAACATCATGTACATTATGTACAAAACATATATATATATATATATACATTATGTACAAAACACATGCACATTATGTACAAAACATATATACATTATGTACAAAACAGATATATAAATTATGTACAAAATATATATACATTATGTACAAAATATATATACATTATGTACAAAACATTTGCACATTATGTACAAACCCTATATCAATTATGTACAAACCCTATATCAATTATGTACAAAACCTATATCAATTATGTACAAAATATATATACATTAAGTACAAAACATATGCACGTACAATAAATATGCTATGTTAGAAATGTGTGTATGAGAAATGTAATTTTCTTAAATTCCGGTTTTTGAATACAGTTATGCATTCCAACAGAATTCTTCAAAAATATGACCTAAGATAAATGAATAATTCCTTTGAAAAATATTGCACATGATAAATTTTTTTCAGTCACAGATTGAAAATCACTTTCCAAGCAAAAATTTAATTTCTTTGTTGTAGTTTTATTTTCTACGTCTACTACCTATCTACATTTTACCCATTGAGGAAAATCTCTGAAAAACGTGACAATATTATACAACTGGAATGAAGGAAAGGAATATGTTCCATCATTTTTGCCCTCATAGTTTTTTTTTCCTTCTCTACTGAGAATGTCTAATGGACCCACAGGGGATTTTTTTTTCTTTCTCCATTACATATTTTTGTTGAATTTTTCCATCTTTTTGCCACCATTGAAGTCTCTTGAAGAAAAAACGTGTTTCCGTATCTCCTCTTCTCTGCCTTTGGTTCTTCCGGAACACATTTGAACCGAAACAGTTATTTGCATATGAATCCAGAGAAACGGAATCGGAATCTTATTGATACTAGAAATGGAATCAAAGTTGGTGGAAGATAACCGATATTTTTTCTTTACACTCGCCTTACACGAGATCCATTTTTTGCCAGATATTTATTCATTTATTCTTACGTTTTTCACTTCTTGCTCTTTCTCGAGAGATGCTGATAAGTTAAGAATTTACTGTTGCACTGCTTATGCTTATCGAGAAATGCAGTTCTATTTCTTGCAAGCTCATATTTTGGATGCAGAAAAGCAGGTAAATTTCAGTTATGCACTTAAATTGGTTTTATTTTCCAATAAGATAAAGATATAAGGATTTATTGAAATTCTTTCTGGCGCATTTCCTAAAATATATGATTTGCAACCTCAATCATTGCAAAAATGATTTTTAAGGACGATTATCATGATTTTTCTAAGTGGGTGTTTTAAATGAGTGCATTTATTTGTTCGCTTTACCATACTTTTATATGTTTTCCTTTCTGCTACTTTTCCCACTTTTATTGGTTCGCTTAGTTCAAATCTCTTGCTAGGCAAACATCCTGTTGCATCTGCTTCTTTATTTTCTTAATTAATTATACAGGATCTCAAAACCTGATTTCAATATCTTCAGAGATTGGTACATACTTCCTACAAGATGAACATCTTTAAATGAAGGGGAAATAGGATTTGGTAATTTTTTTATGCTGTTTGAATCAATCAATATATTTTTGAAAAAATTACAAAATAAATTCTGCTTCTTCCAGTCATATTCGTTGCATATAAAATTATTCTGACATACTAATAATTTTAAAACTAAAATTAATTCCACTCTTCCCTGACCAAAAAAAGAGATAATTCTAAGTATTTTAATTCCATTATTTTAAGCCATTTGAATTATTACCTTAAGAAAGATCCGACAATTATGGGACATTTTTTCCCACAAAGCAACCAATTTTGGCCATTCGATTAATTTCGTCCTCAGAAAACTGACGTTTAAATGTTGTAGAATTAAGAATATTTTTACTAGATTTGACTAAGGAAATATATAAAAATTTATGATTTCGCAATTTTTTCAGCACTCGAATATGATCTCGAACAATGTAAAAAATAATTTTGCTACATTTAATGGATTAAAAATGCGTGAAAATGCTGAAAATCTAAAATTGAGATAATTTAAAAACTGAGATATAATTAGAATGGTACTATGTGCATCCTAAATTTATTTAATAATGATTATAAATTCTCATTGAATTTATTTGAAGATAAAATCTGCCGAATGGGCATTTTTCAAAATCTCATCCCGTGGTTGTTATTAGACCGTTACGTAATTCGCTTAGTTAGTTTTATTAGTTGCAAATATATTATTTTAAAAATTTGAAAGTTTTTAGCAATTGGGTACAATTTAAATGGATATTCTCTAAACTATAATTACCAAATGAAAATAATTATTCTCATTGTGTTGATTTGAATGCAAAATGGGTTCGGCCCAATGCTCATATTCCAAAATTCTTCCTTATTGTTGCTCGAAAGCACGCTTTAGAATTTAATATCACATTTAAAACTTGCTGTTGGAAATATTAAGAATTATAAAACAATTTATTTCGGTAACAAGTTCAGTAATTATAATTGCTTGGTTCAATTTTAATAAATATGCTTCTCCATATTTGTATATTTCTGGATTTTAGCTTTAGTTTCTTTTTATATAGCCTTTCCCTTCCATTATGTATTTTGATCTTATATCCCAAAGTGTAAAGCAATTGAAGAAAAAAAACATTCTTAATATAGTTTAAAATGTTTAAAGAAAATCCCAGTATCTCAATTAATTTCACTATCTTCAAACAAATTACATGAAAGCATTTCATTAAAATAAATAATGCAAGCTATATCCCCAAAAAACAAATGCTTCTTGTTTTTATGGCATCTTCTCATTATTATTCGGAGCTGATGTGTCGCTCTAACAGGAGTTTTAGAAAAGAAAGAAGGAGACACAGATTAGAAAGTCATCACGGGGATTATTCTGCTTCTTAATTGAGCCAGGAATAAAACAAACTGTTTACTTCCAACCTTATTACATGGCATTAAGGTCGGCCATCAATTCAATCAATCCAGATTTAATCATGGTAGAGGTTCTATTTCTGCGTCATTAACTGAAAACGTTCCGTGAATAATTTAGTGCGAAACGGCCCAGGCAATATGTGAAGCCGTTAATGAAAAGAGGGCTTATTTGTACCGCCTTGAAGGACAGAAGTCCGACCATTTTAATTGCTTTTTGATTGGTTTAGGATCTCGATGGAAATCATTTGCTTAATTAAACACATTTAATTCCTCTTTTAAAATAAAAGCTTATTAGAAATGATTTTTTAAATTTTTCCTTTCAATGGAAATGAAATTTTGAAATATTCAGTCGATTTATATCCTGTGATTGGCGTTGTTGGTAGGGAATACAGTGCAAAAGTCGTTTATTATCATAAAAATCAAATATATATTCTTTTTAATATTATTCATCAGTGAAATGGTTTCCCTATATATATATATATATTTATTTTTCATTGTACTCTATTTCCTTGTTAAATTAAATTCATTTTTATATTTGCATAATGAGCATTTTAATAATTTCATTCTTAAAAAATATTTTTTCCCAAATTTAAATATTGGAAAAATATCTTTACAAAAACTTCCTGATAAATTTAAATTCAATACACATTATTTAATTGAAATTTAATATAAATACTTATAAATATGTTCTGTATCTCCTACTCTACAGAATATCCATTTTTTTCATTTAAAGTATTTGGAACTAGCTTTTATGGTTCAGAAGGCAAAGAAAAATTGAAAATATCAAGTTATTTTATTGGCTGAACCGCCATGTTTTATGTTTTGATGAAAATACAGCTCATTTTTATAATTTAGAAGCTTGGTAAATAATTTCTTAAGTTGTATGACAAAATTTTAAACAATTAAGATCATAAAATAACCAAAACGGTTTTTTCTTTCTAATTCCTTTTAGCCAAAAATATTATATTTCTTTCGATTCCAAAACTCTTTCGGTTTAAACAGAAGAATTGCTTTATAGGGTGTTTTCTTTCACGCCATTTTACTCAAAATTTTCAAACTATGTAATATATATATATATATATATATTTTACTTTTTCAAAATAATCATTACAAACATGGTAACATACATTGACACACAATTGTTACTCATGTTTGAAAAAGATAACTTCTAGACTTCTGATCATAAATTTGAAGTACAGACATCTAGCTATCCTAAATCTAATTCTCAAAGACAGCCAAAGCAAATACTTTTGACATGTTAAAATTATCCGATTTAAGTTAATTTATTTTCGAAAAAGGTCAATTAAGTTATAAAAATATGTTTTATAATATTATATATAATTCTATTATAAATAATAGAATTTTTTTCGAATATTAATAAAAAACCACACGCTTCGGCAAATAATTGTCCAGCGATTTAAAATAATTTGTTAAAAAGAAGTAGCTGAACCTATTGTATTGATTAAAACATCTTTTCGTATGAAATTTAAAGACACCTAGATATATTAACAATATAAAATCAAATATATTTTTACAATAGTACATGCTATGATAGAATGTAATGATTGACCACATGTGGGAAACCCTTACCAATGAATCATGTAAAATAAGCCAATACATGCCTTAAGCCGATAAACCGATGCATTTAAAATCAAGGGAAACATTTTGAAAGATGGTATAGATGATTACAACGAATATGTACTTTTTAAGCATGAGTAGGAGAAAGTGATAGACCAAAAATGATTAAAAAAAAAAAAAAAACAGTGGCAGAAGTGGGTTTTTCTGATCTTTCTTGTGTTCCGTCCAATATACTTTTTTTTTTAAATCTTTTTCCAACGAACGAAACTGTGGAATTTTTGTAAGGATGTGACTTTTTTGCAAGTCACTGTGTACAATAATTACGAGATATATATCTCTGTCCTGAGTATAACATTCTTACTGAATTCCTTGCAAGACATTGAGTACATTAGTTAGAAACATATATCCTTGGAGTGAGTTTAGCATTTTTACTGAATTCCTTGTAATGCATTTTGTTCAGTCACAAAATATATATCCTTGGAGAGAGTCTAACATTTTTACTTAATTCTTTGCAATGCACTTTGTACAATAGTTATGAAATATATGCTTCTGGCTTGACTCCAGAATTTTTCCTGATTATATAGCGAGAATATATATTCTACAGGTCTATTTGCTTCTCGACTAATATCAACACTTAACATGGAAATATTGTTGTGGCCACAGAATAGCATAACGAATTTCATTGATTTAAGAGTTGCTGCGTTTACATATATCCGAAAGTTTAGACAAATTGGCGGCACACCGTTTGGCAGATTAGGGTCAAAATTTGATAAGAATTTATATGTTAGAAACTATACCTGTGTACTAAATTTTATTTAACTAGTTGCTAATGTTTTATAGTTATCGAATTCATTTGTGCTCAAACTACCAGACAGACCTTCTGAATGGATTTCGTTCGAAATTCGACAGAAATCTATAAATTTGGTCGTAAATCCCTATACCAAAGTTCATCCAAATATAAAAAATACCTATACCATACCATAAACCAAAGTTCATACAAATATAACAAATACCATACCATATACTAAAGTTCATCCAAATATAACAAATACCTATACCATACCATAAACCAAAGTTCATACAAATATAACAAATACCATACCATATACTAAAGTTCATCCAAATATAACAAATACCATACCATATACTAAAGTTCATCCAAATATAACAAATACCTATACCATACCATATACCAAAGTTCATCCAAATATAAAAAATGCCTATACCATACCATATACCAAAGTTCATCCAAATATAGCAAATGCCTATACCATACCATATACCAAAGTTAATCCAAATATAACAAATGCCTATACCATGCCATATACCAAAGTTCATCCAAATATAACAAATGCCTATACCATACCATATACCCAAGTTAATCCAAATATAACAAATGCCTATACCATACCATATACCAAAGTTCATCCAAATATAGCAAATGCCTATACCATACCATATACCAAAGTTCATCCAAATATAGCAAATGCCTATACCATACCATATACCAAAGTTCATCCAAATATAACAAATACATATACAATACCATATAACAAAGCATTTTTGAGTTATCGTATTCACTGACAGGCATACATAAGTTCGTATCCTTTGATGAATACACTGCTTTCTCTATATTTCTTCTATGATAAAGTAACAAGAGAAAGAATGTGAAAAGCATTGCCTAGTTGCAATATTGGAACAAAATGCTTCTTAATAGCAAATCGACTCTTTTATGTTTCAATATTTTATGACGATAATTAATTCAGACTAGTTTGTTATCTAAGAAATAAAAATATGGATTCTTTTTCGATAACAATTTAGCTTTAGGACAATGCAATCACATTTGGACGAAATTTTAAAAACCAATATTTGCGAAGCATTTGTAGAAAATTAGTTCAAGTTGCTTTTAAATCAAACTGACTTCTGACCTCTTCAGTGACTTTGAGTTTAGTTTAGTTATATTAACGTCCCGTTTGAAGCAACACTAGGGCTATTTTGGGACGGACCTCGTAATTTTGAACCGCGGTCAGATGACGAGGACGACACCTGAGCTGGCACCCCCCTCTCCACACCACACCACACCAGCGGGGCAGTGACTTTGAAATAATTTTCAGCTTTATATTATTTTTGAAGTAATTGCAAAATTTTCTAATATTTTTATTAGAATGAAGAAGGCACCATTAAAATTTGAAACACATTTTATATTTCTTTTTCCTATCAGAAGACAGTTTAATTAGTTATTTAATTAAAAAGAATCAGTGTACGATTTCAATACGAAGAATGTGTTCTGTGACATATCTTCATTATTATTCCAAGCAGCTCTACATCAAGATTTCTTTTTCTTAAATCAAATACGAATAAAATGCAGATTTCATTGTCGCCACAAGGATTATTCTTTGTTTTTAATTGAGCTAAAATAAAACAAGCTGATTGCGTCTAACCTTATTACATTACATTAAGTTGGCCATAAATTCAACCGATTCAGATTTAATCATGGCAGAGACTCTATTTTCAGCGTGATTAACCGAATGCGCTTCCAGAATAATTTAGTGCGGAGCCGAAGGGTCAATATGCAAAGCTTTAATGAAATAGAATTTGTTTACACAGAAATGAGCACAAATCTGTAAATGAATTGCTTTTAAATTGGTTTAGAATTTTGATGTAAGAATGCATCTGGTACTATATGGGATAGTGATGTAGGGTCTTGGTGTTGAAATGAATTAGAAAGGGTCGTCGAATTATATTTATGTATAAAAATGTGTTCAAAAAGAATTTTTATTTTTCTGATTTTGGAATTTAATAAATTTGATAATTGCCTAATTAAGATAAATGTTACAAGATGAATAATGAAATATTGACACTTCATTGTCATCAGAAAGTTGTCGAATTTCCAACATTTGTAACATTATTTACTTTGAATATTAAATTAAATACAATGATTTTTTTAAATTTGTATTTTATTAGAAGTATTAAAAGATAAATCAAAATTAATCTTCTTAGGCATAGGTCTTTTCTCCTTTAGTCATCAACAAATAAATATTTTATATATTATTGACTCAGATATAAAAAAAAAATTAAAATTGAAACAAAAAAAAAAAATTTAAAGTGTATTAATTATAACTAATTTATAATTTAAGTTTGTATGCGAATATTTTTAATTATAAAAATTACCATTTGTATTTAACAATCAGCTGGTTAATGAGTATTATTTTATGTGAGTAATTTTCTTTAATAAGTATATTCATCTTAATAACTTTCACAGCAAATTATTTTTCAATTCCAAATTTTTAAAGGCACGCAACTTATAATAATTTTAAAGATTATTCTTTTCATTGTCCGTTGTCTTATTTTTTCTATATACCCCTTAAAACTTGAGTTTTGATTCAAAATAGATGATTAAATTTGAATTAATTCTTTTATTCTATTGATGAACCTAACGAACTCATAAAATATATTAAGGATCATAAGAGAAATCGTTCATCAATGGACATATGTAGGGCAGGATAAGTTTCATTTTTGTAATCTGTTAAAGAGCTTTCGAACGATACGAAAATGTTGTCAATATTCTAAATATTTCTGGAGTTATAATTATTTTTCTTGAGGAGCTTTCATTAAAAACTCTAGTTACGGTGTTATTAAAACTCATTTTATGAAGAATGGTATTTTCCCACTATGTTGCTTCATTCAAACAATCATAACTCAACAAGAAATGAACCAAATACAGTTATTTATATATCAAAATAATTTGTATGAAATAGCGGATGTTTTGTGTCTCAATCAAAGTTATATTTATAGAAATAAATTTTTAATAGCTGTTTAAAAGTTAAAATGACAAAAAAAAATCTCGTTTTTTTCTATTCATTGTTGTTGAAAAAATTATTTTTAAAAAAACTATACATTTTTATAACTTGATTGAGGCAGACAACATGAAGACTGATATTAGGCATCATTTCCAACTAGAATTATGTGTCTGTGTAAATTAGAATTTAAGATATCATGTTTCAAAAAATAGGCTAATTAGCTCATTAAATATTATTTAATTAATTAATAATTAGTGTAATATGGTTTTTTCTCCCTGAAATGAGTTTAAACATATATTAATGACCTACTGTGAAAAAACTGGACTTTTAAAGTTAAAATTTAAAAAAAATCTTCAAGTGTGTACGTACACCTTAAGGAATTAAGAAGTGTCTGCATTCTTCTGTAAAGATCGAATTCCTATTAGTAATTGGATCTCCATGGCAAAGAAAAACAGTAGCAGGCACTGTAATATTAAGGATATTACCAATTCAAATGGCATAATCTAGCAGCAATGAAATATAACGCAGTTCATTGCTTCCAGTATCTTTTACGGACGGAAAGCGATAACAGTAAAAAAGTTGGATCTTAATGATGATGATTGAAAAATAATTCACTTTCAGATTCATATCACGTATTAAATAATTGCGTGTATGCGTTCTTTATTATTATAACATTCTTGAAATTTTCTTTAATCGATTTTTCCTTTCATTCATTTATTTTTTATTCCGGCATTTCCAAATATTTCCTCTCTTTGACACAGGTATTATTTATTAATCAGTTCATATACTTCAAATTCAAAAATAATATGTACAATAAGTCTGTAATATGTTGATATTATTATAGCGTTTTCGACAGTTTGAATGTTATATTAAAATTAAATTTTTTTAAAATTATATTACAGAACATATTGAGCTATTTGTAATTTCAAAGATTTCAAAATAGAATAAAGCTTAATGTGTGTATGTGTTGCCAGACCGTTCGACCCGACCTACAGCTGCCAAATTTGGCACGTGTATACCTTGGAGACTGGGCATCTGTACCTCGCAGCCGGCGTTTTTTCGCTATAACTTCCGAAAATATTATTACATAAAGTTGATTTTTGCATCGAGTTAAAGCTCTTAAAAATATTTTTTAATGATATTAATGTTTTAACCTATAAATTGAGTTTCGAGTTTTAATGAATTTTTAAAGAAATATTTTAACCATGTTTTTCAACATTATATTTCGGACAAAATAAAAAGGAAATTTAATCTGGACAAGCACGTCAAGTGGAAAAATTTAGCTTTTTATCAATTTTTAACTGTTGCCATCATATTAACAGAAGCTGAAATTAAAAATTAAATCAACTATTATTGAGAATTAAACATATAAAACTGTAATTTTCAGAACGTGTCTGTTTGAAATGAAAAAAAAAATGAACTACGATAATTTCCAAACAGTAAATGGAGGAAACGTTTTCTATGATATTTTACAATATCTATTTCATTAATTCAATAAAACAGTTTAATTTAAAAGGACCGTGGTTTAATATATATAGGATAATCACTCTAATCAGCGCCCATCAGCTAATATGGGACATGCATATACTAACAAAATAGTCGAATTAAGTAATTATATTTTATGTAACTGGAGTCATTAAATGCTCCTATGAATTACAGATTTTAAATTTTTAAATAGGAACTCTGTCCTTAGAATCATATTTAACAAAATATTTTTAAGATACTAATATTTTAAATAAAAATTGTTTAACTCCAATAAAAAAAATCAAGCGATAAAATTGACTAATTTATGAAATTTGAATATCAGTCTTCCATAATAACTGGTGGTTTTAGGCCACTTCATTAACCGTTTCAAAAAAGTATGCCAATCTTCAGCCAGGGTTTCTAGGAAGTGATTGGCTTATAAATATGAAAATGTATATAAAAACTTCGATATATAAAAACTTCATAAATCTATCAGATTTGATCGCTGAAGTTAGAAACATTTATTTATTTATTTAAAAGTTGAAATGTCAAGAGCATTTCGCTGAATATGATTTCCTAGGATAGAAAGGAATGTGTAAAAATTAAACCTTCATAAGTACATTTATTGCCTGAACGGAAATAAAACATTTTTATTTACACCATTTCAATATTTTGAAAAATAAATTAAAACTTGAATTTTACGATGAATCAGAGACATTTTTGTTGAATAATTCTTTATAATATTATATTAATTACGAAAATTATTCTGCAGTGCACATATAACTTCAATATCGAATGACTCCGCTTTCAATTTTTATATTAAAAAAAAGATATGGTTGTTTTCAGGAAAAAATGTTTTTTATATTAACTGCAGTTTAAGGTTTCCACTTTAATTTAAAGCTGAAATTTTATAGGCGCTGACAGAATATTAAAGAGTGAGATAAGTAGTACAATGAACAGAGGTGTTTAAGGCTTACATAATAGTATGACAGAATTATATAACTATCAAAATCTGAAGCTTAAAAATATTTTTCAAAAAAAAGCAATTAAAAGAACAAATTACATAAAATATATAATTCAAAATTTTAGCGATCATTAATATTGGCAAATCATCTGGTCGCCAAAGGAGGCTTGTATTTTATAAATTTAACATTCTCAGCCCTAAAAAAATATTGAAATTCGTGTGAAAACTGAATACGAATCCATGATTAAATCAATATGAAAGAAAATCATTAAATTTTTGAATATGGCATTTTCTTTATCTAAATACTGTAAACTGGTATATATAATTAATAATACAATTGTTATAAACGATGATGATTTCCTGTTTAACGCTAAATTAATATTTTATTGTTACTGTCTTACTTATTGTTATTGTCTATATTTCTATTAACCCGTAATATTTTTCTTTTCTATTGTTATTGTCTGTACTTCTATTATCTCGTAATATTATTTTTTTATTCTTCGATTGAATCTAGTACCCAGTTTATTGATTGATTTAATGAATAATATGAAGAAAATGGAAGATAACTCAACCTTAACCCTGATAATTATAAATCGGAGGAATAGTTTTCAAATATCCTGATAAACGCCGAAAACAACTTTTCCATTGTACATCACAATCGTCTTTGTAAGAAATATTTTATTTTGCATTTAGCCTTTTATTTAATTGTTAAAATAGTGTTAAAATTAAAGGGAAGATATGAATGCCAAGTCACTCTTTATACAACTGAACCTAAAACGATTTATTGCCATTTTTCCAGCCCGTTTGGAAAATGGATTTATCAAAAAAAAAAAAAAAAAAGACTGAAACTAATCAATGAAGAACCACCCTAACAAAGAGACACATAATACAAAGTGAAGAAAGATCCGATACTCTTCTTTTATTACTAAAATAAAGTGAGTTTTTGTCGCTGTAAAAATCGCAATGGAAAGAATGTTTTCCGCTATATTCTCGACCAATCATTTCTTTCTACCCATTCGAGCCCCTAGTATCAGTCATCAACTGATGTTTTACAACCATTTCGTTCTCTTGCACCAGTTTCCATTCCAATATTTCAGACCTGCTTACGCTTTGTGGGCAGTAAAATTAAACGACATATTTCGTTTAAAGAAAACGAAAAGTAATGGACGCCTGTTGTAAAAAATTTTTATGTTTCTTCAGACAGATGGTATCTGTCATTCCGTGAAGCAAAAATAAAATATATTTCTATCACGCGTTGTAACACTCTTGAACATTACGTGTTACGATAGTTTTAGGGCCTGTAAAAAGATAAAGATTTCGGTCTTTTTCGTATTGCCATGGCATTTAAAAAAATTTATAAGAACCACTGAAACTTACTTTTTACTGATAATTATGTTAAAAGTATTCAACAACGTATCGTAATATTTGTTAGATATATTTCGATTGTCTGATTCTCATGATATATACTTGATTAAATTTAAGATTATATTTAGTAATATTCAGTATTCTGGAAATGAAAACAAACGACTGATTTTCTATGAACAGTTTTTGATTTGAATCGATCAAAATTTTAATTTACTTGAATTAGTCAATTATTTACTTCAGGTAAGTATCTGTGTTATTTACTTAAACAATCTCTGCAAGTGAGAAGAACATAGATTTAGAGCATGGAATCTCGGAAATGATAATCATTGTAATTCAATTTATTCTTTCTATATCTTGAATTTCCTTCCGACAGATTATATATTCCGTATTTAATATTAATTTTATACTTTCATATTTGAAGTTTTCAAATGAATTCATTTCCATCATTTATTCAAATTACGTTTAACCTTGGGAAGTGCAACGATGAGTCATTTCCTAACAGAGTTCTTGAGCTCGAATCATTTATAGGAATTCGAATCATTTATAGGAATATTGTAAAGATGTATTAGATGTTGTACTAATGATAAGCTGACTATTACTTTCTCCATCATGGTGGTTAACTATTTTCTTCTATTGACCAACTCTTTCATCCATCTTCCAGATATAAGCTAGTGGTGCACAGAAAATTAAATATTCATTATATGGTATAATCAATGATACACGAATAAAATTTTAAGGAAAGTCAACCATCTAACTTTCCGACCCGCCCTAAGGCACACGGATTTAAACCATAAAACTGAATGACCGGACCGCCGCAACAGCAATTGGCGGGAACTGTGGTTGAGTCCTAAGGGCCGTCACCGGCCACGGTACAACCCTCCCCGAAGGAAGTACGTCCCGTCATCGATGGAGGGAGCCAGATCCCCCACCTATTAGTGTACCCTCCAGGGTGGCGAGATCCAACCACCATGCCGGAAGCATCTCATCCTCATTTCGAGGTGCCCCCCCGAGGGTCTAAAATAACTTTGTAAGGAAAAGTAGAATTCATAATGTTCACTAAATTTAATTTTTAGTCATAAGAAATTACTACTTTAAGCCAGAATAAACTAACGAAACTGTTGTCAATTGGAGATGAAGTTTAGAAAGTTTCGATCTTTTTTTAAATCTTTGATATGCAATATATCTCAAAACGGAAGTGAAACGAAACACAAGTGCTAAATTGTTGTGTATCTAGTAGCCTTAAACATGTTCACATAAAGTTAAAAAAATGCGAAATCGGTGAGATGATTAGTGCATGAGGACTGTGATAGTTTCACCTGCGGTTATGTTTTCCAGTCGATTTCACTGAAAAAAGGAGGGAGGGAGCAAAAGACAATAATCGATTTATGATCTTCATAATATTTTAAGCAAAATAAAAGTTTGCATATTTGGAAAAATGGTGGAGCTGAGGAACTTCATGGGCTTTTTTTTAATCATTAAAATGGACATTGGATTAATAGATTTTATTAAGATTGAAAAGGGGAGGTGGTTATATTATATCTATTTTACTATGACTTTTTTGAGGGATATATGTATCAAAAAGTTTGTGAAATCAATCCAATAATTGATGCTGTGGGATTAGTTCTCAGTTTTTTTCTAATTATTTTAATTATACTTAAGTAATTTAATATCAGCTTGCATACAACTCCATTTAAATTATCTGCATACAACTCCATTTATATTATTTTCATTAAAGAGGTTCTAGAAACAGCATATTGTGTAAAACTTTTGTATCATGTGATCTCTGACGAATATTTCATGCTATATATTATATTTCACAATCCAATTTATAAGCACTCAGGAATGAAATAAAATACACAAGGCAAAATCACGTAACATTATATAGGCAGCACAGCACATCTCACGTGCTAGATATCACCGTTCATCCCTCCATAGCTGCATTCCGATGCTATATATTTAATTTTCTAACTTGAAATAGGGAACAAGCATAATTTTCGAAGAACACGTCGATCCATTCTCGAATATATCCGAAGCCGCTATATTCTCAAAGGCGGGATATTTTCGAAAATGTTTGCTAACACATGTACCATATCCATAAAGTATGAATATGAGCAAATGGTAAGAACTTTTAACAGCTGCTGCAAAGTTGAATGTAATGTCAGATTGTAAGATAACCAAAAATAAAGGATTTGTTATTATTCTTATAGACTCATTATTACATATAGTGCATCAGTTTTGCATCTACATGCGTCACATGTGTCTTTTAGATCATTCATATGCTATTTCTGATGGCATGTTTATATATAATTATAATTTAATTTGTATCCTTAAATTTTGCAGAATCGTGAATATTTGGAGAATGTAATAATTTAAAAGTTTAAATTTTTTCTAAGAAATACAAATCTGAATGAAATGAACCAGCATTTCTTAGCGTTAAAAAAAAACTGATTCAACATTCAATATAGAAAATATTCTGAGTCACAGAAGTAATTAAAACTGAGCAAAATCTGAAGAAGATGAGTTCAGTTATATTAACGTCCCTTTTTAAAGCCACACTAGGCAATTTTTGGACCTCGTAATTTTGAACCCTGGTCAGATGACAAAGACGATACCTGAGCTGACAATCCCCTCTGATAACTTCCTCACTATACCAGAGGAAGGACATTTCGCTCAAGAATTGAATGTGCACCAGACTCACTTACACGACCGTTCTACCGGTTCTAAAGTCGAAACCTTATCGTCAGGACACGGCGACCATCGCGCTGTTCTCAGTGACTATATTTGATCACTAACTAAATTCAAAATATTGTTTGCTTATGAAAACAAGCAGCAGTGTATGAACGCCGAAACGGTAGAAATGTTGCGTAATGGAAGAGTTGCTGACAATAGAATCGCTACAGACATGTTCCTAACAACAGAATTGCTACCACGGATGTTTGTAAAATGCTGCATCTTTTCAAAATGGTTTACTAATAAAAGTTCTGCAGTTGTGAAGTGCAAAATAAAAGAATATCGCTAAATAAAAATTTTTATTTGATATCTTGCTTGTTATTTCAGAATCTTTCAGCATCCTACAGAGTATACGAATCACATTTCCCACCAGATATTCCTATATAATTTGAAGATTTTCTTCATAATTTCTACTTTTTTTAACCATTTACATCTTATATTTTTAATTAATTTACATTGATTTAGCTCTTTTGGCCAGGAAGGTCTCTATCCTAGATGTACGCAAGGGACTGGGCGTACACGAAGGGAATCATCCCACAGGACTGGAATTTGGGGGGCGCTAAGCCTAACTTTAAAAAAAAAAAAATCACAAAAAAAATAAAGTTTGATTCTTAACGTCGTCATTTTTACTACATTTTTAGATTACTAGTTCATTCATAATATAAGCACATTCTTCTTCTAATAAATCGCGTTCTTTTCCCATAATAAACCAAAACCAATGCTTTCCGTCATAAAAAGAGAAGTGCTCGAAATCTATCCGAAAACTATGCGAATACAGCAAAACTGCAGATAAAATCCAAAAAGACTAGTTACAGTTACACAGTAATAGCAAAAAAAAAAAAAAAAAAAAAAAAAAAGAAGTAAAGTATCTGGATTGAGATCAGTAACACGAATGATTCTATCAAGTGAGAAGGTACACAACCCAGCTCTGTTTATTTACATTACTCTTCCCCTCCCCCTTCTTCCGCAACAGCTGATGAGTAAAATACCAAAGGCTGAATATGAGCTAACTGAAGATCAGGATACTAAAATTATATTTATTTCAAAAGTAATGAACACAGGGAGCCATATAGTGGCGTTTAAAAATTGTTCCAGTTTAGAATACATATTTGCATCGCTGTCCCATGAGTTTGATTTCCAGAATTCCACGGGTGGTACGCCCGGCTGTGAGAGGCATTCGACACGCCCGTTGCGAAAGGGTTAGATAATACGAGATTTCGAATCTAATTTTACTGCATTTTTTACTAGTTAGTGATAGGGATTAGAATTTTAATAGTATAAATGATTTGATATATAATAGTATATTGATTTGCTTCATTTTAAAGAACTTGATTGAAATGAAATCCCAAATAATCAGTTCAATGAGCTATGATATGTTTCATCAATAATCTAATTAATGTTCTAAGTTAATTTTAGTTAATCTACATCATTAATATACTTTATCATTCCAGCTTCAATGGACAGTAACACACTTTCCATCTATTCATCCATTTTGATCGGCTTAAAACTGGTTTGATTAATGTACTAAATTCGGCACAAAACCTCTAATGAAAGCGAAGTCTTTAATTTAATGTCGTATTCAAATTAATACAAGCCATATCTAGACATAGAGCCAGACAAATGAGACGCGTCCCTGAACATGGAATTTTAGATCACCGACTTAATGATTGTTAGGTTTACTCTTTTATGATCAAATTCCGGGTTAGATAACTATAGGAGGTAGTTAGAATTAAAATGTTCAGCAGTAAAGTTTATGGTTTTCTAGTAAATAAATGTAATTTCGTTCAAAGAAGTTCTTAAAGTATTATAAATCTAAGAAAATATAACCATTCATTAATATTTTTTTTGCAGAAATTGATGAAGAATAATTTGTTTAAGAGTTATTTCTTAAATAAAATCTAGTTGCGCAAATCAATTCTTTCTTTAGATTGTTTCTTTTTCATTCATATAATTATTTAAAGTGAATGCTGTCTAATCCAGTTAGTTTGATCCTTTATTTTGCTGATAGTATTTCATTATATTTTATGATGCAGTTTGCTTTATAATTATTTGATTAATAGTATAGAAAAACTGAATATATATGGATGTTTGTCAGACATTTTATCCAAATATACTTATAGAGTTATTAAAGTATAAAATACACAATCGGAATTTTTAATAACTTTCAGGTGAATTATTACAGAAATTAGGCGTAATTTCTGTAAAATGTTTGTGCATTCTTCAAAATTATGGAAAGGTCGGAAAGTAGCGTCCCTTTTTGGTAAACACTTGCAGTGAAAACTAATGAAACGAGTGAGATCAAATTTAATGTACAGACTGTAAAACTTGTGGAGAAATTGAATTTATTAAAAAAGTATTTTTATATAAATTGTTTTCAACAGGAGATCCATTGACTCTGCTAAAATAAAAACGACCAGAAATTACAACAGGCATACAAATAATTAATAACGAAAAAATTCCATTACTTTCCGATCCCCCAGGGGGGCACCTCGAAATGAGGTTGAGATGCTTCCGGCATGGTGGTTAGATCTCGCCACCCTGGAGGGTACACGAAAAGGTGGGGATCTGGCTCCTCCCATCGATGACGAGACATACTTCCTTACGGAAAGGTTGTACCGGGGTCGGTGATGGCCCTTAGGACTCATCCACAATTCCCCCCAGTGTTGCTGTTGCAGGTCCGGTCATTCAGTATTTATTATCCGTGTGTCTTCGGGCGGGTCGGAGAGTCAGTGATATGGCTTCATTACCTGGTTCGATTAATAAAAATGAATGTTAATATATATGTGGAAATGAGTGATATATAGCATGAAAATATTTTTTATCTAACAAGTGTGATTCTACTGGGGGCACCCCAAAAATGAGGATGAGATGCTTCCGGTATGAGGGTTGATTTTCGCCTCTCTGGTAGGTACAGAAAAAGGTGGAGGTTGGCTACATTCCATTGATGACGGGAAGTATTTCTTCCGCGGTCCAAAACTGGATAACGGGATCTGTGGCAGGAATCAACCACAGATCCGGCTAGTGTTAGTGTCGCTGCCCGGTCATTCAGTTTCTTTCGTGTGCCTTAGGACAGGTCTGAGTAGTCAATATGTGATTATCTAACATCTATACAGTCTCCTACACACGCGCAGCATTTTCATGCCCTTCCTGTATAGAGATATTTCTTTGACGGCATTTGGCACAGCTTTTGTTTCTAGAAACCATCTCTTCGTATCTTCTACAACTTGTATGCGAAATTTTCTTTCATTTTATTTAGTTGTTAAAGCTGTAAAGATCCCAAAACAGAAAAAAAAAAAACAATCTTACGGTCTTCCAGTATAATAGTTAGAAAACGTGTTAGAAGATGCCTAAGCAGCTATAATGTTGATGTTGACTTTTTCCTAACATTTATTTCAAAAACACACTGCTTATTTTGTTTGTTTTTTTCTGAAAGAATTCTCTCTCAAAAATTGAATAATCGATTTAAGGCAAAAAAGTACTATTTTTTGCAGCTAAGCACGACTTCTAATACTATTGTGGTGATTAGCATATAAGCCAGTTAACAACTACGCTGCAAGAGCGATTGCTTTTGCATAATGGTTTAGTTACTGGACTGCGAACCAGAAGGTCCCAGGTTCTATCCTCGCGCATCAGACACCGCTAAACTATGATAGATAATAAACAATAATATATGTATTTACTACTGTGAAATGCTACAGATTGTGAACGAATTTCTAAATGAAGGACGACCCATTAAACATCAGTTGTAGATCATTATTCCTTTTCTAATGCCTCATACACTAGTTTGTTACTTTCAGCTGTAAATCATTCTGTTATCAAATTATTATTCTGTTTATGATATTTGTGTCTTCATTCATTATTAACTTTTTCAGTTCTTTCTAAATGAAACATACATTTATGTCAATAACAATATTAAAAATTTATTAGTTCAACTCTTTAGAATTTTTTGTCTTAGAAAAATTAGAATGAGAAAAATTTCTTGCTTAAGACAAAATTTCAAAATTGGCAATGACAATTCTTTCAGGTCTTATCCTTCTTTTCTGAAGGATAGAGAACCGAAAGAAACTTCTCTTCAGTTCTGTTTACCTTTTAATATTTGACAGTTAAAACAGAAGATCACCTGAATTGATTAATTTAAAAATAACCTATCATTGCTGAAGATCTTGTGATGCTACATTGCCCACTGTGTGTTTCCAGAACATCTAAATTATTTTTACAGGACCCTACATGATCTGAACACTGATCATTATTCACAGAGTATTTGGCTTCTGAGCATTGCTATTACGTGCATTATTAGAGCAAATAGCCATATCAATCATTTATAGGAAAATATGATTCCTATCGGCTGCTTTAGTTAGTTAGTTTAGTTATATTATCGTCCAACACTAAGGCTATTTGGGAACGAACCTCGTAATTTTGAACCGTGGTCACAAAAAGAGGACGACACCTGAGCTGCCCCCCTCTCCAAACTTCAACCCCTCACCAGGGGGGATTCTGGCCCCAACAGATTTAAAATGCACGGACCCTCTTACACGTCTGTTCTTTGGTGGGATCGAGTCTCGAAGCTTCGAACCCGAGAATTTACCACCAGGCCACTGCGGCCCTTCGCAGTCATTGCATTAGGCAAAATTCAATAATGTTATAGCTACAAAAAATAATTATACTTCAATTCATGGATATTTTCCAGGCAATGTTTAGTGTTCAAAATAAACAATAATTGGATAGTTATAAAATAAAGCTACTAAGTCTGGTTACAAGAAAAACATATGGATAAATAATTCATTTTAAGTACTCACTTTATACATAATTCATAGGATAGTTATAGAATAAAACTACTAATAAAAAATAGTTGGGAAACAAAAAAGCATACGGATAAATAATTCTTTCAAGTACCCACTTTATACATCATTCTTGGGATAATCCGGCGCATAGGAAAGTATTCCGTTTAATACTCTTCAAGATTTCCAGACTAAAACTAACAGCAAGAAAAGCGAGTAAGTTTTTATAATTTTTTACTTTGAAAGATCGCACTCGCACTTCAATGAAAAATTTTAAGCTCCAACCAGATCCATTTTCGGCTGTTCGAAGGATTATCCTTCCATTCTCACATAATTTTTTTCAATACTTTGATCCCTTCTCATTTTATACAAATAGAATAGTAGTTTAACGTTTCAAAGAAGTTTTTTTAGTTTCAACAAAGGAAAAGCAAAAGTTTTCTATTTGGTTTACTTTAGCTCGAAAAAAGGGGGGAAATGTAAAAACACATATTCTACTTCTCATTATTTTACTAGACTTAGGAAATATAGGCTGTTTATTGTCAACAAATATAAAATTATAATTCTCTGTATGCATTTATTGCTAACTAACTTCTGTAAGGAAGATACTTAGATTTAAACCCTGTTAATAACTAGCGATAATAGGATAATAATTAATCAGTTTCTCTAGTATATGAGTTATATTTAAATTTAACTATTCTCTCATTTAATACTTGATACTCATGGAACCATCCAAATATCATTTTTAACCTTCAAATCGTCCTTGGTTTAAATGAAGATGTAAATTTGAAGAATAAAAATAATATTTTATAAGCTTTAAACCTTAATGTATTTTGAAATAGTACCTTTATACCACTAATTAATTTTATAGCTACTTTAGTTATTGGGTACGTGCAGCTCGGGGAAATTTTCTTTTGAAATTTTAAATAATTTAAAGTTAAGCAACATTTTGAATTCTCTTTAACAATTTTCGACATTATCAGTACATAAAAATTTCTTCCTACATTTTTTTTTTAAATTAAAACAATCAGTCTTTTTAAGGCTTGAATATTTTAAATCCAAATTTTAAATGGCTCATAAAAAATTCTTATAGAAAAAATGATGAAAATTTAAAGTATAAAAATAATATTTTATTAGCTTTAAACTTTAAATAAATTTGAACTAGTACCTTTACACCCTTAATTTATTTTTAAAGTTTCTCTAGTCAGTTATACTATAACTTCTCTAATTAGATTCTAGTCACATAATGTCAGGTTTGCACGAAAAATTTAATGTCTTATCAAAATGCAAATGTCTTGTGGCTGGTGGATGCGAGCGAGGATAGAACCGGACCTTGTGGTTCACAGCCCAGTTACATGACCACAATAAAAAAGCAATTGCTCGTATAGCGTAGCTGCTAACTGACTTATAAGCTTTCACAACAGACTCTCCCTCCAGTGAGTTGGAGGTGAGACGAACGATATGGCTGTTGAGTGGTGATGTAATTATTAGCTGTTAAGTCTAATGCACCTGTAACCATTTGAGTAGCGCCAAGCGTTATGGCGAGCTTGTGTGATTGCTGTTGCTGATGCGGTAAGTGAGTCTGACGGCTTTATGTTGCTGACCAGTTTGGATTCCGTGAAGGAAAATCCATAGATGTTGCTCTTAAAAAGCTTGTAAAAAACTTTATGTAGGAAAAAGGGAAAAAGACAATATTCTGTTTCTTTCAGTGGACATCAAAGGGGCATTTGAGAATATCCAACACCATTCAATTGTTAAATATCTAGATAAACTCCAATGTCCCCAAAATTTCAGAAATATCTTTGAAAACGTGCTACATGCCAGAAAAATAATCCTCAACACACAAGAAGACTGGGCCATAAGAGAACAGAAGCAAGTATGCCCCCAAGGATCTAGCAGTGGTCCAGCTCTGTGGAACTTGGTGGCGAGCGATCTGCTTAGTAAAATCTGGCCTGCCCATACAACTCTCCAAGCATTCGACGATGATTTTGCTCTGGTCATTAAAGACAAAACAAAAGAAAATCTAAGACAAAATACCCAAGAATCAATAGCACAATTCATATCCTGGACTGACATAAAAAATCTAGAAGTGTCCACCGGGAAATCCAACTTTATTCTGTTTAGTAAATGGGAAGCAGGACCCAGAATCTATTGGCAGGGAGAAAGAATAAAGCAGACTCACGCAATTAAATACCTAGGTGTCCATATTGATGATAAATTGAATTGGAATACCCACCTCAAGCATTTAGCATTGAAAGCGCATCAACAACAATTCAATTTTCTCAAAATAGCTGGCCAATCCTGGGGGATAACACTTCGACACAGAAAAATTTTGTACAGGACAGTCATTGAAAGGATGCTTGCAGCAAGAGTTTGGTGCCTGCACCCAACGGTTAGATTAGCAAGAAAACTCTCTCCCATCCAAAGAGCCTTTCTGTTAACAATTACGGGAGCATACAAGACCACGCATACTGCATCACTTCAGGTTATCCTTGGCTTGCCACCACTACATCTGAGGCCTCAGATGATGGCAAGAATGACTGAATTGTAAAGACTGAAATCGTGCATGATATGCCACATATCAGCCCATACGAGTATGAATACAGAGCTACGGGCTGGACGTCACATCCTTCCAAACATCTCCAAGCACATCAAATTTCGTTGGAAGACGGTGGGTCTTAGAATGTAGTACTCGGGATCTATACAGATGGGTCAAAATTCTCAGCAGGAGTTGGAGCTATATTTTGTGTCATGAAGGATGCAGTGACTATACTCCAGTGGTCAACCATCCTACTGAAAGAAAACAAGGTCTTCCAAGCTGAATTACTAGCACTCAATAAAGCAGTCAAATACACAACCTCTCTTCCTACATCAGATTTAGTTACTATTTACGTCGACAATAAAGCAAGTATACAAGCCTCAAGTTCTCCAAAATCCAATAGCCAATTAGCAAGAGATACATTTACCCTTCTTCTTGCAAATCCCCACATTAAAATCTCATGGATCAAGGCACATGTAGTGTATGAAGGGAATGAAGCGGCGGACAAACTATCCAAAACAGCGGCTAATGCTAATCAAGATCGGAAAGTAATGAAGCTCCCAAGATGTCATCTGAAGAACATCCTCCAAACCGATATGATGACAATATGGCAAAAGGAATGGGAAGAAGGCGAAACAAGCCGCTCCACATTCAATATAATACCAAAGGTTTCTCTGTACGCGGCCAACTGGAACAGAGCGGATGTCCTTTTCTTTACTGGACACGGCCTATTCCCGACATACTTACACAGATTCCATCTGACCAACTCTCCTTACTGTAGCTGTGGGGAGATAGGATCCCCAATTCACTATGCCACCGAATGCCTACGGACTCTCTCATGGCACATGAGAAAGCCAGGAACAAGTCTCGAGGAAGAATGGTACAGGAGAGTTGCATCGAATACCCTTTCACGTGGCAAGATCCACTCCATAGTAAACCATATTCACAAATACAAAGACCTCTTCAAGACCACACAATAGCTGAGACTAAAATGCCACTTGTCAAAATCAACCGAAATTATATCTTCAAAAGTCCAGTTCTCTCAAAGGAAATCAAAACCACAGGATTCAGACGGACTCTACAGATTTCTGACTCTTCAGTGATTATTTATATGCTTAAACATGTCATACATATATTCTCAATGTAATTTATCAATTTTTCAGTTAGTAATCTCGTTTCCCTGTAAGTTCATCTCAAAGTCACCATTTGTTTAAGTATTCTTGTCCCTTCTATTCAGTTATTACATCACCAAAAAATTGAATATAGCCATGTAGGATTTGACACCAATGGGATTCTCTCTGGAGAACCCTGGATGGTCTGTCGTATCTTTCTTTATATCAACGATTTTCTTTCTTTCTTTTTTTCCTTCCATCTTGTACTCATCCAACTGGTTAGATGACTTAGTATTATAGGCACCAGGGGCACAGGATGACGTTATGCGTTATGTAGTTAGATGGCGCCATAACAGCTGTGGGAAGGTTAATCTTCCGAGGTCACCAATGGTTTGAGCGAGGATAGAACCTGGGATCTTGTGGTTCGAAACGCAGTAACATGACCACAATACAAAAGCAATTGCCCGTGTAGCGTAGCTGTTAACTGGCTTATCAGCTTTCATTACATTCTCTTACCCTGGACTTTCACTTCATAGTTTATTCCTCATGTAATGTGTGTAATTGATTTCAACATTAGCTCGTTATATAAATTTTACTTGTACTACATGATAATCCTGTAACATTATATTTGCTAGATTGATACATGCTGCGAAGAAAGAATATGAATCCGAAGTATTATCTTTCAGCGTATTGGATTTATTATCCAATGCCTGAGATTTATTAAAAGAATTTACTAGTAATTTGAGAAAATAAAGTGAGGAAGCAAGATTATTTTTCTGCAGTGTAAAAAGATAAATTTCCTTTTGATTATACTATAAGATAGAAGAATAGACCTATGTGCCTGTCAGCGTTCTGCAAGATAGTATGTTTGACATAACTTTAAACTTGGCAAAACTCAATATTAGAAGGTGGAAATTCCGTTTTGAAATTTTAACTAATTTAAAACCAAAGCAACATTTTAAGATTATCTTTAATAATTTTTGAAACTATCGGTACCTGAAAATACCTTCATAAATATTTTAAATTGAAAAAGAATCAATTCATTACAATTCATTATTAGACCAAATTCCATCGAATAAGAATTCCAAAGAAATTGAAACAATTAAAGTCTCTAATCAAGAGTTTCTATAGAAAAGCATATAATTCGTTTTATTTAAAATCTGGCCCAAAAATCAAACTAAATAAAATATCACTTTTTAAAAGAAAGGTAGAAAGATGCATTCTCAAGAAATAGATACAAAAACTCTAAGCAATCTGCTTAAATTCTTTCTTTAAAAGTTAGAGTTTTATGTGATTCGTCCAATGGTTTGAAGCAATAAGGAATTATTTCATTTTTTACACTTTGGTATTGTTCAAATTGAAAAAGCAAACAAAACAGTCACAAGAGAATCTTTTTAAGAAAGCTAGAATCAGGTTTGAAAAAGGAAAAAAAAAATGTCAAAAAGATCAAAATCCGGCTGTTTGAAGGATTATTTTCTTGACGTTTCAAATTTTTCATTTCTTTTTGTTTCTATTGTTCTTTCCATTTTATACCTCAAAAATGGTTGAAAACTTCGGATATTTTGTAAGAACTGAATGAAATGTTTCCTTTCTATTTTAAAAAATAGTAAGAAGGAAAGTTAAAGCTTTGCTATTCTTTTTTTTTCATTCACAAAGATTAAATTTCTTCGGCCCAGGTTTTTTTAAAAATAGAATTGAAATTTTTAGAAGCAGTTTTAATTCCTGCATTGAAATATTTTCTACGAAACGTTGCTGCATAGTGACTCTAACTAGCGAAAAATATCTTTCACATCATTTTTTGTAACTAATTCTTTAAAAGTCTTTCAAAATTCCCATTGTGCATTAATTTGTTCATTGGAAATCTAAAAGAGTACGTTACACAACATAATGCGTTTAATCATGTTATGGATTTCCTCTTAGATTTCACGATACTTTATGTATGAAAGTACACAAAATTTTTCTATCCTAAGCAAAGCATATAAGCGTTAATCCAGGCTGCCACAAAACAGTTCTACCCAATGACAGAATATAACAATATTCCTTTGGTAATCAAGAAGATAAGCTGAATATAATCAATTGATCATAGCATAATAAAAAATCGCTTTAAGAAAATCTATTTTGACGTTCCAATCAGCAGCTATTTCTCGGATTCTTTTCTGACTCCTTAAAAATCTTTTTTTTTAAATTTTTTTGTTAATAAAAGGTTTCTAAAGGTTACTAATCAAATTCCAAAGGGATAACTGGGAAATGTTTCGTTTAACCGGTGGCAATCGCTGCTTTAGAAGAAATTTAAGTGGTTGTTTGTTCCAGTAAATAGACCAATAAAGTTCACATTTTTAAATGAGGCTACGAATTATTGAATCCATTGTCTTTTCACATTAATATCGATTATCTTTACTAAAAAGTAAAGTGAGTTCTAAAAATCCTATCTTCTGTAAAATTATAGTGTAGAAAAAGTTGCCTTTTATTCAAATTAATTCAATTTTTTGAAACAAAAATAATTTTTTATATCATATCTAAGCATTCTTTGATCGGTGTTGCCGCTCTTCTTTCATTCTATTTCTGCCTTCATTTCTAATTTTCTTTCTGTCTTAATGCTCTTTCTGTCCATTGTATCGAATATATATTCTATCTGATAGAAAAGCTGATTTGGTTAATTTATCTGCTCTCTCGTTGCAGAGCATCCTTGGTGGCATCGAATTCGCATTAGCTACAAATTATTCTGTTTCTCTTTGATGAGGGTTTTTAATTTGCTAATGGTGTCTCATTTATCATTTATTTAGTTTTTAGTCATAAGTGCTGTACATAAATCCGAAATAATTTTAACTCAATTCTTTTCTTTAACCATGTAATTTACTTTTCCAAGCGCTTCAACTTTCGCCATAAATAGTATACTACAGCTATAAAATCTTTATGGTCTAAATTTTTCTCTTCTATTCTATTCTTGAAGAACAACAATGCAGATATCCCCTTGGTATCCATTTTGAAATCGTCAGTATGGGTACAGTTATCCACTATATTACTACTTTGAAAGCATTTCCATGATATGGATATACTTTTCCAAGGTAGTGTCCAAACTTCATAATTAAAGTTTGCAGTTCCATTTGCGAATTCGTCTTTTTTTGGTTGATCAGTATCTTAGGCCATTTTATTTTCGATTGCTATTTAATACCATTTGATGGAGATAATCACAAACAATTTGGATTGCTTTATTAGAGACTTCTCTATACGTGTTTGTAATAGCTAGTAATAGGAAACATTGAGTTTGTAAGATTTTGTTCCTTTCTTTATCGGATCATTATGTCATATTTCATAATTATACATTATCTGCTCGAAAGCTTTTTTCAACTCGTTTTTTTTTCAGGAAACTATTTATTTATGAATCACATACTGATTACATATAAATATTTTTCAATCTTACCTGCATATGAACTGTTCATTTATATATAAACAATATGAATGCACTTAGTTTAACGTGCTATTCGAAACAATCTGCCATATTACGCTATTCATTTTACATTCTATCTATCATTACTTATAATTTTGAGCTTACGCTCAGTTTTACCGTGGTGAAATCGGGTCCGAGATAGACATTATCAGCTTGCCAGAAGATAGAAAAACAGTCTCTAACAGTTAGTTACAAGAAAGTCTTTTTGTGAGTGTGAAATCGCACATTTTAAGGAAAGACACTGAAATAGATAAACTTAAAACCAAAAATAATTATAAAATTTCACAATTATCTCGGCATTCTTTAGTATTGGGTTCCCGCTGCGTTTTTTTTTAACAGGTGATAGGGGCATTTCGTAATTACAGAGTTAAACTACTTAGTCGAAACATATGATTCATTGCATTAACATCATGTTGAAGATCCAACAGTTTGGATGAAAATAATATTCAAATATGAAGGAGTTGAGCTTTGTACATAAATGAAAATAACAAAGTAATGATTTTATTTACTTTATTATCTTTTTTTCTTTGACTGATTTTAACGAAATGTGATAGAACAGCAATTAAAAAAATTGTCCAATGAGTGTGGAACACATTTCGACTGGAACTATTTTTGCAACCTATATGCGAAAACTTTACTTAAATACGGTTTTGATTCCATACTAAATAATAATTATAATTATGGGGTTGTTTTAAGATTTGGCTTGTGATTTATTTATTAAATTTTTTAACTAATTTAAAGCTTAAATCTTTTAGACGATTATAATTATGCAGTTGTTTTAAAATTTGGCTTGCGATTTATTTATTAATTTTTTTAACTAATTTAAAGCTTAAAACTTTTTGACAAAATTTATTTAATCATTTAATATTTATATAAATAAAACGTTCCTCGGTGGAAAAATGGTTAATGGAAAAATGGATTTTTAATGGTTACTTGAATGTTAGTGTTTTCTGTTTTTGCGCTTCTTACATTCATTCTAAAGGTTTAAACTTGCTTTTTTTATTACTTTATTTTATTACATTAAGGAAATATGAATTCAATGCATGAAACAGAATTTTATGTATTTACTTGAATTAACTATTACTTTAACCGTTTTTCCGGAAAAAATAAAAATTGGAACAGGGCATTTTAGAAATTTTACGTTCCAATAAGAAAAGGAATTTTATTCACCTAAGCTGGAGTTTCTTGTTGGCATTTGGTTGGCGACATTTTTCTTTTTCGGAAACAAAATTCTCAGAAGTATTTATTTTTGTTGGGCAAAGTCGTTCTAGTTCAAATTTTAAATTTTATATAAGCTCGTTCCACTTCTGGGAATGATATAATTCTATTTTGAGCTCACAGACTGCTTTTTCACAGTTGAATTTCTTACAAAATTTTTCAAACTAAAAATTCCACATGTACTTTCAGAAAATCTTGGTTTAGTTTAAGATATTTTGTTCACGGTTATGGAGTTTGATGGTGAATGGCATGATAAAGGTTCTATGAAAAAACATGCATAGCATTTATGCTTTCTGACATGTTCCGATGAAAAATACTCTATTCCAAACCAGTCGTCTCAACAGACCAGAGGATGTACGAAGAATGTTGTCTTATTTTCATTCAAATAAATCATATATATATATATATATATATATATATATATATATATATATATATATATATATATATATATATATATATATGTCCCATATTATCATAAGGCAGTTAAAAATATGAATATCCAATTATTCTATTTTTCAAAATTTCGCTATACCGTAACTTTTCTTTTTTACTTTGTTTTGTAAACTATACAGATATAAACTGCACACATATATTAAATACACGTTTCGCTTTCAACAATGGAAAAAAATAAAACATCGCTATTAAATATTCATTGAAACGATGAAAACGGTTTGAATTTCAGAACAACAATGTAATCTAGTGTTAGAAATTTGGGAAATATGTTTAAAAGTTTTCTTGAATGTTAAATCGACATCCTTAAGAAGGCAATTTTTTAAAGTTTGAAGTAGTGGTGAAAATTTCATCTATGTCCAATAATATTTTCGGATGTTATTGCGAAAAAAATCTCAAAAACACTTAGCCTTTAAAGCCTCAAACCACACACATACACTTTCATCTTTATTATTAGTAGAGATAGATATAACATTTACCTATATTTTACTACTAGCCGCCTTTGGCTACCAGCCGGTTCGCCAATCTTAATGCTCGTTAAAATTTTAATAATTAAATATTTTATGTAATTCCTACTTTAATAGCTTTTTCATCAAATATTTTAAATCTTCAAATTTTGATAGTCATGTAATTCACTCATAATAATATAAAGTCCTTCAGCCATAACATAATATGTATCTCTCTAATTTTCTGTTAGTTCCGATAGAATATATGCTTAAAATTAAAATGGAAATGACTAAACTGCAATTAATATAATAATATTTTTTACTGATACAAAGCATTTTTTTAATAATATGATTACTGATAATAGAGTCACTGAGCGTTTAAACTTTATGGGCACTAAAGAATATCTTTCTTAAGTTATGTAATATCTCAAGAATTTGTCAACAAAATTTACTCAGATTCATCATGAACAGCTCGATTCATTAACAATGTTTAATTTTAAATGCATCAAACTTTAAGAAAATAAAATGAATCTTTTAAAATAATCGGTCGAAAACAGGTTTAAAAAACTACTTTAAAAACGATGTACTTAAAACTATAAGCATATACAAAAAATATATATAACTAACATAAATACAATTTACTTACAAAAGCATGCAACTAACCTAAAAATAATTTAAATCATCCGTTAATAATGGTTGTCATGGCAACAATCAGAACACAATGCGCAGGCGTGAATTTTCTTCGCTATTTACGGTAACGCAACTGCGTGAATTTTTCTACGCCAGTTGGGGTAACGCTATGCAGATTATACATTTTTAATTTCCTTTATTCTGTGTTATTTTAATTCAAAATTACTTCAGAATGAATCTGAAACATGAATTAATCAACAATGTTTAATTTTAAATGCATAAAACATTAAGAAAATAAACAGAATCGTTTGAAATAATCCGCCAAAAAATGTTAACCCTAGCCTCATTACTGATGGGAGAAAAAAGAAATTTAAGCCTTACTCATTTGGCGGTGGGGAAAATGGAAGATTTTTTGGCGGGAAAGTTAGTTTTTAATTAATAATTAAAATTCTAATTAAATTTCAACAAAAGGGACCCCAGGTGCACATTCCCGACCTCTAAGGTATACATGTACCAAATTTGATGGCTGTATGTCAAATGACCTGGCCTATAGAGCGCCAACACACACACGCACACACACATTGAGCTTTATTATAAGTATAGATTACAGGATATAAAATCATATGCCAATTTTTATAAACATTGATAGTTGATTTTGGATCCTCAATATTTATTATATGATCCTTTTATATTAACCCGAAGAGAATTAGAGAGACAGAAGTCAAAATGACTCCTCATTGTTCATTGTCTCCAAATATCTCGTTTTTTTTTTTTTTTTTTTTTTTTTTTTTTTTTTTTTACCAAGTACCATCAAGTAGTACTTTTAGCAGTAATTTTGCAGAAGTCCAAGTTTTCTTTCGAAACTGCAGTTATTCAAAATCATATCATGATATTTAAAAAGGTAAGTACTCCTCAAAGGATTGTTTGGGTTTTTCTTATAATATCTTTCAGTTAATATTATGACATATAGACTTTTTGACATTAATATTTTTAAGTATTTTGGTAATTACATGATTTCCAGAATACATTGCGTTACCAAAATAAATTCCAATGCTGTTTATAAAAGTTGAAAAAAATTACAATGGTCATTTTGGCTACATGTTTCTGACCACGTAACGAAATTCATGTCTCAAGTACGGATTAATTTATAGTGATGCAATTTATAGCCTGATTTTATATTTAATTGACTAACTACTCAAAATGTTACCCGCTACTTTTCTTTAACAGACGGAAAAGAAGGAGGATAAAAGAATGAAATGAAAAGAACGAAATGAGATAAATGAAACACAAATAGGCTTATAAACGATATAACGTAATACTAGAATAATTTAATTAATGAAGTTTTGTTTAAACTATAATAAAATATTTTACAGCGTGATCATACTTTGTAACCCTATCATATTTTCACCCATCTGTGTGGAAATACATGCAATAAGCTTTAGGAAAATTTCACGAATTAAAGTTATATACATCAGATGTCATGCCAATCTGTCTATTTATTAAACGTACTCCAGTGACTTCATTTTATACACCCAAATAGATGAAAGAGCAAAAATTCTTTTCATATTGTATTGCTTTTCATTCATCATTAAGAAAAAAAATCTTAGAAATCTTCATCAAAATTTCTCCAGTCATTATAAATACAATACATCATATTGTCTTAAGAGGATGGTAGAGAAGAAGTATATTTATTGTTCAACTAAATTTTGTGGCAGTCTACCCGTAAAATGTTTGACCTGTTTCAAAATCAGATCTCCAGTTTATCTAGAAGAAAAATACCCATAACCCCCAAAAAAGAAAATGTACATTACTGTACCGCATAAAATATTTTGAATATACATTATGGAAAGAATTAAGAAATAAAGCATAATTTCACAGTTAGATCAAATGTATTAGTAAAAGATATTTTAAGAGGCAGCTGCATTATTATTAGAATATTTTGAATATCTCACAATCACATGAAGATACTGACCGACTGAGCATTAATACTATAGTGAAGTACCTTATGCTGAAAGGGATCACAAAGTACTTCAACCCACCCTGAGGCACATGTATAAATCCGAAAGATTTGTCTGCCTCGATAGCATTGGCTAAAAGTAAGGTTGAGTTCTGACATCGGAGCAAGTCCTGAACATCGGAACTGCAAGTCCATCGGAACTGGTAGTCAACCCCAACACCATTTCTGTACGCACCCGAGTGGCGAGAACCAATCATAATGCCGGAAGTTTCTTATCTTTAAACCTGAGGTGCCTCCCTGTGGGAGATGTTGAAATGGATATCTGATCATTGGAGACAAATATATTGTTGGATAATATATAACATTCAAAGTGAAATACTATGTTACGATATCATATATTTTTATACATTTTATTTTACAAAATCCAGTGCTATTATTAAATAACAAATTATCCCTGAAGGAACAGAAAAAAATAAGCTCCCTGTTTATATGGCTTAGTTCTGTGGCAACGGGGTGACTGGATGTAACTAACAAAAAAATTAAGTTGTTCAATATAATTTTCTTTATGTGTCTGTGTCGGATCCTTTGTTGCAACTATCAGAAATAAATCATATTTAAATAATAAATATGAAGTGAACAATAATATGACAAAAATTAATTTTCATATCACTAAGAGCCTCATACAACAATGACAATTCCGTCAGAAAACAATCAAAAGCCTCAAATAAAGGATTCATTCCCAAGATAATAAAAATTACAGCATTGAACCAAAGCTATTTCATTTTAAACATCCTTTGGAATTGAGGCATACATACGACTGTTGCTTTTCTCCAGGTCGATTAATGGTAAACTGGAGATTCTACCAACCATTATTTATACAGTTTTTATGGATATCATAATAAGATACATCGTGCCGAACTTGATACCCTACCAAAACTTCTTGAAAAACGATTCTGACCCGCTAACGACCCTTGCATAATTCTTCTTTTCGACATCAGATTATGGTACTCTCGAGACGATACGGAGAATTTGACAACGTAATTTGTGTCACTGTTTCTTTGCACAAATTTATGGTCACATTGCGATCATTTTGGCACTTAGCTTCTCGATATGTTTGATAAAAGGACTAAAGATTTTGAGTTGCAAATGGAAATAAAGTCTCATAAAATAAAATCGGTTAGGCATTTATCAGTTTTAAATGCCATCTTGACATCAAATGCCGTCAAACAATAATTATCAATGCGGGAATAAATAGTAATAAATTGTTTCTTAAAAGGAATTAAGTATTTTTCTGTTAAAATGACAAATAGAAATAGCTTCCATTTTATTCAAATTTAATAATGAAAGATTGAAGTACATAACTGGTGTAATCATATAGCATAATTTCAAAATGCAGAAATTCGATTCTTGTTAAGAATAATATTTATAATTTTAATGCATTAATTAATAATTCATGGTTTCGTGGAAATCCACTTAATATCGAGATATTTCTGTGTTTTCTGAAAAAGGGTTTGACTCTTTAATATTTCAGCAAATGAATCTTCAGGCAAAAGTTTCTGAAGACACACGGACAAAATTATTTTTAACAACCTTTTCAGTAATATCAGACAAAAGATAAAATGGTAATATTTATAGTCAAATTAATATTGAAAACGAAACACCTCATGAAATAACTTAAAAATCATACATGGTGCTGCAAAAAAACCTCTGACAAAGTTATTGCATCATAGAATAGAAATTAACTAATTTCTTTTTAATTTGTGTTCATTTCTTTTTGTCAACTATTTTATTAGAAAATATTTTATAGCACATATCTTAGTTTACGTATTGATATTTAGTTTTTTAACAATGCCAAGCAAAATATCTCTTATTTTAGAATTGTTTCAGCAAGGAAAAAGATGATATAAAATTGTTCGTTTGCTTGATGTACTTCGGCAAATAGCGCCTGAGGTCATTTACCATTTCAAAAAATTTGGCAATGATGATTGACGTCGAGGAAGTGGACGGAAACGTACAGTGAACACTTCCAATAATCGTAAGGCCATCAAAAAGCAAGTTCCACGAAATCTTAGAGTTTCCATGAGAATGATCGCTCGTGAAATGGGAATATGGGACAGATCAGTGCGGTGAATGGCAAAAAGGAGCTTGAACTTAAACCTTATAAATTCCAAAAATTCCAGCTTCTCACTGAAAAAAACAAAGTCTTGCGGCTCCAAAGATTCCGAAAACTTTTGAGACGGGCCACATGTCAGCGCTGGGAGAGACTCTTTTTCACTAATGTGAAGCTATTTGCCATCCAACGAGATAATAACTCAAAGAACGATAGATTCTGGTCTGTGGACACTCTAGATACTTCAGCAATTGTTGAACATCGCCAACCTCCTAACTCGGTCTTGGCCTGTGGTGGAATTTGCGCAAGAGGCAAAACACCTCAAGTTTTTATCGGATGAAGGCGTTAAAATAAATAAAAAATTGCGTCATCGGAATATTTTAGAAGCTGTTGTACTTCTTTGAACCAAAACACGCTTCGGAAACTTAAGCTGCAGGCTTCTACAATACTACACACCAATTCACAAGGCCAAAAAGAAACAAAAGTAGTGGGTGATATCATCCGGATAATGACCTTCTTAGTAGCCAGACTCCAAATTCATGGATTACATGTATGGTCTATATTGAAATAGAGGGCTTCCACTGAACGACACAAAAGTTTGGACTCTCTAGAACAATCGCTTCGGCGGGAATGGGATAGATTAAAGGTAGAAGAGCTGGAGCCCGTTTATGGAAATTACAATTATCCATTGATTATTCGTGACCATCATTATACTTGGCAAATGTGAAATATTTATCAAATTTACTGATATGAAATAATAATTATTCCCAATTCGTAATGAGGAATGCCATTCTGATTACTTTTATGTTCTTAATTCCTAAAAATAAATACTTTTAAATGACACTAAAAATTATGTTAAGAATTAAAAGTACTTGATGACTATTAAAGCTTAAAATAATGTTTCGGTCTAAAAACTTGAATAAAAGTAGCACTTTTGTATGCTATTTTCATTAAATATCTTAGAACATATACAGGGTGATCAAGAAATAAAAGGAGGTTTTGGAGTTCTGTAGCGTATTATGTACAGGACGAAATATAACACAATTTATCCACTTTTTTGTACATGTATGTGGTTAAATCGAATAAAATATGAGACTTCGATTTATCAAGAAAATAAAAAAATAAGAACCAAAAAACGCCGATAGGTGAAATCCTGGGGCTGCGATCCAAAACTTTATTATGTAATTTGCTTATAGGATATTTTGTGACATGACATCGAAGATAAAAGGAAGGGCTGCGGGAATTTATGTCATTCTACAAGAATTCGCCTATCGATAGCGTTGTCTTTACGTGAACGCGACTTATTAGTCAAGCTGTTTTATCAGCTGGAGAAAAATGTCAGTGCTGCTCCTCGTGAATACCGTATATTAGATAATAGCATAAATTATATATTTTAAAATATTGAAAAATCTATTTTATTGCTTTCCCTGATATGAGTTGGAGTTTTTATGAACTAAAGGCAAATTTCATAAATAGTCAGTAATATATCACTTCTGCAATGTTTAATGGTAATAAATTCAGAATCACCTGTGATTATACACATACACACACACACACTTACAAACACAAACACACACACTCTCGAACATATACACACAGATACTCACATACACACACTCGCACACATATATACAAACATACTCACACACACACACTCTCACAAACACACACACAAATCTGTCACAAACACACACACAAATCTGTCACAAACACACACACAAATCTGTCACAAACACACACACACACTCTCACAAACACACACACACTCACACATACTCTCACACATACACACACAAATACTCACACACACACACACACTCACACATACTCTCACACATACACACACAGATACTCACACACACACACACACTCGCACACATATACACACACTCTTTCACAAACACATACACACACATGCACACACATACTCTCACAAACACACACACACACTCACACATATACACATATACTCACACACACATACACACACATGCACACACATACTCTCACAAACACACACACACTCACACATATACACATATACTCACACACACATACACACACATGCACACACATACTCTCACAAACACACACACACACTCACACATATACACATATACTCACAAACACATACACACACATACTCTCACAAACACACACACACACTCACACATATACACATATACTCACACACACACGCGCGCATGCACGCACGCACTCACGCACACACACACACACACACACACACACACACACACACACGCACACACATACACACACACAATTTATAATTCATTTTAACAGATCAATCAAACACCATCAAATAAAATGGACGATTTCGAAAGGGTGATAAAGACCCCGAGCCAGACATTTCACTCTAATCACCAGCTGGAACACAAAAGATATCCATATCAGTGATATGGCTTACATCAGATCGATTAATGGTCGGCAGGTGGAAGGCCCTCACAGCACTTCCCCCTTCGCAATATTTATGGGACACATAACACAAGAGATCGCATAGTGTCAAACTCGGTGCCCTTCGAAAAGTTCTTGAAAAACGATCCTGCCTTCTAACGACCCTTACATAATTCTTCTTCCTCGACATCGGATTACAGCACTCGTGAGACAACGAGAGGATTTTGACAACGTAATTTGCCTCCATCCAGCTTTGCATAGTGATTTTGTCACCAGACGGTCTTTTCACCGCTTGTTTTTTCTCTTTTCGTGTAATATTATATGCAAAAGGCATTCGCATCTAAAATAATTATTTAATATGCAATTAAATAAAATGAAAGATGGATTTATATTAAATATACTTCTATTTAGGATTGGAAAGAAGCTATACCAAATTTACTTTAAAAGGAAATATCGTTGGATCCATTACTGTTATCGATAAAAATTATCGTTCGCTACTATAATGCATATTCTTGCGAAACCGATTAAATATATATGAATAAATAAATAAACGTAACTATTTACATTTCAATCAAATGCATTATCCAATGCTTATTCCAAATACATATTTGCTTGCTAAATAAAATACTTAGCAGAAAAGTTTTCAACTTGGATGTAAGAACTACATAAATTGCAGATACTATTATACTTGGAAATCAATATGAAAATAGGAAGTTTCTAAAATGAAAAAAAAAAAAAAAAAAAAAAAAAACAGCTGCGTCTAACTGCTTCAAATTTGTAATTTTAAGGAAGTAGTAATATGTAGATAAACAATGAAAGTCCTCTAAATATTACTCATTAAGAAAAACTTTGATGATCAGCTGGATCGAAAGGTCGAATTAAGTATACATAATCAATCTATTAATTAATCGCTTAGTTGAATTTCTTAAGCAGAACTTGTTATGAACTGAAAGCGTCAAAGCGCAAGTTCGTCTCTGACTGCAGGCAAGCTGCTTAAAAATTGTTGTGTTATTGATTTACTTTCTGTTATTACTCGTTTGTTTTAGAAAGTGCTTATAATTTCTGTATCTTTCTAAATATGGAAGATTCGAGTCATTCTGTCTTGTGGATAAAAATGGTTTTGGTTATATTAACGTCCCGTTTGAAGCAACACTAGGGCTATTTTGGGACGGACATCGTCATTTTGAACCGCGGTCAGATGACGAGGACGACACCTGAGCTGGCACCCCCCCTCTCCACACCACACCAGCGGGAGGACGTTTGGTCATGACGGATTTAACGTGCAACAGACCCCCTTCCACGACGGTTCTTCGGTGGAATCGGGTCGAGACCTTACCACCAGGCCACCGCGGCCCTAGTGGATAAAAATGGATATAAGGGTTTCTTCCTTGAATAACGTTTAGAGTTGAAATTAGCGAGTGTTATCTTTGGCTTTAGTTAACACACGATTTATCTACGTGACAAAATCATAAAACTATTAAAAATTTACATTAATTGAAATTTGTGTTGCCATCATGATTTTTAATTTGTTTTGTTTCTTATTATTTAACAATTGTTTCAAATTAAACATTACTCATGAGAGAGTCAAATAATGTGGAGAGTTTTATATGTGAGAAAGTAGAGTACAGATGTACATATAAACGTATTCCTAATGACAACACATGTATTAATTCATGTAAATTCTCAATATTTTTGAATTATATGGAATTTGTTTCCATTACCAATATTCATGCACACAATAAACAGAAAAAGTGTGAAGTTACAAAAATAAATCTTTCCTGTTTTGGTTTTCACAGTTAAATGCGTATAAATTATCTGCTGAGAGAATCATGCACCTTATGTAAGATTTCATTATCAACATTTCTTTGGATTCCGCTGATCTCGAAAGGAGGTAATTGAGTTGTATTTAGAATTATTTGTTTTTATCTTTCATATCCCTCTTGCTCTAATTTCACAAATTTGACAGTTTTCACAATTGTCTTTTTTTTCTCCATTTTAGCAATTTCATATTTTTATAACTTTAAATACAATCACGTCTGTAATTTTAACAGTTTTTAAAACAGTTAATTAAAAATTGTGTTGTCATTATGAATTTTGATATGTTTGATCTGTCTTTATTTAACGATCGTTTCAACATAAATATTGCCCTGATGAGAGAGTAAAATAATTTAAAGGGTTTCATATGTGTAACTGTAGCGTACTCTGACGGCCATCAAGTCAATGGGAGAACCTGTCTTTACAATTTAAGGTAAATATTTATATGCATAAAATGTATCGAAATTATTTTGCAGTTCCCAAATAAATGTTCGGCAAATTTACAGATTTGAAAACACGAAAATTCTTGAAGCTGAGAATCCGTTATATAATTTTCGAGTCAAAGCTTACATCCTTCAGCAATACCGACATCATTTGATAGCTATAATTAAAGAGAAATATCAGAAGCGTTGTAACACTTTCCTCACTGTTGTCACCAATCACTTGTCATTGTTTACCTATCAGTGTCAATCGACATATATAACGACTAGTGGAGGAATCAACATCCGTTGTGACAACATCCAACACTGCACGATTTTGCTTCCAAACATAAGCCACCTTCTCCCTATCATAATGACATATTTCCACTTAATTGTAAAGTCCACGTTAATAATTTATGGCTACTGTGACCAAACGCAAAATGACCATTGTCCCCTCTTGTACCGATTCCTTTTCCTTAAAGTAATAAAGTCCTGTCACCAGGGACGTGGAAGACAAAACCACCCAAAATTGATATACCATCCATAACCTTTAAATAGGCAGGTGAAAATTTAGGACTTTATTGGGGGAGTGCGGTCTACGAGACCGCATTTTTTTACACTCAAATTAAATTTTCTAAAGAAAGTATTAGCATGAAAATCAGTGAATATATTCTGCAGATATTTTGCTTGATATATAAATATGTTTTAGAAATATTTCAAACTATATTATCATTGAAAAAATTAAATGCGTTTGAACATACATTTTCTTCTCAAATTGCATGTCAAAAAAATAAAATTCTTGAAAAAAAAACATATTACTTTTTACTTTTCAAATCATATTTATTTTTCCAGTACACAATATTATATAGAAAACAATATAAGAGAAAAGTTAGCAATTATATGAAAAAAAATGACAATGGGTAAAATTGACTCTTCTTTTATCGTTATCTTTATTACGCAGAGAATTGTAAACCTCCATTGCACGGTTTTCGAGGGCATTTTAAAAATACAGGTTAAGTATTAGTATAAAAATCAGCTTGTAAATTCTGTAGATATTTCTCTTGGTATATTAATATACTTTAGAAATTATTCAGAATACATTATCAATAGAAAAAGTAATTATAGTTGAACTTACATATCAGAATCAATCGAATATGAAATTTCAATCCTAAACAAATGTGTATTCTGTACAATTATCCTCATCATTAAAATCACTTTCTGCTTTATTTAAAAGTTCCATGTAGCTCTGCTTCATAAGGGGATCAGAAGGTTGAAAGATATTTCAAGGACCCAGTTTTAGAGACATCTGCTAAGCCTAGTATAATATTAAAACACTAAAAGGGAGGTGCAGTCTCACAGACTTCAAACAGAGAAATAGCTGAAATATTTTAAAACGCCTCCGCTGTTGAACATCTGTTGAGAAAATTCACGTCTAGTGAAGGAGTCACGAAACAAGAAGCTACAGGTTCAATCCATTCGGTTGAGCTAAAAATTGAATAGGATTGGCCGAAAGTCCACTCTTAGTGGTCTGAGACACCTCATCTGCCCAGTTAAGGGTTAAAAATGATAAATTCCTTACTTTATCGGTTCATTTTGCACTCCCAAATTCAAACTCTTTCCATAAGAAATTTCATATTTGAATATATGGAATTTTTTTATCGAATTTTCATTTACGCTTTGATATTTTTCAATTTTTTTACGTTTTTCTTTTTTTGTTGGAAATCCAAAATTTGTTTAAAAAATTCAGCTTGAATACCTGTGAATCTAGTTGTATAATTAAATTTTAAATCTCGACTAGAGGTTTTGAATACAACGAATGAATTTCAGAAACCCTTTATTCAAAGCTTTCACAGTAATGTTACATAAAATAATTTTCTGTAATTTACGCAGTTTGTAATTAACTATTTGTTATGCGTTAATAAGATCAAGAATTATTAAACATTTGTGTAATTTCAAAAAATATTAGTTACCTTATATGAAATTGGAAACTGTATGTAATTAGGAACTATTGTTTATGAAAATGTATTCCTGAATTCCTTAGAGTGCAATGAAATACTTAGGCCATATGATTCAAAGGCATTTTCTAATTAAAGCCTCAAATATCTCTTAGAAATTATGAGTCCATAATTTATTTAAAATGTTGTTTGCAACTAATTTACAAAGCATCCATTTAAAAATATTAACAATTCAAAATATAATGAAAATATTATTTCAGTCAGCTAAAATTTCAATAAAATGATGAAAATCAATATTCGCATTTTAAAATTAAATGCAGCCTTCCTACAAATAATAAAATTATTTATTAGATGATTAAAACTGGGGATTTTTAACTACATCATAAGTTTATCAAATTAATAACTTTTCTACATAGAAGTGAATTCAATAAAAATTAGTAAGTTTTTGCTCATAAAGTTCCATGCTGAGAAAATATCTTCGAATTTTACTTGCCATTGTCTGCGCTTACAATTACAGACGCTTCGAAACAGGTTAGAATAAAAATTCCATGGTAAATATAGATTTAATTAGTCGGAATATTAACAAAAATTATATTTTTTAATCTGAATGTTTGAAATACGACTCGAGATATTCCACTTAAAATTTAATTTTTAAAATATATTTTATATATTTCTAGTTAGTTATCTAGTTATATATTTCTATTTTATATATCTATACTCCTATAAAAATATAAATGACATAAATTTCATGATGGGCAGAATCTTTTTTTAAGATTCAAATGGTCAAAAATTTTCAAATTAAAGAAAAAAAAATGCAGAATTTTGGAAACGTTTATACAAAATTTATAAGGATGTTTAACTATTTTATAAATATTAATGATTTTTTAGATAAATTCTTTTAATTTTATGTATTGCTGATTATAAATGTATATTACATTTATATCTTACTTGTTCTAAAACATTTTTTTTTTAATTTTACGTTCTGAATATAGATTAGTATTACCTTTCTTTTTCAGTTTCTAAGACAATTTTTAAAAAAATCACGTAATGCTGATTATAAATTTATATTTCATTTGATTCAATGCCGAATTATTTTGGAAATTATTATTTTTCAAATGATGAAACAGATCCTTATTAACTCCGTAGAAAACTGTAATTTTTATAAAAAAATTATATAGATTTACTTTTGCGCCTATGATGTTGAATTTCGATTTAAGTTGGTTTTTAAAGCTATAAAAACTTCAATTAGCCATGTACTGTCTATTTATTATATAGAGAGTTATGTTATTACAACATGAGATCATTGTGCCATAATGAATAATAGTTTTTCGGTCTCGACTGTATGGTTAATAGTGATGCTTTTTTCAGTATTCTAAATGAATCATTTTCATACTGATTTAATTTCCGTTATTTTTATTAGTTATAAATGTATGTTTAAATATTTTTGAGTTGAATTACGAAACTGTGTTCTATTATAGAAACATCATTATTCTTGTCAGGCTGTTTTGTCTTTGAAAGGCTAACGTTGGGAATTGTGAAGAAAACAGAATGATGCCTTTAACACTTTTTAGGCTTAATCTTGAGTATCACTCATGTTGTCGTTTTCAGAGACATTAACTAAACTCGGGATTTTCTCAGGATCATTTTTGTCTTTTTGAGATATTGCCGATTGCAACTGATATTGCCGAAACAGAACTCAGAAAACTAAGAATCATAAAAAAGTTATTTAAAAACAAGCTTTAAAGGGAAGCAAATTTTTTCCAAATTTTTCCATCGTTTGTTTATCAAAATACCGCTAGACTAATCTATTTATGTGTTTAAATAAGCGGAAAATCTAAAAAAAAAAAAAAAAAATTCTCTGACCAGTTTCAAATACAAATTAAATTTAAAACTAGATATTTTATTGAGAAATATAGTTTCTCCAAAGAAAGATTTGTTGAAGGAACTTATTTTACTGTAACTAGAGGTGTATATCAGCAAAACATAAAGGTAAAACAAAAAAAAAAGTATTTTAGCAAACGGCGCAATATGTTTCATATCACGCATGTCTATCATGAGAAAGGTGGTAGGAAATCAAAAACTTTTCTTGGAATCATGAGTTTGATAAGAAACAAACAAAAAAAAAACCGATGAGAATTCAGTTGATGTTTTTTTACATAGAAAATGTAAGTTCAAGTAGAATTTTTTTTTTTTAAATTTTTTTTCCAAAGATAAAAAAGTACTAAATAAAATAGGTGAACAGAAATGACACGAGTTTCATATAAGATTAACATTTCTGAGATGTTTAGTAGTTAGGGTTAACAAATTCTGTCATTTTTTTTATCAGTTTTTGATTTTGCTAAAATGCAAAGCTAGACGAGCACTGCTATTCTGAAAACATGTATTAAAAAACTATCGTTATAAAATATTCCAGCATTTCAATACAAAAATAAAAATCAAATATTATATTTTAAAGTTTTTCCCGTTCAAGCAAAGCATATAAAGGAACCTTTCAAAAATTATATCTATGCATCCAAGTTAATCTATAATTACTTTTGAATCTTATTTAATCCAATTAGTTCTATTAATGAATTGTTTATTATCAGTTTGCTAATGCTATCTAAATTCTAAATTATGTTCTTAGAAACTGTACTCAATTCGACTGATTACAAAAGTTTCTTTTATTACAATCTCAATAAATTAAAAAGTTTTAAAACGAATAAACGAAAAGGTAAGGTAAGAAAATAGTTTCACAAGTATTATCACCACAGTTCTTTAATAATTCTGAGATATAGGCAAAGTAATAAAATATTACGAAACATACTATTGTTTTAGTAGTACATTTTTGCTCATTTTTGTTTATTATGTTTTTTTTTTTTTTTTTTTTGCTTATGATATGGGATGAAAACTGTTCAAATCAGTTCAATTTTCTCTCTGACCGGAAACATATCTGTGCGCTCTCTGTTCAGATGAAAGAATAATGAGCTAACAATTCTACCTTAAAATAATTTGAAATTAGTAATTATACCTTCTTGGGGATACATGTGATGATATTTTCTTGTTTTACTTAACCATAATGTAAAAATTCACCAATTGACATGATTCTATCGAAACATTATAGTACAGTTCATGATTTAGTGCTTAATTTCGAGCATACCTAAAACTTATACTTAAGAGCATTGAAATAAAAAATTTGAACATTGTTTGTAATGAATTAAGTAAATAACATTCAATAAACTTTTCAAAAGCTTGAAATCACCGTTCTTGAAACTTTACAAAGATAATACAGGTTTAAAACTTTAACTCGACTTTCTTTAATACTTTTGTGAAAGTTCCCGAGTTGATTAAAATTATTTTTAAATATTTAAGTATGCACTTTGGTAATTACTTTCGGCAGAAAGAAGAAGCGTAAGATAACTAATGTGCAGACATTTGAAACTGAAAGATCCATTTGGCTAGTATTTCCTTAAAATTTTATTTTTTTTACGTCTGAGAGAGTGCTTTATATGTCACTATTAAAAGAGAAGTATTAGAGAGCATGGTTTTTAAAATTACGGAAACAACTACAATTTTTTTATGAATGTATATTTTATTTATAATGTTTCATTAAACAACAGATTTTCTACTTTTGATTTAATATATATATTTTCAACTAAGAAAAATATAACTATTTTCAAATGTTATTATGAGAGATTAGAAGCAAATTTCTTTACTAAACAGGCATTATTATCTATCTCAATTTTCAAAATTCTATAAAAAAAAGAAACAAATTACTAGAATTAAATTATTTATTTACTTCTTTTATTACATTTTTTCACTGGTTTTTATTCTCACCAGGCAATGAGATAAATGAGATAAGAAGGAATTTCGCATGCATGATGGGATAAAAAGTCAAATAACTGTATAATAATATATCCGTAAATTTTAATTTTTTATGTTATTATAAAATGTAAGAAGATGCAGCTGATGTTATTATTAAGTTACCATTTCTAAATATTTTTTTTCTCTAAATAACTGAGTAGCTATTATAATCTTAAGATACTGGAAAATATAATTTCTAAATGGGTGGTTATCGTTTTAAGAATATCTCATATCTGATTGAATAACTTTAGGATTCATCTTGTCTTTCATCTTTCAATTCTCTCTCTTGTTGAACTTTGTTCCCTTGTAGTGGGATCTTCTGAAGTCATAATTAAATGGATATTCAAATTACAGATAATCATTAATATTCGATCGAAATAAATAAGAAGCCCCTAAAAGAAAAAAAGAAATCAATGTAAAATACCAAATAAAAATTTTTTAAAGGCTCATTACTTACAATCTTCAACTGGTCCGTAAATTGATGATAAGATGACTTATCATAAATCTACAATATTAAAATTTGCAAACTTCAGCTCGTGTATCTTTGAATAATCAATTAAATAAAATATAAATCTTACCATCCCTATCATTAATCATTATAAATCTTACCATTTTTATCTCATGATAAAAATTAGCTATGAGAATGTAAACTTCATAGTACCACTGATAAATCAGTCAATTTATACAACTACTTTTATAAAACGCAAGCCTGTGTGGCACAGAAATAGCTCTTATTATTCACTCTAGAATGGCAACATTCAGTTGTAAACAGATTGCTGTTCCAAAGCTCCATACTGCTTTATGGACATTTATACAGTTGCAGTCAATTCAACGTTCTATTTAGCTAATTATTTGAGCTGCAAAATATTATAAGAAAACAGATGATCGCCTGTAAATCAGATTGCTAGTAACTTATATTAACCATCGAATGCTAGATTTTTTTTCTCCGCATGTGTATAATTTTAAACATGCAGTATTTTTTTAGGAATTCATTCGCAATGTAATGTGTAGGATATATACATGCAAGCTAATAGAGGTTTTCATGACTCTAACTGAATAAATCAGACAGCCAAAAGGATGCCAAATATGGAATTAGAAAAATGGAAGGAATCTATGCATCCAATAATGATGCAGACCAAAAGGAAGGGGATATTTTCAGTTCCATCTTGCATTGAAAAATTTATTAAGCTACTATGTTATATCTAATATTATAGATTATATAATGTTTCAAACCTTAAAAATGTTATTGGAACCAAAATTTAAAATTATCTTATTGCTTTCTTCTAAATTAACTGAGATAAACGTATTTAAACTGTTTAAAACTTCTTTTTATTTATTTTTTAATTATTGAATTAATTTCATTTCCTAAACTGTATTCTTTTAATTCCAAAATAATTTTTTATTTAACTAGTTTAATTTTTTTAAGAAAAATTTTTAATTTATATTAAACACATTCTTACGAGACAACATTTTTTAAAAATATTATTTTAAATTAAAAGCGAGTAAATTTATATGGCATTTTAAGCATATATACATTAATAAATTCAACAATGTTTAACTTTATTTTTTGTTGTAAATCTGGTAGTTGCATGAAATTCTCTAAAAAGCAACTTACTAAATTTCTCTTAAATGGCATATCTTATTCAAAATACTGCATATTTTTCAATACGATTTATGCATTAAAGATAAATCTCTTGCATTTATGCGAATGGGTTTTACATCAATTTTGAATAATTTAACATGCAACCTTAAAATTACTGACATATACACAAGTTACTACGTAGATCCAATAGTATATATTTCTTTATAGAACTACTTTAAAAGATTCCAGACTAGGCACTCCATGCATTTATTCTAGACACGATGGAAATGCAGTATTTGAGTCTGTTTTTGGTATTATAGTTATATGATATAGAAATAACTTTCTTAAAAATAAAAATATTCCTTCTTGTGAAATATGATACATTATTTAAAACAAATAATAATATTAGAACTTGATTGTGATTTCTGTACTGTTTAATTATGTTTGTACACATAAATGTATCTGTCATTTTTGGGATTAGTTCTTTACGTCACAAGCAAATGAACCGTATTGTTATTTCAGTGCTTTCAGCTATAAAAGATTGAATATTGGATAAGCTGTGTGCATTGTACGTGATTCATTATGTTGTTTTTAGATGTGAATGAGAATTTAATTGTGACTTGAGTAACTTAAAATTTGACGTTAGAAACGGATAAATTGACAACGAAAAGATCAGAAGCTTATGGTGGTGTGGAAAAAAAGAGTCTTACACAATATTTCGATTGCCTTAAATAGATGAAGTTTTATCCTCATTTTGAAGCTTTTTGGATATAAGAGTTTTGGACTCATTCCTATGAAGTTATATATTTTCACTCCATAACTCCAAACTGCAGCTACAACAGTTCCAACTATATTACATAAATCTACAAAACATGGTATAAAAGTTTAAATCATCTACATGAGAATTAAAAATAGGACAATAATTTCTATGAGAAAAAAGTAAAAAACATTATAAAAAAATGAGATGAAAATTAGCAAATTATCGCCATTTGTACTTTGATGTGGTCAAATATATGAGGTTTATCATTATTTCAAATTTGAAGCAGCGCCAGAAATTTCGAGAAGGTCAGTCATAATTCACTTCGTAATGGATTCTAAATTCCTGGAGATTTTAGAATTATCGAAGTCTCCAGATGGTTGCGAAATTTGGCGACTATCATTAAATTCATTTTCCATCGTAGCTGCCTGTAATACTATATTCTTTGCGATGAAATTAATTGCACTGAGAAGCAGCATTACAAATATATACAAATGTTATATTTGTAACGCTGTTGTTAATGTTAAATGCTATATATATAAGCATAAAAATTTTGTAAGCATAATTAGGCTGGGTATCTCTCCAAATCTTTTAACTGAACAAAATTTCACAGACGTTTCTTATTTCATACAAATTTATCCCTCTTATTTGGATTTTCTTTATTTACATGAAAAAAAAATTAACTGGAAAAGTTTCGAAATAAATAGATTCAGTGCCAATAAATGTGAATACTCTGAAAAAAGCGAAACATTTCTTTTCTTTATGAATTCGTTCTCTTTTAGATTCAGTTGCCAATATAAAACACACATAACTACGATATATCTGTGCAATGCATGAACAGAAATGACCCAAGTTGCCTTAAGCGTTCCAACAAAGATTTATTTCTCAAAAGTTCGAAATTACCTTAACGATCTCTCTCACTTCCTTTGCATAGATTTTGTTATTTTGTGCATATCGGATTCCGAAATAAAATATTACACCTGGAACTTAATGACTCGATCTATCGTCTTTCCAGTAAATATCAGTACTGAGTGCTAAAGTTGTCTCCATAGTTAATGTGATTTCACGCTTCCTTATGATCACTAAAATGGGAATCCTGAATAAGAGAGTTTGAAATAACGGAGGATGCATTAGTAACACAAAATGGGAATTTATTTTTTTAAATCGGTGCTGATTTATTCTATTTATGTATAAGTTCAGAAGAAATATATATAGATGAGATCCATTAAATATATATTTCAAAGCTCAAATGTTTACAAATTAATATTATATATATGTTTTATTCGAATATATTTTATTAACGTTTAGAACAGAAACATTAATGACCGTTAATGTGGTGCCGAAGTATAGTAAAGTTGTACTTTGCCATTCATGAAGCTAATTTAAAGAGGCTTCTAGAGGCAATTTAAGACTTAGAATTATTGCTGGAAGACATTAAACTAGGTACTAATAATTGAAAATATGAAATCATAAAACAATCTGTTTTGTTTTAAATATTTTAGTGCATATGAATTTTATAACTGAAAGTTTTACAAAGTTCATTTCTTTGCTGTTGGTTTGCATATGCAGATACATGCATATATCAGGAATGTATAGCTTGTAGTAATTAATGTCAGAAATTGTCCTTTTCATTATCTATAATACTGATTTCTGGATAGAAATTTACAGTGAATTATATCCTTCTGGAGAAATGTTGAAGCAAACGCCAGTTTTGCTTCAAGGCTCCTGCATCTTGACTCCAGCGATGGATAAACTCATGGGAAATATTTTAACACTAAGACATGATTTTCTGAATTAAACGACATTTAAGTTCTTTTTCTAAATAAACAGAGGTATTTTTAAACTTCGTCATTTTAAATTACTGTTAAACAACAACGACCTGAGGTAAGCTCACCCTTCTGATATCCGTGTGACACTGATAGAAAATAGACGCGGAATCAATCATTATGTACATATAGAAGTGATTCAAAATTATAGTAGGGGTCTTACTATCAACCACCGCAGCTCAGGCATGAGAAGTATATAAAGAAGTGGCTCACAAATTTTGCTGACTGTCTTACTACCACTGTCACTTACTTAATGTTACTGAAATTCAGATATGGGGAGGAGGAAACGTTGAAGCAAATTGTTATAAGAATTAAAATTAATGTCTTACTATCAGCCATCGCAGCCCAGGCACGGGAAAGGTGAAAGGTGAAGCAATCATTCTGTTGGAGAGGAGTGAAAACTGAAGCAATTACTATGTATATATAGAACTGATTCAGAATTATACTGAGACTTTTATTATCAGCCACCGGAGATCAGGCATGTGAAAGGGTAAAAGATGAAGCAATCATTCTGTTGAGAAAGGGTGAATGCTGAAGCAATCATTCTGTTGAGAAAGGGTGAATGCTGAAGCAATCATTCTGTTGAGAAAGGGTGAATGCTGAAGCAATCATTCTGTATATAAAGAAGTGGTTCAAAATTGTGCTGATTGTCTTACTACCAGTAGCCGAAACTCATATATGGGAAAGAGTGAAGGCTGAAGCAATCATTCTGTTGATAAAGGGTGAATGATGAAGCAATCATTCTGTTGAGAAAGGGTGAATGCTGAAGCAATCATTCTGTATATAAAGAAGTGGTTCAAAATTGTGCTGATTGTCTTACTACCAGTAGCCGAAACTCAGATATTTGAAAGAGTGAAGGCTGAAGCGAAATGTTACTAGAATTATAATGAATGCCGTATTATCAGTCACCGCTGGCATGCGAAGGATATATAGCTGAAGCAATCGTTGTGTATATAAAGTAGTGGCTCAGGACTACACTGATAGTCTAATTGATAGACTATCAGTGTAGACAGATCTACACTGATAGTCTAATTATCAGTCATGGGGAGAGGTAAACGCTGAAGCAATCATTCTGTACATACTTAGATGTTGCTCAGAATTGTATTGAGAGTCTTACTACGGGCCACCATGACTCAGGCATGGGAAGGAGTGAACGTTGTAGCCATCATTCTGTATATAGAGAATTGGCTCTGAACTAAACTGATGGACTTCTAGGGAAGGATCGATAAAGATAAAAGCATTTGGAATTCAGAGATACACTCAAATGGTGACTATTAAAGAGAATTTATTTCTTAAAAAGTAAGCGAATAAAAGAAAGCGATATATAAAATGCAAATCAGATCTAATCGGAAGCAGAATCGCATCAGTTCAATATCACAATCACATGAATAGCACAATTCAAATTAATAAAGAAAGTGATAAATTAGCATTAATTAGGAAACCAAATCCACATCATCTTTCTATAGTAAATTAAAATTTATATATTCAAAGAATTATCTTTGGAAGCAAGCTTCGCATGTCATTATTCTTCTAACATGCCGATGTGGTTTTGTAATTTTATATTCCATTAAATCTCGTATGTCTTTTTATCCGACATATTATTTTATTTCATTTACTTTTATTTTATTCACTGTCAATGAATATCCTTTTTCTGTCTCTCTTTGCACTTTCAATTACAAGTTCCATTGTAAATGCAGTTTGTCTTGACAAATTATCTTTAAAAAACTTGTTTGTAGAATTTCTGGATCACAGATGTTAGCGAATATCATGTGATTCTCAGAAATGCTACTTTTATGCAAGTTGAAAATATCTAAAGCTTCTTTAGAATATGGAAAATTAATTAACACTGAAGAAAAATACCAAATTATCTTGAATTTTTACACTAAAAATTAAAAAAATTAATTTGAAAAATAATTGAGTTTATAAAGTATTTATAAACGATAATGCTTATTTAAGGCATAAAATGCGGATATGCATAATTAATTGGGGAAAATTTTAATTCATTCATCTTCTTCATGTTTATAACACATTATATGGAGGAAAAAATGCGCAGTGTATTTTAAAAGAGTATAGTAAAATTTTGAAAGATTTCGAATTTTCAAAACTGTGTATACCAATATTTATTCACAAGGATTGCTTATATATAGTATGTTAAGATTGAATCATTGATAAGCTATAGGAATATAGCTTTGATACCTTTAAGACTTTGAATAATGCAAATGACGTCTGTGAATATATAGTAATCGTTAAATATTCAAACTCAAGATTTTGACGAATTTCCACGTTTTAGACATCCCTCGGCTCGAGAAACACATTCGAATTCAGTTCGAGAAACACATTTTCCATTTACCTGTCTGTGATAAAGATAACTCAAAACTCTCTTGAGATAGACAGTTGAAATTTCATATACGGACGTTACATCAAATCTTTAGTTTTCCATCAAATTTTGAGTAAAATCCGTGCATAGTAAATTTACCTGTCCGTCTGTTTGAATATAAGTTGTCTCTACAGCTATAAAACGAAGGAAGGTAGATAGATAAAATTAGGTTCACAGATTTAGCATCTATAGTGTAGACATCTGTCAAGTTTTGTGCCAAAGAGGTTGACTGTCTGCCGGCCTAAACTTACAGAAACATTTAATCTGTAACTGGGGAGGTGCGGTCTGTTAGACCACTCATGATGAACTTTCAATCACACCTATTCTATTTTTAGCTCAATTGATTGGTTTGACGCTCTAGCTTCCTGTTTCGTGACTTTCACTACATATGTACTTTTTCAAACCGGTTTCAGCAGATGCTTTTTTTACATATTTCAGCTAATTGTTTGCTAGACGTCTATGAGACCACACCTCCCTTTTAGTATTCAACAAGGCTTGGCAGATGGCTCTAAAACTTAGTCTTCGAACTATCATACAATCTAATGATCATCTTATGAAGCAGAGCTCCAGACACTTTTAAATTAAACAGAAAGTGATTTTAGTGATGGGGATAATTGTACGGAAGATTTTTTCGATGAAAGTTCGCATTCCGCTGATTCTGATATGTGTGTTCAAAAATAATAAATTTTTCTAGTGATAATATATTTTGAAAAAAATTTATAAAATATATTAATATACCAAGAGAAATATCTACAGAATTTATAGGCAGAATTTTATACTAATACTTAACCTATATGTTTAAAATGCCCTTGAAAACCATGTTGCGAAAGTCACACAATCCGATAAAAAAAAGGTCAATTTTACCCGTTGTAATTTTTTTTCATATAATTATTGAATTTTCCATTATATTGTTTTCTATATACCTTTGTACAATGCAAAAATAAATGTGATTTAAAAAGTAAAAAGTAATATGTTTTTTTTCAAAAATATTATTTGTTGTAATATGTAATTTGAGAAGAAAATATATGTTCCAACGCAATTACTTTTTTCAATGATAATATATATAAAAAATTTTTTTAACATATTTATATATTAAGAGAAATATCTTCAGATTATATTTTTGGATTTTCATACTAATACTTTCATTAAAAAATTTAATTTGAGTGTAAAGAAAATGCGGTCGCGTAGCTCGCACGTTCTCATTTAAGTCCTAAAACTTCACCTCCCCAGTTAAGGGTTAAAATGCAATAATTCAAAACCTCATATTTAAATATTTATTATCAAATTCGGTATGAGATTTTGTGACAACAAGTGCAGTTCTCTCTCAAGTTTTTGTTTCAGTCTGTTGAGAAAAACTTATCTAAAACACAAATTCGATTTTTGGATACTATTAATGCTTGCCAGGGATTAATCGCCAAATAACTCGCCATAGTGACAAGATAGAGTCAGTAGAAATGCTAAATTCATGCCAAAAGTTAATATTTTGTTCGTTCCATGTAAGACGAGGCAAATTAATTAGAGAGTATGCTAGAAAGTTTAGAGGAGACCATTTTTGATGATTTGATCACAATATAAATTAAAAATTATATCTAGAACAGTATTTTTGATCCTAAATGCGTTTCTGTTAGCGAGGAACAAAGAAAAATTATTATGGATACGTTTTTCTTTATTATGAAATTAATTCTTGTGGAGATTCATATTTTGCAATTATAGACAGAAAGTTTGTCTTGAATTTTCTGCAGCTACATTTTTACAACAACATATAAATAATTTATTATTCCCTGGAATTATAAACTATGACAAATAGTATTTTAAATCATATTTATTATATTTATACTACTTTATATCTAAAATAAACTGTTCTTGTAAAGAAATTATTATATTTTGAGTTATATATAAATTTATGTTTTTGATAATTTTTCTTCATGTTTACGAAATTGATATTTACATATCAGCCATTAATCCATGCACTTTTTCTCGAATAATATTTTTTTATGTTTCCCTTATTTGTATAAGATTTTTCAGAGAAAAAATGTTTTATATATTCGGCATCCATAATCATGAATCATTAGAAAAAAGGCAAAGAACTCTGCATTACATAATAAAATCGTTCTTTTAAACATTTTACTACCTTTGGATGCAGTTAGAGACACAGAATATCCATAAACACGAGATATCTGTGCCATGAATAAACAGAAATGACTTGAAACGCCCGCAGCGTTGAAAGCAAGATTTATTTCTCGAAGTTTCGAAATTACCTTAACGATCTTCCATGCTTCTATTTTTAAGAATTTTGTTACTTTCAGCATATTGCGATCGTAAGTAAAATATTAGAGTCGAATCTTAATGGCTCTATTTCTATCTTGAAAACTGATGTAAATAAATACGAATTGCAGAAGTTCGGTGCTCAGTTAATGTGATATTTCAAATTTAATATGCTTTAAGAGATTTACTAGATTTGTTTATGTATTTTCATTACATCAGTTAATTGCATTAGTCAAATCTATTGAGTTGCATATTTATATTGTAAAATTTAATTTCTTTATTTTGAATTCTTACTTTTTTTATATAATACCCATTTTTTCATAATAGCGAATTACATGTTTATTTGTATTACACGTATTTTTTATCATTGCAGAACGATTTATTTAAGTTCCGTTTTTTAATTGTGTCGTTTCAAGCGAATTATTTATCATTTCAGACGATTTATTTAAGTTGCTTTATTTAATTATGTTATTTCCAACGAATTATAAATCAATTTATTTTAAATATATAAAACTATAAAATTTTAAATGTTTCCCTAAAAAAGTATTTTTCGTATGCTTAAAATTTGAGTATTTAATATAATTTAATTTAAAAGGCATAAAGATAACATTTGAAAGCATTTTCGCATAAAATAATAATTAATGATCATCTAATATTAGTTTACAAATAATACAATACAATAAAGCATTGTTAGTTCTAAGAGGAATTATTTTATCTATATCTTTGACTTTAGTATACGCTGTTGCAAACTGATATGGATAACTACGAACTGCAGAAATTACATCTGCAATTAATGCGAAACTCCAAGTGCAATGTATATGAAAACGATTTATTTATCTATTTTTATTATAGCAATTAATAACATTGTTGGAATGTAATTTTAATTGCATTATATTAAGATAATTCATTCCTTTATTCAAAATGTTAAGCTGTCTATTTACATGACTCGCATTTCCTTCAACAATGTAACAGTTTTAATTATGTAATATAAATTAATTACAACTTCAAATCAGATTGTCCTCTAAAATATATCTAAAGTGACTATAAACCCTCTCTATATATATGTATTTGAATATTTAAATAAGTAGAAGTTATGCATTTTAAACTTGCATGCAAAAGTCTCCAATCCAATTATAACCTCATTACAATTCATTTCCGTCATTAGGTCCAATAATTCAAACTGGAAATATATACAATCAATATGGTCTGATGAAACTTAGGCCTAGATTTCATCTATTTCTAATTTTGAAAGTGATTTCTTCCTTTAGTTATTTTATGAAATTAAATAGCATAACAAAAAATAGACTGTTTAAGTTTATATTATAGAAGTTTATTTTTATAATATATCAATTCATTAGATTTCTTGAAACGATTTATTTTTTTTATATAATTAGCACATGCAATAACATCATTATAAATAGTTTATTTGAATTATATTGATGAATTTCATTGTATTTATCAGTTTTGTTCTTAGAAACCTTTCATTTATTTTTTTATTCATAAAATATGCATTAATTTTGATTTTGCGGTCAATTTCTTTTCCCGTCAAATCAATTCATTTCTGTTTCCACTGTCGACAAAAATTTCTCATAGCTCCTTACATTCTTTTTTTTTTATTTCAGAATACCTATCTTCAAAATAAATTATTATTTCTTGTTAATATGAATAACTGCTAGAAGAAAAAATAATTTATATATTATTAATGTACATAATTATCTCTATATTTCAATATTAATGTTTTTTTGTCGTTGTAACAAGTATAACATAATTTGTGAAGAATACTAGATAGAAACAGTCAAATAAATTTTAATAGTATTTTATATAGAATATTGGTTTTTAAAACTGCTCCAGCATTGATATTTTTTTTTCTTTTCTCCATATATATAAAATAAAAGGCATGTAGTATTAACTAAAGAATCTAGCCGGTATTCAAGACACTTAGATTACTACAGATCATTCCAAAATCCGATGGAAACTACGTCATTTCGATCTCACTAGTTCAAAAGGCCCAATAGTCATTTATACTACTAGAAGACTGTTTCCTGAATGAATGAAAATTAATATAATATTAATAAGAATAATTATGAATGATTAAGAAATAGTTTTCATTTAATTTTTTGCATTAAAATGATAATGTTATCTTTGAAAGAAAAGTAAGCTTTATGAAGAAACATTTTTTTTAGAAACAAGACATAAAAAGCAAAAGAATATTAAAATAGCAGTTGAAATGTATGTTTTAATCTTGATTTTATTATTTGATTTGCTATAAAATTTACTTTTACCTTATCAAAACAAGTTCGCCGCATACTTGGAAATCTATAATTCATTAATATATCAGAATTACGAAGCTTTATTATATAATTTTTATTACCTAATTGTTAATTTTGTAACATTAGCATGAATATATTCTGTCTGAATTACTAAGATCTGGGTTGAAATTCCAAGTATTAAAATTATTTGATTTTTAACAATTTCATAAGATGCATAATTTAATATTTCATTTTTATTATAATTAGAACATTCTTTGGAAGCCACAGTTAATTATATTTAATTATTTTAATATGATATATTTTTATTTATATTTTAAAAGTTAATTACGATAGTGCTAAGTACTTTCCACTAGCTTTCCATATTTATTGATTTGCATTTATAAATTCCAAAATATTATTAATTATTTTAAGTTTTGTAAAATTATCTTTGTTTTATAAGTTTTTAAAATCATGTTTCATGAAGGTGTTTCCATTTTCAGTATGACGTGTGTGCTATTTTTGTGTCCAAAAAGTGGAACAAGTTTTTTTTCCCTCTAAATATTTCATTTATGGATATACTTCCAATTACATTGTTTCATTAAATTTAATAAAATGAGCAATCTTACAGGAAAAAAAACTTTGATTTTAAAAGAATTGATTTGATAACAAAAAAAAAATTATAAGTCCTTCATAGCATAAAAGTATGAATTAGAAAAACAGTTGTCTTAAATTCATCTACGCACATGCATAGTATTGCGGATTTGATGTTCTTTAATTTCTACTGATCAACAAAAAAGAATCCACATACCTTTCTGCTGATCAAAGTTCGAACCAAAATGTCCGGGATAGAGCTTGCCTACACTAAAAATATCCAATAACTTCTCCACAAGACAAAAGCAGTGAGGGCGTTTTGTTTAACATTTTTAATGCAGTGTAATAAATTACAAGCACTCCTTCAGGAGTTCTAACCGACAACTGGTAAATTACAAAAAAAACAAAAAACAATATAAATAATAATCCCTTCTGGAGCCACCAGACCGGAAATGAACAGATGCATCATATATATATATATATATATATATATATATATATATATATATATATATATATATATATATATATATAAAACAAATAATAAAAAAAAGGAATTACAGGAAACTACAAAAAAAATAAAGTTTGTTCGTTTCCCGTTGCAACACATAGTTTCCAGTTTCAAAATTTGCATATTAAATGGTCAAAAAACGTTTTTTTGACTTTAAAAGAAAATAATAGAAAGTGAACATATAAAATATCTCATTATTAGCAAGTCAAACAAGAAAATACAGTTATCATCGTTTTTTATAAAAGAATGGCATTTAAAAGTTTGAAAAAAGTGAAAAGGTTGGAAATACTGGGGTTATATGTAATGATAATTCCGGATTCATTGGAAAATAACACCAATGCTGCTTTCTGAATTCCTGGCAACTTCTGGAGAGCATATTCACAGAAGCCCTTATCTGTAACTAACTACAGGATCTTTAATGTCTCAAAAAGGAACGGTAACCATGAAATGTTATACAAATAATACAGAAATTGAGTTTTGGATTATTTTTTAGTTACCCTCCTTTTGGAATACGAAGAGTCAAATCAGAGTTAAACGTTAACATAGTATAGACGACAGAAGTGAGAATATTTCAACTTGATAACTGGCATTTATACAGAATTCGAATAGTCCGTTAGTTAGTTGGACTAGTATGTTAGTCTCGTGGGTAACTATGATCGGAATCAAATTTTACCGTTAATCAAATTTTATAGTTAAATTTTACCAAAACGATCATCTTGGGAAAGATAAAAATCCATTCTTCTGACCAAAGGTTCATTATCAGTACCAAGCATTCAATCTCAGCTTTTCTATAAATATGTGGCCTTTTTAGATATCTTTTGGCTCGCTCCAATTTGTACCACGGCATAGTGAATTGTTGCTGATGCCTTCAGCTAGTTTTGATTCGTATTATTTCTTTGATAATACGAATTGGCATTACATCAAAATTCAAAAGCTATGTTTTTATATAACAAGTGAAGAATTTGATTTCTTAAACACAAGCAATGTTTAAAATAAAGAAACTTCCCATAAATGTCTAAGATGTCGCTATTAATTTGATTATGCCTTTTAATAAAATTTCATAATGTGCATATTATCACCAAGAATATGGTGAAGGATTCGTTCGAACACCGGTAAGAGGCATGGAAGAATCGTCTGAATGAATCAATTTGCAATTTAATATCCCAGAATACTTTACAAATTGAAATATGAAACTTTATGCCCTTTTAGACGAGAATGATGAGGTAGTTTCATTCATTGACATTTTATCAGCTATGGTGGCCGAAAAGAAATTTAACTTTTGTGTAAGCCTCTGCAGAAGCAATGTTTCCATACCAACGAGTGCCTTTTTTCGTGAAACTTTGCCGTCTGAAGTGTATTCCTCATAATGTTTAAAAACATCAATACATTTAATTGTATTTACGCAATGTTATGTTAGAAATTGATTGAAAACTATTGTTTTATTTTTTGCAAGCATGTAAACTAATATTTGTAAAATTTCAAAATTCAATGTCTTAGAATATTTTATGAGTTACTCGTGACATGGTATCTTAGATGTTTCAAATTTTAGACATTTCTTAATCTATAGCATAGGTTCCCAAAGTGGTCCAGGTGGACCCCCAGGGGTCCATAGGAGACCATACGGGGGTCCACGTAGACATGAAAAGAAAACAGGGGTTCACAAGTTGTAAGTGGGGGTCAACGAAAAATTTTCTGGTTTTCATGTTCAAACACAGAATTGAATAGAACAATAGATAATAGTACAAGTGTACACCACATGTCGAGACTTGCAAAGTGCCGCCCGTGCTCCCGCTCATCCGGGATGCTTGTTTAGACCTGCAAAGGGATGAAATGCGACTTGCGCTGTGCTTGAAATCTACATGAGTATAAATTAATAAATAAGACAAGTATTATTTTAATAAATAGGACGCAAGAAAATGTGATACTTTTTTCTTCTTCTTAACACCCCCAATTTAAAGTGATATTTTTTAGGAGTTTTGGGAATACAGTAGAAATGTAGCAGCTTGGGGTCTACCGAAAGTAGTAAAACTTTAAAATTGGTCCACGAGAAAAAAAAGTTTGGGAACCTCTGATCTATAACTTCTCAATGTCAGTCAACAAAATCAGTTCTCATTAAACAAGATAAATTAAAAACATTAAAAAAACATAAACATTAAAAAATAATATCTGTATTTGAAAATAATTCACATTTTAACGAAAAGAAATAAAATAATATATGTAATTTCAAATTTAATGATCATCTAGGATAAACTTATTTACGTATTTCATCATGCAATTGTTTTATTAACACTATTTAATATTAATTTAACTTATTATTCTGACATCTACTGAAATTTCTTCAGAGAGTAAATATATAGTCTTTAAATTTCGTTTTGTACCTTAGATGTTACACATACGGTTTAAACAATTTAATAATAAATCATACATTAAAATATTGATAAGAAAGTGATTAGAACTAAATAATTTCTTTTTTAACTTTACATATGTTATACTAAAACTTCGATTAACAGATTTCTAATTTCGTTCTACGCCTGGAGTGACCGACTGCAAACTAATAACAATGCAAATTTACCGCTCCTACCATTAATTCCGAAGGTGTATACTTCTAAAACCGTCGAATACATTACACTCACACGCTTGTGCTTATGCTTCCATTTCAAACTTATTCTGCCGTTGAGTAGAAAAGCACCGGGTTCTTCATTAAATTATGCGGACTGTTTAAATCAGCGCAGAATACGAAATTAACCTTCCCTTGAAAGGAAAACTGACTGTTCAACCGCCGCTAATTGTTCGAGGTCCTGCAGTAAATGGAAAGTTGCTCCGCGAAAAGACATCCGGCTCATTATGAATTCCCTGCTTTTAAGCATTTTCAGACGTGTCAGAAGTCCTTTCATACAATTGTCTGATCTCTAATTCGATTTAAATTCAGTTTACAGTAGGAGACTTGTAAATGGTAATACTAAATAAAGACATTTTTTATGAATATAAATGTTTTTCTTTCTTATGACAATTAATAAATAGACATAAGATCTTATAGTTCGAAATTTACAAAACATTAAATTTAAATGGTTAAAAATAGGAATTAAAGAATAATGAAACAAAGGATATGCTTTTGAATCTGATACATCTAAAATGTATTTCTTCTTCCCTCTTTTACATATGTTTATTTATTTAATTAATTAACCTTATCAATTGAAATTTTAGTATGATAAATTAATTTTCGTTTAAACATCATTTACTAGCTTTGTATTTGCTATTTTATATGATAGTTAATAGGATATATATATATATATATATATATATATATATATATATATATATATATATATATATATATATATATATATATATATATATATATATATATATATGGTTGATTTATTTAGTTAAATTTTTAAACACTACAAGTAGCGCCATCTTACATGTGAATCGTAAATGATTTTAAAAATTCGTAACATATTTCAATAATTAATTATTCATGAATAAAATAAAATTTTTAATATACCTTTTAATATATTAATAAAACATGCTTCTATTAATTATTTTAGATTAAATAACTTGATCACTAAGCTTCGAAAGGGAATTCAAATATGTATTAGTGAAATGATATTATTTTCGGTTGTTATGTAAGTGGAAAGAATTCATTGTTAAATATTCCAAGCTATCTTAATGTATAAATTCGGCATTGAGAACTACAACATCAACTAGAAAATAATTACCGAAATGATAATTATAATAGATTTTCTTAGTGCAAAATTTGACTTTAATGCATATAATATCGTGGATATAATTGGTGTCTAAAATGTTTACAAAATAATTGCTCTTAGAATGAAATAAGAAAATAATAACTGTTTTCAACATGTCTGAGTGCTTCTGATGTTTTAAAATTTTTAATAAACAATTATTTTGCTTCAATGTATAATTTTTCTAAAAAAGGTTTTAGTAAAATGCAAAATATAAATTTTGGTTTTATTTTATTATTAAGTATTCAACTGAAAACGGAAGAGCTGGGTCAGTTTCAGTTAGAAAGATTTTCGGAATCAGGATAAGAAGATCTCCTTTATAATTTCTGGATTAGGTATTCTTAATTCTGCATAAACGATACAGAATTAAGTTGAGTTGTATTAACGTCCCGTTATAAAGCAAAATCTAGGGCTATCTTGGGGCGGACTTCGTAATTTTGAATAGCTGTCAAATGCCGGGGATAATACCTGAGCTAGCATTCCCCCCTCCACAGCCCACCACACCAGTGGGAGGATGTTTGGCCCTAATGGATTTAAAGTGCAACAGGCCCCCTTATACGACGGTTCTTCGGTGAAATCGGGTGTCGAACCTGAAACTCTACAGCTTTCGAACTGATGCCTTACCACCAGGCCACCCCGGCCCGGCTAGCGGTATAGAAAAAAATATAGAAACAATACTTACCATCGTGTCTCAATCTAAAACGACATTAATGCGTTTAATGGGTAGAATTTGGTGCGTAAACAAGGAATGAAATGTCTTAGAATGAAATGGGAAAATAATAACTGTAACCTTAAACAAAATTAGTTTCCGTTTGACGCCAAAAACTATTCCTCCTAGGGAAAAACAAAACTCTTAAGGAAAGAAGCTTAATTGATTTAAATCTTTTAATGAAGTATTAAAGGACATAACACACGAAAAACAATAATAGGACAAATAGTTAATGCAAACATTTAAGGAAAAGTACAATTCTCGGGGTAAAACATCATGCTTAATCTCTGACTCCAGAGCACAGACTGAAGTTACATTAAGCTAGGTGGCAAGCTGGAAAAGTTGTCCGGTTACATAACTGTTTTCGCCATGTCTGAGTGCATCTTTTTTTTTTTTTTTTGAATAAGCAATTATTTTTTAATGTATTATTTTTCTAATAAGTATTTTTAGTAAAATGCAAATTAAAAATTTTGGTATTACTTTATTTTTAAGAATTCGGCGGAAAGCGGATGGATTGGATAAACTTTGGTTAGAAATAGATTTTTTCCGAATCACGATAAGAGAATAATTGTGAATAAAATTCTGGAAGTTATCCTTTTGGGTTTCTTTATCAGGTATTCTGATGTTTACGACGATTATTACGACGAATTTTTGAGAGCTGCGTCATCTTTACTTTCTAACTAAAATTTGATAATTAATTGGCTACTTGAAAAAACAGTTAACAATCATAAACAACGGAATGCCTGCAATGTAACTCTTTTGACAATTTTTCAAACCCTACAGATTTATATTTCTACAAAAATAAAATGTTATTTTCAGTTACTAAGGACAGTAAGTGTTATAAAAATTTATAAATAGGATTTAAATTTTGTATTTAAATAAAAATTTGAAGATAGAGACGAGAAATGTTATTTCTAAAATAATCCGGCACTCTGAAATATAACTTGGAGGCGCAGAGACATTGGAAGCTTATACCATCCGATATTTTATGGTTAGTATGAAAATGACATTTCCGAAAGAATATGAAATGACCTTCCATGCCATTACTGGCATTCCTTTAGTCCGTATGAGTATACTAGTAAAAGTCATGCGTTATAACTGGAATCACCCAGATAAAATATTGAAATGGAAAGCTGCCCTCGAAAATGCAATTTCTTTCAACGAGTGTCTCTAACTTGTTCAAGAATGTTCTTTTCGCCCTCGGGACATGTTTTTCTTGGGTTGAAAGCCGTCTCCCATTTTATTTCTAAAATAGATAATATAAAATCATAAATCATGTTTTTCAAGTACCCCTTGTATATATATATATATATATATATATATATATATATATATATAATTTAAATCGTAATTCATTTTCAAAGTTTTATCTTAATTAACTCATATTAACTTTATTCTACAATTTTCTCTTATTTCCTTATCCAATTCCACCTTTTTTATTTGATTAATGCTACATTAACTTTATAAAATTGCTTTAATCAGCATTTTCATAAGCTCGAAGAGAAGGGATAAAAATCCGTCATGCTAAACAAATTCATTTAAAAGGTACCTATATTTCCCTTTCCTAAGTCTACAAGTCAAAGAATTCCTATTAGAATGTTACAGTATAAATAACTCGGGAAAAATATTTTGGTATCTCGTTCTTTCCGGTCGCTATGTGAACGGTCGTCAGTTTCATCGTCGCTTCTTTCTTGTACATAAATTGTGCCTCTCGGGATGGAATAAAGCGAAGCTCTAAAAAATCAAAAGTCTCTCTCTCTCTCTATATATATATATATATATTTATATATATATGGAAACTATGAAGCTCTCTCTCTCTCTCTCTCTCTCTCTCTATATATATATATATATATATATGTATATATATGGAACTTATGAATTATGGTTATGATTCATAATCATAATTCATAATCCATTGCCTAGATTACTAAGGAAATAGAAGAAAAAAAAAAATACAAATCTGAATCAAAATGTAATGTATAACAGGTAATTTAGTTTAATTATAGTAACGGGTGACTTTGCAGCAATGCTAGAGTTCTTTTAGGGTTCATAAACTAGTAATTATGAACGCAATCAGATGATGTCGCTGATATTCCATTTCATAACTTCCGAACCACATCAACTCGGAAATGAATGATCAAAAACGGCGATCGAAAGATTGATTGAACGTGCATAAGTGAGAAGCTATTTACAAAGGAGCATGTTTTATACCTATCATATTTGGTTAGATTTTTTTAAAGTTGTATAAATGAATTAAAACTATGTTTCATATTTCTTCAGATTCATTTCAAATGCCAGACACATAATTTTGAACAATATGTAAGATACTAGAACAGCAAATTAAAACTTCTGAAACCCTTCTTAATAAGAGTTTCTAATTATTGTATGCTTATAAAGATAATTAAGATATTGGGCAGTAAGATATAGAATTGGTTTGACGGACTTGAACACACAACTTCACATTGAAATGTTGAAATACTTGAGACATAGTGTTTCATGGAAAATGTAAAGAGACTTCAATTGAGGATATACTTAATTTGAGTCTATATGATAAGAAAGCTATGATTCTTGTGGTATTTATAGTGGTACACAAAAAATAATGATATATTCTGAAGCATCTGGAAAATCCTTATCAGTCCATATAAACTCGCCAAGTCACTATAATGTAAGTATTATGATAACAACAACAAACAACATTAACACAACAACAAAAAACATTAACACAACAACAAAAAACATTAACACAACAACATTACATTACATTATTTCTTGGAATCATATAGCCTTAAATGTTTTTTACCCTATATCTACAAGAAAAGAGTTAGCTTGTATAGATTTCAGCACATATTCATTTCCTAAGTGTATCTCACCGGTAATTCCTGTTAACCACATGGACAATAATAGTTTCCTTCATGTGAGCAGATCTTGGAAATAACTTGATGTTTCCAGAGTTTTTTTTTTTTCTATGTTTCTCTTGGTGTTGCTGAATTTCGGGTGTAATAAAAAAAGAGTTAATTGCGAAGTAAACTCAGATGGGTGTCATTTCTTAAGAAAACACATACTATTTAACTCTTTAAGGAATATTGTATATTTTATGGAATATTCTTGGATATTTTCACGTTATTCCTATAACATTTCAATATTTCAGGTAAGAATAAATGCTTATTAATTTTATATGTAAAAATAACATTTTAAAACCTTCTTGTGAATAAGTATATAATTTAATAAATTATTATTAATTTATTTTTCGATTTCTTTTAAAATCTTATTCTAGCAGATAATTTCATGTAGTTCCTTATAATCCTTCTAAGGAGACTCTATGATTCAAGCTTCGATGGATGGAAAATTTCAAAAAAAAGTTCCTAGGTATAAATAAGATTCGGAAGAATTCTAATTCGGAATATCATAACTTGAAAATATTTTAGATTTATTTGTTTTGTCTTGGTCTTATTTTCTCCAATTTGTTTCTATTTATACAGTAAAGAGCACCGCAAACAAATAAAATAAAGAATATTCTTTTTCGACGAGTATACATATAACCTCATTAAAATAGAAAATGAATTTTTGTAAAATATGACAAAATTAATTCGATAATTTTAGCTAAAAAACTCTTTCAAAATTAAAAGTTGCATTATAACAAAGAATAATTACAGTTTTAAAGTGTTTCAAAAATGATTTAGGTTCAATGATTTGGATAAAAATCTTGTCAAAAATTGTTGAACTTTTGAATTATTGTAATTAAAATTCTGGAAGAAGTTTTGTCACTCAACACTTATTCTGCAAAAAGAAATCTTGCTAGATTTAGTAGCTGTAAATTTAAAACTCACCCCATTTAAATGTTTAAACAAATCCATCATCTTTCTTGACACAAGAGGAGAAAAACGAAAATCAACCAACCTGCAAACCTTATTCTGTTTGTTAGAGGGCTCTTTATTACTTTTATTGAGAGAAATTTCCATATTTAAACACATGGGTTATAATAAACATTTTGAACGAATCACTGCAAATATTATGCTTCAAATCATTTCATTACTTAAAAGTTGCTTAGTATATATTTATTTATCTACACTTATAATAAAGCTTAATGTATGTGTGTGTGTTGGCTCTCTACAGGCCAGACGGTTTGATCTACACCTACCAAATTTGGAACATGTATGCCTTGGAGGTCAGGAATGTGCACCTTGGAGCAATATTTTCAAATGTTTAATTAAAAATATAATTAATTAAAAATTAAGTGAATATTTTACGTTTTTCAGCTGTAACTTCCAAAACTATTACAGCACAAAATGGATTTTTGCATTGTATTGATGATCAAACAGTTATCTTTTTAATGATACTAATGTTTTAGCCAACAAATTAAATTTCTAATTTTAATGAATTTTTTAAAGTAATTTAATCATATTTTTCAACAACTTATTTCGTACAAAATAAAAATAAGATTTAACTTGCACGAGCATGTTACACGTGCATGGGAAAAAGGATCTCATTATTAGCTTTCTTCAAAGTGTTGACATCATATATACACAAGCTCAAATTTAAAAAAAATAAATCAGCTGTTAGTGCAAATTAAACATGCAAAGATGTAATTTTCAACACGTGTCTGTATGAAATGAAATAAATAATAAATAGAATATTTTAAAGAAAGTAAATGCAAAGAAAATATTTCTATGATCGTTTTACAATATCTATATTATTAATTCAATAAATCAGTTAAGTTAAACATGACTTAATATACCTATATTCTTTCAATTCAGTGTCCAACGGCTAATTTGCAAACGTTTAACAATGGAAATCACGTTTGAAAATGATCTAAAAAAGTAAATAGGTTTTATTTTATATAACTGGAGTCAATAAATACTCAAATAAATTGCGAATATTTAGCTTTTATCTAGATTCCCTGCTCCTTGAATCATATTTAAAAAATATTCTTGAGACACTAATATTTTAAATAAAAATAGTGGCACTCCGATTAACTCAATCAGTCACTAAAACTGACAGATTTAAGAAAATTTGAATATCACTATTTAATAAAAACAGGAGATTTTAGGCCTCTTCACGACCGTCTCAAAAATAATACCCTAAGCAGTTTCTCAACATTGATTGGTTTAAGATTTTGTAATTGTTGATTGTTCTAAACGATTTCATTCAAAAGCTCATAAGTCTATCAAATTTGACAGTAAACGATAGAAACATTCATTTACGTTTTAAAAGTTGAAATATATTTTACAAATTAGAATTCCTGAGGATCATAGGGCTGTATAAAATTTAGATTTCTTAATTTGTTAAATTATATTTATAGACCGAAAATAATAAAATATTATCATCATCATTTAAATGCTTTTGTAAATAAAACTAAAATCTTAATTTTCCAATGAATCCATGAAATTTTTGTTCAATAATTGTTTGAGATATTATAAATTCTGTTGTGCACATAAGACTTGCTTTCAGTTTTCAAACGGCTTTCTCATATTTTTTATAGATACATTACACTCATTACACTTTAAATTAAAATTGAATTTTACAGGCGCTGATAGAAAAATTAGAGTGGTATACGTAGTACAATGAACAGAACGCCTTAAGGCCTACATAATAGTGTAAGTGAATATGACTATCGAAATTTGAAGCTTAAAAATATTTTGCTGCAAAACCTATTATAAGACCAAGTTACATAAAATATTTAATTAAAAATTTAGCGAGCATTAATACTGGCGAACCGGCTGGTCTCCTAAGGCGGTTGATATTTAATATATTTAAATATAAACTTATATGCGTATTGGCATTTATGTTTAAAGAAATGCTGCAATTCCAAATTTTGCAAATGATACAAACCGCATTATTATTCCTACACCGCACGTGTATTCAGTTGGAATAATATTTTCAAACTAGTGCGGTGTAAAATAAAACTCATATAAAAAACTTAAGATTTATGCGAAAGATAAAACTTATTTCTCAGGAATCCGTGTAGTTTGGCCCTCCGAAGCATTTGTAAGACACTAGAGTAACTGAGGGTTAATACACGAGGGACAAGACATATCCTGAAGCAATGAACAAGGATTTAACATTCTAAATCGGGCCCTCCCAAATTCGAATTTCCTTCGCCGAGCGTTCGGATAAACACACATCACCGAATCAGACAGGGAATCACATATCCCCAAATGTATCCTCTCCATAGCTTCTAGGAGTGCGATTTCCTCACATTATGTAGAATCTGAACACACATTCCCGTTCTTGGCATCGCTCTCCGGTTATTCAGGTTAACCACAGGAGCAATAACAGTTTCCTTGATGTTCAGGGATCTTCCAGTACTCCTGATATTTCCTGTGTTTGCTTAAATCGCCTTTCTTGGAGATGGATGGTGATGGACACGGAGTGGATTTCGGAAAAAGATAAAAGATGATGATCACGAACAAGATATGATTATTTTCATCTAGGTGAAGAAACAACAATTTGGTCCTTTAGAACTCCTTTCTTATATAAACTGAATGCTATCTTTCATTGTTCAATTCTTTTTGTGTTATTCATAGGAGGATATTTGCTTTCTGGTTAGAAGATTGCAAAAAGAAAACCTTGAGTTGTCTGATTTTTTTTTTTTTTTTTTTTTTGTATTTATCTGTTTGTCTGTTACTCCTTCTGAGGAAGCAAAACATTTAACAAATCCAATTTTCATATATTTCATACACCAGATTTCATAGATATATAGAAATATGGTAAAAGAAAGTAGTTTGGTCTGTTTGCTTGTATGCAATAAACGCGATAAATCAACACGCTACATTCTAGATATATGAAATTTGATTCATCCTTTTGCTATTGTTTACATCTCTCAACGACTAAATCTACTAGATAGCTGAATTTCAAAATGTATATATGTCTTGGATATTTTACGTAATGAATTTAAACTGAAAACTCTCAATATTAAGAAAAAAATCCAAGAGAGATATATTTTACTAGTTTATATTAGTATAAATTTAAACTACTAATGATTATACTTCTGATACATTGGTAACTCACTTTCTTTAGATACTTTGATTTGTATGCATTATAAACTACTTTATTACGAATTAATAAATATTTCTTTTGGAGAAATGTCTTATGCTGTTTACACCATATTTCAGATTTCAAAGAATGCGGTGATAAAAATAATGAAAAAAAAACAACCGATTATCTTGCTGAAAGATATAAGTTATTGTATCTTCATTTTTTTTTTATTATATAAAGCTTTAAGATAGTAAAATTCTATCTTTTGTGGCTACAAACCTGAAAGGGCAGTCTTGTATTACTATACTAGTCCAATATACTTATATTGCCAAATATATTTATAAATATGACGGTGGTTATGAAATTAATTGAAACACCTGTGAGTAAAAGTGACATTTTTGAATGCTCTTCGTAAGCATTAAAATATAATAATAGCCACCAGCTTCTTTTATAAATAGCAATATATATATTTTGGTAGTATGTGTTAACTTGATTAAAGTTCTGTAATTCTTGGATTTTTTCAAAAGCGTAAAATGTCGGACCTCTCAGAATTTCAAAAAAAAAAAGCCAAATTAAAGGAGCAAGTCTAGTTGGATCAAATGGTACCGAAACATCCCACCTTTTAGGCGTTACTAAAGGTGTTTCTAAAGTCATGGCAGCCTACACACAGTGCTCCAAGATAAGTTCGGCAAAGCGAAATAGTGGAGGGAAAGAGGAGCTCTCAGAAAGAGACCGACCGGTATTGATGCTGATTATAATGTCTAAAATGTAAACAACTGCAGCAAAAGTGACCGCGGAGCTCAATCCCCATTTAAATTCTCCAGTGTCAATGATTACAGTTAGAAGGCACCTTCATAAACAGAACATTCATGGCAGAGCAGCAATTCATAAGGCACTTGTCACAGATGGTAAGGGTAAACGTCGTCTACAGCTGTGTTACATTCACAAAATCTGGTCGATTCATAAGTGGAAGAAAGTAATCTGGTCTAACGAATCGTGTTTCACACTTTTCCCTACAGCAGGACGGGTGCACGTTTGGAGGATATTTGCAAAAGAATACGGTCGTGATTGTCTTCTTCCAACTGTCAAGCATGGAGGTGAATCTGTAATGATATGGGCAATCATGTGGTGGTTTTCTGTTGGAGAAATCATAGCCCTGAACGGAAGGATCACTGAGGAGAAGTATAGATAAATATAGATCACTGAGGAGAAGTATAGAGAAGTATAACTGACCAGATCTATCCTATGATGCAAACTTTGTTTCCTGCAAGAGATGGAATTTTCCAGGATGATAATGCGCCTATCCATGCAGCAAGACTTGTCCAATCATGGTTTGATGAAAAGAGGATGGATTTAAACATCTGCCTCGGTCCGCACAGTCACTCGATCTCAATATAAGGTATGGTCTATTTTAGGGCAAGCAATATGGAATTGATATCCTCCACCGGAATCTCCACAGAAATTTCACAATATATTTCTGTGAATCACAACATTTCTATGAATCGATGCTTAATCGAATCCGAGCTCAACTACGTGCCAAAGGTGGTCATACACTAAAAAGGATTCTTTGGAAATCTAAGGTGTTTCCATTATTTTGATAGCCACCTATATATATGTGTATGTGTGTGTGTGTAAATATATAGACAGATAAAGAGAGAGATTTTCATACTTTATTGCCAAAGTATTTATACACACTACTTTTAATAATAATAATATTCTTTTTTAAAGAATAATACATACATACAAAACTCTTTTAATTCCTGAATGCAGTTGTAATATATAGTTTAATGAAAGAAGGGTGCATATAAAATATGTGATAATTTTCTTTCAAAAGTTTTGGGGGAAATAGTAATATTCACTCTGCATTTAAAATGACATATTATAGATTCTATTATGAAGATGAAATTCTAGTTTCAAAGCGAAGAAATCAAATGAGAGCAATAAAGGTATTTCAGAATCAAAACAATGGAATGTGTTAGATTGTTTGAAAAAAGTCAAAAACTAATGAAATGAATTTATGTATTGGAATACATGATTTTTTTTCTTGCTATATGACAAATATTGAAAAACTAACAAAATTAAGTAGTATACTAACAAGTAGATAATGTTGTTATCTATTTATGAAAATTTTAAAAAAAATCTTTTATTTTTATAATTTGCAATCATCAATTTATTCTTTTCAAACAAAACAAAATCTTATTTTAAATCTCCAATAGTGCATTTTTTCTTTGCATTCTAAGTATTCATGCTATAAGGGAAATTATATTAGGAAGAAATTAATTGATTGTAAATAGTAGGAAATAATTAAAAAATTGGAAAATTTAATAACTAGAAATTGGAAATAAAACTTTTTTTAATTATTTATTTATTGCTTTACATATAATACATATTTAACAACAAAATAATAATACAACATTGGTGATGGTTTTATCAGAATGAAGGTTATATAGACACATTAAAAATATGTTTATAAAAGAAATAATTTATATAAATAAGACTAGATTTAATTCGCAATATCTACACAAAAAGTTATTCTTCCTGTAAAAGGTAAAATAAAATAAAAATCTGCATTTTTGGCGTTATTTATGAAAGAATTGGTAATATACTCTACTTATACTTTTTCCATAGGTTAGTTTTATTAGATTCGAAATACAGCAACTAATCAAATTTAAAGAATAACAATGTTTCTCTGAATTATTTAATTAAAAACTAACAAAATTAAGTAGTATACTAACAAGTAGATAATGTTGTTATCTATTTATGAAAATAAAAAAAAAATCCTTTATTTTTATAATTTGCAATCATCAATTTATTCTTTTCAAACAAAACAAAATCTTATTTTAAATCTCCAATAGTGCATTTTTAAAGGTAAATTAATTGAAAAATAAAAAAACAAACGTGTGCTTAAAGACTAAAAAGTACTAATAAATTTAGAATTATTTAAGTATTCATACAAAATATCCAGTTAAAAAATACCTAAATTTTCAAAGAAAATATCATACAAACTATTAATCTTTAGAAGTGTAACTATTTTTGTGTTAATATGTACATATTTTAAATTTAAAATCTACAGTTCCCCACTATGAAAAAAACTAAAAGCACATTTTCGTAAATAGCTGCTTTTTCAAATGAGTTTCAATTATATCATGAACTTTGTCATCTTTTCAGAAAATTCTAAAATTGCTAATTGTAAAGAGGAAAACAGTTAATTTATGAAAGCAAAACTTATGCGATACACATCAGACAATTTGCATTTTTTTAATATTCCACAAAGCTCTGAATATCAGTTTTAAATAGAGATTTTTTTTGCATATAAAGTTTTTTTTTCCTTTTCAAAAAGCCTCTCCATTCGGATAATGAATAAAAAGAATAAAGTAAAGAATAATTTTTAACATAAGGAAATCAAAATAACAATTTTGCAGCAAATCAAGTATTTTGAAAAGAAAATAATTACAAAATAATTGACGTAATGAGCTTTTAATAAAAAGCTCGATTCACATATTCATTCGTATTCAGCATATTTCAAAAGACATGTGCATTCTACGGGAACTTAATATTTATTTGCCTATAAGCTGTAATATTTATTTATTGTAAGAGGAATTTAAATGATAATAATGGATTTTAGAAGACGTGAGATAGACTTTCCATGTGATAATTGTGAATTCAAACATTTTATTTGTCTTCTGAAGCCTTTATTCCAGAAGATCTGATAATGCCGTGTCCGCGTTACTACGGAAAGGGGATGCAGTACCTTCTGAGGGTAAAGACCCCTGAGCACCTGAGGGCAGAAGTCTGACTTCTAGCTCATATGAAGACAAAACACACACATTCGCTTGCACAGTCCTTTTTCACAGGGGGGCACATTCACACACCTCACAGATAGAATACAGATGAAGAACAACCAAGCACGAACCGGGATTCGGACCCGGGAAGACCAGATCACGGGAAAGATGCGCTACCCCTATGCAAGGACGCCGTCTCCAGAAGTTCTTTAATTCTCATAAGAATTTTACTCTTGCTTTCTTAAACATTTTGATGTAATATAATTAGCTTTGTTGAACTTTATATTTGCATGCTGCTCATTTTCTAGCGCATTTGATATTGTGTTCATTTACGAAGTGGAAGGAATCTCAAATCGATTTTATACCTAATTAAGTAAATTGATATTTTTGTGATGAAAATAAAGTTTAAAAGTAAGATTTATTGTATTGAATCTCCTAGACGAAGCATAATGATACATTTAAAAACATTTAACGATATTTGAAATACACCAATATATTTTATAAGTTTTATATACTCCAATATGATTCATATGTAAGCATAAAATATTAAACACTTATTTAAAATTGTACAAAAGCTTGAACATAAAGTATACATGTAAATTTTCATACATTTATACAAAAGTTGAAATCAAATATACTATATAATTATATGTCTTCACATGAAGTATGAATGTGTACATTTCCATCGAAATATGTTATATATGCACTGAGTGCCAAATTATTTTGACATCTTCTTAAATACAGTGATGGACCCTATTTTGCCTTTAATACTACATGGATTCTATGAGATGTTGGTAGATATGGTATGAGGAATTTGAGACTATAACCATGAACTGAACTTTCCAATTCCTTCAAAAATGATACCACTAAATCCAGCAGCCTAATGACTTATTTGATCTTATACAACATATTCTCAATTGTAGCCTGGCAATCGTTGTCATGCTCTTCAACCATTTGCACATAATGCTGGATTTATGACAAATAGTATTATCCTGCTAAAAGTATCTATCCACCGCTTGGTATACCATTATTATTGATTACCATTACAATTTGTGATAAAACTTATATACATAAGGAAATTCAGACAATGTTCCGCAGTAATCAAATGACCCATAAAGTGCCAAGAAACCTTCCGCAAAACATAATATTTCCTGCATCAACTTGATATCAGCATATTTATCAATGCAATTGGGGACATTTTTTAGTGTTTTTTTTCTTTTTTATATTCCCATATTGCTATCCCTATAGTGTAGTTGAAAATGTAATTCATCGCACTACATGAACATTTTCCACACATTTATTGTCAAAATCTTGTGTTCCTCTGCAAATTGGAAACATCGTCTGCTCTTGTTCAAGGCAATTATTAGAGGCTTTCGAGTAGGTTGGCGGCGACTTCCATGGTATGGTGCAATATTTAGAGAATAATCCGTTCAGAGATCTTTGCAGTTTCTCCTTTGTTAAGATTCCCAGCAAACTGGTATACTTTAGTTCTTATATAGGATTGGAGAATTCTGGCAAGTATCCTTCCTGATCGAACGTTCAGTAGCCTGTGACTACCATAAGCCTGATGTTGAGAGCGGATTTTTTTTTTTATAGTCCAATTTCTGTAAACATTTACAGCTGCTCATCTTGAACACTTTTCAGGTGCAGCCATTTTGAAGGTAATAGATGGAACTGGCTGTTTAAGCGCTGCAGTTATTCCACTTTCAAACTCATCTATGCAAACTTGACACAATACAATTTGTTGCTTTACTTGTCGTGCTTTCCTTTTTTATAGCTATCTCTCTAACGGCAAAAACATGGAATTATGGCCGATCTGCACATGTGTCAGGTGGTTAATTTGGTTACTCAGTATATATATATTAGGGATTGCAATACCGGTATACCGGGATACCGAATACCGGTATTTTGAGCCATTTGTGCAATTTTGTAATACCGGTATTCACAAGTTTAAATACCGGTTTTTCGGTATTTACTACAAATTTTTAAAATTGTCTCCACTCTATGTTCAGGGATCGCCAACATAGCAAAATAGTATACGTTTTTGTTTTTGTCTCCCTAACGGGAGAAATTAATTAGCTAATTAATGGCTTAATTAATTTATTAAATCTAAATTAGCGAAACATGGATTATCCTTGAAAGAAAATATTGTATCCATAACGACTAATGGAGGAACAGTTATGAAAAAAGTTGGAAAGTTGATCGGTGCAAATCAGAAATTGTGCTATGCTCATGGAATTCATTTAGGAGTAATAGATGTATTATACCAAAACAAAAAAAAAATAACAGAAGAATCCAAATATTGTGTATATAGAAACTTCGGATTCCGACATTGAAGAGAGTAAGAGTGAGAGTGATATTGACATTGAAGATAATGACAATGTAATTGTTGAAGAAGATATTGCTAATGAGGAGGAAATATTAACTCATCAAGAATTGCTTTCTATAATTTATAAAGGTCGACAAATTGTTAAGATAATTAAACGTTCCCCTACAAAAAATGCCATATTACAAAAATATATACTAATTGAAAATAAAACAGAATATATGTTAATAATAGATTCTAAGACAAGTTGGAACAGTTTATTCCTTATGATTGGACGATTTTTGAAATTTAGAAATCCAATCCAAAAAGCAATAATCGACTTAAACCTGTAAAGTAATTTTTCAAATAGTGAATTCGACTTCATATCCAGAACTATATCAGCTCTACTTCCTGTAAAACTGACTATAGAGGCATTATGTCGGAGAGATTTTAATTTATTAACAGCTAATGCAACAATAAATTTCATGTTGCAGTCATGAAAGAACAGCACACATCATTACATAATTTTAATGATTTACATAATTATAATGATTTTAAAAATGAAAATGAAAAAGAAGAAAAGAAAATAGTCAATTCAAATCTGATTAAGTTTATAGTAAACTTTCTTACAATTTTTTACTCACAAACCTATCCACATTCAGAAGAATTTGGTTGAGGTATCGAAGATTATGATGACACTAATGTCGATAGTGAAAAGAAATTGTCTCTTGAACAAAAATTAGAATTAGCGATAAATAAAAAAAAAATAAAAAAAATCAACGAACCAAAATACAATACAGAAATCAGCTATATCCAAAACCATCCGACGAGAAATTGATTTATTTGAAGATGAGGAATTTAGAGGTAAATACTTGGAAAAATATATGGCACATTGCTAACAGTATCACCAACTAGCGTAGATACCGAAAGAGCGTTTTCGACATCTGGTCATTTTTACACAAAATTACCTTTCAGGCTTAATGACAGTACAATTGATGCATTATGTTTTTTAAGATCACATTTAAAAAATTTGTAATATTATCACAGACTGAATAGTGATATTTACACTTTTTTTGTGATTTAAATAAATAAATTGTTCCTTTACTTTTTTGTGATTCTTTATATAGTGTTATAATTTATACGTTACATATTATTTTTTGTGATATTTACACTCTCTTATAAAACTGGCAAATAAAACGAAAAAACACCTGTGTTTTCTTTTTTTTTCTAAAATTCCTAATACCGGTATTAAAACCGGTATCCCGGTATTAAGATCTAAAAGATACCGAATACCGGTATTGAAATTTTGGTCCGGTATTGCAATCCCTAATATATATATATATATGTGTGTGTGTGTGTGTGTGTGTGGTTGATTCACAATTGACAATTACATTTTTTTATCGTTGTGGCATAGAGTTAAAAACTAATCTCACACTTTTCGAATTAATTTCTATATTATTATATTATTAAAAGTTATACCATTGTATATGATGATTATGATTTATAATTTACATTGCAGATGAATAGGAATTCACGACACATTTATCAATAAAAGTAAAAAAAAAAGCCTTTATTATTCTATAATATTAGTTTTGAATATGTATTAAATCAATAGAATTCTATAGCATAGATTTTCTATTATAAAATTCCTACTTCGAAAATATTCTGTAAAGGCCGATATTAATATAATAAGATTAATATAAATAATTAAAAGAACTGGATAATTTCATCAATTTTATCAAGTCAGTATATCTGCCAATGTGTAATTTCAAGAATGTAACAGATATTTAAAATGACGTAAATATACAACCTTTTAAAAGATTAAAGAACTGAAACTAAATATTATTAAAACTTTTTCAAGTACTGAAGTGTAATTAACACGCTAACAACTTATTACGCTCCGTTTGAAGCAAAATATTATTCATCAGATTTTTAAGATACTTATCAGACCAGAAGTTATGCGAAATATTTTTGTAACAACCTTAGGTAATTAATATCATCATTTAATTACATTCTTGTATGCAAAACTGATTTTTTTGTTATTAATTTTTGATAATTCATAGCAACTCAGGCAAATAAAGCGGAGATGTGTAAAATTCGGATTTAATGCCACAGTGACTTTCAAATTGAAATAATTATTAATTTACACAGAATTAATTAAATATAATTATCATTTCTTTAAATAGATAATAGAAGTGCCATTTTGGAGATCAAAGTTAAATCACCTTTTTGATTGACTGGAGTGAGTTTTATTTTTATATGTCATCATTTAAATGTGACATGAATATTAGACTTTTACATTAATTTCGCAATATTAATCACAAGAAAATAAACAAAGTGGAACCTCTCTCATTTTTTCTTATATTTTGTAATTTCAGGTTTCATAATTTCAATGCCATGGACACTGCAGTACTATATCCTAAAAATTCCGATAGTTAGATAAAAATTTTAAATTATTAGAAATAGATTCTTTTTTATTTGAATGAATTTTTCTAAAACACCAAATTGCAATGGAATAAGAATAAGAATTGGGTAGACAACGTCAAATTGAAAAATCGAATGGAACATAGCATTTCCAATAAGATGAATGTACGATGAGAAAAAAATTTCTTCTTTTTTTCAATAGAAAAAAAAAATTATTTTTAAATTCTCATGTACTAATTACACAATGAAAACATTTTGAAATCGGTAAAAATTTCAATTTCAAAATTTTGACATATCGACATTTATTTATACAACCTTGAATTTAAAAAAAAATTCCAATTTAATCAATGTCTGTCCTTCTGTTATATATATATATATATATATATATATATATATATATATATATATACAAAAGTATTAGAATCAAGTTAATAGAAATTAAATCCTCCTTAATAATTTAATTAAAAATGATTTTCCTAGAAATTACTGTAATGTCAATTTTTTAATTAAACAAGGTATGGTTTGGGATTAATACTTTGGCTTAAATAAAAATAGAACTTTACTTGCATATTGGATCACTCAATAGATGGCGCTGGGTGCCTACCTCTGTTTACATAATTTACCGTTAACTTTTTTAAAAACAGGAAATCACAATCGATTGTTTAAAGTTTCCTTGACTGTCGGATGGTATGTTCTGGCCTTTTCGTTTTTAATTTTAATTTTAATGCTGTTTTTGTTTTTATTGTTAGTTTTGTTATTGTATTTTTATTTTGTTGTGGTTTTTTTCTAATTTGTTATTTTATATTTCCTTTCTGTTAAAATGGTATATCTCTTGAGCATAATTTCAGGGGATTTTCGGGTCACGAGGAATCATTATTAGACAATGTCTGTATGTCCTCACAGAAAAAATCCCTTTATTTGAATCCCTGCCTGAGGGTGACCCTTGAAAAAGTCTTCAGGCCAGATTCTTTTTTTAATATTTTTTTAATAATTTTTTTGGTTTAATTTTTATTTGATTTTTGTTTTTCCTATTAACTTTATTCTAATACTTTTGTATCAATTCATCTGTGTTTTAGAAGTAGCTGCAATTGCGCTCTCTAAATACTATGAAGTTCCTTTTTGGTTTTAGTTTAAATAGGTAATAAATTTTAGTTGCGATTTCGAAACTGTTTTGTTTCGTTTTCATTTTAGTTTCGTTTTCAAACTTTTTCTTACTTTAGATTGGTTACATATATATATATATATATAACAGTAAAGTTTCACCTTTTAAAGGCGGATGGAAGTTCGACGATAGAGAAGACACTTTGCATTTTTAAATTCGTTTTATTCTCTTTAATCCATCAAGAAGGCCCAATTTGTTTACAAGATGAGACGCGGACAAGGCAAGTCCATTCTCTCCGCGAAACAACAACAGAAAAGCCAAGAAGAGAAGTAAAAAGAGAGGAAAAAATTATCCCTCTCTTGTATAACATGAGATTTTTGACACGTGTCGACCTTGACAAGAGAAACAGAGGAATTCTTTAGAAAAATATGTTTACACCAGTGATTAACAATGGGATACGTGGGACCGCTGAACAAATTAATTAGAATTGAAATTAGAGTATAAAATATCATTAGTATATTAGAAGAGATTCAAAAGATATTAGGGAAATATCATTAGAAGAGACAGTAACAAAAACCAGACAAAAAAATGAACTCAAATGAATAAATAAGACTGACGAAACAATTGGGAAATTAACTTTCAAAAAAATTATTATATAAACAACCAATTTTCACATCAGATATTCAACTAGAAAGATTTATTTTCTCCAGAATTCTTTGAAATGTGTATGCATTTCTAAGAGGGAAATGAAGTTTCATTTGAAGAAAAAATTTCGTAATTTCCATGAAATACATTAAACAATTTCCATTCCCCTAGGTCGTAAAAAGATTTTTGGGAAGTTTCATAAGGCATTCTCTTTTCATAAAAAATACATTTCTTTCCAGCATAAAGTGTTAAAATTGAATGTTCCAAAATGGAATGGAGAATTATGTGTAATTTGGAAGTTTTTGAATGCTCAAAGGCAAAATATTTCAATTCCAACAAATGGAAATGCTTTACAAGAGAAGAAGAAAACCTTAAATTTTATGCACGTAATGAGCCTGTGAAAAAAAATAGGAATACTCCTTCGTTAGTTGCATATTTTCAGAAGATTTGTGTACTGTAGTGGTACTTTTGTACATGCATAAAAAAACACAGATGGAGCATTATTTGGTTTTAAAGAATGGAAAAACAGGATGGCAAGTCTGGTGTTGTATTTTTGATGAGGCAAATACTGCGACATTAAAGGTTTTTTTTTTTTTACATAATTTTCTAAATGGTATAAAATATTGAAATTGTTTCAGAATGTTTTGTTTTAGAAAGTTTCTCTTTTTCTTTTGGAAATCGACCGCATTTTTCCAAACGCGAAGAAAATTATATTGTATGTAATTTCAATGCTTTCTTGGATAATAATAAATTTTTAGAGCATTGTAGTTTTCAAATCTTGGGAATAAATTCAAAATAAATATTCCTGCACCAGTTTGAAATTTGGGAATATTTACTTTCAAATAAATTAAGAAATTTTTAAATTTTTACAGATAAATTATTGCTAAATTTTATATCCTTTTATTTAAAAAGAAATAAAATATTCCAGAATGTTTTAAGATAAATTAAAATATAATTAAACTATTTATGTATTGTTGCCTGAGCTTTAATATTTTATTTCATGTATTAAAATTAACATACACGTGGTATTTTTAGAATGAAATTTGCTATTTTTTTTACAATGCATTGAGAAAGCTGTTTAAATAGTTCAAACGTTTTCTAAGCTAAGTATTAATTTGATGAAAGAATCTTTATAATATAATAATAATACATAAATATTCATGCATAATTAATACATATATGCATAAATTTTTGTGCATAATTATGCATATTAAACAATGATTTTTTTTTCGTTCTTCGCTTTTATATTTCCCTTTTATTAACACGAATTCGAAGTCCAATTAACACGAAACGAAGTCCAATGAAATTCTCCTATAACCTTATCTAGCATTATTTACATTGAATATTTTCTATTTTTTTCAAAAAATGTAAATAAGCATTTTTAAATATCTCTAATTCAAACATTATGCAAATACTTTTAGATACATGGCGCTTAGCAAAAGTCATGATACAGTATCAGCGAATACATGGTGCAGATTTTATCCTAACTCTGACTTTTGACACTATTTTATTTTTTTTTTGGAAATTCATCTTTTCATGCCTTTGAAGCATTTATATGAAATTTATTTCCCTAAATTTCAATTTTATCCGTAGATGTCTACAAAAATGAAAAAAAAAAGTTATTGTACTTATTGTATTTTTAAGGAACACCGAAATTTCGAAAGAAATTGTAAATTATTTGATAAATTAAATTTTTTACTGTATATAATTAGGATTGTGTTTACTGTTTATAATTATATCCAATTATAAAGGTTGACAATTATTTATATGCATTCAATTTTTATATTATTTATAAAATGTGCTCATCGAATCTTAAGTGGTTTTTCTCTACAAAAACTGCGAATGTTTGTAATTATCTATTTTAAATAAATGTATAAATAGAAAGAAAAGTTGGAAGGAAACAATTAATTTATGTGCAATTAAATTTCACTCAATATATTATTATTCTGCTATAGTGATATATTAACTAAAAATTTACATAATTAATTGCACATTGAATAAATAATCGCATATAATTATCCAATAATTATATACAATAAATTAAATAATAAATAATAAAAATAATAGGATTATATTTCTTATTACTTTAAAAAAAAACCCGGGGTGTACCTCGAAATGAGCATGAGACGCTTCATGCATGGTGGTTTGTTCTCGCCACCCTGGAGGGTACACAAAAGTGGGGGTCTGGCTCCTCCTATCGATGACGGGACGTACTTCTTTAGTGAAGGGTTGTATCGTGGCGGTGATGGCTCTTAGGACTTAACCACAGTTCTCAACTGTGTTGCTGTTGTGGAAGTGTGATCATTCAATATTTTTTATACGTGTGACTTCGGGCTGGTCGGAGAGTCTGTGATATGACTTACTTATAGAAATATTCACCTCATTTAATCGAAATGCCTAAATGAGCTACGGGATGTGTTAATTTGGTTATCACATTAAAATAAACACATTTGTTTTCTTGAGGGCAGAATTTAGTGCATTATTCAAATCGATATTAAGCCAATTAAAATGAATGAATCTAAGGCAAGGATGTTGCCATGAATGTATTTATAAGATCGTAGAGGAAAATATATTAATAACAAGAATAAACTGAATTGAATCATGCTATAAATTAGAAAATAATGCATCATTCATTATGTAGTTAAAGAAATAATTTTGCTTTGAAGAAATTATTGTGGTCTAAAAAATTCTTTTACCTTACAAAAATGTTTTCTCCTCTTAAAACCTAGCATTTTATAATCAATAAATTAAATATTAATTCAAAAATTCTCATACAAGAATTATAGAAAGTAGAAATTTAAAAAAAGGAAACATTCATCAGATAATACGGCTGAGCTGGAGTGGAGGACAGACAAAGAAATTCATTAGGTAAGTTGGCAGCTGAAGAAGATTAATATAGATTATACATGGTTTAATTGCTTTAAATTTACATTTCATCATTACCCCTAAAACTTTCCAACATTCATAAATATGCAGCTTCTAAACGAGTGGTGTTTAAATTTGATCAAGTCTTTAGAAAATATATCATATTGCACGCACACACACACACACACACAAACATAGAGTGGCACTTCTCTTTTTCCATACAGAATGAATATTTTGTTTCATTTACCCTAACCCTATCAGTCTTGACCGCCCGATATCATCCCGTTCGACAGGGGCATGACTCAGGCGATTTGGGGAGGTTAAATTAGCTAAAATGAGCACTCGTCGAGAAGTACGTTTCTTCCTTTTAACTCATTTAACCGCCTCAAACCGTCTCAAAGGACCTTGTCGAACGGGCCGATATCGAGAGGTCAAAGCTCATAGAGTTACACTTTTTCATGATTTTGTAAAACTTTGAGATATTGACTAATACAGAAATCGAACTATAAAGCGATCTAATAGTGTCTTCTTAATCTTTTGGTTTCTCGTCTTCCAAAGTAATTCAATCTAATTTATTTAGTCTTTTTTCTCCTTCTAAAAATTTTCAAGTTTGATTCTGAATCAAACTGCTTCCAGCCAAAGATCTAGTGTCTTGCTGTCCTATGTCATTAAAATTCAAAAATAATCTTACTAGTAAATTACTGGCAAATAATTTACTAGTGCCGAATATTCGCGATTTTTGAAATTAAAAGCTAAAAAAACTACCTATAAAATAATATAGGGACTCATGGTTGGAGATGTCACTTGAACGATTTAATTCGCGTTGGTACTCCTGGAAAGCGGTGATGCAGAAATAATAAGTCAATAGTAATCTCTGTTAAAAATGCTGGCATTTGTAGATGTAATTGAGCGTTTCTGTGAGTGTTGGCAATTTACAGACCGTGTCTACAGACATATCTACATTCCCCAAATTTGACACATATTACGTTGGAATGTGGAGAGATGCCCCTCGAAGAGTTCTTTTAGAATTTTAATTAAAAATTAAAATAAATTTTGAGGTTTCACCACGATATCTTCCGAAATTATTATTGCACAAATTTTTTTTATTGGACATTTTCAAAACTCGAACAATTATCCTTTTTATAGAATCAATTTAAATGTTTTGAAAATGTTTCCTGTTTTTTTTTTTGGTAATTTAAAATAATAATAATAATAATCTATTTCCAATAGCAGATGACATTGCTCAAAAATTCATACCGTTTTCCTTGTTTTCCCACATATTTAATCACATTAAGTTTTTTCCACTGTTTTCTTCCATTGAGATTCTTTATAAATGTGAGTATTTTACAAAATGAATAAAATGAGAATCTATTATACTGTGAAAATTAGAAGGAGGTGAATCATACAACTGCGTTTTTAATAGTTATATGATCTCATGTGATTTCATGCACGAAATGAATAGAATTGAAGAAATCATGGGCAAGAAATTACGTTTCGGTGACAACTAAAATGAAATATTACTAGAATTCCGGTCGCAACAGCTGGTAGATAGAGGCAGGTAATTTTTTCATTACTGATCTGCTCGAACCAGGTCTTATAAATTCTACACTGGGGAGCCCATTTCTGCTTTAAACGATAAGAGTATCATGTAAAGGAGGACATCTTTAGTGATAACTCGTTTTATCCCTCGTTTCAAACATAAGCTGCCCTGCAAGGATATAATTTGGACCAAAACAAAAGTTAAAGAGCTAATAGCAAAATTGTTTCTGTAATGATACCTAGACAGTTAAATAATGCTTATAATGTTCTAACAATTTCTCAGAGTTTTTACTATTCACGTCATAGAAGCTGCCCAAAAAAATGCATATATTGGTGAAACTTTTCGAAAATAACTAGAATTACGAGGGCATTTGTAGTATTTTTGGATGTTCTTCGGTTTCGATCAATATGTTCCTCAATTTAAAATTATTAAATTGTTGCTTGTTCTCCGTATTCAGTTGTTGTCGCTTACCCCCCTTGGATTGAACACCAGTTCAAATCAAGTCCAAGAGATCGGAGAAAGAGGGGTGCAGTAGAATCTGAGGGGAAAGATCCCTGAGTAGACGATGGCAGAAGTCTGACTTTAGCTCATATGAAGATGACACACATATTCTCTTGCACAACCCTTTTTTTTTAAGGAGAGCTCTTCTTTCACACACCCCACAGATAGAATACAGGGTAATGAACAATCACACCCGAACCAGGACGCCCAGATCACGGGGAAGACATGTTACCCCTAGGTCAGTACGTCCGTATATTCAGTTGTAAATTGAAATAACTAGATGGGAGATCGAATTAAATTCTGATGAGCAACGCTCTTTAGCTCAAAATGAATGAAAGGCAGACAATTGAATGTAATAAATATGATATATATTTTGTTTTTTAATGAATGGTTAATTTGTACTAAAATACTGCATATTGTTGTAATAATATGTTGATAATGATACCCTAAGTTTCAATTCTGGTACACGGTATTACTCTTTTAAATTCATGTATTATTTTCGAGGGTCATAGATTAGACTGATGAATATTTAGATTCCTTGGAAGTGATTTGCATTCGGAATCGGAAGGCAATAGTTAACCAGGGACTTAACGATCATTAAAGCAATAGTTTGAAATTCAGTTCAAGGGAATCCTTCGTTTGTCCCGATGCACCTCTAGTCAAGGTAGTTTGAATAACATGCTAAATCAGAGATTGATTTTAAGTGAGAAACACTTAGAGATACGCAGTAAGCTATCAAGCACAAAATTATTGTTAACAACTAGTTTTAAACTCTTAAAAATTAACTTTTAAAGTAAATGGCTTATGCAATTTAATGTACACCAAAAAGTTTGAAATCTTGCAAACATTTTACATTTGGACATTTAAAAAAAGACTGTAAAAATAACATTGTATAATAGTAACTGACTGAACTGGATTTCAGGTGCAGCCATCAAGCTTGAACTCCACTTTGAAATATTCGGAGGAATAATTTTCTTGAAAACAAACACATGGCATATATATAATCTTGCCATATTTTATAATTCAAATTTGCCTTTTGTCATATATATATAAATCAATTTATAAATTTAAAGCAAAATCTTTAATATGCAATCAGTGCATTCTCAGAAGATTAAACATTAAATTTTGGAAAATATATTCAGTACCATTCTTTTTAAAATCTAATTAATATTCTTTTACTGACATATTGGGTTGCATGAGCAACTCTAATATCAATTCTTTAAATGAATAGAATAGTCAGAAATTAAAATCAACGATCATTAAGCAAGGAATCTGGAATTCATATCTCAAAATATGCTTTAATTTTCTAGCTAAAGTTTCTGCTATTTTGAATACGATATTGAATTAAAGACTTCTTGTCGTTCGGAGGAACACTTGAAAGTATTGAAATAATCCATTTGATTTCAACAATTCTCTTAGGAAAGCGTTTTCTACTCAATAATGCAATGCTAAAAATAAAATGAATAAATAATCATAATGTATCCATTCGACAACTTCAGTGTTTATAAAAAGTAAGATGAGATAATTCAATGAAGAATTAGTTGACTATTTATCCCCTTCCTACTAAAGTTATTGAAAAAATTCTATTTAATAAATCAAATGAGCATGATGATGATGATAGATAACTGTTTATTGATACAATTCCATAATAGATGAAATATTTCATATTCCAATTCGGCATCTGGAGAACTAACTGAACGTTTTGTTGTTATTTAGAATAATAGAATACAGGCTATAAGGTGTCAAAAAGGGATTCAAGAATCGGTTTTCTGCATATTGCTGTGTTATTCGACCATTTTTGGATCGATGACGTCATCTGTTAAAATATATGAAAATTCTAGATGGCATAATTAATCTTCATTCATCATATATGTAATATCACTGACTCTCCGACCCCCCCGAAGGCACACGGATAAATAATACTGAATGACCGGACCGCCGCAAAAGCAACATTGGCGGGAATTATGGTAGAGTCCTATGGGTCCTCACCGGACACGGTACAGCCCTTCCCGAAGGAAGTACGTCCCGTTATCGATGGGAAGAGCTAGATCCCCCACCTATTTATGTACCCATGAAGGTGGAGAGATCCAATGACCATACCTGAAGCATCTCATCCTCATTTAGAGGTGCCCCCCGGGGGGTTTCGTAGTATTTGTCAAACAGTTCAAAACTGATACTGATTATGAGTTATTCGCCAAGTTACATCTAAGCTCAGGAATCCAAATTTATACCCAACTTGCTTTAACAATGATATGCCTAATATAAAAAAAAATACCTTTGCTGATGGCAACTCAATAATCTGTAATGATTTAGACCTTAGTATAAATTCTAAAAATTAATTAAAAAATATCTCAAACTTTTCAAAAAATTAGTTTATATAGTGGAAAAGTCAAATAATATAAATAAATTTTAGCTTATATCATTTACATAGAAATATGTCCATGTAATTCGCCAAAATTATTTAGAAAAAAAATGTTCTCTGGATTAGTGAAATATTGCACTTTAGTGCTACCCTAGATAACCATCCTTCGTTCGAAAACCGTATTCAGAAAATCAAGCGCAATTATAAAGGACCAATATTCTAACTTCAAACCATTCAAAATATGAACTGAAAAATAGGTGGAAAAATTTAATTTTTGTTTACACGATAATGCTGAGACCACTGATATAATATTTTCTTCATTTATGAGAAAGTAGCAAATACTCATATTAAAGAATTTGAAACAATGCAGAATAAAATAGTGAGGAAAATTAAAATCATGCTATGATTTATTCGAAATATCGATATCCATGCGCAACTATAACTCTCTATCATCAACAAATTTTATAAAAAAAAAATCTCAAGACTTTAAAAAGAAATGGATAAAAGATATTCAATAAATTGCGATTAAAGAAATCGAAATTCATTCTTCTTGATATGTTAAGGAAAATAGAATACAAAAAAACCTTATTTGCTACTAACTTACAGGTAGCTTGTTTCGGAACCATACCAGCATGATACTGCGACACAAAATTTTCTGATAATTTCTGCATTGTAACAATCATTTCTTTTTTGCTTATTTTATTTTTTTTATAAATTATGATTAAATCCTTATATTTATTTTTTACGTATGCATTATCCACTTATATATGTAAATATATTAAGCATTTATATAAATTATTGCGTGTGCTGTAATGTATAATTATTGCGTGTGTGTGTTATGTATTATTTAGCGATAAAAGAAATAGGAGCTGAGACATGCTTAATAGTTCAATTGTTTTCTGTGCTGCCATGAAAGGCCGGTAGTCCAAGCCAAAGATAGTCCTGGAAAAGTTGTCGACAGGTTTAGAGTCAACTTTGAAGAGTCAACAGAGAGCGAGTCAACTTTGAATTAGTTGGATAAGTCCAGGGAAGTAGAAGTGTTGAGTGAAGCTCAAGCGATTGATAAATTGAGTTGTGTGCCAAATTCTGGATTTTTTTTTTTTTTTTTTTTTTTTTTTTTTTGTAGAAACAGAATCGATTTGTGTATAGGAGTAGTCAGTCGTGTCGTAGTGAATCGGCATTTGGATACAGCTAAAGCGAGGAAACAGACAGTGGAGAATTTAATTCGTTTGGAGAGACTATACATAAAACTACGTAGATAAGGATAACTAGTTATACGTAGTTATAAAGGATAACTACGTAGATTGCTTCCTTCTCCTATCTGGCCGTTTAGTGTGCTGTGGTTACTGTTAGTTACGGATTACTACTGCTGTTTGTGATAAGTGTGTTACTGTGTATTGCTTGTGTATATCTCTGATGTGTATTTGATGTCAGTGTCTTAGTGTTAATAAAGTCACCAATTGTTAATGAGGCCTATTGAATGATATACCCTCTACCCCCTCTACCTTCTACAAGCGAACCTGTTGACTTTACGGACTTAGTGGATTAAGGTTCGTATCAATTTATATGAATTTTAAAGCACTACTTATACTTTTATATCCCATTACTAAATGAGTGTAAAGTAAGGCCCAAATAATGTCCTGATTTTACTTCCAAAATAACGCCCGGACGTTTAGATCTTTGGGATCAAGTACTTTATAAACATTCCCTCATATCGACAAATTTGCGAAGTAGGATAAATAACGTTACAATCATGGAAGGAATGTCATATTTTATCTAAATCTTTCTACTTCCTTTCCACTTACTTAAATAATGAAATGCAGTTCTCCTGATTTAAAACTTCAAGTGAATGCAGATCCCCATTAACATAAATCAAGATGTTTTCACAGTACGTATAATATTGGCTTTCATTCTCAATACACTCAATACCTGCTTTAGAAAATAGTTTTCATAAAAGTAGTCAATAAAGACGATTTCCATTTTTTCAATAAAACAAGTTTATATCATGAGAAATCAGATTTTAACCAAATAAAATGTATCTCACAAAAAAAATAAATACATTCTTGTTTCTGAAACATGTTAAGCAATTTTACTGGAAGTCTCATTAAACCTAACTTTGATTTACTAGAAAACTTTTTAAATGCCATGACAAATCATATAAAATGGAAATGTTAAAAATTTTATTAATCCTAAATCGATCATAACAGGTAATGTTCAAAAGTGTGATAGCACGTGATGGAAACGATTGTTTTTTATTCTTGTTCCACGGTACGACACATACCATCTGTCCAGAGGAACATAAAATTCTTTACTACTGGTATCCATTTTTTTCATTTTCTTTAAACGAAATGTGTCGTCCAATTTTATTGCCCACAAAGCGTAAGCAAGTCTGAAATATTGGAATGGGAACTGGCGCAAGAGAAGGAAATGGTTGTAAAGCATCACTTGATGACTGATACTAGGAGAACGAATGGGGCAGAGAGAATGATTGGTCGAGAATATGGCGAAAAACAACATTCTTCCCACTGCAATTTTTACAGTGACAAAAACTCACTTTATTTTAGTAATAAAAGAAGAGTATTGGATCTTTCTTCCTTTTGTGTTTTGTGTCTCTTTGTTAAAGGGTTCTTCATTGATTAGCTTCCATCCAAAAATCCCTTTTCTTAACGGACTGAAATATCAATGTATCGCTGTCGTTCGATAATGATGAAAGCGGATACATCATCGATATCTTCTCTTTTATTCTGATAGTATTTTAACAATTAAATAAATAGTAATTGGAAAAAAATATAATGCTTTCAAAGATAGCAATTTTATAGAAGTAAAGGGAAAGTTTAGTTTATTAGAAAATCTTGTTTCGAAGATATTAAAATATTTCTATTCCTACTTTCCTTGATCAAAGATAGGGACAAGCGATTTTATTTTCCTTATCATTAATAAATCAATTAATCTTCTCATATAGGGGATTGGATCAGATAGGGAGATATGAAAATAACATTGAGGTGTCAGTTAGGAATTATGAAATTCTAACCGTTCCCAGCAAGCATAACATTCTGGTAAGAAAAGGAATAAAATTTGGATAGTGCTGAATCGAAACCGTCCATAAAATATATCGTATTGAAAACTTTAATGATATCGATGTATGTGATTTTAATCAACTTACTTGTTCAGTAATTGTGACAACAAATATATAAGGAAAAAATTACTCTCGCACAGTATCTATACTGCTTATCTGAAAAAGTTAAATTAATGTTCTTGAAAAGGTATTATCTGACAAATTAATGTTCATTATGTAATACATAAATTTCATACTCTGTACTTCATGAATATTTTTATAATTGCATATTTTCCCAATCCGTTGCGGAAATTCTTTCATTTTTGTCCAATGAAAGATTGTCCCCAAAAGACTCATTTCTAATAAACTTCTCTGATAATGTGTTATGACTCTAGCTAGTTTTATGATTTGGTCATGCAATAGCGATGTTGGTCGCCTTCATGTAATCGACGAGGCACTGAATGCGAGAAAATACATTGACACTATTTTAGAGCCAAACTTATACATTCCGCCAGATCTCTCTTTCTCAACAATGCTTCATTTATTTTTCAGTAGGATCCTGCTCCTTGCTACACATCAAAAATATCGTACGACTTGTTTAGTACAAACAGCACTGAATTGTTGTCATGGATAAGAAATAACACTGGCTTAATCCTATTCAGAATTTGTGGAGTCGTATTGTATGAAAACTCTTGTATTAGGCGCCCACAAAATGAAAGGGAGCTAATTCAGGTTATAATTGTTTCCTGGCATCATGTAATAACAAAGAAAGAAATTAAAACTCTCTTCAGCTCAATGAATCATCGATGTCAAGCTGTAACAAAAAAACTTTGACATACATAAACAATGAAATTGATTCGTTGAATTCTTTATGAAATTTGGCACATGGTTATATATCTGATTAGATAATTCGATGGAAGCTGGGCACTTATCAAGGAAATTTTTTTCGGTGAAACCTAGCTTTCATTCTTTTTATATAAAACTTAATGTAAATTTCATTTATATTTCCGAGTCACTAGATTGTGATAGCAACGATGGATTTGACGCAAAAGTCCAAATGGATAATTTGAGTTCATTAAATATCAGAAGAAATCCAGAAATCGTTGAAGTAAAGTAGCAAATTACATTAAAGTTTAAAAGAGAAAAATTAATATAATTAATGCGTTAATTTTAAGAATGAAAAAAATCCATAAATTTCAATTAAGTATTAACAAGGAATTGTTTACTTAATGCATAAAGTAACTGAAAACAGTTTTGAAATCACATATTGGAGTAGCTATCTTGTGAGCAAAGACAGAAAGAAAAGTTGAATTCAATATATAAAAAACTTAACATTTTCATCCCTGTATACAGAAATTGTCCTATGTGGCTTCCTTGTCCTGCATTTATCCAAGAAACATACAAGCGGTAGTCCATTCCAGCCGTTACCAGATACCATGGATCTGGTAACGACTCATATTAGTATCTACCGACTACCATCATATTAGTCAGTCACTACCATCATACTAACCATCATATTAGTATCTACTGACACGAAGTCGATAGACGCATTGATGTTCTACTAGTACTTATACAATTCATTTGAAATCTCTTCCATTGTCTTCATTTTATTTTGGCGATAAAATTTATCGCCTTCTTTGTAGGTACATTTTGACGGAAAAGTAACTGATGGCAACTGGCAGTGAACTGAATTACCCAAAGAGAATTATGAAAATAAAATGAGATTATTGCTTCTATCTGCGGAAATATTGTATATAGAAATTATTGCGTTATCAATATAACATAGCCAAAAGGGATTTTAATCTAAATTCTGATAATTGCACTTATATTATTTAATATTATTTAAATTCTTCTCATTATATAACAGGAAATTACAGGCATTCACAAGCATTTGAATAGCTTTGTATGTTCAAAAAAATAAATCTTTGAAAAAAATTCGAAGTTATGAAAGTTTCAATATATATATATATATATATATATATATATATATATATATATATATATAAAGTTTTCAGGTCATTTCTTTTTTTTTATTTTTTACTTTTGATTCTACTTTTATTCCTTTTTATTTTTACTAAGTTGGTTATGTTCATCTGTGTTTCAGTAGCAGTAGCATTAGCGCTATCTAAAAATACAATTGTGCTTTTTTAGTTTGATTCAGAAATAATTTTAGTTTGTTTTTATTGTTACAGAAATAGTTTTTAATTGGAATTTTCATAATGCTTATATTTTTGATTATATATATATATATATATATATACACAGAAAGTAAACTCCCATAGAACTTCATCTACTTTATAACTAATAGCATACGTCAATTCAGGCTAAAGAATGAGATTGTCACGGTTTGACATCGAATCAGATAATATTCTTATTCAGATACTTTCATTAAAGACTCTGCTTTCGATTTCTTGGATGAAAGGGCATTTGTTTATGGCGTAAATATAAAACTCAAAGCCATTCTCAAAAGTAAAACACAACCTCTTTTAATGAATTCCAAACTACATATACATCTTTTTTAACACCGTTGCCATTCGGAACAAAACAAAAGCTGAAACATAGACAATATTAATAGAGATAGAGAATCAACGCGACAAGATTCTATTTAACATTGATTCTTACTTGTTTTGAATATTTTTTAGCGCAGATTTAGAAACGAGACCTGTAACTTTTAAAGAAAGTACTTATTTTGTGGGCGACATGGGACATGGAATTGATGAAAAGTCCCGCCGTTTCCTCTATATGATCATCGTTCTTTTTATTTTTCTACCGATCCAAACTCATACACATTTGTCCTTCTTTTTCTAAAGATGTCAGAGCAGCAAGTTTGATAAATGACACCCTCTGACAGAAATTCGATTTACTGGAGACAAAGCGGAAGGCAGGAGGGATGAGAAGGGGGTCAAAGATATTTTTCGTTTCATACCTACGTATTAAATTGTTTATTTATCTGATAATTTTCACCTTGATAACCACCAAACATAGCCTGAGCCTCTCGCAAAAGCCGAAACACTTACTGATTTTTATCTAAGTAATGGTAAAAGCAATTATGGTAATAAGGAAAATAGAGTTAAAAAACTTTCATTTATCTCTCTGATAGGATTGTGACAGGTGGAGTAATCTCTCTGAATTCCTTTCTCAATTTATCTTGGATTTGGTAGAGACTAAACGATGGGAACATATGATGGATTCATCTTAATAGATCTTGGATCTAAAGGAAAAGAAGGAAAAAAAAATCATTTCCAGCAACAGATCGGTAGAAAGAATATGTTTTTTTTTCAAATAATTTGCAATCGGGAGAAAGCTTAATAGACATTAAATTAGAATAGACTAAAAAGAAAATTTGAAGTATGAATAAAATTCATTAGTGAAATAAATTTTTAATTTAATTATTTTTTTTTATTTTTTTTAAATTTTAGTTGCTAATTTTTTTACTCTAAAATACATATTTTGAATCGAAATTTCAAATTTCTTATTCAAGTTTTGTTTGGGTGATTCTATAGAATTTACTAGAATCCCCCCAAGGGAGCTTTTCTGCATATTTTGTAATAAGCATACAATGACAATGCATACAATGGCATACTTCATATAACGAATAGAGTTGATTATCAATAATCGTATTAAATTGGCGAACTATAGTCACTAAAAATCGTCAGATCGCAATTTTGGCGATTTATTTGTAATTTAATCGTTGGGAATAATTAATTCAAAAATACCAGAGACAGAATGTGAGTTTTGTCCTTTATTTTCAGCCGACTATAATCAAAATTTGGCACAAGACTACAATTGCATTTACAAACTCATGTACTAAATTTAATACAGTTAATTTATAGCCTTTTTGAATTATTGTATTTACTTAAAAGAAATGCAGACCGACATAAGGTCATTACCTTAATGGATTTGTTTCTAAATCTGATATGTATTTTCACTTCAGAGGTTAAATGTGAGATAGAGCTAGATGGAAAAGATTCAAATTTTATACAGCGAGACTCTTCATTTTGTAGTCATCAAATTGAATTGTATTGAGACATTTAGACATAAAGTTTTCCAATGAATAGAGTTAATTCAAAATCTCTAATTTTGGAGTATAGGCCATATATAAAATTTAATCCATTAGCTTAACATTTTTTGTTTCCCTTTTTCCTGGTGACAAGCAAACAACCGGTCAGATAAATAGAATTCCAAAAGTATATTTTTCTGGTTCAGTGAGTTCAGAAATGTGAAAATATGCCAATATATTGAGTTCGAAATGTTTGATAATTACATCAATTTCTAGGTGCAACCTTCGCATAATAATATAAAAAAGTGAAAACCAACTTTCATGGTATTTATTAAACTAATTTCTTTTTTACTTAAGTGTTTTACTAAAAAAGTTACTTCTATCCAAGGAAATAAAACGAAAGTTTTATTAATTACAAAATAAACATATTTTCAAATGACTGAAAGATTTCAAGAAATATATTTTTCAAATCCTTTTTATTCCATAATGTTGGTTTTAAAATTGAAACTCCTAGATTCATCTTTTGTTCTCTCTTATATAATATGCAACTTGCAACACTTTTTTCATGAGCCTCCAAAATCTCCTTTCTGTAAAGCAAAGCCAAATGATGGTAAGATTATGGTTTTGGGAATAGGTTTTGGAGATACTTTATGTATAACTAGATCTATTTGTCCATAGAAATTTGGAATAAATATGTGGTGTGGAGTGAAAGAGAAATAGCTATAAACGTAATGTCATTATTGAATTCCTTCAAATTCTAAGAATATTGTTATCAGTAATTTGATCACTGGAAAGAATTAGTTTATGAAATCACTGGATATTTAGATGAGTTGTCATGTGATAGTACAGTGATTGTAATCAATCGTGAACTCCTAATTAAAAAATAAATAAAATTCGATGAAATTCGTCATTTGATTAGAAAAAAATATCCTTAGCAAATATATGTAAATTTTATTTGCTTAAGGTTCCCTTGGAAATTTATTAATGCCTAATATGCGAATTTAGAAGATCAGCATCTGAATTTTATACCATTTAAATGATTCTGCTTATTGAGAAGTTCCAAAATATAAAACTTTAGACAAGTCGTTTAAAAATAAATGGAGACATATGAGAAAAAAAAATGTTTAGGTTGTTATGTTTCAATATATCCGAATGTAGATAATAGATAACTCTTTTAATGATAGAAATCCTTTGGTGGTGGTAGTCTTTTGTATAAAATTTCTTTTCAATCATTAATACGATAATTTTGCTACCAGAAAAATTAATGAATTTTTAAGCTACAATTATTAATGATAAAATAAAATTAAATGAAAATTCAGAATCTGAGACACTTTTTATATTTTTATCCATATACTTATGTGGAAATTAATGATAAAAATTAATATTAAAGAAATAAGACTTATTAAGTTATTATAAATTAAACTAGCTTAAATTAAAAGTTTCTTCAGCAGCTGGAAAATAAAAGTCATGGGCATATTTTCTAACATATTTTTTAACTGAAACAAAGGGAACATCAGGTTGTTGATTTGATTGCTCAAATTTCCAATAAGTTATACTTTAAATAATTTTTAAGAATTTTCACACACTTACTAGTATTTATCACTAAGCATATAAAATAATGGAAATAATTTTCGAAACGTTTTTGCCCATTTTTTTATTTATCTTTTGAAAGTCTAATGGCATTGTATTATCTCCGCACAAAGCATTTCTTTCCCGTTTTATTAAGTAGTCTTTCGTCTACTTCATATTATATAACTTTTGTATATAATAATGAATTTTGCTTCTGTTTATTAATAAAGATCTCATAAAAAATTTCTTCAAATCTTATCGATTCCTGTTTGTCTTTGAAACTTTGAAATGTAATTGGAGTAGAATCCGTGACATATATTGATTTTTTTCCTCTCAACATTTATTTTAGAAAGAAAAATATATCCTAATTTAAAGCAAGGTTAAAAAACATGCATTGCTTCCCCGTTCCATTTTAATGCATCTTTTTTCTTTCTTTTCAGAGAATCCTTTTGTGGAAATTAAATGTTCCGTAAGAAATGCAAAACTCATGCTGTTCTGTGAGTTCCTTATTATTGATCCTACCTTAAAATTATTTAACGAAATCGGATTAATCTTTGAAATGGTGATTTTTGGGGTCATGCTATTTAGATCAACATCAAAATACTATTCCAAATTATTGAATTCTGAATTTAAAAATTAATTTAAACTATGAAATATGCTTTCATTCCTGCGAAAATGGCCAATTTTTGTCTCGCTTGCTATTTTAATATTAAAAATTGTTGTAGGTGATTGCTAATATTTTGAAATATATTAAAAAAAAGCACGAGAAACCTCATTCAACAATATGATTCCAAATTTTCAGTTGCTTTTAACTCCTCGATCCTTTACACAAAATTATAAAATTGTTTACGTATTTAAAATATTTTAAACAAGAGAATTTATATACGTATTCCAAATTGAGTATTGTTACTTGAAAAGCTTGTTTGAATAAATCCAAAAATGGAGATCACCCGTTACGTGAGGGAATATTTCATACATTTATGGAAAATTTGCTGCTACAACGTTTGGCATTTACTGATTTTTTGTGTAGTAATTAGTTTTCATATAAAGAACAGTGCTAGGATACTTCTAAGGCAGACACTCCAAATGTTATTCATAAAGTCCTGGATATGTTTTATATTTTATACTCTATCAACTGTTATTCATAAAATCATGAAATCTGTTTTATGTGTCAAGTAATTGTCAAGTTTTATATGTTAAGAAATATAGAAAAAATAATCGCAATTTTTAACCTAAAATATCAGAAATGGGTCATACACTGCGTGATAGCGCAAATTTGCATTTTTAAATGACTATTTTCATTGTCTATTGAAATTGTCGAACATATTTGGAAAATCAATTTCTTTTGTTAAAAGCCTGGCATTCTATAAAAAAATATTTTTTTTTTAATTTCTTTTATACTTAGTACAAGTAAACTTTATTATTTTGAAGATAAATAATCTGCAAAATGTATACCATTTAATTTATTTAAATTGTTTAGATATCAATATACATTAAATGTTTTTGGTAGTGAAAGTTCGATGATCTTCTTCCAAATCGAACCTACGAAATATATCAAATTCCTCAGAATTTGACTTTTGCTCATGATTAAGAAGAAAAAACAAGACGATGTTGGCATAGAAATCGTAATTTTTTTCTGATTGGATTGTGATAGCCACAGTGATCTTCCGAAATCCTTTTTCCATTTATCATGAATTCTGTAGCGTCTCACAGATGGGAACGTGTGACAGATACGTCTCAACAGATTCGTGATCTGAAAGAAATATAAAAAGGAAGAGTTATTTGTAGCAACATATCGGATCAGCAGTTTTTTTTCTCTTTTCCTAATATGGGGGAAAAAATCTAACAGATATTAAATTCCGGTTGAAGGATAAAAAAAAATATTCGCTCATATAAAAATGTCTTCTATTTTTTCTAGGGAGTGGAAAATTTAGTGATTTACTTTATGGGTTTTGGAAATTGGAAAAAAAAAAGAAAAAAAAAGTGATTTTTTTATCCATTATTTTGGTGAATATATGGGGAATGGGAAAATTTAAAAAAAAACTGATATGATAATTATAAGTTATTTCTTTTCTCAAATTTGTTTTAAAATATTTTATTATTAGATTAAAAATTAATTCTGCCATAACCTATATTCTAATCTTAATTTTTTTTTATCAAAACAAGGACTTTAAGAAGTGGGATATCACAACATTATCAACCGTGTCAACCGTTTCTAATTCTATCTATCTATTAATTGTCTATGTCTTATCCTTCTGAAAGATCTGACCATAAGCTCTAAAATCACGATTTTCTCGAATTTATTTGGTAATGCTTGTTTTCTTCCCTCGTCTAAGAATAGCAACAAATAAATAATTGCATCCAAAGAGTACGTGGTACATATATAAATTATAATAATTAAAAATAAAAATATATATAATTTAAAACGTCATGCTTGTTGTTATTACGAAACCCTATCTCAAATTTCCTTTCCTTTCAAGAATCTCTAGTTGGAATATTAGGCCCTGGGATATAGGGTTCCCATATATTATACGTTAACCTCCCCTTTAACTTCCAGCATAGGCCATAAAGTTATTGTCTAGCTATAGTAAAAATGCTATGCACTAGTCGATGAAACACATTCCCATATAAAGATAAATTTTGGAATCAGTGGCCCTATCTCGTAAGCAAAGAAAGACACGAGAAAAATCTCAGGAAAAGAAAATTGTAGAACACTCTCGAATTCTGTATAAGAAAATGTCTTGCGTACATTAATACTCAAAACAAAATACCAAAAAAAATGAACATTTGTTTGATCGCGATTTCAAAAACTTTATTGTCATGAAAAATTAAAAAAGGAACTGAGGCACTTCCCTGTCTTTAGGATCATTTGTTTATTTGGCCTAAAATGACCTTTGATGAAGCACTCAGGATTGAATTTATCTCTGTACATTGTGAAACAAGTCAGGTGTTACAGAGGCACAAGCATCAGGAATACATTGTCGAAAATTTTGCAATGTTGGCGGAGTTGGTCGTATATATTTTCCCTTTTATGTCTTCATTAGAAGAAGTCTAATGGTTTAAAGCAGGTTAGCGCAGAAACTACTCTATGGAATCACCATAATCAATGACTTCATTCTGGAATGTCACATTTAGGTGTTTAAGGTTAGAAATCCTTTGTTGAGGGCTGCTATGATGTTGGAATCATATACTTGATATTTGATGCAAAAATAGATCCTCAACAAAATCAGTTATTACATCCAGCTGGAATTCCAAATAAAGCTGCATCAATATCCCTATCATCATCCCTGTATCATATACCCCGATCATCATCCCTGCTGGTCCAATAATCCTGTCGTTAAAAATTCGGCACCCAAACATTAATTGACCAGCGTTGTTGATGAATATGTAGATATCTATATATGATGTATAATGTTCGACTATCTATCTCGGATTTTCTAGCTAACAGGTGAGAATATTTCGGCAATTAAACATTCGTTTCTCCCAAACATGCCTCATTCTTCCTCGTATGTAATCCATAAGGTGGTTTTCTCTCGCTTTGTTCGCCGTAGTCGTTTCACGACATCATAGTGTTCAGAATTACAATCAAAAAAAATTTTCATTTTTTTTTTTTTTTACCTTCTGTTTTAAATATTAATGTCCGCAAGGTGACTTTTTGAACAAAATCGAGTATTCTTTAAAATTTTCTAATGAAGTTTTTCCTGGTATATTTCACTGTTTACGAGACATGATCGTTAATTAAAAAAATGTATATAGATGGCGCTCTTTCTCATAACCTTTTCACTCTACCTAAACACTAATTATGATCTGAATCGTCACCATTTAGCAGTCGAAGTTTGGGGTAATTAATGTAAGTTGAATAATGTATATTACACATATTACAATGCGGAACTAAGTAGCAAAGCTTTAATAGAAATATTATCCTATACTTTAATCCTGAAAGAGGCTTATAACTATTTTGTTCTGTGAAATGTTTCAATTTGAAGCCTTAATTCATTTGATCATTTCCTAGATAGCAAATGACTTATACTTAAAGGGACTTACATTTAAATCTCAATTATGAAAGTCACTACAGCTTTTAATGAAGCTCATATCCGATTGCCACTCACGGAAGCTAAACTCTTGTGAAGAACTTAAGAAGATAATGCCAATATAAAGACAGGCAGAAATTGTAAATTTAATTACATATTATAGAAAATTTGAAACTATTCAGATGATTTAATTGGTTTCGTAAATCAACATATAATTGCGATTTATTCGCAATACTCAATGCCTCCTACCATGTACATCATTTCTGTCAGTGAACTAATTAAAAATAAAGAAAGCCCATCTTTGCCACAAAATGAGAAATAATCTTACAATAAGGAATAGTTTTATTTTTATTGTTGTTATTGAGAAATTCTTACACCTTCTAAAGGCAATTTTTTTTTCCTAACCGGAATTTGGAGATAATAAGAGCTTTTATCGAAGGTATTTTTTTTATGGCAAATTTTTGTCAAGAAATGCATGAAAAAGTAATCCTACCATTTCCTTTCTTAGACTCTCTTATCTTCTCGTTATGCCCAAAAGACATAATTCACTTTGCCTCTCACATCATTTTAAGAGGTAAAGAAGACTATTTGATGAATTACTTCTAGTGACACAAATTCGATTTGCAGATGGCCAAGCAAACCGAAGTACGGCGTGTAAAGGCCAAAAATGTATTTTTTATATTTATGGATTATGTTTATAGATTTAATTCCTTGAAAAGAATAGGATGGGGTTCGGTAAAGATAGAAATGGAAATTGATCTACCGCCTAGAATAGAAACTGAATGGCAGTAGCTATTGCAGCGATCGCAGAAAGTTTTTCAATCATAGTTCTGATAATTTTGTGATAGATTTCTCTGTGAAATCATTTCCCTGCTTTTATTATAACTGAGCACTGAATGATGTTGTGCGGAATTTTTAAATAGGTATGCCAAATGGAAAAAGAGAGTACGGATGCCACAGCAAATTCTGTGACTAGGATGCTTTTGATAGATAAATTTACAAATGAATATGCATTCAACAAACATTTTATTTGTGATTTACATATAATGAGCGAACTGTGCAACATATAATGAGCGAACAGCCATCTCTAAGAAACCCTTCCCTAATTATGCTGCAATTTTTAAAAATTGAATGAAATTGATACTTTATCCCGTTTGTAATTAAATCTATAAAAAAGGAATAATCAATATGCAGCATATATTAGCAGTATAATCTTAGTTTCATTTTTTTGAAGCTTTTACAGATGAAAATATATAAAAAATAGTGTAAATATATGATAAATTATTAATGTCTTATTATATTTATAAGATAATTATATATTTGAAAACGATTTCAGTGAAGAATTAAAAAAAATCTCTGATAACTGCTCAATATTTGAAATGAGAAATATAGTTTGCTACTTTGAAACTTAATATTTCAAAATATCGCTTGTATACGAGATGTGAAATGAAAGATAAGTTTTGAGCTTGCTAAAGATAATTTTTCTTATTATTAAAAAAATATATATATTGTGAGAGGCAAGGTATTCAAATAAGGAAAAAAACCCATCAATCATTACTTTTACATTGAAGGAACACTCCATGAAAAGATATTTCTTAAGTGAAACCAATGGTTAAAACGAGAAAATTCTCCGACTCAGAAATGAAGTGCAAAGATATTAAATATATTTGCAGTAAGAATAAGGAAAATAATAAACTAAGATCTACAACTTAAGAAAGCTAAAACGCTAAAACAAACTGTCATTGAATTTGAGTGAGAAACAACTGCAATGACCAAAACGACAACGAGTATACATAAAAAAATAAACATCAAATGAAAGTCAAATAAGCAACTTTAAAAATAAACTTTAAATCGTTCAATGCGATATTTTTACGATTTTCGCAGATCATTTAACAAAATGGAAAAGACATCATTAACTTTCTTTTTTAGAATTCAATATTTGAATTGATTTTACACCTCGGTGCCTCTGTGAAATGGAATGAGCATTTTAGCTTGAACTATTTTGGATACAGCTTAGCAAAAACATCCAGTTTCTCACAGACAATAAATAGTTCAGTTACATATTGTATATAACACAGTTTCTGCTTGAAATAGTAAGAAATTATGTTATTTTATCAATAGCAGTCTGTTAGTCATAATATCTTACAGTCTACGATTTGTTGGCTGTCTGTAATTTTCTTAAAAAAATACTCTTCAATTGTGACAAATTACAAAATTTAATTAGTGTCCCAACAAAATGACAAATTACAAAATTTAATTAGTATCCCAACAAAATGAAAACTGAATATTTCCTAAAGCAAAACTTCCTAAAAGAGAATTTTAATGATTGGCGAATGATTTGAGAAATATGACGACTATAATGCAATTCAACATATAGCCAAAGACTAGTGACTAACAGGTGATTAGAATCTTTGAATTTAAATTGAATTGTGACAGATGATATACTAGTTGTGAGGCCGCTGCCGAAGATGATAATCAGAAGCGAACTGAAGGGTAGAGAGTTGAGTAACTGAACAGCTGGAGAGATTTGGAACGATAAGGGGGTTGATGTTTGGGGCTCGATGATGTTGTTCCTGTATTAAATTTTGTTATATTGTTCTTGTCTGTTATGTGTCGTCCTATGTGAATGTCCATTCAATGTTATTAAAGAATTAAATTTGGTGTCATACCAATTATTTTCGTTCACATTTGCTAACGAAAAGGGCAGTTTCTGCCTTACTTCTCTTTCCAGATGAGGAATCGAAATTGGAAAAAGCTCAGCAGTGACGACACAAGTATAACAAGTTAGCTTTAGTTATAGACTTTTATCATCTTCTAAAATTATATTTGCAAAATATTAATGAGTTCAAATCTTCTTTTTCCAATTTAAGGTCTTTTTTTAAAAGTATTATCTATTCCAAATAAGTTTGGTAAATTAATACATTTCACAAAAATATAAAAAAAATGAAACCTCATTAAATAGTTGTTTGCTCACCACAATGCTTTAAAATTAACATTCGATTATTTTAACTAGCTGGAGTAATATCCCCAAAACCTTCTCGCATACTCTCTAAAAGATTTCACGCCAAAGAACATCTTAAATAGAACTTGTGTATAATAGTTACTTAATATTAACTTTCGGCGTGAATTTAGCATTTTTAATAAATCTATCATTTTTGATGATTAATACCCCGCATCTGGTTCACAGTATCCAAAAATCGAATTTATGTTTTAGACACTTTTTTATCAACAGACTGAAACAAAAATTTCACTTAAAACTGCACACACATTTTCAGACAAAATTTGATATATTTAAGTCTCTACGTTTTTGAATTATTACGTTTGCATATTTTTGAAAGTACAGACAGACAGATGGTTAATCCATTGTTATATTTGTCTAAAACTTTAAAATCTATTTACATTATAGAGGACAAATCTTCTTACCGAATTCTATCTGTTCAGTTCTCTTTGTTTTGAAGCCATCTTGTCAATTTATATTTGAACTGTCGGACAGATAGACTTCTCCAAAATGTATTTTACTCAAAATTGGTAAGAAATCTGCAAATTCGGTGCAAAAAAAGTACCCTTATTTTATTTGTCTAGCTCAAATCATTTTCAAGTTTCCTTTATCGCAAACTGAATTTTTTTTTAAGTTAGAGAGGCCTACAACATGGAGATTTGTCAAAATCTAGAGTTCGAATTTTTTGACAATTACTGTACTTTTTCTATACAATATATACGAGAAAGTAATAAGGTTTTCAAAAACATTTTATAAATCATTTAATTGCGTGACACCAAGAATTATATCCAACTGCCTGTTTAATTTCATAATAACTTTTAAGAAGATATTTTTCTTCTTTTTCTTGAGATTATGTTCAATGGATTGGAAGTTAAGCTTTACTAAATGAATACGAAGTATATAATGATTCAACAGAAAATCGTAACTGACATGCCCATAACCAACCCAAGATATTTTTATGACCAAGATAGTTTTATATCAGATTTTATAAATGAGTCCATTCCAATAAATCGAGATTCTTGTAACTAGTCTATCGAAGCTGTTTAATAAGTAACAAAGGAGAAGTATAAATTCCACAGCAATATACGACATAAGCAGCAGAACGACATAAATTTCTTAGTGAACAGCTGAAGAGAATTTTCTGGCTCTCATTTTTTAGTTTGAGGCTAGACTGGATATGGAATTTATAACTTTAATATGGCGATTGATTATCTTGTGCTTACACAAAAATATAAATTATGATAGAATTGTTAAGAGATGATAAAGGACTTTCTGTAAATTTTATACTTTGTAAGTTCGTTTTACATCTCTTTCTATCGTAATGAATTGTAAAGAAAAGAATATTTCTGACATGCCATTTCGGATGCTAGTCAGAAAGCACCTGAATTTTTTCTTAAACTCCTCCTAATGTTCCAACTTTATTTTTCTGCACAATCTAACCCATAGAACTGTATGAGGGACAGTCCATCAAGCAATTTAAATACTGAATTAAACTGAATAATTGTTTTAATCATTTAATTGATTATTAATTTAATATTTGATTCCGAAAAGAAATTCTTTAACACTTTAACGTCTGGGGGTTCCGATTACCCTTAAATGTCCACCTCTGTCGTTTTGACACTGTCGTTTACAATTATTTTAAAAAATATGTTAAATAACTGTAATAACTAAATAATTGTTGGACTACTCTTCAGTTTAATATTATTTCATGTAATTAATATTATTTCATGTAATCAATATTATTTCATGTAATTATTATATATTGTGACCCGTTATATCATAAAAAAACTGTACCAAAACAAACGCATTCACTTTCACACAATCTCATGTCTTCATTGGAATCTAAATTAGAACAAAATAATTCATCACCATCCGATTCATTCTCAGAACGTTTTCGTAATATATTAATAATTTCGTCAGGGCTTAGTGCTGTTCTAGGAGCCATCATTTCAGGGTGTCTGCTCTGCATAAGGTTCGAAAGACGAATGATTTTTTTTATAAGTAGATAAGCAAATGCTGTGTCACGAAACATTAGAGAAAACAATTTTAGAATAATTGATTCATTTCCGCTGTGAATCCAATATCACTGAATTTTAAGTCACTGACTACTAAGGACAGTTATTTATAATGGTAAATTGCCTTGATGTCGAAACGACATCAGCGGACGGTCATTCTAGGTATGTTTAGTTTTAGAATCTTTCCGAATTAATGTAGAATAACACAACTTTTTCTGTGTAATCACCATGGAAAATGGGTAAAAGTCACATTTTTTTTTCAAATTCCCTTTTAAAATGAGAAAAGGAAAATAAACTAAACAGGTTCAGGTGTGCAATCGACACCGACGGACGTTCTAGTGTTAATAGATTATTTCAAAACATACAGTTGGGTGAATTTTATTTAGATACTCAAGATGAGTTTGTCCTAATTTGCCAAATGGGAGAGGATTATATAAAGAGCCCATCTGTGTTCAACGGGTTAACAAAGTGATAACCCTAATTTATCTGTTAGCATTTAAAAGTAATGTTGGATAAAGTGATTATATTACCAGCCAGGAAAAATCGTAATTTAAAATGCTTTTGAAAGGCCTCAACGCACGTATTTAAAAAGAATTTTAAAAAGAATTGTGACATTTTTATTTGAATATATGGATTTAAATTTGAACTACATGGGCCAAAACTGTAGAAGAAAACGAAATTGAACTGTTACAAATCTTTAATGGTGGATATGCAACTGCCCTTTTAGCTATAATACGTCACATTTATCAAAAACTTATTCAGAGTGACAGATTTCGATAATGATTTCGAGCCAGCAATAAATTTTCAATTAGTGCTTCAGTGCAAGATAAATTTAATCTTTTGTTTGCAATAAATCATCAAAATGAGGACAAACCGACAGACATCTTCATATTCGAAAATGTTCTTATTGACATATTTGGATTGATTCCGTTTATACACCATTCTTTCGTATGAGGAATCTTATTTGAATGTGTTTTGACTGCTAATTTTAATGATGACAAAACAATTTACGGACAACTAATTTTTATGACGATTTTTAAAAACGAATGATTAAATTTCTCTTAAACGTCAATATGAGTTATTGCTGTCTCATTCAAAATTTAATGGAATTTATAAAAATATATTTTTGGTAAATTTGAGACAATGTAGATTGAACAGTATTTGCGACTTCAACTTTAAAGACTTGGACAAAATTTGATTTTGCATTTCGTCAAAGTTTCAGCGCTTGTAGCTCGGTTATCCTAATGAAAATGGCATCATGTTAAAAGAATTTTTTCGGTATTTTCAAAATATGCGACTGTTTTTTAAAGAAAGTATGTCACAATTTTTTTTAATTAGGATTTTTTCCGATTAATGGTACAATCACTTTATACACCATATACACTTGCTATAACTTGCAAAAGTTAAGAGGTAGAACAGAGTTGTCAGGGTCAGAGTTGTATCATGAACATAGACTTTTCTATCAACCTTTTTCGTTTAGCATATTAGATCAAACTCAGAGTATTTGAATACATTACTTGGAAGCAATGCAAGTATTGTTTTAATACCAAACGAAATTAAATGTGTTGTATTGAACCTTGGTTAGAAGAACAAGACGAAGTGTGACTGAACATAATTGCAGAAAGAAGAAACTGCTGTTTGATGTAAAAAGTTGCCTTCAAAATTATTCTTGAAAAAATTTCATAACTCACTCATGAACGGGCACATTATTTTCAGATTTACTTTTTGTTCCTTTTCACTTTTTATGCCAAGTTTCATGATTCATCAAGTTTCTAGACGTCAGCTGCTAATAATTTAAATTTGACGTTTAAGAGCAAATATAACTTAATCGACAAGGTTTTAATGCAAAATATTCTTCTGATATTTCAGCATTTATTTTGTTTTTCACATTATTGCGTTGAAAGTGTCTTTCGTACTAAGTTGGAAATGTTCCTTACTTTTGTATTTGATTTTTTCCCCTGTACCCCGTGTCGTTTCCCAGATAAGAACACTATTTTGTTATTGGCCCTCCAGGTGGTATTGTAGCCAATCTCACCGTTTAGTATATTGTAAATTAAAAGAAAGTAAATGTATGGTAAATTGATAATATAAAGTTTGTGTCAATAGTTGTCACTGTTCTCAAGTTAATTCGGAATATAAGGGCTATGGTGGCCACTCTATACTTATGTGAGCATGCATATATATGATCTTTTCCGATTTTAACTTCGACTACACATTTAATTAATTAACAATATTTTAGTTCAAAATTATATTATTTCTAATAATCATAACATTACATCTGCGTCTTCTATCCTATTTATGAAGATATGTTTATTTTACACAATTAAAGCATTTCAAAAAGTAAAAAACTTATATTATTATAAGAGGAATAGAAACTATATTTCAAAAGTTTGTAAAATTAAACAGTGGTATAAAAAATTCTAGATGGATGGCTAACTTTGAAATGAAAGACAATGATATATATTCGAAGATAATCATCTGCTTACTCTGAGTAAAGGATTAACTCCCATTTTCTAAAATTATAAACAAAAAAAAAATGTTAAATTTAACATATACAAAGTTTATTTTATCTTGTTCATAAAGTTTTTATCAAAGACTTATTATCGCATTTTACACCACAAAGTTTCACAAATAATAATAAAAGAACTTTAACTAAAATTATAGTTTCATTTCAAAATTATAGTGTTAATGTAAATGATTGAATTTTGAGCAGAGAATCATTTGTGCCTTCTCTGCAAAAAATATTACAAGAAAATTCTTTATATCGATATTTATTTGCCATATTAAAATTATCATCTTCATCAAAGAAGACATAGGTGATGCATGCATTTTCGTGACTAGGATGAAAGAAATTTTATTAAATGAAAAAAGTGCCATGAAGCACTTTAAAAAGATTTTGTTTTATTTTATGCTGGGAGCAGAGACTGATGCAGTTCTCGTTCAATCAACTTCGTCTTTCCTGGAATCTATTAAAAAAGATTTTTTGTCGTTTCCCTAATATTAGTTCAGATTCGATCATCATCACGGAAAGAGAAAAATATTCTTTGATGAGAACAATGTTTCATTTTTTTAAAAATATTTCTTTCGTCAATTTAAACATTTTTTTAATAAAATGATATGCGAAATCTTTGATCTAATCGATGGGAATAACTTTTAGTGACTAGCTATTTCTAGAATATTTTAAGTATTAAGTCTTGTAAAAAGTTTATTTATTACATCTTATTACAACAAATTAATGCATTACTTTAATTTATAATTTTTATAATACTAGACACATTGTGGATCAACTTTCTCGCCAAGAGTTTTTACTTTTTTTGACTATTGAAAGATTAATATAAAATGCATTTTTAAAAATTTCAATATGATTGATATGACTTAAAAGTATGACTTTAGCTGAATCATTCTCCAATAAATTATTATGGGCACAAACTAAAATTATACTTACTATGAAATATAATCGGAAGTGAAAAATCTATTTCGGAATTAATAATTTTAAAAAAGCAATTTTTTAAATCTTAAATTTAACATAGTCAAAAGACGCAATTGATTATTTTGATGGATGAGATTGAATTGCATAACATTGAAAAAGCAACTAAAGTCAGTATTACTCTTGGAAATATTTGTTCAAATCAAACATAACAGTGAAAGCATTATGACATTGTAAATAAAACTTGAAGAATTAACTAAAAATAAAGGAAAAAAAACTGAGCAAAAATGAAATCGATATCATTAAAGAGGAGATTTTATGAGTTTTAAGATAATATAAAAACATTTTTGAGAAATTAATAGCTTTGCATGTCATCGATTTCCATAGATAAGCCATAAAGAGTATCCATAGTAATGGCTCAACATACTTTTACTCTTAACTATTAAACTCTCCGATAAATGCATATATATTTTTTAATTTCTTTTACATCTGACCGAATGAAGTGTTTGATAAGATGAGCAGCATTTATAATACAATAATTTTATTTTATTAGCAAAATATCGAAATGAATGCAACTGTAAAAACGCCGAATAAAGCAATCTGCAAAAATTTCGCACATCAATAAGATTACATTTGATTACTTCCATTCCGTAATAAATAATAGCGGCGAATTCTGTGCCACGTACATTAGTGTTTTAAATATGTAGATTCCTGGAATATTCTGTTCAGTTAGCGATTTATGCAAAACACAACAATGAATTTGTAAAATATGCCTGTTACTGTGGCTAGTAAATTAAGAATCTTTACTTTATAGCTTATGTCTACGAGATATAACTTGACATTTACTAGAGGTACTAGGTTTACTAGAGGTACATACTAGAGGTTTCTTTCAAATATACATTTTGCAAAAAAATCTCGACAAATCAAAAAACAGAGGGGGTTGGCAAACATTAATAATGTATGAGAAGTTTGTGAAATTTAGTATGAAACTGAAACTGTCGGAACCTATGCTCTGTTTCGGAGAAAAACCGTCCAGAATTTGTCTCGTAGACATAAGCTATAAAGTAAAGATTCTTAAATTACTTTCGAAATCCAGGGAGTTGGGAACTGAGACATTGAGGACACATTTAACTTTTTCACTGCTAACCGGTCTGATCCGGATGTACAAATTCTATACTGGGAGTTAATATCTGTTTCAATCCATGTCTGTAGAAAATGAAGTGAGATAATCCTTAGTGATAAGTTATTTTAAAATTTATACTTCTCATTTGAAATATAAATCGCCCTGTCAGGAGAGAATTTGGAGGGCCGGTTGAGCCGCAGCAGTAGACAAAGTGTTAAGGTTTATGAGCGTTCAGATGAAATAAAACTTGACGAGTCCTTGACAGAAGTTAGGGAATCGGGAGACCAATGAAAATTATGTGAAGATGACTTATACACAGTATGAGTAAGCAACCTTTGTTTTTGCAAATGTACATATTAAAGCAAAATATAATGTAAGAATATATAATGTAACATATTATATAAAATAAAATTATACAATATTTTAATTTTAAATTTCAGAAACAGTTTGATCTTTTGACAGCAATAGGGAATTCCAAAACTTTTTTTAATATGATCCAACCCTTTTTCCCCATGTGTTTATCTAAGTCTTGATATAGATTTCAACCTTGGTACATGATAAGAGATTTAAGAAAGGTTTGAGTCTAGAATTATTTTGTAAGTATCATAAATAATTAAATTTTCTACGAATTCCTGACGTTTCATCATGTGGTGTGAGTGCCTAAGTTTTGAGAATTGGTGTTAGACTTTTTTTTCTATTACTTTTTCTTGCTATAAAGTTACCATAAATTCAAAAATTATCATTATCTTAAATTACCATCAGATTCAAAGCAGGTTATAAAGAGGTAATTGAAAATAAACAAAAATGGGAGGACATTTTCATCATACATTGTTATCACGATATTGTAATACATAATAATGCTTTTCATTTCTTTCTGCGAGTGTTTCTGAAGAAATTAAAAGCAGTCGAAATATTATAATTATATACTCAGAAATAAATCAGGCTGAATGTGACAGTGACCAGATGAGTAAAGTCGTGTTTTTAATGATAAAAATAAATCATAAAGGGAAGATTATGGGTTTTATCGTCAAGCTATGCTCTTAGTACGAATTATATAAAAACTGAGCAACTATGTTTTTCGCAATGAATTACCCGCAAAGATCTATGGTCCGATATTCGATATTTTCCTCTTAACGATACAAAAGTTTTTGCTAGCTACATCAGAATGCTCTTGAGTAAAATGGTCCACTTCTATAAGGTAAAGAATATGCCAACATATAGTATAATACCATCCAATTTCGGACCAATCAAGCATCTGCAAATTCTTTTTAACATACTGATTGTCGTGGCATCCATATTCGAGTGACAGCAAAATCTCTCATTCAGTGTAAGTGATAGTGAGTAGGAAGCGACTTTATATTGTTTACTTCTTGTTTTAACATTCCATTCATCATGTGAATCGTCTGTGTGTCACACATATTATTTAATTAGATATTCTCATCTCTATTTTTCTACTCAGAAATAACAGAGAAGTAAGCATCATATTAGTTATCTGGCTGAATCACAGGCATAAATAATGACAATGAATGTGTTAAACAATGGATGGTGCTTCAATTCTCCTTTATACTGTGCCTTAGACTCAAAGTCATGGTTAAATATACAAGAGCAAATGAAATTTGAACAAATTATCTCAGCTCTGAAAGATATTCGCAAAACATTGTTCAAAGATTTTTTTCCTCGTATAATGCAAGCTTATTACAAAAGAAAAAAAAAGAAGAAAACAATCGAGCTGTAGATAAAAATACGATTAATTTCAAATTAACATTATTTATGGAGTGTATAATTAAGTTCGTTCTCTCCAACATGTTTAATTTCTTACATGCACTTTTTTTTTACTTAAATCTTTACTCTCGTCACTTTCATTGTTAATCAATGAGTTACAATTATATATAAAGAAAAAAATAATAATGATTGCACATTATCCTTCATGTAGCACAATCGTATCTAATGCCATGATACGTATTGATTTTTTGCATAAAACAATATTAGTATCTTTATTTTCTATTTCATTGTTAGATAAATTCAAAAAACGGACTTTTACACGTGAAATATTAAACCTTTTTCTTCATCATCACATAAGATATTTTCACATATTGATCTTCTTGATTGCAGCTCAGAAACATTTATTAAACCTGTCACAAAATACTTTAAAAGCTTGTGCTCTTTTCCGCCGCCGGCAGAAACTGATGCAATTGTCGTTCAATTAGCTTCATCTTTTCCAGAAACTATCCCAACATATTTTTTTTTTTATCATTTTACTCACGTCACTTGCAGTTCGATCATTATTTCGGTAAGAGTAAAAAAATTCTATCTGATATAGCATTATTTCAGATCTTTTTATTCGATTCACGTCAGTTTAAATTCCTTTCTTAGAAATTAAATATAAGGCATGTTTGTTCTCCTTATTTATTTCTCGTATTTCGAAAAAAAAAAAAAAACTGACTAAAAGGTGTTCTAAAATTAATTAAATTAATACCTGAATTTTTACTAATTATTTCCTATCCTATTCTAAACGCATAAATTAACTGTTTCATTTCAGACATATTAAGAAAAAAGAATTGGGAAACGTATATAGAATTGAAAAATATATTATCGCTTGGTTAGCAACATCACATTCGTCAATTTTTTCACATTTACAGAAATAAGGAATTACTCTGTAAATGCAAAATATTTACAGAAATAAGGAATTACTCTGTAAATGCAAAATATTTATAGAAATAAGGAATTATTGGATTTTTTTGTCATTAACACTGAATATCACAGATTTTCTTTTCTTAACCAGTAAAAAAATATGGTATTGTATTTATTTTAGACCAGATGAGTTACTTTTGACAAATAGATGGTTTGCCAATGGTAACTCTCTATTAAATTTTTTAATTAGATATTTATGTATCTTAGTTTCTTAATAATTTGGCACTGATTGGTCTATTTTCTTTAAGACGGTGGATGGAAAGGTCTGAAAGCTTGCGGTTTTATGGGATAGTTATATAAAAAAATTTATAAATCATTCAGTTTTAGGGATTGATTTAATTAATCGGAGTGTATATCTTTTTATTTAAAATAATATTCTCAGGAATATTTTATTAAATATAATTCACAGGAAAAGGGTCTAAGAAAATATTTTAAAAATCTTAATATATTTTTTTTTTTTCATTTCATTGTGACGATTTTGTAAACAGCTGTATGTCTATTAATAAAGATATACAAATTAATTGTTGGCCACCGATTAGAGCCAATACCATGTATATGTTAAAACATGTTTGGGTTGAATAAAACTGATTTATTAATAATATAGATATTGTAAAATATAATATAAAATGTTTTCTTGTTTTATATTTGAGGTATCAAAATTCCAATTCTAGCATTTATATTTGAGAAATTATCAACTTTTTTATTCTTGCCAGAGCCGGCCATCTGGCTGGTGGGGCGGATGCTATGCACCCGGGACCCACGACTGTGGGGGCGGGGAACCTACCGTGGCTAAGAATTAATATAGTGTTTTGAACAATAATAGCGTTTACCCGTACTGAAAGTTTACCAGTTTTTTTAAATGTGGCTGGCTGAGTTTCGACTGACTCCGTTATTACGCAATTATCGCATCTATACTGTTACGAAATTTCCGGGGTTCCTTTGGATAGTGGGAGTTATATGGTTAGGAGAACTCTCAATCAGCAGGCGGCAGTAGAAAAAAAACAACGACGTTTATTTACACGAAGACACACAGGACAGCACAAAGACGACAACTATAGACAGCATAGAAGACGATTATCTTCAGCCGAGACGTGCAACATACAACAAAACTCTACTGCAGACAGTAGCGCACAGCTTAGTTCAGCACTAGCTTGACTCCGTCGCTGCTCTGCTAATCTATGGAAGACTCCTTCTTCACCGTCGATTCCGACTACTACTCTCTGTCGCTACTGACTACGACCACTCTGGCAGCTGCAGCTGCCTCATTTTGTAGGTCTCAGGAGGCGGGACTAGAAGCCTTTCAACCAATCAGGAACGTTCGAGGCATATCTCGGTTCCTATTGGACGGATCGGGAAAATTCTCGATGTTTCGGGTATAAGCTATTTTGGCGCCAAAGTCGCCAAATTCGTTGGAAATTGATTTTTGAATAAAGAAATCCCCTTCAGACATGCTAAGACAGAGCGGCGCGACTTCTGGGCGCTAGCGGTGGCCAGAAGTCTAAGCTAAGGCTGGGTTCAAATTGACTTCTAAACCATCAGCTATATACTTTTTTCTGCATCTTATGTAATATATATATTTTTTATGCGTGCATACATTATATTTGTTTAGATTAAGTTCCTAAAACAAAAGGTAAAATGAATTAAACATTTAACTTCTAGTAATGCACATTGCATTACTGCTTCCCCGGCCATGGCCTTAAAGAAAATAATTAAGGAAGAAGTTTAAATGTAGCAGACGGCGGATTTGGATATATACAAAGTTCATAGTATATATTATAGCTTTGTGCAAGTGTGCAAAATATTGTCAATATAAGGTAAACCGATTTACAATCTCTTATCTCATTTACTAGGTAATAGCTTATAGTATAGCATATAATAATTTGATAAGTCATTCTATAAACTACTTAATGTTGTTTCATATAACCATGCCCATGCCAAGAAAATATCCCTCTGGGTGTCAAAAAAGAACGTTATCAGAAAACAAAAATAAGAAAAGCTAAATTTTACAAGAAGTCACAAGTAGATCACTTTTCTTGGCTTCGAAGTAATTCTGGAAAAGAAATTGCTTCAACTTCAGAAATTACAATTCAAACTTCAACTGGGGAAGAAATTTCTACCTAACTACATCGCCTTGCAATCAAAAAGTTGAAACGTAAAATTTGTTGAAGAACCATGTGTTTATACAAATGTGACAGAATCAGAAAATAATCCGAAAATGACAGTAACAAATATGATCAAGAGAGTATAAATGATCCTGGTTTATGGCCAAGTATTATTACTTATAATATTTAGAATGTTTTGCGTTAAACTATGACCCGTGCAAAACAAAGGAAATTTTGTTAAAAATGCTAAAGGTAGAACATTTTCCACTACATACTACTTTTAAAAAATGCCAAATAGTGAAACTCAATTTCGCAACTGGTTAATTTATTCAAAGAAGCAAAAATACGCATTTAGTTTTTGTTGTATATTGTTTTTTAAAAGAAGAAGTGATGACCAAACTACACGATTTATAGGTGGCTATAATAACTGGAGAAATCTGTCAACTATAATCCAAGATCATGAGCGTTCGAGTTGTCATTTTAATTTGTTATTGCTTGGGAAGAATTACTAAAATGACTAAATTTACGTTGAACTATTGATAAAACAAATCAATTTAAATGGTTCTATTTTTTTTTCTTTACAAAAAATTATGATTTTAAATGACTTTTTGCATCCAGGTCCTTTTGAAAAGAATACCAGCTTTGACCATAAGACCTTTAATCCACTTTGTCATAACCGGCTATAAATATATGGCGACGAATTATGTTATGAATTTGTAAATTTTTGTCACTATATTTTTTTCAAATTCAATTCATTATAAGATTCCTTCATCAGATTTATGATTGTCAATGCTACTGATTTTCTGTGTGTGAGTTCTACAACAATTCTTTGTCAAATTTCATATTTTAGATTCATTTTTTTAATTTTTTTACGAAAAAAATATATAATTCTTACGTATATCTGAAAAGCATTGCAGTTGTTGCTACCATAAATACACGTTCTGGATGTTCTGAATTTGATGCTTGTAATGGAATTTTGGGGTAGTAAAACGCAAAATCAAAAGTTAGATATGTAATTTTGTCAAACTAAATAAAATGGCTACGATTTGTTTCATACTTGAGTAGCCTCTTAGCCGATGCAGTTCTAAAGAACTGCAGCGTTACTCAGGGAACAACACGTGGAGGTGGGCTACTTTTGTTCCCCGCTCACCCACCCTCCATCGCTGCTTCCGAACGCAGTTCTGATATGAAAACTGCATCGGGCAGACGACAGTTTGGATGTTAAACTGTGTCCTTCTGTGACCGGTATCTCACTGGGATATCCAAGGCTAAGCAGAACTGGTAGATCTCAAAGAATTCCACTACTGGCACTCCGACAGGAGCCATCCGTGCAGGCAAATCCAGAGCAGAACACAGCTTGTAGACCGTATAGGATTCTACAACAGGGGTATCAGACTTCTGGATTGCAGATGGAGCCAGTTTCGATGGAAGTTCTAAAGCCTGGCAAATCCTAAATACCGTGTAGAAGCCGAACCACGGGGACGGATTCTACTCTAATCGTAGGTGGATCAGATGGTGTATCAACATCTTGATCCAAATCGGGATCAAAAAACAGATCTCCGATTGAGGGTAAGTGGGGGAACATGTAATATTTCAACAGTTCCCAGATCGTCCATAGGACGATCCATCCAACGATGCCCGTAGCCTCATTGAAATGTTCACAAAATGCACCAAGCATAGCTCAGCAAAAAAAAAAAAAAAAAAAAAGTCACACAACGATCAGTTGCGAAAAGAAAAATGATTCTTAACTGAACAGCAGAAAGTTGATTCATTGTTTCATCTATCATATTGTTTGTATTTTGCGCGTTTGTTTAACATTAAACAGTAATATTTCTGCTGACAACAATAATAGGAGTGATTGTTGAAACTTTTTGCATCTAATTACAACTCAAGTATAACCAATGATTATTACTTAGTTAACTATGGAATAAATCTAATAATTAAGCATTGAATACTAGAGGGGGCAAAGAGGGGTTAATTATGTGGGTTAAATAGAGGGGTTAATTATCTGGGTTAAATAGAGGGGTTAATTATGTGGGTTTAAATTTATATATATATTTTTTTTTCGAATATTAACTGGATTTTCATGAGGGATTTAAAACGAATACTATCGATCGAGATTGAAATGGATTAAAATTTGTAAAAAATGTTTTAGTAAAATGTGAGAACAAATTTCCTTTTTACTTAATTTGTTAAGAAATACGGTTCTGCTCTGAGCTGAATTTGTGGAAAACTGCCATATCATATTAGTGTAGTAATTAGTTAAACAAAGAAAGTGGAAGGTAAAAGAAAAGTGGAAGAAAAAGAGAAAAAACGCGCAAAAATATGTTGAAAGATAAAATTCCCGCAAATCTAATGCAGAAAAAAACATCAATTCAAGAAGCACCAGTTTTCAAATTCCCTTGCATGAGCGTTTAGTGCTTCGTAGAAGAATTCAGAAAACCGAATATTCATTTGTCAACCAAAAGAAACTCAAAATTCCATACCAAACTATTTTAATGATTTTTAGATTATTGATAATTGATTGATTACTGATAATGATTATTAGATTTCAATTATTACATTAAGTCGCTGTTACTACGTTTACACGCTTGTGAACGAGCAGATCGACAGACGGTCTACAAAGATTTTAGATGTTAATTCACCGGCATGCGGCCTAGGGGTAGCGCTTCTTCCCCGTTATCTGGGCGTCCTGGTTCGGACAGGGTTGTTTTTCCCCTTATGTTGTATCTGTGAGGTGTGTGAAAGAGCCCACCTGTAAAAAGGGGCTGTGCAAGCAAGTGTGTGAGTGTTATCTTCATGTGAGCCGGAAGTCAGAGTTCTGTCCTCGGGTGTTCACTGATCTTTACCCTCAGAAACTAATGGATCCCTCTTTCCTTTGTAACGTGGATACGACATCATCAGATGTTAAATCTGTACTTCAAATTTAACTCAATTAGCTTTCTTCGTTTTGTTGCTATCGTATTAACCCTTTATTTACTGAATTATGTTGCCATCAATTTTTCAACTTCATTTTTGCACTAGTAGTTAAGTTTTCTTGCAGAATAATCCTAGGGAACCCAAGAAAAATATTTTAAGTAATAGAAATATCTTAATTAATTTAATTATTAATTAAATATTTTTAATTCCTACTTTTAGCTTATATTACCTTCTTGCTATTTGGGTTATATTCTCCTTGTTCTATAGAATACCATCAGCAAAAATTGTTATATTATGAAGATATAACCAGATTTAAATGGTACTTTTAAGTACCGTCAGCAAATAAAGGGTTAAATTGCTTTCGGACCACCGAATTGACACTCTGAATGCACTTCGTTCAAAATTTGATAGAAATTTAAAAATCTGAAGTAGATACCATATACAAAATGTCATCCATCACGCTAAAAACGCTTTTGAATAATCGTGTTCACGCATAGGCGTGATTGTATTTTAAAAAATAAATTTCTGAGATTCTGGGAGATCTAAAACGTGCTAATTTGAGAAAATATGGAGTTCGAATTTTTTTTAAAAACTATTATAAGTGCAAACTATAAAACTGTACTTAAACTATTATTTATAAACTATGAACTATATTTTTTAACTATTATATGTCCACGATTTTGTCATGTTTTGCAAGTAACTAGACATTAATCTGAAGTCTTACCAAACCTTTAATTACTGTGTCTTACTATAAAAAATTATCCAGAAACTGAATGGAAGCTTCAAGTGGCACAAATAATACTCAAAACCTGGAAAGTGAAATACAATCATTCATTTCGTCAAATTTTAATAATATGGAACGTATTAAATGTAATTAGCATTTTGTAGCTTTTTTCATTTTCGGTTAAACTCATCTTAAATTAGGAATCTGTTTTTTACATGTAAAAAATTAATATTTTGAAACATGATGATATAAATAATTTATATACCTTCTTCATACATTTATCCTTTAAGCTTTTTACATAATTTCAGTCTTAAACTCATAGAAACCACAAAGACGTCAGAAAAATTGAAGTTTATTTTAGGTGAGATATTGAGCTATTGAAGGTGTTTGCGTAGCTGTCGTCAGGCTTTGTCACAAGACACAAAATATGAATTAGGGAAATGTTCCAAACACTTTGTAAAGTTTTATAACACAGATGTAGATGAAAACCTTAACCAAGAAATTAGTTTTTTACTGGATTTGATTTTGAATGAAAGAGATGTAAATAACGAACAAGACATATTGCAATGCATGCTAAATAATAATTATAATGACTTATTTCTAAATGTATTAACTGTGTTAAAACTTTTCTTTAATTTGAAAGTTACTACAGCAAGTGCTGATGGCTCTTTCAGCAAATTAAAATTATAAAAGAATTTTCTTCTGTGAATCATGTGTTAAAGTGTTAAATGTACTTGCTATATTGAGTATTGAAAAAGAAATTTCGAAAAAATGTAATTTTTCTGAAGTAATTAATGTAATAGCAATATATATATATATATATATATATATATCTTAATATATATAAATTACGTGTCACGTTGTTTGTCCGCGATGGACTCCTAAACTACTTAACCGACTTTAATCAAATTTGCACGCCGTGTGCAGTTTGATCTAACTTAAAAGATAGGATAGCCCTTTTTTTGAATTTTTAATTAGAATTTTAATTATTAATTAAAAACTAACTTTCCCGCCAAAAAAAATCGTTTCATTTTCCCCACCGCCAAATGAGTACGGCTTCAGTTTTTTTTTCCCAACAGTCATAAGGCTTAAGATTTTTCGGCTGATTATTTGAAACGATTCTATTTATTTTCTTAATGTATGATGTATTTAAAATTAAACATTGTTAATTAATCGATCTTTCAGATTCATTCTGAAGTACTTTTGAATTAAAATAAAACAGAATAAAGGAAATTAAAAATTTCTAATCTGCATAGCGTTACCCCAATGGCGTAGAAAAACTCACGCATATGCGTTACGTTTCGAATCCGAATTATTTATGATCCTATCCGAAAACGTTTCTCAGGAATAAGATATCATTTTCCACAATTATTTTTTAATGCATACAATAAATTTGATACGTTGCAACGGATAAAGTATCACGATCTTATGTTTGAATTTTGTATTACTGTGCACGGTGGCTATTATCAGAAATGAGATATTTTATTTGAAAATGATTTATTGCAAACGTTTTAACGGATCACTGATTAATATAACATCCACAATTCAGCTTTTTTTAATTATAAAGGAGTTTGGAAAAATACTTGGAGGTGCACACGGATAATTATTACTTTTCGTTTTGAATGAATTCCGATTCTTTATCCGACTGTTTACTAAGAAAAATGTTGTACGGCAATAACATTTGTTACCTTCATTGAATATTCAATTAAATGATATTATTTCTTTTGTTAAGGATATCGTAAAAAAGGTAAGTGAACGAACCAATAATAAGTTCCTCTAATCGGATAATAAAAAAATATTAACTCATTTGTATGCTAAATTAAATTAAATCTTTTTTTATATAAATTATTGAAGATATGATAATAAAAAATGGTTACAATAATAGTTTCAGTTTTTCATTTCTTTACTAATAAACTGCATGTACGTATCAAGTTATGTCAGCTATTATCAACTCAGCTATCATTCACTTCAGCTACAATGCTTATCATTATTTAATAAATGTTTCTGAAACTGATTTCATTTTTTAAATGAATTTTGAATTATTGCAACAGACAAATGTATCAATGACGGAATAAATCTCATGGCAACTTCATGTGTGGAATACAGAACTTTTTTTTTTTTAATCTTTCCTTTAAGCTGAGGAAGCCAGAATCTGTATCACTGAAGTTAGAGGATTTATTATACATCATAAAGGGTTTATACTAAGAAGGAAGGTTTTAAGAAGGAACAAATTATTTGTTGATTATTTGACAGTCACAGTTATCTGTTAGCTCCAAGCGATTCTAACAGATGGCGGTATCTGTTGACTGGATTGAGTAAGTATTCTAACAGATGGCGCTGTGTTAAAAGTACCAACGTTTCACATAAGCTACAATTTAATGGCATAACCACCACGTGCTGCTGAGGCTAGAGTATAAGTTAAATTTATTTCGTAGTAAATGCAATACAATGAAATTCAATTGTTCTTACTTTTTTCAATTTTTGGTATTAGCATAGCCGACAACGTGTTATTTAGACTGAAGTATAAATTGAATTCATATTATAGTAAAAGTAATACAGTGGAATTCTTCTTGCTTTTTAATTATTAGTGCTTCATTGTTCAACAATGCATAATTTATTTCCCCATTTTATCAATATACTGTGAAGTTTCCTTTTCAAAACTCAATTATAATTTCTAACTTAACATAATAGTAGTTGAATACTTAGATTTGCTATGATTGTTACTTAAAAGAAATTTCACTGCATTCTATTTTTTGCAAAAAAGGGATGAATCTGTATTTTTTCTGTTATTGCCTGTTTTAAAATTTGATCAAAGCTTTGAATTTTTTGTTATTTTCAAGAACTGATTAAGAATGTTATAAAATTTTGTTACATTTATTGCAGAAATTTATTGTTTCAAGTAAAAAGGAAATATGCTTAAAATAGTTTTTAACTGCCAAATAGTTTAAGTTAAATCTTGATTTTAATTATCATTCTTTTCATATGATATTCTTTGTGGTAGCTATATTATATTTTTGATTAAATTTCCAACTTGTGTCATCATGCGAATTTTTTTTTTAAATCTGAAGCTGATATTGTGTTTTTATACTTTTTGAAAAGAAAATTCAAATAAAAGCTTTCCATTTCCATGATTCTGTTTATCTATTGTATGTTGTTATTTTTGCCTATAAATCCTAGAAATTTTTTATTTTCTGTTTATTGTACTTATTTTAGTTGATACAGATAAAGTCATTTATCAGACTTATTTCATTTATACTTCTTTTTGAAAGCATTGGGTAAAAAGATTTTGAGAGATTTTTAAAAAAATTATATTATTAAATGTTTTTAAAGAAAGTATCGTAGATAAAACTAAGCAACACACATTTTGTTGCTGGGGAATATGATTTATGCGTATTTGGTGCATTTTCATTGTTTCATCATTGCTTTTCTTTCTTTACTAGCTTTAAGATAATTGTAAATTCTATTTTTCTTAATATTTATTATTTCCCAGAAATTTGCATTTTGTTATTTTTGTATGTTTCAATGTCCTATCATATTATTTAACAATTTTAAAAACTATAAACAGTAATGAGAATGGTTTAATTTTTTTTCAGTAATCAAATGTATATATTAAAATGATAATATGTTTATAATACAGTGTTGTCATCGCCTGTTCAGAAGGCTCTAAAGCCAGTTCTATGTTCATTTTTTTTGGATGAACCAGGTGGAACTGGAAAAAACATTTCTCATTTCGCTAATTCTCGCCAAAATACGATCTAATAATGGCACTGCATTGGCCGTTGCATCATCTGGCATTGCAGCAACTTTATTGGATGGAGGCAGAACAGCTCATTCAGCATTTAAGCTGCCACTGAATATTTAAAATAACCCAGATGCAGTGTGCAACATAAAAATACAATCGTCCATGGTCACGGTACTGAAAAAATGCAAAATTATCATCTGGGATGAATGCACTATGGCACACAATTCTCTTGAGGCGTTGAACAGAACACACCAAAGATAAAAAAAAACCTATTCGGCGGCATTCTGTTACTCCTTTCAGGTGATTTCAGACAAGCCCTTCCCGTCATTCCACGTTCAACTTACGCTGATGAGATCAATGCTTGCTTGAAATCATCGCCACTGTGGCGTAATGTTGAAAAAGTTCAGCTAAAAATAAACATGCGCGTCCAAATGTTAAAAGATCCATCTGCTGATACACTCTCGGACCAATTGTTAGATATCGGCGATGGAAAAGTTGCTGTCTATAAAAATACTGGATGCATAAAATTGCCCACTCATTTCTGCACTATCGTTGATTTGAAAAATGCTCTCATTGACCGCATATTTCCCGAAGTACGCACACAATACATAAATCATGCTTGGCTGGCAGAAAAGGCCATTTTGGCAGCAAAAAATGTGGACGTCGACGATTTAAACTTCAAGATACAACAGTCATTGCCAGGCGACTTGGTATCATGCAAATCGATCGACACAATTTACGATGCTAACGAAGCTGTAAATTATCCAACAGAGTTTTTGAACTCATTGACTTTTCCAGGCATGTCACCACACCTTCTACGTCTGAAAGTTGGATCTCCGGTTATTTTACTTCGGAATTTGAACCCACCACAGCTGTGCAATGGCAAGCTATTGGTCATTAAAAATTGATGAAAAACGTTATCGAAGTCACCATTTTGAATGGCAAATTCCGAGCAGAAAATGTTTTGCTGCCGCGAATTCCAATGATTCTCACAGACGTGCCAATTGAATTCAAACGCATTCAATTTCCTATTAGTCGTAAGGCCAAACGATGTCTGTCTGTCTTCGATTTGGACACACCATGTTTTTTACACGAACAATTATACGTGCCATGTTCTCGCGTGGGCACACCATCGAACTTATTTGTGTTGGCTAAAGAGAACTGATAAAAAATATCTTACACTCAATTGCTCTTCGAAACGAATATTGATTTTCTTTATTTCATTTTTATACTTTAGGATATATTACTTTTTTCACTTTACGTTTAACTTTTAAGAGATCAAACAATGTGTATGTTCTTTGCGTTAATGAAATACATTATATTGAGAAAATAAATGGTTGGTGTTTTTTAGTTTTTATCGGCGATCATTGTCTACAGCGCTCCATTCCTCTTTCTGTCATAGATCCCATCCCCACACACTTACAATACATTTGTTAACATCCAAAATATTCAATAGAAATAATTTATATGGCAGAACAACGTTTGCCGGGTCAGCTAGTATATATATATATATATCACGCATTAAATAAATGTACCTTAATAATATATTTTCAGATTTTTTTTTGTTTTACAAAAAAAAAAAAAAAAGAAAAAGAAAAAAGAAAAGGGCTCCAAATGATTTTTTACACTCAAGCCCTTTTGAAGAGAAGGCCAGCTCTGACTCTTGCATATATATTTGAGAAATTATCACCTTTCATTTTTATTTCATTTCATACAGACACGGATTGTAAACTTGTTTTTTAATTTGAGTTTTTTTGTTTATATGTTAGATATATATGTTTGTATTGACTGTCTAAAATAAACATGACATCTTATAGATGTTTAGAAACTATCTTAGGTCAATGGATTAGAGAAATACGACTTGAAAATTGTAATTATTTAATTTAATTAAATATTGAATTTATTTAATTCGATATATTGAAGGATATTACTATGTTAATTGCGGAAAAGGCTTTTAATTATATTAGAAAACGTACTCGAATATCAGAAGTATCTTATCTTATAGATTTTATAAGGGATAGAGCATAAAAATAGAAGAAAGATATCACAAATAATTGAATGGTTACAATTTTGCTTTAATTTTTTTCCATTAGGAACACGTTGGATTGACAATAAAAAAAACAACAACATTTTATTGGATTTACTTCCAATCATCTAGTCCATGTCATTGAGAAAGAAATTCTTTTCAAACAAGTCCAAATTAATCCACATAGTATATTTTTTTGTGGTAAAAGTTTTAAATCACTATTACTATATCACATACGAAAAAATCGCTCTGGGCAAATTAATAGCGCTTTGCCATAGAAGTGATTCAAACGCCAAAACCAACATTTTCGAAGGAATGAAAAGATTTGGGGGCGGGTAAAAGAGGAAATAAAATGATATTACGAGTTTCTTGTTTTTATTAGTTGCTTTCTGAGAATTGTTTTTACTTAGTGGATTTCGGAGAACTCATTAGAGTTCTGAAAGACTTTATGAATTGGTTAGAAAATTGGTAAGGCAGCAATGAATTATCAATATAAAGAAGTTTCTCATCCCTTTTCTTTCATGTCTTCTTTTTTAAAAGTATTTGAACCAATTTTTTTATTCCTGAAATATTATTTCAAAGCCTACTTACAAAATTTAGGATAAATATTTATCGAGTCCATATTTATTATTCCAGAATATGTTAAGAATAAATTAACCATTTAGTAACATGATATTTAAATTTTATATTTTTTTGGTTCAAGCTTAAATGTACAGTAATATGATTGTTAATATACTGAACAAATCTTAAATAAAAACGAAACATAAAACATCGAAAGTAATTGTGGAAAAGAAAATAAATTATATATTATAATTTGATTTTCTGGTAAAATGTTTGAGTTTTAGTTAATTATTAGCAAATAATAGCAGATACATTAGAATTAGTCATTATTGTATACAGGGTGTTCATTAATTATTGTCGGGGTTTCCGTACCTCATAACTTTCGAATAAAAAATATTACGCAAAAACCAATTACGTATTCGTAAATTACAACTCAAAGAATTTTATTAATGATATCAAAGTGTAAAGCTTGCACAATTTGCACTTTGTAGGCATTCAGCTGAAGGCGATTATGTATTCGTAAATTACAACTCAAAGAATTTTATTAATGATATTAAAAAGATTAATGAATTTGCATATGGCTGCCCTTCGTGGCTCGTAACAAATCGAGACGAAATTCGATTTCAAACCCAGTGTTCTCCAGCATTTGTGGGGTAACAATTTGGATCGCAGTAGCAATTCTGCGCTTCAGTTCATCAAGGGAGGGCCCAAGGGTCTTTTACACAATGTTCTTGACAAACCCCCATAGAAAGAAGACCAGCGGTGTTATATCTGGTGATCTCGCAGGCCATGGGATTGGTCCACCTCTTCCACACCACCTGTCGAGAAAGTTCTCGTTTAAAAAGTCACGTACAATCATGCTACAATGTGGGAGTGCACCATCTTTATGAAATATTACATCTGGCTGATGTTGCTGCATCTGATGAACCGCATAAATATCCAGCATGTCAAGGTATGTCACGGAGTTTATTGTTGCTTCAGCAAAGAAGAAAGGTCCAGTAACTTCAGCATGTGATAAAGCGCACCAAACATTCACCTTTGGGCTATCTCTTTCCAATTATCGATAATCGTGCGGGTTCTCCGAGCCCCATATTCTACAGTTATGTTTATTCACTTTTTCTGACACATGAAAAGTGGATTCTTCACAGAAGAACCATTTCCGAAGGTAATTTTCATCATTCTCAATTCGAGTCAAAATTTGTTCAGCGAACACAACACGACGCGGTTTATCATTCGGGTATAAAGCTTGCACAATTTGCACTTAGTAGGCATTCAAATGAAGGCGGTTATGGAGAACGTTCCATATCGTCGTATGCGGCATATGTAACTGCACAGCTGCTTGTCTCGTTGATTTTCGTGGACTGCGAGTAAACGTTTCTTGGATGCGATCAACATTTTCCTGCGAAGTGCTCGGTCTTCCCTCTCCCTTTCGGTGTAGTACGCTACCAGTTTCCTTGAATTGTGTTAACCAGCGTCTGATAGAATTATCCGAAGGAGGATCTTTCTTGTACGTGGTCCTGAAGCGACGTTGAGTAGTTATGACTGATTTAGTTTCGGAAAACCACAATATACACGTTGCTTTTTCTTGCACGTTTGCCATTTTTATTTATGACGTCATAATTACCCAAACTGCAAATGCGCTAAGATCGCATTGTTGCCACATAAAATTCTTTGAGTTGTAATTTACGAATACGTAATCGGTTTTTGCATAATACTTTTTTTTCGAAAATTATGAGGTACACCAACCCCGACAATAATTAATGAACACCCTGTATATTGGTATGATAAGTATATGAAATCTGAAATGAGAACTATACTACTATCTGAATGAAATTTCTGAATCCTCAAATGAATCCTCATCTTTCTCGTAGAATGTAGCGGTATAATGTCTTCATGGAACACACTGTTATAGCTTACAATAAAAAAAATCTTAAAATTGTTATCAAATCTACCACTTATGATAGAATCACAAAACATAAAATTTACTCCTTCAACTGGCAGGAACTTAGAAAGTGATCTCAATGAGCATTTTCAATATTTAAATTCCATAGTTATCATCACATTATTTAGCTAAATTAAAATTATATTTACAGTGTAGGAGGTTGTGAGCAGAGCATTCAAATAATCCTCGTAGTCGATTCTCTTCAATAACTATTGGAAGGTACAGAGTCTTTCTTTTTTGCGTTCAATCATCATCGTCTTAGAATGATTCAGATACTGGATAGCTGCAGACTAATCAGCTAAATTATAGTTCTAAATTTATAACTTAATATTTAGAAGCTAACAATAATCATCCTATTCACTGGCAGACATTTACGTGCAAAAATAATCCTCGTCGTTGATTCTCTTCAATAACGATTGGAAGATACAGAGTCTTTTATTTTTTACATTCAATCATCATCGTTTTAGAATGATTCAGATACTGGATAGCTGCACACTAATCAACTAAAATATAGTTCTAAATTTATAACTTAATATTTAGAAGCTAACAATAATCATCCTATTCACTGGCAGACATTTGGGTGCAAAAATAATCATCGTCGTTGATTCTCTTCAATAACGATTGGAAGATACAATGTCTTTTATTTTTTACGTTCAATCATCATCGTTTTGGAATGATTCAGATACTGGATAGCTGCACACTAATCAGCTAAAATATAGTTCTAAATTTATAACTTAATATTTAGAAGCTAACAATAATCATCCTATTCACTGGCAGACATTTACGTGCAAAAATAATCCTCCTCGTTGATTCTCTTCAATAACGATTGGAAGGTACAGAGTCTTTTTTTTTTACATTCAATCATCATCGTTTTAGAAAGATTCAGATACTGGATAGCTGCACACTAATCAGCTAAAATATAGTTCTAAATTTATAACTTAATATTTAGAAGCTAACAATAATCATCCTATTCACTGGCAGACATTTACGTGCAAAAATAATCCTCCTCGTTCATTCTCTTCAAACGAATGGAAGATACAATGTCTTTTATTTTTTACGTTCAATCATCATCGTTTTGGAATGATTCAGATACTGGATAGCTGCACACTAATCAGCTAAAATATAGTTCTAAATTTATAACTTAATATTTAGAAGCTAACAATAATCATCCTATTCACTGGCAGACATTTACGTGCAAAAATAATCCTCCTCGTTGATTCTCTTCAATAACGATTGGAAGATACAATGTCTTTTATTTTTTACGTTCAATCATCATCGTTTTGGAATGATTCAGATACTGGATAGCTGCACACTAATCAGCTAAAATATAGTTCTAAATTTATAACTTAATATTTAGAAGCTAACAATAATCATCCTATTCACTGGCAGACATTTACGTGCAAAAATAATCCTCCTCGTTGATTCTCTTCAATAACGATTGGAAGATAAAGTGTCTTTTATTTTTTACGTTCAATCATCATCGTTTTAGAATGATTCAGATACTGGATAGCTGCACACTAATCAGCTAAAATATAGTTCTAAATTTATAACTTAATATTTAGAAGCTAACAATAATCATCCTATTCACTGGCAGACATTTACGTGCAAAAATAATCCTCGTCGTTGATTCTCTTCAATAACGATTGGAAGGTACAGAGTCTTTCTTTTTTACGTTCAATAATCATCGTTTTAGAAAGATTCAGATTCTGGATAGCTGCAGACTAATCAGCTAAAATATAGTTCTAAACTTATAATTTAATATTTAGAAGCTAACAATAGCCATCCAATTCACTGACAGACATTTAAGTGCAAAAAAAGTTTTAGTTATTCACTATTCGTGTTCCAATAAATAATTTCCTCTTTTCTTTGTAAAAAAAATGGAAAACAAAATATTAAATGAAAAATAGAATTCCATCTTGCTTCAACAAAAAGGACAGATATGGAACTGATCTTTTAATGAAGAAGAAATGACTCTTCATCCACGTGTCTTTTATCTTTATATGTCCACCAACCGATACCAGACAACAGTAATTTATTTTGTATAAATAACCATAATAAACATCAGACCAACTAAGTTTCCTCAGTTTCCTCAAATTTAGATGTCTGGCATTAGTATTTTCAGATTTCGAATGGACGTATAGAATAGCTTTATTTCTATATGTCCAACGTATCTCTGTTAATCTGTGAAGAAAACAATATTTTGTAAGAACAGATCAAGATGAGTTTTTGTCTTATAAATAATCTTCATCTTTTCTCATCGGGGGAAAGCAGGGATTAATATTGCTCGTCTTTGACGTGAAATATAAATCAATTGCTATGGACTGATTTTTCGCGTGTATTTATGAAATTATAATAAAACATAAACGTTATAATAAAACATAAATATTTTAATACCAAACTGAAATGAGGAAAACTAAGCCATCTAAATAAATTAAATATTTTTTGAAAACTTTTGCAGAAGCCAAACGATTCAACCAAAATGGCTGCTAATGTAGAAAGTATTTTATTTATTTATTTATTTATTTTTTTTCATTTTCACCTCTTGATACTATATTGCACCACCAAACGAAACAACAAATAGCTCAACTATATTCAGGTCCCACTCTCCCTTAATTAACTGTCACACTACTTATTACTGAAAAAGAATTTGTATTTTTAAAATGAGTATTCTTGTAAAGCTTATTATAAGTTGTCATACTGGAAATTAAATATAGTATATCTCATTCCCGACAAAGACACTGCGTCTCTTTAAGATTTTATTTTCATGTAAATTGATAATAACCTGTTATGTATTTCTCTTATATTATTCAGAAACAAAATTGATAAATCCACAAAATTTGATAAAAAGGTAGATATTTTTTTCCAGAAAGTTTTATTTAGTTTTTAAAGGCTGGATAACTTTGTAATAAAGAATTCATCAGGTTCATAATCAATGGTTGCTTTATCACTTAAAAGAATCCAAAAAACATTGCGTAATGGAAAGATTTTCTTTCTTATAAAATCTAATCTATTTGTTTTGAATTGGAAAAAAAAGCATTGGTGATAAAAGCGAATGTTATTCGATGAAATCTTTTCTTTTTTGTTCCAATTACTTTTTCTCATTTTGAAGGAAATCACTTCCAAACAAGGTATTTCCATTTATCCAGCCGAAAGTTTTTACGTTTAAATTATTTTTAGTACATCCTATTTACTCCATTGGAAAAAATCCCTTCAGGCAACTTAAAAGTATTTTGAAAAAGAAGTGATTGGAACTAAAAAAATAATAATAAAAACTAAGAGGTATTTGGTATAAAGACTGAAGGAGGAAAGAGATTAAATGATATTATGTGTCTCTTGTTGTTATTGGTTAGGTTTGAGGTTGATTTTGTACTTACCGGATTACAAGGAATTCATTAGATTCTCGAAAGATTTGTTGTATTGATTCTAAAGAATTCTAAGGATTAACGCGCAGTTTTATGATATTTCTTTTTAGAAAAGTATTTTTTGAATTCTATGAGATACATCTATTAAGAGAATTGGGAATTGAATGGATGCTAGAAAAGTCTAAGATCTAAGATAAAATTTTCTATAGTTTTATATCATCAATGCAAGCGAATATATATTAGGTATTAGGATTTTTACGTCAAACTCAAACATAATATTTTTTATTATTGAAGAAATGCATTTTATGTTGATTGTCTCCGAAATAACTTAAATAGCTTGGCATTGACACGACAGTTGCATTCAAATGTAACAAATAATATCTTTGTGTATATTTCAATATTTTCTTTTATCAGAAATCTAACCTCTAACGCATCTTGATATAGATAGAAAAAAAACTTGGATACACTTATTAAAGAAATTATGTTGCTAAATATGTACACAAATGCAAAAAAAAAGAACTTATCGAATATTTTATTCAAATTTCTAATAAGGATTTTAAAACCCTGAAAAATATAAAAATTTCATGGTTACTATTTTAAATTTTTTTTTTTATGTCTGTTAAGATTTTTTTTATGAAAGCAACAGCTGAAGCAGAAGATGCAGGTGAATAGGAAGAATTCCACGCCATCTTAGATGAAACATTATACAGTACACTTCTGAAATCCCGGCCTAATGTGACGGAGGGGCAGGCCAGTAAACCAAAAAGCCGGATAGGCCGGAGCTCTATAAACTGATTTATTTGCAGACGAATATCATAAGACAAAGTTTCTATACTAAAACTTACTATTATACTAATTTATTCCTCACTTCTTATTGAATGTTTAGCCCTCCATTTTTCCCAAGCCACGTAGATTGTGAACGCTGCCGCGGTTCGGTGAATCATAGAACAGTTGCCGAACAGTTAAAATAGAAGACTCCATATTGGTAGTTTATGTATGCGTAGATACTGTACTGCACGTTCAAGAATTTTTTAGAGAAAAAGTAATTCATAGGGTATAAACTGTTCACATTTTAACAAATTCTGTAATGCCTAAATTAAGTACAACATAAAACTTTTTTTTCGCTTATCACCCATTTTAAAGTTGGGAAAAAAAGGACTATTTTGGGACGGACCTCGTAATTTTGAACCACGGTCAGATGACGAGGACGACACCTGAGCTGGCACCCCCCTCTCCATACCACACCACACCAGCAGGAGGACGTTTGGTCATGACGGATTTAACGTGCACCAGACCCCCTTACACGATGGTTCTTCGGTGGAATCGGGTCTCAAACCTGAAACCCTCCGGTTCCGAAGCCGAGACCTTACCACCAGGCCACCGCGGCCCACCCATTTTAAAATCTTCACTGTGGTACACATAAAAGACATTAAGTATAACCCAAAAACATTTTTCGAATACAGTATATACTGTGCAATTATAATCTGGAAAAGAGGTAGCAAGTGCTTTTCTTTACACACTAATGAAACAATGAACAACGAGCAGGACGCTGCTCTTTTCCTGTCACGAATTTTATTTTGCATAAGACACGTTGAAGATAGAAGCAGAGGCCCGCTGCCAATGCCTTGGCAACGTCGCCAATGCAACATCTTGCCTTAAAAGAAAGCAACTAGGCCAGGTAGTTGCGAATCGGATGCTCCGGAGTATAATATATATATATATATATATATATATATATATATATATATATATATATATATACCTAAATACAAAAAATAAGTCTACGCATTTACACTGGAGCTTTTTTAAGGAATTTGGGATTGAATTGCCAATGATAATGTCATGTATATCTAGTAAGAACATTGCTTTTACTGATAAAAATGTTTACATTAATACAACTATTGATATATATATATCTGCCCCAAATTTTCAGCTTTGAATTCAAATAATTTAGAATAAATTATTGACCACAATATCCTGTCCACTATTTCCTGTCATAATCGTGACCTCTAAAAATATTGCTGGATCTTTTATTCTTTATTTTAATAATTCCTTGTTCTAATCATGGAAGTAGATAAATTACTAGTTTTAGCTTTGTGAAATGTATTCACGAAACTTAACGAATTTCAAAGTAAAAAAAGGAAAATATATAATTTAATATACAGTTATGCAGGAGAAAAGCTCTACGGACTTCTTTGTCGTCCCCTCTGGACTTCACTTTGTCAACTGTAAATCGAGTTTCTGTCACATAAGGTCATACATCAAATCCTTTCCTTTGACATCTTCAGTAAAAGAATGAACTGTATATGAATTTTGGGGTAGAAAGGGCAAAAAGAATGATGGAGAAAGAAAAGAAATCCTAGATCGTGTCATTCCATGCTGGCAGCGAAAATCCAGTTGTAGTATTAAAACTCAAGTTCTGTTTCAGAATCTAATCTATAAATTGCAAATGGTTTAAATATCCACATGATATGATTATCTTCATTTTATAGTATTCATTGTTTCAACAGAATTCAATTATTTCATAATAAGTGTTTGGTGGGTGCGATATTTTTAATTATTATTATACAAAAAGTAAAAGCTTTGTAAATATAAGAAAAAAGTATTTCAGCTGTATTAAGAAAGTCACTTATTTCTAAATAGACCAATTATGTTTTATCTGTTTTTATGTTCTGATTTAAGGTATTAAAATATTCTTTCCAAATATTAAATAATAAAAATTTATTAAATCAATATATGTCAATATTAACAATTATATGAATTTCAGACTAAGAGGTATTTTTATTTATTTAAAAAAACTTTATAATGATAAATAATATTTCCATATATTCAAGAAACACATATTAAAATTTTGAATTCTTATGCTATGACTCCTTAAGAAATTAAAATGTACATGCAGTTGTTTTAATATAAAAATTGGAAACAAAAAATGAAAGAATTTCTGTTTAACGAAAATTTGTCTTTAATTCTTTTGAATTTTTAAATTGCTACATACTTATTTTCTTTGATTTATCTTTCTTGTACTATTTAAAAATAAATTATAAAGTTTGTTTTATTAAATCTTAATGACAAAGTCTTACATGAACTGTTACTCTCCTTAATCAGTTGCTTTCCTCTTTATATCATGAGAAAAAAAATCTTTCAAAATGCATCGTTTCTTTCAACTACAAGCCTTATTGTTACATCATAGGCGTAACATTAAAAATTCAATTATACAAACGGTACAAATAAGTGATTGTCAGTTTCAATGGTTTAAATAAGGGAAATAATATACGATCAAGTAGAAAATATTTATAAATTTTGATATATGTAATGCTATGTCTTATTAGATATTATATTTCCTGAACATCAAAGCTTTTAAAAATAAATCTGTAAATATTTAACACTGAAAGGAAAAAAACATTTCTTACTGCCTTATAAACTTATTATTTTTTATGTAAACAATTTTATTTAAAAATATAATTTCTCAAGGTAATTTATTTTAAATAATGTGTGATACAAAATAAATAAATAAATAAATAATTACATATAAAAGTTAAATTATTATTTAATATGGACACATTTATTTACAATGTTTTATTATACTGCGGCATGATTAATGGAAAGTTTACCCCTAAATAGAATGTAAGAGATACAAAAATTCTATTTTATGTTGTTAACATAATGATATTCATAGACTGGATAAGATCAATAAATTTCATTAGGTAAGCGCCATTGAAAACATTCTGCATGGTAGTACTTAGGATAAAGAAATACGATATTTAGTATGTGGTACTTAGAATAATAGACACTTAAAAATGTGTTTTAGGAATTGTATATAATTTTTTCAATAAAAGAAATCGAAATTTTAGTGTATGCCCTAAGTAACTTCAATACAATCTATAGCCTAATGACAAATTTTATAGCATTTAAAAAATTACAAAATGCTGTTCAGTAATCCTAATATTTATTGCTCATAAATATCTCTGTAATTTTAATTTTGAAATAATATTAAGTATGCTTTGGAAATTACTTTTCATTGATTTGTCTTTTTACAATTATATTCCGATTTGTTACAAGAACCTTAAATATATGTTGTAGGTGTACTTATCACTGCTATAAAAAGTAAGATAAAATTTTAAGAATATCTAAATAAAGATAGTTAAAGCCTAAAAATTATCATTCTGCGATGCTTCAAATTAAAGGTTTGTGTATATTTAAAGGTCTTTTCCAGAATAATTCCTGATATTTTACTATTATCATCTTTCTAATAATAATTGATGAATTATATAGCTGCCTTGCTTCTTTCTAATCCTTCTACAACATGCAGAGTTTTCAAAATAAAAGAATGGGTTCCAATTTTTTTTAAGTTAGAAAATGATACAATAAATACCCATTTCGGAGTTTTGATTCTTTTCCAAGCAAGTCCAGCATCTCTTTCTTAGAGTCATTCATTAAACCTTTCTCTCTGTCATTCTTAGGAAAAGAAAGAAAAAAAAATATGTATGAGTTTATGTGAATATAAAGCATATATATATATATATATATATATATATATATATATATATATATATATATATATATATATATATATATATATATATATATATATTTATAAGTCGTAGAGAGAAAATGGCGAGATATGTTATCAATTCTGTATCCGAAGTACACAAAACTAGCTGTTATAATGATTCTTGTATTCATTTCTAGATCTCGGAATTTGACCTTGGGAATGCTCAAGAAATAGTTGCCTTAGCCACTATCACTCATGGAGTAATCTTTATTGCTCAAGAAATCTGTTGAGGTTGACCTTGGTCTTATTTATTTTGCATCAAAGACACTTTTTCGCTTGTAATATAAGTACCGCTTTTGGTGACGCGGATCATCAAGAATATTGATCAGAATAATTTTTTGTTCCATCCCTTATCTGTGACTTGGTGTTCCTAATTGAATCAAGGAATTTTTAAGCACCAAACTATTTCTATTGTTACAACGGTCGTGCGCATTAATATTCCCAATGAAGTCATGTTACAGGACATCAAAATGCTATAAATAAATAACTGTCCTATATTCTATATTCAAATGCCATATCGTATTTTAAAGTAAATAGTAAATTATCTTTCATATATATCGCATGAATTGTGCAGATTATAGATATAATCTTCTATCTTTGACTTTCAGTCATGGTAGAAAAATATTTCATCATGCAAAGAAAATGTCTGAAATTCACATTAACAGTGAAAATGATTTATCAAAACTAAGCAAAATATATATAGTTAAAAAGTATTACACATTTTAAACGTTAGTTTAATAGGTACTATTAAATACATTTTTTTAATTGTAAAATTATCTGATTTTAATCCACGATATATTGTCATCATTAAAATGAGTACTGTCCTCAAAGTAGAATGTATGAGATCAATCGAGTTCATGAATTATGAAAAGGTTTTACTTTTTATAAACAATACAAAATACAGACGTACATCTATTTATAAAGCGATAAAAACCTAACATTAACAACATTAACATCTAAACATTAGTTCTTTTGTTCGAATTCAAATTGTGGTTCATTGTTTAACTTTTTTTTCTGTTGAAAGGAAAATAAGATAAAACGTACAGGCACTTCAATAGAGAACATTCAAGAACCAATATAACACTTTCAGATTAATATTCAAGAACCAAAAAATAGTTTGTATAGTTTATAATGAATTTTAAAGTTGGTTTCTTTATTTGCCATTTTAGTTCCTTTAAGCAAAAATCCGATACAACCTAAATCTATATATATATATATATATATATATATATATATATATATATATATATATATAATGGTTAGCCTACAAGTGCGAAACCCTAAAGAATTCAATATTCGAGAAACTAAATGGTTTTCGATTCATCTTAATGCCCCTGCATCTGGATATACAGATCTACATATGATTACTTTGCAGACAGAATATATTCAAAAGGTAATCCTTATCCAAATTTTAGTGATAAAATGAATAATGATCCGATTGCATTTTTGAATATTTCATCCGATTGCATTTTTGAAATATTGAGTTTACATGCGTAAGTGAAAGCACAACTGAACTTTCAATAAGATAGATTTCTCCCAAAATTTGACATACATTTTCATATCGATGTTAGGCCAGGCATGTAGTTTCATTCTTCGAGCCATCCATTTTTCTGTTCATAGAATTACGAGCTAAATTCCAAGATAAGTGGGTGGTTTATATTCAAGGAGATCTGAAAAATGGAGATTTGTGAAAATGTTGACACTTGATTCTTTGGAAATTACAATAATTTCTTTCAGATGAGAAAAAAATATGGAAGCGAAACAAAACCAAAAAAGGAAATGGCCATATCATGGAATTCGAAATCATCATTTCCATAGTGGACGTCCTTTGCTCAAATACCCAGGTATCAATCTCAAAGTTTAATCTTGCGAAAGAAGATAATTTAAATGTTATTGAGAGCATTTAATATCATTAAACTCTATTATGTAATATGGTGTGATTGTTATACAAAATAATAGATTAGATAGAAATCTTCATGATTCAACGAGAAATGATGCTTCAGACTAAGATATTATATTGAACAGGTGTCACGGATTTGCCACAACATCTTGCGTGTATTTGGAAAAATGATTCTGAGTTTTACTGAATTTGAACTCAATATGCAAAGTTAATCAAAATTATATTGCGTATTCGTCAAGAATAACGTTTCACACAACAACAGCTATGATATTAAAGTGAACAAACTTCTTAAATGGAATATCTGCACATTGGCTTGAGATTGGAAAAAAATGCCTAGAATTTCAATGAAACATCTCAGATTGAAAATAATTTCAAATTTCAAATGAGATCTACACCCAATTGAATGAGAATTTTTACATTTTGTAAAATATTGGTTCTGTAGAATAATATTAAAAAAAAAATGTTTTCATCATTTTTTAAGTTTTTTCCGGACAGCAGGTAAGAATTATGGTCCGAGGGTACATCTAGACGCGTGTATATCTAGATGTACGCCGAGGGTTTTTTTTTTCTTCCCAATCACGTGCTTGACAGTGCATCATTTTAGACCTATCGCGTTGTGGTTTCTTATGGCACTTGTCATGGACAAGCCGGCTGTTACGAAGTTAAAAATATTCAACTCCTTTGAGGAGGGATAGGGGAATGACTTGGAATTACGAAATTACCTTTTTTTATTGCTTTTATTATAATGGGCATGTGATAAAAAAAATTTCACTTCTAGTCGATGTTGTATTGAAATTATTAAATACTCTGGCTAAATTTCGGACTCAAAGAAAAAGAGAGAAAGAAAAAAAAATAATAATACGTCGTCAAATTTTCAACTTCACGAAGAAAAACGTGAAATAAGTTTTTTTTCCTGATTTAAGATACACTTAATACTTTGATGTGAGTGTAAAATTTATTAGATATTTCTTCAAATAAGATTTTTTTTAAAAGAAAGCGCAATGATCCATGTCTTCTATCTGTTGTTGGAAATTTTTCTTTCCCCTTTTTCCATTGTCTTTCCCACTTTTTCGGAAAGCTGCAAAATCGTAGATGAATTGAGAAAGGATTTCACGGAGAAAACAGCAGTTATCACAATGGTATCAGAAAAGTCAAATAAAAGAAATTGACGACATTTTCCCAATATTTTTTATTATTTCATTTGTCTTTATTGGATATAGATCAATTTCTTTTTTTTTTTGTCATTGTCTTTTCCTATGCTGTGGGCAGCATTCACGTATTTCGAAAAGAAAGTAAATGTACTTATTAATAATAGCTGCACTTTTAAAGTAATAATTGTATATATATCTTTAAAAGAGATACACGAATACTTTTTCTACAGAACTTAATATCACTTTGTCTATCATAACAAGAAAGTTTATACATTTATCATCATTTCTCAAGCACTTTTCTTTCAAAATAAAAAAAAAAAAAAAATGAACTACGTATCACATTTGCAAAGCAATAGGAAATCTATCTCACCTACTCTATAATAAAGTGGTATCCCCCTTTGCGAATGAAATAATGGGGCAAGTCTGTGAACACCTCAACTGCTCATATTTTTATTTTCACAGTCCCACATATGAGTGATGTGTGATCTGTAGCAGAGTAAATAAAACCGGTATTTGTGTATTAATTTTATTTGAATGGCAAACAACAGTTACGAAATATCGATCTTTGATGTAAATCTTGTTGCGATCGTTGGAAATATGTTTGACTATTAATCAATGGCATGCAGTTAATACACTAGTACCATATAATAGATAAGTAGTTTCGCACTTTTCTACTTTTCAACTGATATTGGAAAACAAAAACAAAAAATATTGATATAGAGCTACAATAATAATCCCAAAGATTCCGTATCAAATTTCATTGATTTAAACCGTTTTTGACTCATTGCATTTCCATGTATGCATACGTACACACCGGATGGTGAGTCATGGCAAATTTTTCTCAAAATATGATGAGGTTTGGTATATTAGATACTAGCCGCCTTTGGCAACCAGCCGGTTCGCCAATCTTAATGTTCGATAAATTTTAATAATTAAATATTTTATACAATTCCAACTTTAATAGTTTCTTCAGCAAAATATTTTAAAACTTCAAATTTTAATAGTCATATAATTCACTCATAATATTATAAAGGCCTTCAGTCATAACGTGACATGTATCTCTCTAATTTTCTGTTACCCCTCGTAGAATTTATGCTTTAAATTAAAGTGTAAATGATTAATCTGCGATTAATATAATAATATTTTTTTACTTAAACAAAGCATTTTTTTAATAATATGATTACTGATAATAGAGTCACTGAGCGTTTAAACTTTATGGGCACTAAAGAATATCTTTCTTAATTTATGTAATATCTCAAGAATTTGTCAACAAAATTTTCTCAGATTCATCATAAACAGATCGATTAATGAACAATGTTTAATTTTAAATGCATCAAGCACTAAGAAAATAAAATGAATCGTTTAAAATAATCGTTCAAAACCAGGTTTAAAAAAAAAAACTACTTAAAAAACGATGTACTTAAAACTATAAGCTTATACAAAAAAATATATAACTAAACATAAATACAATTTAATTACAAAAGCATGCAACTAACCTAAAAATAATTTAAATCACCCGATGATAATGGTTGTCATGACAACAATCAGAACACAGTGCGCATGCGTGAATTTTCTTCGCCAGTTACGTTAACGCAAATGCGTGAATTTTTCTACCCCAGTTGGGGTAACGCTATGCAGATTATACATTTTTAATTTCCTTTATTCTGTGTTATTTTAATTCAAAAGTACTTCAGAATGAATCTGAAACATGAATTAATTAACAATGTTTAATTTTAAATGCATAAAACATTAAGAAAATAAACAGATTCGTTTGAAATAATCGGCCGAAAAATACTAACCCTAGCCTCATTACTGTTAGGAGAAAAAAAAACTGAAGCCGTACTCATTTGGCGGTGGGGAAAATGGAAGATTTTTTTGGCGGGAAAGTTGGCGGTGGGGAAAATGGAAGATTTTTTTGGCGGGAAAGTTAGTTTTTAATTAATAATTAAAATTTCAAAAAAAGGGACCCCAGGTGCACATTTCCGACCTCTAAAGTATACATGTACCAAAGTTGGTAGCTGTAAGTTGAATGGTCTGGCTTGTAGAGCGCCAACACACACACACACACACACACACATTGAGCTTTATTATAAATACTAGCCGCATTTGGCGACCAGCCGGTTCGCCAATCTTAATGTTCGATAAAATTTTCATAATTAAATATTTTATTCAATTCCTACTTTAATAGCGTCTTCATCAAAATATTTTAAAACTTCAAATTTTGATAGGCATATAATTCACTCATAATATTATAAACGCCTTCAGTCGTAACGTAATATGTATCTCTCTCATTTTCTGTTGGCTCCCATAGAATTTATACTTTAAATTAAAGTGGAAAGGATTAATCTGCAATTAATATAATAATATTTTTTACTGAAACAAAGTATTTTTTTTTATAATATGATTATTGAAAACAGTCACTGAGTGTTTAAACTTTATGGGCACTAAAGAATATCTTTCTTAATTTATGTAATATTTCAAAAATTTGTCAACAAAATTTTCTAAGATTCATCATGACCAGATTGATTCATTAACAATGTTTAATTTTAAATGCATCAAACACTAAAAAAAAAAAACGAATCGTTTAAAATAATCGGTTGAAAACAGGTTAAAAAAAACTACTTAAAAGACGATGGTCTTAAAACTATAAGCATACACATAAAATATATAACTAACATAAATACACTTTAATTACAAAAGCATGCAACTAATCTAAAAATAATTTAAACCGTCCGTTGATATTGGTTGTCATGTCAACAATCAGAACACAATGCGCATGCGTGAATTTACAACGCTAGTTACGGTAACGCAAATGCGTGAGTTTTTCTAAGCCAGTTGGGGTAACGCTATGCAGATTAGAAATTTTTATTTCCTTTATTCTGTTTTATTTTAATTCAAAAGTATTGCAGAATTAATCTGAAAGATCGATTAATTAACAATGTTTAATTTTAAATGCATCAAACATTACGAAAATAAACAGAATCCTTTGAAATAATCAGCCGAAAAATCTTAAGCCTAGCCTCATTACTGTCAGGAAAAAAAAACTGAACTCTTACTCATTTGGTGGGAGGAAAAATGAATAATTTTTTGTCGAGAAAGTTAGCTTTTAATTAATAATTAAAATTCTAATTAAAAATTCAAAAAAAGGGACCCCAGGTGCACATTCCCGATCTCTAAGGTATACATGTACCAAATTTGGTAGCTGTAGGTCAAATGGTCTTTTCTGTGGACCGCCAACACACACACACATTGAACTTTATATATAAGTATAGATGGTTTTTTAAAGCAAGCGAAGAGGGGAAAAAAACTATTCTAAAAAATTGGGTAAAGCAGGTGTTCTTATTAAATAAGTAATTTTTTAAAAAAATGAAACGAAAAAGGGGAAAAGTTATTCTATAAAATTGTGTAAAGCAGATGTTCTATCGTAGAAACTTCTTTTCCCTTTCCAGCTGTGTTGCCATAGAAACCGGCGCACAGCTGTTTACACGTTTATGTTTATCTATTCAGATTTTATAACATCTAATCAGAGTAACGGTGAATATCAGTGTGTTCGTGTTCGTCAATAAATGTTGATTTTTTTAATAACATGATTAACGAAACCAGAGTCACTGAGTATTTAAACCTTATGGGAACTAAAAAATATCTTTCTTAATTTATGAAATATCTCAAGAATTTGTCAACCAGCCGGTTCGCCCATCTTAATGTTCGTTAAAATTTTTATATTTAAATATTTTATGCAATTCCTACTTTAATAGCTTCTTCATCAAAATATTTTAAAACTTCAAATTTTGATAGTCACATAATTCACTCATAATATTATAAAGGCCTACAGTCATAACGTAATATGTATCTCTAATTTTCTGTTAGTACCCGTAGAATTTATACTTTAAATTAAAGTGGAAAGAATTAATCTGCAATTAATATAATAATATTTTTTACTGAAACAAAGCATTTTTTTATAATCTGATTAATGAAAATAGAGTCACTCAGCGTTTAAACTTTATGGGCACTAAAGAATATCTTTTTCAATTTACGTATTATTTCAAGAATTTGTCAACAAAATTTTCTTAGATTCATCATGAGCAAATCGATTCATTAACAATGTTTACTTTTAAATGCATCAAACACTAAGAAAATGAAACGAATCGTTTAAAATAGACGGTTTAAAACAGGTTTTTAAAAAACTACTTAAAAAACGATGCACTTAAAACTATAAGCATATACAAAAAATATATAACTAACATAAATACATTTTAATTACAAAAGCATGCAACGAACCTAAAAAAAATTTAAATCCAGTCCGCATTCGTTGATAATAATTCGTCAACGCAATGCGGAATTCAGAACACAAAGCGCATGCGTGAATTTTCAACGCCAGTTACGTAACGCAAATACGTGATTATTTTTCTACGCCAGTTGGGGTAACGCTATGCGGATTAGAAATTTTTAATTTCCTTTATTCTGTTTTATTTTAATTCAAAAGTACTTCAGAATGAATCTGAAGGATCGATTCATTAACAATGTTTAATTTTAAATGCACCAAACATTAAGAAAATAAACAGAATCGTTTGAAATAATCCGCCGAAAAATACTAACCCTAGCCTCATTACTGTTGGGGAAAAAAAAACAACGGAAGCCTTACTCATTTGGCGGTGGCGAAAATGGAAGATTTTTTCTGGCGGAAAAGTTGGCGGTGGGGAAAATGGAAGATTTTTTGGTGGGAAAGTTAGTTTTTAATTAATAATTAAAATTTCAAAAAAAGGGACCCCAGGTGCACATTCCGGACCTCTAAGGTATACATGTACCAAATTTGATAGCTGTATGTCAAATGACCTGACCTGTAGAGCGTCACACACACACACACACATTGAGCTTTATTATAAGTATAGATTAAATCTGAATAATAGTGATTTGAGATTTTTTCAAGTTTGAATTCATTGGCAATTTCAAAAGTTTCGTTTCCTATGCTTCTTAGAAGAGTATTAATTCTGAGAATCACTATACGCTTTGATATTATGAATAAAACGAATCCAAATTTTTTTGCTTGTGAATTTCGAAATTGTATCGGCATGATACTTGTTAAAAGGTAAAAAGAATTATCACAAAAAATCCTTATTTTAGGTATTAAATTTGTTCTTTGCCATCTGCATTTCTGACTTGAGTCTTGCTTGTTTCTCACCTATCATACCTTTTGTTATACCATTTGGACAGTGACAAAAGCAAACAACGATTATTTATAAAAGGTCCTGCAATGTTGACGAAAACCTGCTTTTGAGTCTTCTTAAATATAAAATTATTCATTTTTTTTGGCCGAAAAAGGACATTTTATACTCCTGTTCATGTGTTGTGAAGTCACAATTTTGGCATATACGAATATACAAATACGAATTTTAATGACTCTGATCTAAAAATTAGACTATAAAAGGAATCCCACGGTGCAAAATTTATAACTCACTACAACCTTGTAACTTTCTTTATCGTGTGCTTTTATATTTTCAACACTAACTCTGAAATTTACCACCAAGTGTCACTGCATGTGGTCACGTCGATTAGCGGACAGTTATTTAAGAATTCCTTGAAACTACTTTTAATATTATTGCTGCCATCATTTGGAACTTAAGAGGAGGATGTAAGAGATTTAAGTAAACTGCCTTCATGTATAAAAGCGACCGTTTTTTAGATATTAACAAATGAAATATATACTTTTTTCATAATTTGTAATTTAGTTGAAGCACATTTAGACTTGTCAAAATTTTGTTGAATTTCGTGTTTAATTATGATTAGAATTGGGCTTGATCAGTAAGAACATATTTAAAGAAAATATGATATTTCTTTTTAAATTATTTATAAATTATGGCAAAATCAAGGATAAAAAATCTTACTAAAATATTTTAATTTAAAAAAAATATTAATATGAACACAATTTCCTCTTAACTCATCAGCTAAAAACTAGCCCCATTTGAAATGTCTACCATTTTATCATTTTAAAATGCCATAATTTAGAAAATGAGTTCCTTAAATCATATCTTTTTATATATTCCTTCAATTAGGTTGGCAAGAAATTTAACAGTAATTAAAAATTCTTTCATTTTTTATTCATTTAATTTTTTTGCTTAGTTGTCAATCTTTCCGATTAAATACGTATAATTTATGCTAGAAAAAATCAATAAAAATTTTCAGAAAAGTAGGGAATGAATTGTTTTAATATAAAGTTTTCTATTCCTCCAATAATAAATAGATAACTGTTCGATATTTTCCCATAAATAATGTTTTTAAAAACATATTGATCTGAATATTTCATCTACTTTTTAAAGATTTGTTTCTATTTTCAAATCCTCTCTTTTCAAATTGGATCTCAGAAGACGCATTATCCTAGTCTCTTATTTCTAAAACGCAACAAAACACAAGATAAATTTTGAAATTGGGAAAAAGAAGTAAAACTGACTTAATCAACCATTATAATTATATCATAAGGCATAAACGGGTTTCTTTTTTTAACTATCAGAATTTTTTACAACATTAAAAAAGTACGATCAATTAGCATTTTTACTTTCGAGTAAAAGAGAGAGTTTTGCAAGTCCAAAGTGAAAGTAAGTAAATGTTTCATGTTTAGATAGAAAAATATCGCAGCGAAACATTTTTGATCCTTATGGGTCCGGTTTTGTCTCTTGTAAATCGAATTTCTCTCACCTCAGGTCATTCTGCAACTTTTCCTTCAAAATCTTTCCAAAAAAGAATAAACTCTGTATGGGACATTGAAAAAAATTGATGAAAAAAAGATAGCAAGAAAAAAGAAATGACTGCCCAATTTATCAATTCCGTGTCTCTAGTCAGCCAGGAAAAATATCTAAAGTTAAAAGTTTTCCATTTCATTTTATATTTATGTATACCTTTATAATATACAGGCGCTTATGGCATAAAAATCCGTTGTTAATTCTTGAATCACTTAGATACTCATATATGTGTTAGGTAATAAGATATCCTAAATCTAATGTTTTATAAAAATTTCATCCTGGATTGTTAGAAAGATACCAGTATAATCGCCGATTTAATTTAATGTAGGTTTTCACATGCTGATTCTCAATGCAAGGACAATTTTGAAATGATACTAGTAATTTTGAAACCAAGGTGAAATTTCGTATATTTAATATCTGAAGCTATAGAAATCTACCAGTTTGGTGGTAATTTCATATATTAAATTTCAGTCGTCGGGTTCAAAGGGTTATTGAGTTATCGTTTTCTCATACAGACAGACAGGCTTAATGCCAAAATGTGTTTTTCAAACTGGAGTAGTTCTGAAATGTATAGAATGCCATAATCTGAACTTGTAATTCTTTACAATTATAATGCTTCATCTACACTAAGAGAAGTTAAAAACAGAGATTATCAGAAATACAAGAAAATATAGAAAAATTAGATGTAAAATTAGAGCTGATTAAGGATAAATTAATAGGAGATAACTTTTACTGCGCGATTCAGCAAAAAAAAAAAAAAAAAAAAAAAAACATTGTTATTTTTTAAAAGAGGATTTCATAATATTTTCGTTTTGTTTTTTCTTTTTATTTATAATTTCCTTGAGCTTTTCTGAAATTCTGTTTTAAAATAACGTATATAAAAATAAATATTATAGTTGTTCAAAAATAAATTATTGCCTTGGAGTTATGCGATACATAATTTCAAAGATATAGCGATTTCTTTTAAACAAAACCGAATTCCTGAAACAAGAGTGAAATTTACAGACCATAAATTAAAATTTTACTTTTTTCTATAATTGAGTGTCTGCAATATAAATATAAAATTTTATTTAATAAATTTTTTGATACCCGCTTAAAACGGGAGCACATTTCTTTGGGGGCAAAAGTTTATGGTGAAAGTTAAAGCTTTATTTTAAATTTAAAAGTGTACATACAATTTAGAAGAATTTTAAACTTTAAGAAACTAATATTTATTTGTTACAATCATAATATTTTATAAATAATCAGAATTCATAAGAAAAAATATTGCTTTCAAACAATTAATTTTTAATTTATTCTTGTCACATTCTGCGACCCTGTTTGTTCCTCAGCTACGATATTTATCTCATTCAGTCAGTAATGAGAGCCTACTGTATTAAAGTACACCTTATAACATAAAATAAAGCACTGTTTTGAATTATACTTGGAAAAAAGTGGAGTTTTGCAAAATATATAGAGGGGTAATTGATCCAGTTTTGGTTGGAGACTGCATCAAAATTTCATTTTGCGATGACTATTGAGAGCCTTGATTGAGAGCAGATTCTAAAGTCATTAACCACCAAATGAAATAAAAATTGATGAAATCGACATGGTGATAGACAATTTGACTTCAGGAGTTTTTCCATCGGTGCTACTAATATTTTGGAAATTCTCTCGATAATGCAGGTTAGTGAATGATAGGAAACCGTCAATGACTTCTTTAATGTCATGAGCTTTCATGAAAAATAACTGTTGACAAAATTCAACCAGTAGTTAAGACTCTTTGGTTTTTCTTAGTTTTTTTTTTTTTTAATCTGTAGATTAGTAAATAAAATTTACGAAAACGAAAAAGCCGTAAAACCGTTGGATTTTGCGAAAATTTTATTTTTCAGTATGCTTGAAAATTTTAAGATGGTAGTGATTGGGTTAAACCTTCATTAATGAAATATCCGGTTATCAAAAAAAAAAAAAAAAAAACTCTGCACAGCGATTGTGGCTGGGTAATTCTGTTGCAGTTTTTCTCTATTAAAAATGCACAGTGAAAAGAATTTTTTAAAATTTTTCTGAAGAATGCTGAGTGGGGAATGCTGTCAAACCCATATGACTTATTAAATATTTACGAGTTTCTATATGAAAAGTAAAATGGCGAAATCAGAACAATGGTTATATTAATATTGTTACGAATTTTACCGGGATTCGTTTGGATAGTGGGAATTATATGGTGAGGAGAACACTCAATAAGCAGTAGAAAATGAAACAACGACGTTTATTTACACGACGACACACAGGACAGCACAAAGACTACAACTATATACAGCACAGAAGACGATTATCTTCAACCGAGACGTGCAGCATACAGCAAGACTCTCTACTGCAGACAGTAGCGCACAGCTTAGTTCAGCACTAGCTTGACTTCGTCGCTGCTCTGCTAATCTCTGGAAGGCCAGTTCTTTATCGTCGGTTCCGACTACGACGACTCTACTCTGTCGCTACCGACTACTCTACCACTACTGGGTCACGACTCCCCGGCAGCTGCGGCTGCTTCCTTTTATAGGTCTCAGAAGGCGGGGCTAAGAGCCTCTCAACCAATCAGGAACGTTCGAGGCGTATCTCGGTTCCTACTGGACGGATCGGGAAAATTTTCGATGTTTCGGGTATAATCTATTTTGGTCTCCAAACGATGGTCTCCAAATTCATCGCCAAGTCGCCAAATGGGCGCCAAGTTTGACGCCAAGCTCCGGGACCTCCGACGCGACACACGGACTCCGTCCAATACGGATGACTGTAAAACATTCTTTCCGATGGTGGATGGAGCATTACAGATTCGTAACAATATTTATCTCTGATTACTTTAAATATATAAATTATGGTTTTAGTGATAACAATAAATAAAATGGTTTAATGGGTGACGTCAAAAACTAAAGTAGATACTTGATAATTCTTTCACGTGAAATTTATATTTTCTAGGACATTTCCTTTAAAAAACATATCAAAATAATAAACTTAACTTTTGTAGTTTTAATTATTTGCTCCTTATTTTCGGCTAAAATGAAAGATTTTATTTCTTCATTTCAAACTACAAGCTGATATCTCACTTTTATGAAATCCAAGACAAACTAGGAAATCTATCACAATCCTACTAGACGGATATTTAAAAATGCGTGACTTTATTATCTTTGTTATACGCATCACACTATTCCCATTCTTGAAAACATATCAATTTCTATCCGTGTGGATGGTTTTTGACTCGTCCAGTGCTTTTCACAGAGAAAAAAAAATCTATAAATACTTTAATGTATAGGTATAAAAAGAGAAGCTGTATGACAGCCGCGTTCACGCTGTATCCTAGTTTCGCTTTGTCTTCTGTAAATCGAGTTTCTGTCAACTGAAGTCATTCATCAAATCCTTTCTTCTGATTTCTTGGGGGGAAAAGGTAAAAAGAGAGAAGTGTGTAAGCGTTTGGGTAAAGAAAAAAGGAACACAAAAAATAAAGACATCCGTAGAGAGGAAATGGTGGGATATTTTATGAATTCCTTGTCCCAAGCCGTCTGCAAAAACTACCTCCTGTATAAGTTTCCAGATTCCTCTCTGTGTCTAGCTTGAAAAAGATTTTAGATCGCACAGCAAGAATTGACGACTTCAGCGAATGTCATTCTTTATTACCAGGTTACTTTTATTCTTTGCCTCCATAAGGAATTCCGCTTTGACAAAAAAAAAAAAAAAAAAAAAAAAAAACGTTGACAAGAAGTAACTTTCCTATACATATTTATTTTGTAAGCAGCAAAATATCACTTTACCATAGGGTAAATACATTTAGTTCAAGCTCGTATTTTTGAAATTTTTAATTTTGTATTTCGTCTTGTTCTTTGAATGAGATTTATTTATTCTTTTTTCTGTGACATTGTGTTATAAAAGTGTATTTTTTTTGTTTAAACTTTCGTTAAAATGTACAGACCACTACAGTTTTCTTTCATTTTCAATTCGAAGTGTACAGGAAATGTTTTGAATAAAAAACTATTTAGGATAGATACGAAATGGAGATTTCAAAGCTAAGTTCCGAAAAGAATTTGAATGGGATTTGAGGAATTCAAAGCATTTGCCATACATGCATGAAGAAATAAATGATACGAAATTATATTTTATTTTTTTCCTTCGCAGATATTTGGAATAAACAAAAAAATCACATTTAGGATTTCAAAATATTTTTTTGAAATTTCTCTGAAATATTTGATGAATATTCTTCAGTTATATTATAAAGATAAATATTTCTATACACTTAAAACTAATTTAAATCTTATTTCTTTATTAATATTTATAAGTCATATGTTTTACATTTATTTTAAATAACAATAAATAATTAATTATTTTTCTTCCCGTTTATCCTAATAATTTAGCATATATTTTAATGGTGGAATTAAGACGAAGAGAGAGATTTGGCATTTTAAACTTGTTAAATGCTACATAGGTGGCAAAGAAGCCTTTCGTGATTTCAAAGTTAAAAATGTAGCTGGACATAAAACGACCGTCACTGCCTCATACTCTAAAATGTCTAAAACGAGAAAACATTAAAGCATCGGAAATAAGATCAATACAACTAAAAGACCATAATTGTTTTCTATAGTGAAACGAAGATACTCGTATTTGTACAAAAACTTCTGATCGCTATATTGAGATACGTTGCAAGAGGAACTGCTATCCTGAGTGAACAAAATGTACCTCGCCATAAATAAACTATCAAGCTTAAATGCAGAGTCGGTATGAAACAAATTTTATTAGAACACTGGCAAATATGGGCTGTCAGGGTGGGGGTGGGAGTCTAAGATCGACGGCTGACATTTTCACATGTCGGCCTTCCACATCAATAATAAAAAAAATGTAGTTATCCATCATCAAATCCTCTAAAATTCTCCCAAACAACAATCAGTCTCACCGATAACACATCCTTCCTCAATTTTGAATCAAAATAGTATATAAATAGTCAGAAATTACATTTGGAAATTATCAGCAAATCCATATAAGGTAGAAGAAAAAAAAATATAGAAAAAAATTAGTAAAAGCAAAATGAAAAGCAATAAGAAATAAAATATAAAATGATCGAACGATTGTAAATAAAAGATAGATCAGTATAATTAAGAAGTGGCATGTGGATATGCCTTTATCTATAGTATAGTCCAACCATCACTACTAGGTAAGGCATCCTGTTTGGTTTGAAGGTAGAATCCTATTTCTATTTCCATACATTTTCAATTTACTTTTTCTTTTTCTTAGTTCGTAATTTGGCGTTTCATATTTAAATGTCAAGCCACAGTGTCTGTTTTTAAAGCCAGTTTGTTTTTTCCCAATAAAAAAAATGGATGAGTTTTATTATAATTCATTGTTAGGGTGTTATTTTATTTTGTTCATAATTGGATTGATGATTTTCATTTTTTTTCGTATGATTACCAACACGAGTGAGAGGGATCAGTAAATTGAATCGATTTTTTTTCTATACAACTCATGTTTCAATTGCGCAATCCTTGGTTTCTTTAAACTGGTATAATTTCTGTTATGAATTTTAACTAACCATCTACTAATTGAAAAATTCTATAACCTTTTTCCATTTCCTTTTGAAAGGGAACAAACGCAAACATATTTATGTTATATCCTATACATTTTAACATTTTGATTAATGGAAGGAAAATTATTTTATTCACTCAAAAATTTTGTTTCCTTTAGTATTGAAAATGCAGAACGTGGATTCGCTGATAAAGAAAAAAAAGAAGAGTGGTATAAAATAGTATCAATCATGTGTAAACGTATTTGAATAAATAGAGTTTGAAAGACTACGATGAGTTCCGCCTTTAAAACAATACAATGTGAACACATAATCTATCTTTTTTATTTAAAATGCATTATCTTTTTTACATATCGCATTGTTATTTGCATGTTTCTATAATGGCAGAAAATTATAAAACTCTTGATTCTTAGTTCCCGAAAAATAATTATGCTTCAAAACTATGACTCCAAATAAAGGTGACTAGATTCTTTGTCTTAGTTATATGGTATCTACTTAAACAATAGTTCTATAGTTAGAGAAAATATATAATAATACTTTAAGAAAAATGTTTTTTAGAATTAATAAATACTTCTGTACAGTCGACGATCCCGCCACTACTAAACCAAGCAGTATCGATAGGATTAGGTATTAAATAAACTGTTGGGGAAATTAGAAGATATGCATTTTTAAAAACATTTCTGTTCTGTTAGTCTTATTTAATGAAATAATCTTGTAATATTAACTTTCTAAGCAGAACAGTCTCCTTCTCTTAAAATATGAACTTTCTAAGCAGAACAGTCTCCTTCTTTTGAGGCAGAAATCAAAAATAGTTTTTCTGCGTCGAATGTCATTATTCAAACTCATATTAGACAATTTCAATACCGATCTCGAGAATGATACGCCAAACAACTGTGGGCTTTTAAAATTCAGATCAGAAAGTATGAAGTTCAGAGATACATAATTCTATTCTTTACAGATCCATTTATTCAAAAGTTTATTGTGACAAAATATTAGAACATTTGTTTATTTAAAACCTTATTTCGTCAAAATTGATTTAATGATATTTCAAAATTGATTTCATAACGTAAAAATACATTGAGAAAATTCAGATCTTGCAGTTTGATAAAAATTGCCATGATTTATCTTTATTATATCAATAATATATTTATTGAAACCATATTTACATTTTTGATCCAACAGATCTAATATATGTCTTCTCTAAAGGCTTAAAAAACAGATTCTTCACCATGATTGAAATGAACACCCTGTGTATTAATCAAGGTTTTGTAACTAGATAATTGTTTGAATTTCTTGACATTTTTAAAAAAAATTTAATATTAATAATTTAAGTAGGAATAGTACGAAGAAATATTAAATTTTTATCTACAGTTTTCTAAAATAATCCACTAAAATTTTGACAGGATTTAAATATATATATATATGTGTGTGTGTGTGCGTGTGTGTGTGTGTGCGTGTGTGTGTGTGTGTGTGTGTGTGTGTGTGTGCGTGTGTGTGTGTGTGTGTTTTAGTCACTTTTTTGTTCTTATATTCTTTAAATTTGAATCCAAAACATTTTTTGTACAATAAACAGTTTGGGGAAAAAGAATAATAAACATAACCAATACAATTCAGAAAAGGAATATTTCCTTCTTCCTCTTTCCGTTAAATACAAGATCTATAGAGACATATCTGTCACACATTTCCATCGCTTAGTCTCCACAAAGTCCAAGATAAATTAGGAAACGGATTTCACAGAGATTACTGCAGCTGACACAATCCTATCAGAGAGACAAATGAAAAGTTTTTAGAACTATTTCATTTTGTTTTTATCATCATTCCTTTTTTTTATTCTTGGGATAAAGATCAATTTCTGTTTCTACCTTTGCGCGAGGCGTTAACTATGTTCGGTGGCTTTTTCAAAGTATAAATAAGCGAATAAATAAATAACTTGATATATAGGTACCTAAAGAAAAATATTTCTTGATTCTTTTTGCTATTCGCTTTGTGTTCTGTAAATCGAGATTCTGTCAGCTGAGGTCATTTATCAAAGTTGTTGCTCTGACACCTTAGGAGGAAAAGAACGAAATGTGCATGTATTTTGGTAGGGAAAAATACAAAAAAGAAGGAAGACCATATAGAGAAAAAGGTTACAAGTTTTATCAGTTTCATATCCCAAGTAGTCTGTTGAAAGTATTTCCTCTAAATGTTCCAGTTTACTTCTCTGAGTGTGGTGAAAATATTCTGAAAGGACATAGGAATTTGTTACTTCATGGAATGTTGTGCATTTTGCATTGACATTTAATGTTGGTGACAGATAATTAATTCAGTTTCACAGGAGTTTACTCAGAGATATGCTTATGAAACACAAATAATTCCATATCGTTAAGATGTAAAAAAAAATCACGGTTAAGGATTCGACAAGATAACAATAATATTTTTCGAATGTGTGCTACAAGTTTTAAAAAATCTGAAAAAAAAAATCTTGAAATTATGAAAAAAATATAAAAGTATTTAATTTTTTAATTCCAAGATTTATCATAGAGCACAAACAAATACGAAACAATTAATTCTCTTTTATATTAAAAGATGATAATACTTATATGTTATGTAGCGTGTATGATCAGTAAATATGAAAGTCTTAAAAGCCACACGCGCATGTAAAAACAATGTCACGCTTGTTAGATGATTAATAAGTAGTAAAAAAGTGCTTAAAATTTTATATAGAATTTTAATAAAAATAAATAAAACTGTTTATGATATTTTCTCAATAACTCACAGGCAATTATAATGCGAAACCCATTTTTACAGTGCTTTAATATTTTTATAAATAATCTTCTGAGGTCTATCAATTTTGTTTTACATATTTTTAGCTTTTAATTAAAAAAAAAATACTTAATGTGTTTAAATATTAGCATCAATATATTTTTTTTCCAATTTAAATATTGAATTTGCATTCAATATTTAAATATATTCAAAATATCTTTTGAACCTGATAAGTATTAATTTAAATATTAAATTAATATTTAACAATAATTAATATAATGTAATATTAAATAAATATTAAAGTAAACCAAAAATATATGAATATTAAAGTATTAATATGCTACGATATTCTATATTAGTATTTCTTAACTCCTTTAAAAATTTCATTTCCTTTGCTAAAATAGATTAGATTAGATTTTTTTTATTATAATACTTTTCTTGGTTTTAATAAATACAAAAAGGTTTTTACACATAAATAAATGTTGAGTTGGCTATTTTTTCCTGCACACTTATGTTAAGAAGTCATAATAAATTCTTTTTGATGTAAATCAATACGAAATATCTTTATTTACTATGTTGTCTGTTAGAGTTTCATGGCTTCTTTAATTAATATAATTAATAAAATCACATAAAAATAATCAATTTAATTTAATTTCATTAATCTAATTTAATTTCATTAATAATAATAATTAATTTTATTTATCGCCATTTTTATTCATATGTATATTAAATTCCATTTGTGCATTTTATATGTCTTCTTTGCCGGCGTCCTGGCATAGGGGTAGCGCGTCTTCCCCGTGATCTGGGCGTCCCGGGTTCGAGTCCCGGTTTGGGCATGGTTGTTCTTCTGTTGTTCTATCTGTGAGATGTGTGAATGTGCCCTCCTGTAAAAAGGTGATGCGTGAGTGGCAAAGTCGTACTCTTGGCCCTAGTTGGCGCTGCTATAAAAAATAAGAGACGTTCCACTCAGGCTTAAATCGCTGTCTTCGTAACAGCGGGCTTGTCAGTGGCAAGTGCCATAAGAAACAAACAAACAAACAAACAATATGCCTTCTTTAAAGAGATTAACTAACATATATTCATGTTATTTACCAAAACACCACTGTCTTTAAGGTTCCAAATAATTTCTCAACACATTCTTGTTCTCTTTCCCTAGAGAAAAAGGACCTTGTCCTTTCATGTTATCAGTATATTTCAGACAATATGTTTACAACAAGAGCGCAAATTCTAAAATACATTTTAATATTTTGCGAATGTTTGCAAAGAATATTCTAATTGAACTTACATCGACACTCATATTACAGACGTTTTGCCCGCTCCCCAATTGAAACTGCTGAAATAATAATTTCATCTATTACGAGTATAAATTATGCTGACAAATAATTTTCGACACTTTTTTTTTTAATTAAATAACTTTTCGACACTACATTTCATAGAATTCAGAATAAAGGGAGTGCAATGAAATGAGAATATACAGAAAATAACATTGATTCCTTTGAAAATGTCATTTTTTTAATATAATCTTTGGCAATGCTTATATAAAATAAAAAAAAAATAATAAAACCAAAAATGAAAGAATGCGTTTACGAAAAATGTTTTCTTATACAAGTGTGCGATCAATAATATATGAATTTCAAGTTTTTTTTCTTTTGAAATAATTAGAATGAATATATTTGCATTACCTATTCTAAGATATATATATATATATATATATATATATAGTATCAAAATTATGCATTTTTGTTTTTGTTTAAATGTGAGATTTGCTGAATTGTCTTTTAAAAAAAATATATAAATTAGATATAAAAAAATTTGCTGATTTATTTAATTGATAAAATGTAACATTTGAAAATTCCATCGTTCTCATAAACACACATTTATTTGTCTCTGTGCATGTTACGAAACTAATTTGTAGTAAAATAATACCACACTCATTATTTATGCTTTAATTGTCACAATATAATGAAGAAAAATATACCAACTGAAAAGGTTATTTTAATTTAAAATAGCATTCCAGTTATTATATCCCACAACGAAGCATAAAATATAACAAATGAAAAACTATGGATAACTCATTACTATGGATTTCCGCCCCCCCCCCGAAGACACTTTAGTCTTTGGACTATTTATCGCCTTCGGTGTGATTTAAATTAAAGATAATTAGAAAATAAGATATTCAATAATAAGATATATGTTCTTTATATAAAGAATGTTGCTACAGAAAACTGTAAACAAAAATCCTATACCCACTTTTGATACCAAATTATTACGGAAATATTCTCCAGAAAATTAACTAAAGTGTGTTTATGGAATCACACTCAACATACATCAGTAAAAAGTAAGGACGTTTATTAACACGACAACACGAAGCGCAGACAGCAGAAACACAGACGATACGTACAGAAGAAACAGTGAGTATCCCACAAGTAGTACTAAACAACCAAATAAGAACACAAAAAGGCCAGACAGAACTCAGCAAGAAGAGAGGTTCATGTAGCAAGAAGAGAAGTTCATATAGCAAGAAGAGAAGTTCATGTAGTTATTTATTATGGTCCCTCTAAACGTCTGCTATTCTTTACTGTTTCTTCGCTTTGGCTGTACTCAACTGATCCAGCTGACTAAACACTTATTAATTATAGGACTGAAGAGATATGGGGTCCAAGCTCGCTCTGCCAGCCTTTTAGATCTTCTGGATCAGGGCACAGAAGGTTGTGGAAGATTCAGCATAATTCACCTCCTGTTGGTCCTATAGAGAAATGCCAAGTTTGTCGCCATGCCCTGAAGTCATTTATTTATCCGACATTCATTCATTAGAGATATACTTAAAACTGTGTTTCTTGTGGTAGAACTAACTGTGCTAGGAAGCAACATTAGATATTTGTAACAATATTATTATTTCCAGATAGTGTATCTAAAAATAAAACGATATTTGCAAATACAATGACCTGTTGTTCGATTTTTGGTTAACAATTTTTGACAAGCAACGTTCTAAATGATGCTACTTGGAATGATGACAATTGGAATACAAAATGCTCTTGGAATGTCACATTCACAAATCGAAGACGGAAAAATCACAGGAATTCCATTCTCATGGAATCAGCAACTATCCAACAACCGGAAAGCGAGTCTGATCGTCACTTTTTCATTCGGAATTCAATTTTCTTCAATATTTCGTAAAAGTCTAACGAATGTATGGTCAATATTAAATTCTTCAAAATTAAAGAGCAGAAGGCATAGGTAATGCATGAAAAGACTTGCTGGATTCTTTCATATTAGTTGTTCATAATTCGGATTCACACGAAAACTGTGTGAATATTTAATTTTATTTGTTTAAATTAAAGGAAAGTTGTAGGATTTAAACATAAAAGAATATTTATTCTATTATTACAACTTAATTTATTTTTACAAATGATTTGTATGTTTGTTAAACTTTAATATTACTATCCTAAACAATGAATAAAAATATGTATAATGAATTAATTTCAAATAGTCATTTCTTTTATTGGTAAAACTAAGCAGCTTACAGTAAGATCTTTCCTAACTGAGGTCCTAAAGTTCAAGCTGAATAATGTAATGCACTTTAGAGTTTCCCAACTTGAAACGCAGTCTTGAACATGGCGCTTTAACTATCACAACCCTTAACTAGACCTTCAGCTAGACAAATGAAGCAGTCTCTCCAACATGAATTCCAAACTATTGTCTAATGATCGTTTAGTCTATTGACTAACTAATCAATAGTGGGGAATCAAAATATTCATTAGTTAAATATATGATGATCCAGTGTAGTACAGTTCGAAACAGGCGAATTCCTACGTAATGCAGTTCTCATATAGTATTTACCCATTGTAGTAGAGTAACATGTAGTATTCTATATGCAGCTTAGAATAGTTACTTAGTAGTATTCTAACGATCACACAGTTTGCCAGTTAACTATTCCCTTCTTATCCTGAATGAGAATTGGAAGTGTCCTTGGAATTAAATATTCGTAATCTAAATATAGGCAAGCTGGTTCAAGATTAAATTTCTCAGAATTAATATTTTAAAATCGAAAGGAAATTACGTCCATGAATTAATCCCTTATATTTCATTAATTTTGGGAGAATATGAATATATTCTATAAAAAATGATATAATATAATTTTTTTTTTAATTTCTTTTGTAAATATATTAAATATTTACTTCTTTTGAGTGGGATACAATTTTACATAATAATGATTTTGTTAAGTACTATTTGAAATGAATTATTCTTAAAACAGAATTGACAGTATTTTCACATCTTTTTATCTAATAAAATTATTTTATTGAATTGAAATCATGGATTATTCTTTAGTGAATTTTTTAAGATTAAGTTGTGTTATCATAATCAATAACAATATAAGGTAAGGAAAGAAATCCTTTAACAAAATTTTCAGACTTCCATTCATTTGGTATGTTATCAAATTACAAACCAAAAATTATGAAAATTTATAAATTAAAAAAAAAAACTTTAATGCAGATGCCAAATTTGGCAAATTTCATAATCACCGCTTGTCAAAAGCTCGCTAGTTTGGGTTGTTTATATGTTTGAATCTGTGGTAAGTTCAGGAGAATGATGTATTTTAGTTTAATAGTAGCAAAAAAATGAAGTCCATTACTACAATATCAGTGATAAATTATATTTAAAGCTAGTTGACATTTACATATTTTTTTAATAATTTAGCTCCAACAAAATATCTACATAAAAGAGTTCACTTAAGTGTAACCATATTACAATGTAACATCATGCAGTCAAGAAATATAGGTTCTATAAATGGCGATAAATGTTTTATACCACGCCTCTCTATCAAGAAAATTCGGTAAGACATTAATAAGGCAATAGGTATCATGAGCATTGATATGAAACAATGAATTTCTTAATCAGTATAATGAATGTTTAATAATTCATTCGATGTTTTTCATCAAGAAAATGTATCATGCAATAGAGGATTTTCAATTATTTCTTTGGAAAAAGCAAGTGAGCGTAAGAAATTGCTAATGAACCATTTAGAGGTCATGCGCTTTCTTCTGAATTTAAAAAGTGTGAAATCAGTTCGTGATTTGGGTAGGTGAATTCAGTCATTGAATTTCCCTATAAGTAATGCTCTTTAGAATAATTTTTTTTTTTTTCAATTCTCTCAAAACTGGAGGATGCGAATGGCCAGGTGGAAGCTGATGATATACCTTGATGCATAAGATTTCATAGGGAAAAAAATTCCGGAATCCGGACAATGGTTGGGATGGAAGACTGTGGCAATAGTTTTCCTTATTATTTTAAATATGGATAGTATTAGCTATAATAATATTATATAATTTATCTGACTCTCTATTTCTAGAGTGTCTTCTTTCATGATTATTAGTTTTGATTTTTATCATATATAGCAATTATCACAAAAAATCATACAAAATCATATTTATTTTTTTTACTTTGTTTTGATAATTTTATATAAAGTTTTAATTGTTTTGATTTTGATAGCATTCATCTTGCCATTGGCAGCGCCACGTGGATATTGCTGTACCATTTATAAATGGAGGAAAAAAAATTACCAACTTCTTTAAGTTCCATTGCATTTATCTTTCCACTGGAAAGATTCGAATTGTTCAAATTAAGGCAGAAAATTTAGCAACATGAAAGGCAATTTAAGGGTTCAGTATAAAGGTAATTTTACAAGAGACAATTTAAATTTTAAGATTTAGATCCTCGAAAGGGAGGACGAAGTTTTCCAGCGCATTTTGAAAAAAACTTTGAAAATGCCTTGCGTTTTCCATTATACCATTGCTGATTCTAGCTCGTACATGCAAAAGTGGAGAAGAGGATGAGTGTTTCGTTCTTACTTATTGCAAGAGTTCCCGAGTGCATAGACCTATATCCTCGCATTGAACATTTCTAACGAATTCTCTAAGATGAATCTGAACTATATGGATATAATGGAAGGAACACACGATTGTGAAACAGAATATGATGTTGAATATCCTTTAATTACAGCAAAATGATACAATAAAATTTAGATATGAGATGCCATTATTCTGCACTACTAAATATAATTATACCTTCAGTATAGAACTATGAGAGGGCAGGACTACGAATAATACAGCTGCTGTTAGAGAATGCAATGAATAATGTGATTGTCTATCTCAGAACAATTAAATGTAATTATAGACCATGTTTCCTATATATGCTGTTGCCATGCAAAAGCACTTTGTAAGCAGTTAAATTTGGTCTTTGTGTAAAGGTAGATCAATGCGATCGTTCGGACAAAATTTGAAATATATCAGCATAATCGTTTATTCATTTGAAAGTAAATATATCTGCACATGAAACAAATTATTAATATTATTATATTAAATCACCATAATCACATTCCATAGATTTCAAATCGGAGTTGTAGTATTTATTATGCTTGAAGGCTGTTAGTGTTTATTTAAAAATTTTTTTTCCGTATTTTAGAATGGAAAAAAAATAATATAAAATAACATTATGAATTATATTTTCCAATTAAGCTACAGTTAACACTCGTTCAAATGAAAAAAATCAATAAATTTCATCGAAAAGAAAAAGAAAGAACTTTCAATGCCAAGAAATATTTTAGTCTTATATGAAATCCAGGAAAATATTTAAATCCAGATTTAATAACTGTATTATTCTAGTTGGAAATAAAAAAGCGTATCTTCTGTTTTTCATTCCCTTTTCTTTCAAGGCTAATGATGTTCCACCTCATTTCTTTTATATAAGGAAGCATTAGGGCACTCAGCGTACAAATCTTTTTAAACTTTGTAGCTAAAGAAGGAATATGCAAGTCTATATTTTAATATCGGTTCATTAGGTTGAAAAGTTTTAAAGCTTCTTTTTCTTCTAAAACAACAAAAACTGAAAGATTTTGCAATTTGGCATGAAAAACTATAAATTGCAAATAAGTTATGTTTTTGTTTTCGATGCATTTTTAACTTCCTTTCTTTGTTAAAATATATTTTTATGGAAAGAAATTGTAATGTGGAAGAAATTTCTTTAACTTGGAAACGGAAATTGTTTAATTTGTTAGGTGGAAACTCCGAAAGTTTGATTTAAAATAAAGAAGTTTGTTTTGTTTTTTAATTTAGAAATTCGTTTTTTTTTCTCCTTGAAACATTTTAGAACAAGATAATTCACATAATCAGATATTTTATTTGTAATGTCAATAAGAAATTTCTTTCTGAAAAACTAATTTTCCAACAATCTCTTTAATAATGTAAAAACTTTTTTGGAAGTACATAACTACTTTTGTATAACATTTCTATATAAATTTTTGTTTTTTATCAGTGTTTATAGTTATAAATTTATGAATTTTTGAATGCAGAAAATAATTCATAGAAATTCTAATTAATAAACTGGAATTGATTCTAAAGTGTGAATTTGTGAATATCTCACAAATGATTTTCAGTAAAAATGCGTATGAAATACAAGTTTTTATTTTCATTAACGAACTTTTGCCTGTTCTCATTTGAAATTATTAGATATTCCGATAAAAATACTTCTTAAGGAGTCAACGAACTTTGCAGTAATATATAAAATTCGTTGAAAAAACTCATAAACAAAAATATTTTCACGATTCCTTTCCTTCTAGAATAGTCTAGTTTGTAAGAAATGAAATATTTTGCATTTCGGCAGGTAAATCCATTAAATGTTAAATGGAAATTTTCCTTTCATATTTGAAGATGCAATTTACAAATCTTCTGCTTTAATAAAATTCTTTATGAAAATCAGGATAAAAGTTTCTTTTGGAAAAGAGAATTGCTTAATATGCCTTTCGGAAATTGAGAAAGTTTTTCTCTAAGTATAACGCCTTTTTTTCCCCTTACTTGTTTTATCTCTGAGCATTTTGCATAAATTACGACCGGAGATCGATTTCAAAATCTACTTAGGAGATCAAGAAGATCAAAGGATAAATAAAGCGCAAATCATATTTTTCTGAATCCTCCTAAATAAGTGATTAGAAGAAGTACAGGAACTACATAAATATAAGATATTCAAAAGCACACTATTTCGTTACAAATCACACAGGGAAACAAATCATTTAGTATTAAGGAGAAAGTGCACTCTATTAGACACTTTCGAGAATTATTCAGTGAGGTTTATGAAATTTTTATGCATATGTATTAAAATATAAATACGTCAAATTTCTTAAAAAAACATTTTGAAACAAAATATATTATTTTAAAAAAATGTATATATATTATTTAAAAAAATTCAAAATATTCCAAGGCAATTTAATTTTTTTTTTCCTATTAACCTGTAAATTTATTTGGAAAAAAACTAAGTATGATTTTGTAATTCCAATTAAATGCCAATTACTTAGAAATATTTTTTATGCAAACTATTTTTATGCATATATATATATATATATATATATATATATATATATATATATATATATATATATATATATATTAGGCAGAAAAATGTCATAAGCAGTTGACTTTTAAATTATGAAGTTTTCAGATATTATTTATAATTTTTTTTTATTTAGAATTTTTTATTGTTCCGAGTAACTGTTTACAAATGAAGAAAAGCATTATGACTATGCAGACGATCACCTAAATGTTAGTAAATGCGCTTTTCGTGTATACACATATATTTTTTTTCTTACGAGAACGTAAAATAACAAATTTAATACTTTCTTTATAAAAAATAGAAAAAGAAAAAAGAAAAAAAAATTACGACAGTTTAAAATTTCGACACAAATACTTTTTTTAAAATGACACGATTTACTTTATCCTCCAATTGTTTTCCTGCCTTCATTGATTAGGAATTCTCACTAGTCTATCTGCAGGAGCACATAGTGATGTGAAATTACAGAGCATAATATGAAAAAATGTTAATATGTGGCTTAATGCTTAATAGTGGGATCATTACATTTTAATCCAAAACCACTTCTTATCGCCTTTTATAAAAAAATTTTTCATTATTTCTTACAATTTTAATAGTAATTGTATAAGCTGCCATTGTACTTTCGATAAATATCAACACGCTTTCGTACTGAATATAAAATTAATTTTTAATGTTATTTTCCTTACAAGATAATTGAAAAATCAGTTATGAGTCTGTTTTTATCATCAAAATGAACTTTTCAGCCATCGGACAAATAATTATAATTTAAATTAATCTCCAAACACACAGAAAAATATTTTATAGTTTCGAAAAGTAACAAATGATCTATTTACATAAAGCGCTAATATACGAGACACAGTTATCATTCTTTTTATGTACTAGTCGCCTCTGCAAATTAGCTGATTCGTCGAGCATATTGGTTATGTTTAATTTTTGATAAATCGTTTGGATATATCTAAATACTTATGATTCCATGAAATTGTCTGACATTGCAGCTGCATTATTTTGATTATTTTACTTAAGTTCCGTTTAATGTGTGCATGAAAATTTTGCAATAAGGACAGTTTTATAGCAAAAAAAAAAAAAAAAAAAAAAAAATTTAGTGAGGTAAATATAAGATTATCTATCTTCGAATTGTTTCTCTAATTGTATACAGATATTAACTAAATGTTGTTAATTGTATAGATTATATTGTTTGTTGTTTTGAAATTACACAGACATTAACTAAACAAAATTCTTCTTCTTTAGATTTCAGTAATGAAAGAAAATCACGTTCTAAAATATTTGATTAAATAATGAAAACAGTTTGAACTTTTGTGGCATAATGTAATGTACTGTTGAAAATTATCCAATATAAATATATTTTTACAAACTTCCAATACTTGGCAAAAATTCGAATGATTATGAAATTGGGAATTTAAAAAGATATATATTTTTTTTAAATTGCCAATCAGTGTAAAACTTGTTTTGGGGATATTTTATTTTCAAAATATCGTGGAAAAAGCCAGAATTTAGATTAATTTTTAATGAATTAAATTTCTAATTAAAATTTCAAAAAAACTTTCTCCCAGCTTTCACGCCCACCATCCAAGACATATATGTACCAAATTTGGTTGCTGTAGGTCAATAAATCTGGCCAATGAAAGACCAAACACACAAAGACACACATGCACTTTTATTATTAGTAGAGATTGTTTAGTGGTAATATTTAAATATGACATAAACATTATAATTATATACATAACATTTTTAATTTAATTTCTTTTGTAATACATTTGTGAGCATTACTCTTGAAATCTGTGAAATTTTCAGGTAATTATTAAAAGATATATATTTTATAAATGGAAATTATCTTTTAATCCAATATAGACTCACATAATTGCTGTCGAATAATTTGCATCACTTTTTTTAAAGGCATTTCTAAAATAAGTAACTTTCAAGGCATCTTTTATTTTCCCTGGATGGAAAGCACATTTGAAACCATATTTAATGGTTGTGGATTCTATTCCATTTCATTTGAAATGCAACAGAAATTTTTTTTTTCTGTTTCTTTTTTAAAAGCAAATGATGGTTTATCGTGCTTTGACTTTTCATGCAAAGAAGCACTAAAAACTGCCTCAGCGCGCAAAACACTCTCTGAATATTCAGCAAACGAAGAAATATCCAGTTCGAACTTTTATCTTAGTCCCATTTGGTGCATAAATTGTAGACTTTTTTCTTTTTTATGCTTTTGGAAAAATTGAAGGATTTTTTGCATTTCAATATTTAAAATCATTAAATTGTACATAACTTCCTCCACAATTTAAGATACAATTTCAACGTTTTCTATTTAAATAATTCAAGAAATTTTGATTTGAAAATCGACATTAAGTTGTTCATATGACCTTAGGGAAAGGACAGTGTGATGTTTTTCATGTAAATTGAGAATATAGAAAATGCCAAATTTCAGATATATGCTTTCTTTTGGTACAACATTTAACTGAAACTAAACATATTAATTGGGTATCTGATTTGTGGCAAGGATTTATTTTGCATCACAGCCTTTATAATTTATTTGTGAAATATTTTTTTTGAAAAAACACTTGTATTCACGCTTATTTTCTATTTATAATTTACTTATACACGAATATATCACAAGCGAATGCTTTCAAAACTGTTGACTTCCATTCATAATAGCAATCAAGCGAAAAAATCCCTTCCCATGATTCTAAAATTTATTTGGAACTAATTCCGATTCCTCATGTACTAACATTAATTTTGACAATTATTTACCAAATTTTTAAATATGGTAGCTTTGCTTTGTACATTTGCCAGAAGATTCCCAGTGATAACTTCGAAACAATAATTGTCGAATCAAACACAGAGTTGGAATATTTGTCGGCAAAATTCATCTTTGTAGAATACCTTTGGTGTCTCCTTTCGAATTTATAATTGTTTTTATAATTAATCTGAATTATTAGAGCGATATATTTAGGAAATGTAATGTTTTGAAATCTTGTAGATATGGAGGAATTGATTTAAAAAAAATCGAATGATATAAATTGTGTGATATGAATATGGGTTGAAATTTACATAACGGAAGGAAATCCATTTTTTGCAGACAAAGGGGATATGTATTTCAGGTTATGAGATTTATTTTAATTTTGTAGTGTTCTCTGAAGTCAAAACATGAACACTGATTGTAGGAAACTGCCCTCTCAAAACATGATATATTATTGTTTTCAAAATTTACCTGGAATGGTGGCATAAAAAATATATCAATTTGTGGATCAAAATTTATTTCATTTCCTTTCTTTCCATTACATCTTACTGCATTGCATTTCTGCCTGACGTTTATACCATATGATCAAAATATGTCATAAAAACTGTCTTGTGAAACTCTTTCAGAATTCGTAACAAATTTTCTTTTATCGAATTAAGGAACCGAAATCGAAACAGCGAAGAAGCGGTACCTACCTTGGAAATAAGATAAAATCACACGGTGCTATAATAAGTGAATATGGAGCTTGTGAAACGCATTTAATGATTATTTTACGAAACCACGAATGCTAATTCACTATAAAAAAGATTAATTATCATAATGCAAAGTCCATACAAGAGTTTATTGTTTTCTACGTTTCCCGTATAGGAATTTGTTTAATAATGCCTGTAATTATTGAATGAATACCAAGTACTAACTTACTAATTGGTGTGTGAGTGATTAGACGAAGCGTATGATTTTGTAGTTTAATTAGTCTATGACGGATTCTTTAGCTGGTCTAAAATTTTCATTTGTCCATCAAAGATTTTGTTTCAAATAAGCAATTGTCTCTAAACGTTTTTCGTATTATTTCAAATATTTTTGTCGCAAGAATAGATGGGTGCAAATACATTTTTTACTCAATTACTACAGTCATTCAGGGAAATAAAATTAATATAAACTTAATACTTAAAACTTATATCTCATCACAAATTTATTTTCGTACAGTAAAATTTAATTAAGTCTTGATTGTTGCCATACAATTGTAGAAGTTGTGCAAAATATTTGTTGAAAGTTGGACTGTAGGTGTATTTTAAATGAAATATTCATTATACTTTTTGAAGAAAATGACTTAAAACATCGGCTGAAGGAAATATTACTTTCTTAGATTTTTTGTAAAGTTCCGATATTTGTGATTTTATAAAGCATGAAGTTAAACTCTTTATAGAAATATAGGATTAAAAATATTTGGGGAAGAATTTCATTGTATGTTTAGATATTTGAATGTCCGAGCTTTTGTCATTTAATGTACTTTTTTTCTCTCTTTCCTTCTCTATCATTTTTAGAAGTAAACGTGTTTTTCCATTTATGTTACTTAGACAGAATATTTTACCTACAGCTACCAAATTTGGCACATATTTAAATTAGTACGATTATTTTAAATACTTTTTGAATAGTTGAATTTATGAAAAATTATCATGATTTTTTAGAGGAAAGTTCCTTATTACTTTCTAAAATATTATTGCACAATAATGTTTCATAAGTCGTTTAAAATTTTAAAACGCCCTTTTCTAATGATGGCAATTTAATAATCTCGAAAAATATTGCTGAATTTTTAGAATTTTTGAAATTATTTCTTTATTTTCTAACGATAGAATACTTTGTTGCCCTGATATGCAAGCAAGTTTCATAGTTTAGTCAAATATTTAACCCTTAACTGGGGACGTGCGTTCTATGAGACCGCTAGCGATGGATTTTCGGTCACCCCTATTCTTATTTTAGCTCAATTGAATGGATTGACCCAGTAGCTTCCGGTTTTGTGACCTTCAATACACTTGCACTTTTTCAACCGATTTCAGTGGATGCTTTTTTAAATAATTGAGTTATTTCTTTTCGCACGGTTTCAAAGACAGCACCTCCCTGTTAGTGTCCCAGTGATAAACAAGGCTTAGCAGATGGCGCTAAAACTTGGGCCCCGAAATATCATTCAATTTACTTATCCTATTACGAAGCAGTACTCCAGACACTTTTAAATGAAGCAGAAAGTTACTTTAGTGATAAGGATAATTGTACAGAATAGTTTTTCGATGAAAGTTCGCATTCAACTGATTCCGATATGTATGTTCAAACATAATTAATATTTCTAGTAATAATGTATTTTGAAAAAAAAAAATATGAAATATATTTATATACCAAGATATATATATACAGAATTTATAGGTTGATTTTTATACTTGTTCTTAACTTATATGTTTAAAATGCCCAAGAAAACCGTCCTATGAAAGTCACACAAGCCGATAAAAAAAGGGCCAATTTTATCCATTGTCAATTTTTTTTATTTTTCATATAATTGTTGAATTTTACATTATATTGTCTTCTATATACCTTCATTTACTGTAAAATTAAATATGATTTAAAAAGTAAAAAGTAATATGTTTTTTCAAGAATATCATTTATTGTAACATGTAATTTGGGAAGAAAATGCATGTTCCAAAGCATTTACTTTTTTCAATGATAATATATTTTGAAAAATTTCTAAAAATATCTATATATCAAGAAAAATGTCTGCAAAGTATATTGTCAGTTTATCATACTAATGCATTCATTAGAAAATTTAATTTAAGTATAAATGAAATGCGGTCTCTTAAACTACACCTCCCCAGTTATGTCCCAAAATTTCACTTCCCCAGTTAAGGGTTAATCGTATGATTTTTTGCTATTGTTCAAATCTATGAATTAAATATTTATTTAACTATAGTCTGTAATTTGTAAGGTGAGTAAAAAAGGGAAGTTACTCTACCTTGAAAGTATAAAAGAGAAATAAACCGAATTCATAGGTTTCTAATAGAGCTATGATGTCATGAAACCATTAAAATAGAACAGTTTTAATGCCTTACAACTTGACGGAATCATAGACTCTTAGATACGTCTAACAATTTCATTGAAATTAATTATAATCAACATCCCCTGCGAATCAGGTAGTATCTAAAGGCGGCAAATACTGAATAAAAATTTCAATGAACAATTTATAGCAAATAATAAAAAGTTGAAGCATCGTGATTAATTTTTAAAAAAATAAATGAGTAGGATAATTATCTTTTTAAAAACGCTATGATGGCATGGTATTGACTTACATTAGAAAGTGTCACGTTCACAATGAATCGAACATATGAAAAACTACTAAAATAACAGCCCTTTATGTGAATTCGATGCTCAAAATCATATTGTTGGAAGAATCATGAGTATATATTTATATTGAAAATATTTGATATTAAATACAACCAATGTACCCCCGAACCAATGAGTCGTCAAAGTTACAAATAAAGTATAAATATTTGAAATGAAGTCGAAATGTTTATTCATTATTTAATTTATTTATTAAATATATTCAATTCTTGAAATGAATATATTATAGAATTGAATATATTATCTACTAGCTGAACCGACAAACGTTGTTCTGCCTTATAAATTATTTCTATTGAATATTCCGGTTGTTAATGAATGTATTGTAAGTGTGTAGGGATGGGATCTATGACAGAAAGAGGAATGGAGCACTGTAGACGATGATCGCCGATAAAACTAAAAAAACCAACCATTCATTTTCTCAATACAATGCATTTCATTAACCTAATGAACATATACATTGTTTGATCTCTTAAAAATTAAACGTAAAGTGAAAAAAGTAATATATTTTTTGTTCCTAAAGTGTAAAAATGAGATATAGAAAATCAATATTCATTTCGAAGAGCAATCTAATAGGAAATTGAACGCGTTTGGATTCGACTGGCACGTCTGTGAGAATCACTGGAATTCGTGGCAGCAAAACATTTTCGACTCGGAATTTGCCCTTCAAAATGGTTTTTTCGACAACGTTTTTCATCAATTTTTTAATGACCAATAGCGTGTCATTCATTACATAGCCATGGTGGATTTAAATTCCGAAGTAAAATAACCAGAGATCCAACTTTCAGTCGTAGAAGGTGTGGTGACATGCCTGGCAAATCCAGTAAGTTCAAAAACTCTGTTGGATAATTTCCAGCTTCGTTAGCATCGCAAACTGTATCGATCAGTTTGTATGATACCAAGTCGCCTGGCAACAACTGCTGTATCTTGAAGTTTAAATCGTCGACGTCCGCATTTTTTGCTGCCAAAATGGCTCTTTCTGCCATCCACGCATGATTTATATATTAAGTGCGTATATCGAATCAACGATAGTGCAGAAGTTAGTGGGCAATTTTATGCATACAGTATTTTCATAGACAGCAACTCTTCCATCACCGATATCTAACAATTGGTCCCAGAATGTGTCAGCAGATGGATCTTGTAGCATTTGGACGAGCGTGTTTCTTTTTAGCGGGAGTTTTTCAACATTGCGTCACAGTGGCGATGATTTCAAGCAAGCGTTGATCTCCTCAGTGTACGGTGAACGTGGATAGGAACACCCTAATCACCTAGCGTTGTGAAATATACTTTACGACCTATTCTCATACCTGACAAATACACATAAAAAATTTCATGAAAATCGGTCGAACCGTTTCGGAGGAGTTCGAACACAAACACCGTGACATGAGATTTTTATATATTAGATAAATTTTTGATCCTGAAGCCATAAGTACCTCATAACAATCAAAATACATATATCATACAGTGTGATTTGATGTATAGCAAATATATAATAATATAACTATGTGATAATACTTACATTTATATATTTTAATTAAAGATTGTTGAACAATGAAGCACTAATAATTAAAAAGCAAGAAGAATTCCACTGTATTACTTTTACTATAATATGAATTCAATTTATACTTCAGTCTAAATAACACGTGGTCGGCTATGCTAATACCAAAAATTGAAAAAGTAAGAACAATTGAATTTCATTGTATTGCGTTTACTACGAAATAAATTTAACTTATACTTTAGCCTCAGCAACACGTGGTGGTTATGCCATTAAATTGTAGCTTATGTGAAACGTTGGTACTTTTAACACAGCGCCATCTGTTAGAATACTTACTCAATCCAGTCAACAGATATCGCCATCTGTTAGAATCGCTTGGAGCTAACAAATAATTGTGGCTGTCAAATAATGAACAAATAATTTATTCCTTCTTAATACCTTCCTTCTTAGTATAAACCCTTTATGATGTATAATAAATCCTCTAACTTCAGTGATACAGATTCTGGCTTCCTCAGCTTAAAGGAAAGATTTTTTTTTAAGTTCTATATTCCACACATGAAGTTGCCATGAGATTTATTCCGTCATTGATACATTTGTCTGTTGCAATAATTCAAAATTCATTTACAAAATGAAATCAGTTTCAGAAACATTTATTAAATAATGATAAGCATTGTAGCTGAAGTGAATGATAGCCGAGTTGATGATAGCTGACATTACTTGATACGTACATGCAGTTTATTAGTAAAGAAATGAAAAACTGAAACGATTATTGTAACGATTGTTGTAAAATAGGTTAAGTAGTTTAAGAGTCCATCGCGGACAAACAACGTGACACGTAATTTATATATATTAAGATTTATAGAAAGACCTCGAATTTTAGACACTAATTAGTTAATAATAAAAGGTAATCAAATGGATTCTCCAAACCTACTGGATATTTGGGAAAAAATGACTCGTTTAAATAAACATTGAAAAAATAGCGTGACTTTACTAGAATAAAGATACATCAAGAAAACTTACAACCTGTGAGGATAAAATGAATTACCAATGAGATTTGCCAAAGAACGAGATTCGTGTTGAAATCCATATAAGGCCATGAAATCCTCATCTTGATGTATATATAGTGGGATATATTTGATGTTAAGGGATTCTTTGGATTGATGGGCTGCTGTACATTTACAGTTTAGATTACTTTGTGAAAGTCCTTTAAAAACAAAATGCAGGAATGCTTTGGAGTCGCATGAACATAAGTATTTGTTATCAACTCTATTCGATGCATATTTATTGAAGATTTAGGTGTTTTTTAGAGAATATGGGATTTAATTTCCTTAAGATATGTTTTCTATAAAAGTGTTTTATTTTAAAAAATATTGCTTCGTTTCAATAACTTCTGAAATATTTCATACAAAGTCGAAATTGAAAATCTTCCTTTATTAGTTTTACTATAAGTAAACTCCTATGTATTTAAGATACATTTGGAGGGGGGGGGGGAATCTTCTTAAAGATAAAACTAGATGCTATTTAGAATTTTCACATTGAAAGTGGATAAATATACTATTCCACTTTTATACAAACGTAAGATACATTTAAATTTATGAAGAAAGCACAAAATAGTTCTCACTTATGCATACTTAAGTCAAAGAATAGATTAAATAATATCTAATTCTCCTAAAGATATAAAAATTACAAAAAAAAATGTCTAAGAAGTAATTCAGGAATAAGAAGAAAATTGTATATTTTTTAAATCTCAAATGAAACACAAATATGGGCCAGTTCTTCTTGAAAGTGATCCAGAAAAATATACAGAATATAATCCTATCATATTGCATCTAATTCTTTTACCAGATATTTATCTCACATTGAGATTAAGTACTTCAAAATCATTGAACAAAAGAATTTTACACACTTTTCAAATAACAGGCTTTCTTGACACATTTTACCTGATATACCAAGAGAAAATATAGTAAAAATTTTAAAATGAACTGTTATTTGCAATTAAATTATCCAAACTTTGCTCTCAAAATCCATTGCGACTGACATATTTCTTAAGATTTTCCATATGAAGAGAATTATTAGTTCAATATGGTTAACTTTAATTACTGAAGATTTGAAGAAAGAAAATTATATTTAAACTCTATAGCGATAAGAATTCAACGCATATTTCACCCTTCTTTATGCAGAGAGTCGTATTGGAACTCATGGGATTCATTACATTGAGGTGGCAATATTTGTTTAAAGCAATACTTTATGACATATAATTCCTTCTGAGGTGGGAAGGAATTGGATTGGAAAATTATATATCGGTAATTTATGACTTATATCTCTTGTGGCTGCTAAGGTTAACGTTTACCATAAATGAGTGGATGTCATGAGATTTAAAGTACATTCACTATAAGATATTATTTTAGCATATTATTTTAAGTTCCATATTTTATGGACTATTCTATAGTTTAAAACTCACTAATCATTTTATGGTATTTTGATGTTATCAATGATTAAGTTCAATATGATAATGGCATATTATCTGAAACCCAGAATGAATGCTCTAAGTATGAAATACTTATGGGAGTTTCGAGTCAAATTGTGTTTAGAACGAAATATATTCTGAGCTGGATATTCATCTTCAGATAACAGTTTCCCTGTTACGGGCACTGGAAAACAGTATTATTATTTTAAATAAATCCACAACCTGATTTCTAATAACTCTACTTTTGTGTCGCATGGAAACTCTTACTAAAGAATGCGATTTTATCAAAATAATCAGTTTGTAAAGATAATACTGTTTTAAATTACAAAAAAAAAAAAAAAAAAAAAAAAAAAAATCATAATTTTCAGAATTTTTTAATGTTTTAGTTTCAGTATTTGGATTCTTTGGCCTTATTTATAATAAATATTAAGTGAGATTTTCTTCAGATACATCGAATTCGTTTTCAGAATAAGAGTACATAAGCAGTATCATTTCTTTAAGTATATCGTAATAAAACATATTTTGAAATTCCTTTTTATTCAAGCAACAGTTGTCCATATTAGAAATAATGGATTTTTTAAGAGAAATTTTCCCCCTAAAGCAAATTAAAACTTAACATATTTTAAGTTAAGGCTTCATTAACGACTAATATATTCATAATCACGGATATAGAAATATATTTCAGGAATGAAAGATTAAAGAATTCAATCTGTATCAACTAAAAATTAGTCATAATCTTTTTAATATTTTAATGCTTTTTGAATGCCCTAGGTTTAGTAAAAAGCAGTACATTGTTTTTACATTATAATTATCGATACCTTTTCATTCATATCCAACTTCTTGCCGCGTTAGCCTATAAAATCGAAACATGACTACGAAGTGTAGGTAAAAACTGCAACATAGGAAGTGGAATATTATTCTATGATACTGAGTCTCTCTGGTAGAGATACGGTAGGAGCAATCTTTGAGCAACAAAGACAATAGCAGAATTTATTTCATAATCTTATCTTGAAAGAATTTTATTTCATTATTTATATTAATTAATAGCTAATAATATTTATACTATTATTATTTATACTAAATAAGCAATTCGATGAAAATTAAGATTTATCGATTTTTGACAATAAGTCATTAAATCTTAATTTCCATCGAAATGCAATCTTGAGTTTCTCATCAACCTTCAGGCAGTTTCATTCTGTTGATTAGTTAGATAATGTCTACAATGTAAACGGATGAATACAGAGATGTAAGAAAAATATTCTTAACGTAATCATTAATAACTTTTCAGGGTCTAAAAAAGGGAGGGGGGAGGAGCATTTATCATATTCCCTTTCTATAATCATTTTTTGAAGATATTTTAGATTTTGAAATAGAAGAATTCGATATATTCCACAACATTATTTTTTTTTCTTTTATAAAAATTCTGTAAAAGACATCCTAGTTTCCAATGTGGAATATCATAACATAATAATATTTATAGTTTGATTCATTTATTTTTATATTATTTTTTAAGTATTTATTCTTAAATACAACAAAGTGAATGTTCACGAAAACTGTACATTTCATATCGTCATTTGAAGAAATATAATAACTAATACAGCAATCGATATTCTTGTAAACATATTGAAATTATGTACAATCTATTAAGATTCGAAATAAATAACATGCAATGAAAATTGGCCTTACTTAAATACTAAAATTTTTTAGCCATTCAAAAATGAATTTTTTGTAATAAAATGCATAATTGCTATTGAAAGCAAAAAATTATAATTAATTAAAGTAAAATTATTAAATTATAATTAAACCAAATTGTTAAATTGTAATTTAAGCAAAAATATTAAATTATTATTAAAGCCAAATTTTTAAATTATAATTAAAGCAAAACATTTCAATTAATCTTCGCTAAGAATTTAACTGCAAACATTTTCAGAATTACCATTTCTTTTTAAGAGCATAAAAATATTTATGTCTTCCTTGTCGAATGATTTAATTTTGCATCATACAGGTAGCATAACCTAATTTACTGAAAATATCTATCCTATAAAGACAACTGTGTTAAAATTAAATTAGAGAAACGAGATATTCAGTAAAAATAAGACTCAAAATCACACATAAGACTACAATAAGGAAATTCAAACAATATTCCTTATGGTTTAATTACTACATCAATTATATTTAATTCAATTATGTAGTAAAAGTGGCTCGTATAACGATTCGGTAATTTTATAATATTAAACGCTCAGCATAAACTGACACTTAAGCATTCGCAATTGAACTACGGATATGAGCTCATTTACGGAATGAGCTCATTATGGTAGATACAAGTTCATCTACCAAAAGCTGCTGATTTACTAAGAAGTTTGCTAAATATTTAGAAGAATTATTTACGTCTCTTTAGACTGATATTATAATTCGCAAACTTATGCCCGATACTCGGATTAAATTATATTTTTTGTTGAATATTAATATAGATATGCCTTAATATTTTATTAAAATGTAGCTCATTAAAACGTTTAAATAATTCATTGTGATGAATTCTCATTTTTTTAAATTTAATAAATAGTTCTATTTTAGGAATGCTCTGGCGTGTTTAATTTTTTATATATATAGTTAGTCAATAGGCCTTTATTTGAGAAAATAAATAAAGCTATTTATTCTATTGTTCAAAAGCTGTTCTTTTGAAATTTAGAGAAACTGATCGACACTTTCAAAAAAGGACGTTCAGCTTTCCTCCTTTCACTTAAGAAACCTTCATTTATTTCAAATATTAATGAGTTTATTTTTGAGTGGGGATCGTTTGCTGTTCATCTTCCCGAGTATGTTTCATGTTCATACCATTGTGGAGATAAACATAGTTTAGATCACTAACTGCACTGCAACAAAAACCTATCATATTACAAAGGCGAACATTATAAATCTCCCTGCCTAGTATAAAAATTGTTACAATGATATTTTATAAAACTGCTGGGAATTCAGCCGTTGGATATTAGAGTATTGCAGTGGAAATGATGATGAATAAAAAGTATCCAAAGATTGGGTCCAACAAAAGGAAAGATTTAATTTAAATACAATTTATTACGAGGAAATAGAATTGAACACATGATGAACTATTTACAGATCTGACGGGGAAAACTTATAAAAACATAAACGGTCATTACAGGACCTGAGACCAATACCGAACCAAAACATCTTATAAACAATAACGACACGAATTTTATATCATGTCTTAATTCTAAAGTTTTTATATTACAGTTGCTAGGTTACATAAATATCAGATGCGGTACCGATTAAATAGTTAAATGTTTAATGTCACGTGAAGTGATTTATTCATATTAATGACGCACAAAAGCAGGTTCAAAATGCATTGCATCATTTTTTTTAATAAAGTACGGGAGACAAAATAATTTGGAATTTATAACCTTAATGCCGAAATTTCCTAACAAAAATAATATTTGTTTATTTTTATCACTCATGGATTTAATCATTGAGAAACAGTGATAATTCTCTGAAAGGGTTGCATTGTGCATAAGGGAAATTGGTAATTTTGATGTAAACTAAAAATATCGAATAAACTGAGTCTATAAAAATAAACAAGTACCAAAAAATATGCTTGAAAACAAAACAAAAATCTTGATTAAAAAAAAATCTTGACTTAAAACAAAAATATTCAGTGACACAAATTCATGCTTGAAAGCAAAGATGTCCTTGGCACATGAATAATATACGATTCTACATGAACGAAGACATATCTCATCATTAATCTATACTTATAATAAATCTCGTGTGTGTGTGTTGGCGCTCTACTGGCCAGATCGTTCAACCTACGGCTATCAAATTTGGCATGTATACCTTGGACGCCGGGAATGTGCACCTCGGAGCCATTTTTTTTATTTTTAATTAGAATTTCAATTAATTAAAAATTAAGAGAAATTTCAGTGTTTTTCCGCTATAACTCCCGAGATGATTATTGCACAAAAATAATTTTTACATCAAGTTAAAGATAAAAAAAATATTTTTTAATAATACCAATACTTTATATATAAATTAAATTTCGATTTTCAATAAATTTTTAAAGAAATATTTTAATCGTATTTTTCAACAATGTATTTCGGACGAAATAAAAATAAAATTTAATTTGCACGAACACGTCAATGAGAAAAAATTAACTTTTATCAACATGTTGCCATCACATCGGTAGAAGTTAAAATTAAAAAAATAAATAAACTCTTTTGGCAAATTAAATATATAAAAGTGTAATCTCCAACGCGTGTCCGAATGAAGTGAAAAAAAATCGAAATATGATATTCTCTAAAAAGTAAAAGGAGATAAAGTTTTCTATGATCTATTATAATATCTATATTATTAATTCAATAAAATCATTTAATTTAAGGCAAACACAGTTTAATATACAGAGTGGTTATCATTAAACTTCCCCTATAAACAGCATACTACAATGCAAATGGAAGAACGGATGGCTATGAAATTTGGTATATAGGCTGTACACGAGATGGGTTCACTGAATTTCAAATTAAAAAAAAATAGTTCCGAAATGTCCATTAGAGAGCATCTTTTCGGGAAAAAAACACATTAAATTTAACAAAACAAACTGCAGAAACGGAATACAGAAACAATATTAACAATCCAGAATAAGAATTATGAGTAATAAAATCTAAAACCAGAAAAAGTTGTCAGTTCTAGGAAAAAAATGTCGATATTTGCTTGTTTGCGGAGAAGAGGAAGTTTTATGTAAAACTAGTTAGGATAAGAAACGTTTGCAGTCGTTGTCATGTTTTATGTCAATGTTTCCGGCTGTAATGATGACGGTATCTTGTTGCGACATTGAATGGCTTAAAGAAATCCATAGCGCTTCAAGTGCGAAGCATCACAACTGATCAGTCACGATCTGCTGTTGAACGCACTGCCCATCGACTTGAAATTCTGTAGGTGAATGAGGGTGGTCACATGAAACACATTTCCCTACATCATCCTGGACATGATTAACAACTGCTCCTCTTGTGCAATTTCGTCCTAATCTGCTCTTGTTTCTGCAAACTGAACTGTCTTTTCCTTCCTCAAACAGCCTTCTGTTATTTTTTCCTTACCTTTACTTAATGTGGTTCGATGACAAAGGCTCCTTCTAGTAAAAATTTTGGAATTAAAATAATTGTGTTTTCTAAATTCCGTGAGCGCATCTCATGTATAGTTCGTATGCCACTTGTCGTTGCAATCCGTCCATCCATTTTCTTAGCAGGATGCTGTTTATGGGAGGAATTTAATTATGAATACCCTGGATATAGGATAATCACTCTAATCAGCGTCCATCAGCTAATTTGTGCATACATCTGCTAACAAAATGATCTAAATGAAATAAATAATTGTATATTATGTAACTTGAGTCAATAAATGATCCGATGAATTACGAATTTTAAATTTTTACACAGTTCCTCTCCTTTTGAATCATATGTAACAAAATATTCTTGAGACACCAATACTTTAAATAGAAATTGTTGAACTCCAATCAACTACATCAACACACTAAAACTGACTAATTTATGAAATTTGAATACCACTCTTCTTAAAATTTGGTGATTTTAGACCACTTCAGCGACCGTCTCAAAGACATATGCCAATATTCTGCGAAGTTTCTCGGCAGTGATTGGCCTATGATTATGAAAATGTTGATTTTTAGAAAATTGATATATAGAAACTTTATAAATGGGTCAGATTTGATCGTAGAGAATTATTTATATTTTTAAAAGTTGAAATGTCAAGAGAATTTCGAAGAACATGATTCCTAAGGACCTAAGGACTGCGTAACATTTAAACTTCTTAATTTTTTCTTAAGTATATTTATTTGAATGAAATAAAATAAAATGTTTTTATTTGTAACATTTAAATATTTTGAAAGTGAAATTAAAAACTGAATTTTACGATGAATCAGAGAAATTTTTGATGATTAATTCTGTAAGCAATTGTATAAATTACGAAAGTTATTCTGCAGTGCACACACAACTTCAATGGCAAACGACTCTGCTTTCAATTTTCATATTTAAAAAAAAAGACATTTCTGGTTTCAGTAAAAAATGTTTTTTATATTAAATCTAGTTTAAAATTTCCACTTTAATTTAAAGCAGAAATTTTATGGGCGCTGACAGAAAATTAGAGACATAGATGAGTAGTACAGTGAATAGAACTATTTAAGGCCTACATAATAGTATAATTGAACTATTGAATAACATAACAATCAAAATATGAAGCTTAAAAATATTTTGCAGAAATAGCTATTAAGAAACCCGGTTACATAAAATATTTAATTGAAAGTTTTTGTGATCATAATACTGCAGAACTGACTGGTCGCCAAAGGCAGCAAGTCATATATAAATTTATAGAGGCCTTTAGCTTCAAGTCATCCACTGCGGACACTTTCGATATACTCTGTGAGTTAATTTTCATTTTCCTTTTTCCTCTTTAATCCGTGATTCATTCTCTAAATCAATCGGATGTTTTCTAAACGTTAATCTCTTCAGTTCCTCCCTTACGTAAATCAATAATAATCATTTGCAACTTAAACTTCAAAACATCGTTATAAATAAAATTTCAACAGTTTTACAGAGTATTCTCTCTTATCTTGGCCTAATAGCTTATTCCTCAAACCGCAAAAGTTTTACATACATTTCTAATTGTAAAAATTCTTTAATTAAAGAGATTATTTATAGCTTATGTTGTTTGAGCAAATAAATATATTTCTAAAAATACCACGAAATCTGATTTTTCATATGTTGACTTTATCCTATCAGTGAGATGTACTAAAAAGAAAACTATCAACATTCTAAACCATAAAATAAATATCCGTCATGTTGAGATTCAAAGCTATTTAACAAGAATTGAGGTCTCATTTATTTTTTTAAGAAACAATTTTAAAGGAAAACATAAAATGCAAAATTTCAATTGGCAAACAATATCTTAAACACTCTCTCAAAGCACAGGAGTTATCAGTAAAATTCGCCTCAATTTTATTTTTTTTTTCAATTCTTCATAAGTAGATATCAATTTTAATCGTAGAAAAATGGAATTTCTTGAATGCTATATTGTCAAACATATTTTACTTAATATGAATGATAGGGAAAAGGGACTACAGTAAATTTTTATAATTTTATTGAAATATATTTATAAATATACAAAAATACAATATTGTATAAATATATTTTTTGAATAAGAAATATATTTATTCACTCAAACAGCATATAGTATAATTCTTCCCGTTATTTAAAGCCTTTTTTCCCAACTGGAGATATTTGTATGTAGAAATCAATCATAAGACCACAATGAGAGTGAATATGCACAACTTAAAAACTACATAATTCTAAACTTTTTTTTATTTAAAATAAATAATTTGATTATAAAGTCACTGTAGGCCATTAATTAATTTATTTCATGTAAATTTTACATATAAATGACATCACTGAAATAATTCTATGGGTTATTAAATTTTAATTGCGTCAGTCATTTTGATTTTTTGATTCAGAATGTGTATCTTAAAAAAATTCAACCTTAGTGAGCTTTTATATTTATCAAGAAAGAATCTTGAATATTGCCATAGATTCCTCGTAATCATTTTATTAGAAAGCAAAAAAAAAAATATTATTCGTAGAAATGAAAGATAAAAATGATAGCTTCAAAAAATTCTATAAACGAAGCTTAATGCATATTCTAAAAATATCATTATTTTCTAATTAGCTACCAAGGTAATTTGCATAAAAGTAATATTCTAACAATGTAGATTTTTTTTTCTGATTTAATTCTAATTTCTTTTTATTCTATAACTAACACTGATATTTAATAAAATATTAGCAAAATAAGTAATAGCTATTCAATAAAACTTTTGTAGTTTGAAATTTTAATATTGCTTTCATCACTTTACATAAATAAAAAAAAATCATTCACAAAGACAATTTTGATTTTGAAAAAACATTTTAATCCCTAAAATAAATATATCATTTCTTTCAAAAACAAAAATTAAAAACTTATCAATTATTAATTATAATAACTTATAATTTAATACATTAATGATGATACTATATTGTTATCATTAATTTTTTATCTTTTAATCAATATATATTTTATTTTCTTATGCAAATAATTGAAAATAATAGGCTTTATATATGCATCATGAAAAAAAAAATTAAAAAATACGAATTACGTCATCTTGCATCCACAACTACTTCATTCCATTTTATTGTTCAGAATTTAAACAATTTTCTTTTTAGGAAAAGAATAACCACAGATATGCATGATAATGTTCCAAAACAAAGACAATTAACGCATTAAAAAGAATCAGAATAAAAATGGAAATGAAATAATTCCGTCCGACTTTATTATACCATTGCGTTTAATTTAATTAAATCGTAACAACGGGGTTCTAAAACGAGTGCCTCATTTTTGGAAATGACGATGGCTGTTTAGCTTAATGTGCCATCTTGGTATTCGTAATTAAAGGTGCCACTGTGAGTGCATTTCTGGAATGCACACACATTCTAATAAAAGCACAAAAGTTAATCAGAAGTTTGCTAAATACACTCAGTACAGTTATTGTCGTCCTTAGACCATAATTACGCCATGTATGCGTGTGTCCGACAGTCTAATTAAATGATAGCTTCCAGGGAATATTTAAATTAATATGACTCTTCCATAAACATCTGATTACAGTGCAGTTCATTTAATATAATGTACAACCTTAATAATTTAGAGAGTTTAATTTACTACTCTAAATTGAGATGTTTGCATGAAATAAGGCAAAACATATCTCGGAAGATTTTCATTTTTTATAGATAAGTAGTGAAATATCACTATGCCTATTGATATAAATGAATCCAGTATTTACTTATTAATTTTGGAAATTAATAGAGTGTGAGATAAATGAAATACTTTATCAAAATTGCATAATTTATGTTGTTTCAAACAATTTAATTTTATTGTCATATATTATTAGATGATATTTTTATTTTCATATCAATTCTGGAATATGTTATGAAAAAAAGAAAAGATCGCTTGCTGCAAGAAAAATATAATAATAAAAAAAAGGAATCTGATAATGATCTTCCAGAAACTACTATTCTTCAATAAGAAAGTTCTGAATGAAAATGGAAAAAGAGAGGACATGAATATACCGATGAATTTCTTATATTCACACATTTCTTACATTATCACAATTACAAAATGTGTGTTGCTCTAAACGATTTAATTTTACAGCCATTTATTATTTGATGATATCATTATTTTCGTATCAATTCAGCCATATGATAAGAAAAAAAGAAATGATCGTTTGTTGCAAGAAAATATAATAAAAAAAAAGATTCTGATAATGATTTTCCAGAAACTAATATTCTTCAAGAAGAAAGTTCTGCATGGAAATGGAGAAAGAGAACATGAATATACGAATGAATTTCTTATATTCACACATTTATTATCACAATTGTACAATTTCTGTTGTTCAAAACGATTTATTTTTGTCATATATTATTAGATGATATTTTTTTTTTCATATCAATTCTGGCATATGTTATGATAAAAAGAAAAGATCGTTCGCTGCAAGAAAAATATAATAATAATAAAAAAAAAAGGAATCTGATAATGATCTTCCAGAAACTACTATTCTTCAAGAAGAAAGTTCTGCAGGAAAATGGAAAAAGAGAGGGCATGAATATACCGATGAATTTCTTATATTCACACAGAGAACTCCCAAGATATTTCTTGCATTCTATAGATAATTCCCAATTTTTCCTCCGGTGTTTCTTTGATGATATTGGTAACATCTGCGGTGTCTCAGATAATCTTTATTTTCTTGGTCAAGACAGCAATTTCACAGGCTACATTTGTAACTTATCGCAACGTTTCCTTTAACTTTTAAAAAGTAATAAAATGAGAGAAAAAAGCTAAATTGATATAAGTAATTTTTATTTTTTTCTATCAATATTTGTAATTTATTTTCTGTTTTAGAATAATCGAGATAATTTGTTTAGAAGAAATGATTGATTAGTAATGCACAAGTTAACTTATTGTATTCGATCACTGCATCACTACTAATACAAAAAATGTAAAATAATAGACGTATAGGAAACTTTCAGCAAAAAACCATATATAAAACGAAATAAACTTATTTTTTGACTTTCAAAAGTCTCAATGATAAAATCAAATAAAGGTAAGAAAGGGAGAAATTATATTTATTTAAAATTGTATTTAAATATTGTATTGTTTTTCATAAAATCCAGCTGTATATATTCTCGGGGAAACTGTTCTTCTTATGGTGAAATTAGTATATTATTATAGTTTTAGCTAATGAAAAAACGATTCATGTTAGTGTGGTTATTGAAGAATTGAAACTAGATAAATGATTTAGAAATTTTCCTTGTCGATTCATTGCTTGTAAATTTATGTCTATATAAATGATAAATGTACATATTTAAATGTGTCATTGATTAAGAAAACTTTCATTTTTAATGTATACATGGACATTTTTTTTAGAAAGAAGGGGATATAAGAACAACTCAATGAAAGTTTTATACTCTCAACTTTTTAAAACTCCCGCCACATGAAATGGTTTAATTTTATCGAAGAAGAAATTAGAATATGTATTTGAAATTCCTTCTTATTGTAAAATAAATCCAGAATTCTATACCTATAAACAATTCATGTAAGAAAATTACATAAGATTTAGCAAACCAGTAAGTGCCCAGTACATGAAATCCTTCAAGCACGATTACGAGTAGCGAAGCTTTGTTTTTCAAGAAAACGGGAAACAAGGGTAGCAAAACATAGACAAAGCTTTTGTAAAGACATTATTTACAGAAATAAACAGCGTAATAGCAATTAAACTTTAGTAGGCAATCAAAACAACTGACTATGTTTCTCTAAGAACAGCTAGAGAGCTTGGGCCACCATCAATGATTTGAATTTTCTAAGAGAGATTCAGCATGTAACTGCTTCACCTATTATACCTTTCCAAAAGAATATAAAATCTTCTAGGATGATCTTGGTTCCTTAAAGAGATATTACAATAATTTCTGTACTTTCTAAACCTAACTTTTTTTGTCAATTTCGCCTCCAAGTCGCCAAATGTTTTGCCAAGTCCAAAGACATTCAGCATCCATAAAAATATACATAAATCTCTCAATCTTCTTATGACACTAAATGCATAAAGGCGTAATATCACAAATTCTCATCAATATGAAATTTCAATTTTCTAGCTAGGTGCGTTTTTAAATTATAGCGTTCAAAAGCACTCGGAATGCCGAAACTAATATCAGGTCAATTTTTGGTAAGTTTCGAATAAAATGTAACAGTTTTACAATATTGTATTGATATCCATTTGTTTACTTAATCCATGTTTTACAAATCCCTAATTCAAATACGGTTAATTTTTATTTAAACATTTATTCCAATACTTACAAATGTTGCATAAAGACAACAGAGCACATTTTATTCGTATAGCACAATCACTCAAAAAGAGGTAGTTACGGCAAAAATTAGCAGAATCTCTAAATCATAATTTTTAAACAATCAATAAAAGTTCACAATATATAATGTGTGTAAGAAAAAAAAATCAACATTTTTTTAAAAATATATTTTAATCCAGCTTAACTCATTTTATAAATCAATTATTAAGAACAATGAGCATTTCTAACTTCACAACATCTTGAAAGAAGCAAAAAGATTTAACACAACACTAAAAAAATTCTTGATAAGGGTGCTTAGGAAATTTATGCTCTTCACTGAGGAACTTCTGTGGAAGAAAAGAAAGAGAAGAAAGAAATGGAAAAGAACATAAAATCTCTCCTTATATTCTCATAGACAGCGCCCCAAGGTATTCGCTCACATTCTACACGGTTAATTACCCATTTCATCCCGTTGATGGTTTGGCAACTGCTGCATCTCGAGCGATGTTTATTTTTCTTCTCCAGATAAAAAGGAGAAAAAAAATACATATGGCGAACTTACCTTGTACCTTTACTGTTTTCAGTTTCTTCTTCAATTATTATAAAAATGGAACATTGGAAAAGTATAATGTTTGTTTGAAATATCTCCGTAATTTTGTTATTTTCAAGTCTAAAATTTATCGATGTTGATGTTTTATTACTGAACATGAATATGAATGTAGCTGTTGCCAAAGGTAAATTCAAGCGAATGGATGAAATAAATGTATATACTGAAAAGAAAACAATCATGAAAATAGCTACTAAACATAAGAACAATGCCTAACGAAAATGAAATATTTAAAATGTTCTACTTTTAAACTTTTAAGTGATTGCAAATACAGGATTAGCAAGAAGTAAGTTATCCATTTCAGAAGGCTCTAAAATGCGTTCCATTGATTTAAGTGAGATAAAATTTGAGCTACAGATTATTGAGATGATGTGTTTTTTGTTTATTAAATAAATAAAAAAACAGTAGTACAAAAATTCACCTCTAGGTGGTGTTTGCAATATACATAAAACCATTTAATATGGTTTATGATTGTTAAATAAAGTAAAATTAAAATTGCTCAATATGTCTTCCTTCATTTTCAACAATATGCTCTAATCGGAGTACCATATTTTCTATAGATGACCGGAGTGAGCCTGGCGGAGTATTAAGAATATGGCAAGGAATGTTGTCCTTCATATCTGGTAGATATGATGACCTTTGAGGTAGATATTGTCTTTCAAACAATCCCAGAACCAAAAGTCGCAAGGGGTGATATCCGGCGAGCGAGGAGGCCATGCTATTGGGAAATGACGGCTGATAACTCGTGCTTCTGTGAAATGCTGTATTAATAATCACTTTACACGACGATCAATATGAAGTGGTGCACCATCCTGTATGAAAATGATGCCTTGAAGGCATCCAAGCTGTAGAAGAGGTGGGATTACAAAATCCCACAGCAAATCATGGTATCATTGTCCTGTGACGGAACAGTTATGGATTCCATTTGAAGTTATCTCGTCAAAGAAATAGGTCCAATGATAAATATAACTGTAAATACTTACCATACTGCCACGTTTTCAGGATGCAAGGTGCGAGGGATGTTCCTGGATAACGTGAGTGTTTTCCTCTGCTCAAATTCAACAGTTATGGGTGTTAACTTGCCCATTGAGGTTAAAGTGGGCCTCATCCCTCCACAGAATGTTCCATAGCCAAGTTGTGTCACCCGCCATTCAAGCAAGGAACTAAAGTGCAAAAGTTTTACGGACTTCTGTGCCCGCGTCCTGCAACAGGTGCACCAACTTTATTTTGTATGGATAAAAATGCAAAATCTGCAGTACGAATTTTCGCACAGTTGAATACGACATATCTAGAACACGGGAAACAACGGAAAAACTAACACTATTATGCGGCTACAGACTTCTGGCTTCAGCGAGTGCGGTCGCATCATTTTCGTTGTTGGGAGACGGGATTTTTTTTTTCGTCCTCTACATGGAAGAATGCAAAGTTGCCCAGTTTTTTCAAAGTTCTGCATCATTTTTCGTAGTGAAGATACTGGAGATACTGAACTCCTTCGTATCTGCTTCATACGACGAAATTCCTTTAGAGCTGCAAAGGAGTTTTGTTGGTTCCGGTAGAACAATTTCACTAGTATCGCTTTTTCTTGCAACGTAGGCATGGCGAACAGAGAAGGAACTAATGTTCGTGCAGAATCCGTCTTCTTTTCATCCATAGACATGCGCTGTAACGTAAATTATGTTCAATATATGCAAATAAAGGTCATTTGTGTTACCACGTCATCTATTGGTGAATTTTTGTACTATGTTTTTTAATTAATGAATGTAAAGCTTATCATCTGAATAATATGTAGTTCAAATTTTATCTTATTTGGACCAATAGAACGCATTTTAGAGCCCTCTGAAGTGGTTAACTTATTTCTTGCTAACCCTGTATATAAGAACTTTTATATTAACTGTCCCCTCTGTGCGCAATATATATGTGTCTAGTAATTATTATCCTAAATAATGATGCGTTAAAATATTTACAATAACAGTTAAATAGCAGAAAATTTGGTATTAAGATGCGTATAAACACAATTTAAAGCATATATATATATAATTTAAAGTGAAATTTAAACTTTTAGAATTTCTAAAAAATGTTTTCAGTTTCCTGGGAACTATTTTGATGACAAAGTTTCATATAATTGATATTGTGCACACAAGAATTTCAGCTAATGACGTTTTCAAAATAGCACAGCATTCAAAGATACTCATTTCATAAACACTGTCGGAGTTATTTCATTTTACACAGAATCTTCGTTAAATTTGAGTCCAAAGGCTTGTTTATTATCCAATGTTATCAGGTAACAGACAGAAAAAGGAGCAGCTTTGAACTGTTTTATTTATTTGTTGATTTTTAGTGTTTTTACAATAATATACCATATTTTTAGACTGAGACGCTATGTAATATTCTGAAGTGTGGTATAAATAATGAAGTAAAACTTTGAATTGTAAATCATTATAAGTCAAGCACAGATAAGATTGAAAGGCAAAGAAATCGTTTTCATACCCGAATGAATATATTCTCCATCAAAATGTGCTGTATTGTGAATTGTACACTATAATATACAGAATGTTTATAAAGTCCCGGAACCATTTTGATGTTTAATAACTCATAAAATAATAAAGATATAAACAAACTTATGGCATTTATTGATGGAATAACTCATATATTTTCCTTTTCAGGTTTGAATATTTTTACTTTTGTAAATATCGTCTGCGCGTGTGGTTAATTTCAGATAATTTCATTTTCCAGTCTAAATATCTGTACTTTTCTAATTATTGTCTGCTTATTAATTGCATTTTTCTCTCTTTTGTTTTTGGCAACTATTGCAATGTTATGTTTACTTTTGATGTGTTTGTTCTATGTAGTACTTTTGTATGTGATGTTTTATTCGAGCGGATATTAAGGAGAATGCATACACCACAAGAGAAAGCTCAGATTTTATGGTGGTTCATAGAAATGAAATCGATAGTGCAAGCACAGAGAAATTTCAGAAGAATGTAACAAAAAAAAACCTCCATCCAAAAACAGCATCTTGCAGTGGAAAAAGAATTTTCTAGAAATTGGAAGTATCGAAGATAAGAAACGTTCCAGACGTCCTTGCACAAGTGATTTTGATGTTGAGCGTGTCAGAGAGACATTTTTACTCTATCCTAGAATATCTGTGAGATCAGCAGCAACAGAATTGGATATGCCAATTTCGACGGTGTACAAGGTTATTAAGAAAAAAATTAAGACTGCATGCATACAAAGTTCAAATTGTTCAAGTTTTGGAACCGAACGATAGGCCTAGGAGGATGGCCTTTGCAACAGATATGCTAAGAAGGATAGAAGATGCTGCTCATTTTCTGAAGAGCATAATGTTCTCCGATGAAGCATCCTTTCATGTTTCTGGCATTGTTAATCGCCATAATGTGCGGAAATGGCTCTGTGGATGCCGACATGCTTGTCGCTACCTGGCGTGAAATTGACTATCGACTTGATATTCTCCGTGCGACGAAGTGGGCACACGTGGAAGTTCATTGACAAGGGTCATGAAACTTTTTGAGTCTATTTAACCATTTATGTTATTAATTTAAATCTATCTTTATTATTTTATGAGTTATTAAACATCAAAATGGGTCCAGGACTTTATAAACACCCTGTATAATTTAATGTTGGTAACGCTGCACTACTAAGCGTTGAAACCAGAGAATATAAAATAGACTAATAGAATAGTGGAGTAACAAATTTGATAGCCTGATATATTTAATAGAGTATCGATTTTTTAAATATCATCCGGGATTAGCGGATGAAAGAAAAAGAAGTCAAAGATGTAGAAGGCGTTATTGCATTATATATCTTTCGCTTGATATAAATTACTGTAAGATGTTTGGGTAGAGTACGATTGTTCTAACAGAACTATCTCAAATGTCTAGACAAAACCTGTACTTTTACTCACTTGAAGAACGTTTTAAGAACTACAGATGGTTAATCGCTCCTGATATGGGTAATTGAATCACACATTTGTCACCTACAGTTAACTGTATTCATCTGTTAATTTTGATATTAGTTTAATAAAATCCTGTTTGAATATATTAACTGCATTATTTATTTCAGCAAATGTAGTTCCTTGTCAAGTCTTATTAAATTAAAGAATAAGACCAAAGAGTGATATGCTTATTTCCGGATCAACATCTTTTGACTTTCGAAACCTCAAATGAATTTGTTGAGAAATAATACTCTTATGTCTATAATTCAATGTCGATACAATATTGACTTTCTTATAACGTGATTAGAAAGAAAATAGGTTAAACTTCGGCTGACGATTGCTCTGGTTATATGTCTACTTTTTTTCAAAGGTGATAAAAACATCTTTCTAATGTCTTTCTGATTTGTTCAATTTAATTAAACAAATATACTAAGATTGCTTTTTAAAATATGGGCACAATGGCTTGGTACTCTAGATTTCCAGACAAATTGCAGTATTAAAATGCTTCTTTAGAAATATATATATGCAGGTATATAACATGGATTCGTATGTTATAAATATATAAAATTACTACTAAACACTCTACTCTATAATGTCTTGAATCCCGTTCTTATAAGGGTCTCCCAAAAGTTTCTTTCTCGTCACTCTATGAATGGCTTTATTTGACTCTGCTTGTGCAATAATGCTGGCTTATCTATTAGCCGTCAATGTCATCTGTTTAAATGGTTCCAGAGTTCTTTTACAGTACGTTCGTTTGTACACCCCCAAAAGAGTTCCTTTGTCCATTTGGTGGGATTGGAAAGGCGTGATTTTCTACGAGCTCCTTTCTTCAATATGAAACAATAAATTCTACGAAATACTGTCATCAACTGGATCAATTGAAAGCTGCTGTAACAAAAAAAAGGGGCAGAATTAATAAACGACTGTTGTTTTTCATCACGACAACGTTAGACCATTTATTGCATTAGTCGTAAGTGAAAAGCTTTTACAGGTTAATTCAGATTTTTTATCGCATCCAGCATACTCTCCAGATCTAGTTCCATCTGATTATTACTTCTTTCTGTCCTTAAAAAATTCTCTTCTCGATGAGTGCTTTAAATCCATCAGCGAAATAAATGCGCACCTCTAGGATTATTTCTTGTTCAAAACACAACAATTTCGGAAAGAAAGCATAATGAGGCTTCCTGAGAGATGGTAGAAAATAATTGGGAAAAAGGTTTCATATATGGCAAAATAAATAATATCTTAAACAACAAATATTGTGTATTCATTTCATATTAGAAATAGGAAAGAAACTTATGGGACGCCCTAATATTAAGCTTCATTACCTTCAAGAAACTAGAAATGTTTTCAGCTCTAACTAAACTAATTTTTTTGTAAAACCTCATGCGTAACTCTGTTTAGTGATGAACTCCAAGATACATTTAGCTAAGACGCTAAATACTTCACGAGAACTGAACACTGATTTCCGATTGTTAAAAGTTTTTATGAAAGAAAAGAGAAATAATTAGTTAAATAGTTATAAAAATAACAAATGTTCAGAGTATATGAAATATTTTACATACCGTATCTTGAAAAAAATGGAAAATTATCCGTTACAATGAATTATAAATTAATAACAAATACATGATATCATTTACAACAAATTATCTTTAAAATTTTACACATTATCTTTATAATTATAAAATATCTTCACACAAAAAGGTAGTTATAATTACAAAATATCACGAGAAAGATAGTTTATCAGATATGTTAATCAAATTTATTCCATGAAGTTAGTCCTTATCTAATTATATGGTTATGAAGGATTTTTTTATTTTCTGATCCCAGTCAATAAAAGAGTTTTTTTTAAGCCCCTTGAAAATCGCGTTTTCTGAAGAAAGGCATAGTATGTATATTGTTCTATGTTTAAGGTTATCAAATATCAACCGAAATCAAAGTATTAATGATTTAATGAAAATATCATTTTGAAATATGTATAAAAATATATTATTAACATGTGACTTTATACTAATAAAATCATAGAACTTTCTAGATACCTTTAATGGAATGAAAGAGGCTTTTACGGTATTTGTAAAAGGGAAAAGAAAATGCCTTCAGTTTTCCTCCTCGCTGGTAGTAATTTCATAAATCGTATATTCATTTATTTTCCTATAAATTTCTTGAAAATCAAAACAAATTTTATTCACACGTTTTATATAAAAAATATTTTTTTAATTTATACCTGTAATTTAAAATTTTATATTGTGATGAATTAAATTAGAATGACTGTAATAAATGGCTGAATATTAGATAAATTCTAATTTTATTGATTTCTTTTTATTTACATGGAATGTATTTTATGTGTGGGTTATATTGCGACTGCATGAAGAAGAATTTTTTTTTTATTTCAGAATATAATTTATTGTAATATATATATATATATATATATATATATATATATATATATATATATATATATATATATATATATATATATATATATATTAGGAAAAAAAATTAAATATGCAAATTATTTGTTTCGGATATTTATTAGAAGGAAAAATCAAGATAATTTCTGAGCTAATATGCTCAGTATGATAAATAAAACAATCGGTTGATGATAAAACAATAAAGAAAAGCCAAAATATAAGGCATGAACCTTGTATCACCCTTAATTCAATTTTGATTTCAAACAATCCATGTAAAATTAAATATTCACTTGTAAAGAAAATTTCTATCGCAACTGTTTTCTTTTATTAGACATAGAAAAAAAAATAACAAAACTTATATAATGTACGTGACTTATTACACGCACACTCACACATGCACACAAAAATACGTCGGTTTAAAGGCCATTAAATGATTTCAAGTTCCAAGTTTGATATTCTATCATCAAATCATAAAAATAGAATATATATATATATATATATATTATTTTATAAAATTAATCCTTGTTTATGGATAAATAATAAAAAAGTTGATACATTAAGAATGGTTAGTATTCGTTTATTTTACAGTACATTCCCGAATTATTTGATAGTAAACAATTGGATTGCTTTTTCTTGAAAGTTCAGAAATTACTTCAGAAGAATAAGCCAATTAAAAAAACAGATACAATTTTTAAATAGCATTGTCCAACACTTCCTTTTGATAAATTTTAATAACCTAATATAGAGGCATAAACAGAAATCACATGCTTTAGGATGCTCTGATTGGCAGTGTAAAAACTGTTTCGATTAGTTTTTGGATAATCCAGAAGAAATAATCTCGGAAATGGAGTACGCCTTTAATCTTGAAAGGGGTAGCAATTACTGTAAACCAGCAAGTTACTTTTATCTTAACTCTTGTGCAAGAGATATTCTGTGAGTGGTATGAATTTTGTTAAAATAGATTTGGTTTCAATTTCAACAGCGGGTGTAAATATTTTCCATTGGATATGGTATTTGGATTGAGGCTTGGTTTCGATTTAGACTAATTGTATTGGAAAGAATATCATTTCGAATATTAGGCAGGAAGTGTTTATCCGCAATATTAATATTTCGGTTAAATATGCTGTCAGACGATATTCGGGTTCAAACCCTGTAATTGTCAAGATCAATCGTGTGTAAGGCCCGCAGAGTAAAATGTTCTAATAATAGCAATGAAAAATGCATGTGACTGGTGTTTATAAAATGTTGCAGGTCGAGAAGACTTCTTAAAAACAGAATTTTATTTCTTGAGACAAACAAACATTTAATACATTATAAAATATCACACCGACACAGACTACGAACACAAGTGAAAAAAGAAAATCTGAATTAACGTCTAAGTATGCGCGCACGAGTGCTTCCGCTCTTATATAGAGTGAAAAAACATTTGCATAAAACAGTCAAATAACATCTTGCATAAATAATTGGAAGCATCATTTCATTTCATGTGATAAATCGCTGCGAACGGGGTTCGAATCATCAACAGTTTGTGTACACGCATTCGGATGGAAAGAAAAATCCAATATGAAACGAGCATCCTATTTTTGCTAACATATGCTACTTGATTTCATTGAAGGACATGCCAGTTCATACATAACACATAATTATTTTGTTATTTTTATTAGAAAGTTAAAAGGATTAAAGACGATTTTAGATATATATACAGTTAAATTTGAAGAAATAATTTAATTTTTGGAGTTAAAAGATTGCTTCTTTAAAGTTAATAATTTTTAATCATGTTAGTTCACTTATTTTTATGTCTCAAATTGAAGCAACATGAGGACTGGGCGTGATTTTCAACAGTGTCAGATAACGAGTACTTCATTGGGGTTGGCTCCTTCCAATCCCATCTTTAAAGCTATAACAGTTAAATGTTATTTGCCACTGACAGATTTAACCTGTACCAGATAACCTTGAACGACATTTCTTCAATGGAATCGGATTTCGAGCCTAGAGCCTTCATGCATCGCAGGTGAAACCTCAACAAGAAGCCACTTCGACATTTCTGGTTTTTTATATATTATGATGATAAAATTATGTCATTGTTAATATAATATTATCTATTGGAAATCAAGAACCATATTACATACAGAAGAAAAAAATAAGAAATCATCTACCGGTTGTGAATTTCCAAAATATGTTTTGTAAATTATAAACATTTGGAAACAATTTCTGACATGTATTGAATTATTCTTGTTGTTGGCGATGAGTATCATGTCAAAACAGAAAAATAACTATGTAAATAGTACAGGTAAATGAATAAATTTTAAACCTGTTTGATTTCTCAGATTGTCATTATGAAATCCTTTTCTTTATATTTCCTTTTTTTACGAAATATAAAGAAATTTCTGTCCATTCAATATCATCAATTAAAATAAAATATGCAAACTGAAGAAATACAAACTACCGAAATACATTAAACTAAGTGAAATTTATGTATGGCATTAAATAATTTTCTAATATATCAAAATAATACATCCATTTTGATCATTACTAAGATTCCCACAAAATATAAAATTTCTCAATAATTATAAAACTTATTAATTTTTTTCTAAGACTTTTTCAGATACAAAAATAAAAGTGATGTTTTCTATATTGTAAGGCGACTGAAATAGTAAATGATTCAGATTTAAATCCCATTTCAGTATCGCAATTCAGTGATAAATCTTGAAAACCCAATAGACCAGCATCGGCAATTATCGCATACTTTGGAGAACGTGTCCTGGCAACTGGGCAGAAAATAATTGGATTAGATGTTGATTGGTCCGGCAGAAATTACTCCGGGGCTGAAGGACGCCCTTAATGTTGATAGGGGTAGTAATTACTGGGAAACAGCACAAGCTACGTTTATCTGGATCCTGGCCCAGAATCCTTTCTATGGTTTGAGTGCATTGCATTGATTTAGAGCTCCCATAAATTTCAGGAGTAGTCGCTAACTCACTAGAATTAATACAAAAGAGAACGCATCAACTTCATTTACTTTTGCATTTTATAAGTTAAATATGCTGCAAAAAATGTTTAAAAATTGCCGATAGAAGTCTAATGAAATAATGATGGGTTACAGCACTTACTAATAATCTTCTTTAATGTGAAATTTTAAAAAACGTACAATTATGAAATTTTATCTTATCATTATTAGAGCTATTGTGTTACACAAAAATGCCATTAAATTGTGGGATCGCGGTTACCTGGTGGCTAGGTCTCAACTACGAATCCATCGAAGAACATTCGTGTAAGCGGGTCTGGTGCAAGTTAAATCCGTCGGGACCAAACAACCTATTGCTGGTGTGGTGCTGAAGTTTGGGGTGGAGGATTCCAGGTATCATGCTCGTCATCTGACCACGGTTCAAAATTGCGAAGTCCGTCTCAAAATAACCCTAGTGCTACTTTTAAACGGGGTATTAACAAAACTGAATTGAAAATATAAAATGTTGGATTTAGCGAATATGGTGTGATAATTGTACCTAATATGCTGCCATAATTTTTTGTAATTTAAATTTTTCTTCAAATTTTAAATACTTTTCAAACTATCGGTTTTATACTTTTTCTTGCCTTAAGAGGTGATGAAAAACAACAAAAGAGAATGAGGGTGAATGGGAAAACCTCATTTATCCTGTTTTATCAATCTCCCTGCATGCTCAAACATTTCCTAATGATTTGAAATTGTTCTATCTAGTTGCACAAGCAAATGAATGTAAAGCTTTAACAAAAATTCCACAAATAAACATGATTGTCATGAGCTTGTCGAAAATTATTCCACTAGAGCAGTATGCCACTGTTTGAGCAAAATTAATCCTTTAGAGTCCTTTTCTGAGCAATGGAATATAAAAATATATTTAAGATTGATTACAATTTCAGAAAAGTGACCTATGAAAATCTTATCAAGTATTTATTTCTGACATGACCCATCCAAACAAGCGCATCATGCTCCTGCACAAAGGATATATATATATATATATATATATATTGAATATTTAATTTTTGCTCACCGAATTCATCTGCTCCAACCTGGGGACATCTAAAAATGTGGATAAGTTTCCGTCTATGGTGATTGGTTTCGATCATCCTGGTGTATATAGTAATGGTGATAGACCGAATCACCTATCGCCGTAGACGAGACGTGCTTCCTATGGGAGAGGTTGCGTCGTATCCAGTGATAGTCATCGGGATTCAATGATAGTTTCCATTATACTATCAAACAGTTTTAATCACTCACTTTAATAGTGTGCATTCGAATGATTCGAAGTGGCTGAAGTATGCTTACGGAAGTTTCTCTAATCGCATTAATTTCCTCAATTCGGGATCCGAGTGTTTGAAGTTAACACACACAAACACGTGTATATATATATATATGTGTGTGTGTGTGCGTGCGTGTGTGTGTGTGTGTGAGTGTGTGTGTGTGTGTGTGTGTGTGTGTGTGGTGTGTGTGTGTGCGTTTTGCTGAATATTATACAATCTTTAAATCTGAGAAATTCAAGGAAATTTGATTATCCCATAACATAATATTATTTGTATGTTCACCCAATATCTGACATTAATCTTATCTTTCTATTGCGCATGTTTAATTGAGGTGTGTGTGTGTGTGTGTGTCTGTGTGCGTGTGTATCTGTGTTTTAGAATTTCTAATGTAGTGAAATGCAAGCATTTTATATAAAAGTCATTTCCGTAAAGTTTATTATTTCATAAGAATTAGTATAATTCTTTTAAAATAACTGTTTTTTATTAAACCGTATTATATGTGAAACTTAAATGACCCATGTGGAGCGTAATATTCTACCTCAGGAGAAATTTCGGAATTATAAATGAAATTTATCACACTCATATTCTTCACACTTATCCTTTTCTATACAATTTAAATTAAATTTACATGATTTTTTATTCTTAAAAATGGATCTTAATGATAAATTTTGTATTAACATCCTTGACGCAACTTCAATATTTCCTTCTCTTAAATATATTCGATAACTTTATCAAATGCATTGAAAACTTAATTATGCACTGTGAAAGTATCATATATGCAAGGAGAAATAATTTCAAATAATATACTTTTAATGATGTTAATAAAATTGCATGTACATTAAACGCGTTTATCGTATTTAATTTTAGAATAAATCCTTTGAATTGTTTTTAAATGTAAAAAAGCTAAATTATTTCCTCCTAATTTTTGTCATCGGAAGCAATGTCTAACCTTCAGGATTTCAGAACATTTAGTAGAATCCAGAAAAACATCACCGCATAAAAAAATTTCTCATTTCATTCAAACAATACAGAAACTAAAAATTATAAAATGCCCTTCTAAATTCTTTATTAAACAAAGGCAACTTTAAATTCACATTAACATTTTTGGTTAAACAAATTATTTCTGGAAATTATACAGAGTGCCTTGGTAGATAATTCATAAGTTTTAAATGTAGAGAAGACATACGGAAATAAGTTATCATGGATTAGAAAATGTGACGAAACAAATTTGCTATAAATAAAGGAAAACCATAACCAAACAAATTGTATATGACAGATTTAATAGAATTCATCCATAAATAGCTTCTCCAACTCAGCTTGAGAGATAAGGACAAATATGATTGATCGGACGTCGCAAAGGCATTGATGGGATCTAATGTTGAATCCTAAGGATATCACAGTAAGGGTACAATACCTCCGGTACGAGGCACGTATCACCATCGGCAGGGTGCAGCTGATCCTACATCATTTCATTAACCATCAATTAAGCGAGAACCAATCACCATTCCGGATGTTTCACATCCTCATATTTGAGATGTTTAGCGGAACACCAGCATGCATGCATTTCACACTGGACTTAGCATCTCAGTTGCATGCCAACTATATTATTTGCTTTACACAGCATGGCAAATAGGATGAAATAATAACAGAAAATAATTGGAATAGTAATTGTTCAAAGGACTTGCAGTCGGAAGCCTTCAATGGTTGGCATGTTGTTCTTTAAGCATTCTCTGTATTCGAAATATTTTGAATTCTTATTTTATTAAATAATTTTACACATTATATTTAGAGTATTTTTTTCTTTTACTCAAAAACTATTTTCTTGTTTGTTTCTGATTTGAGATTATATTGTAAAAAGTATTTCTTTCAGTATGTCTTACTTATATTTAAATTTTATAAATGATTTTTAAGGATAATCTAATAAAAAATCTGAGACCTTCAAGCTGAAAAAATGGGGCCAAAATCAAATTTGAATCTTGGAAATGAAGAATTCATCGGAAAATAAGGAAATTATATGCTATGGATCAGTGCATTCTTTTCTGACACCGTTATTTTCAAATTAAAAAAAAATTATTCTGAATTAAAAATTAAAATAAAAGGAATCAGCGGTACTTGGAAGTATTGCATTTTTTCGTTTTATTTTCTTTAATTTCTATATGTTTAGAACAAAAATAAATTTTACCAAAAAAAAAAGGAAAAGAAAAGAAAGGGCTCCAATAATTTTAAATAGTGTAAGAAATTCCCAAATTAAAAAAAAAAATGTTAAAAATAAGATAAGATATTTTAGAAAAAATTAGCATTTTGTTTATCGTAAGTGGCATTTGATAGTTTGACATTTGATTATTTCTAAATAAATAAATTATAAGAGTTTTAAAATTGCGCATAAAAAATAACGTTTGAGAGTGTCAGGATTTATTTTTTTTAATATTCTGAAGATATATAAGCCCTTGCATTTTTGAAAAAATAAATGGAACTCTGTAGAATATTCTTCTGTTCAATCAAGAGTGAATATATTGTCTAGAATCTCATATCAATAGAATTTTTTTTCAACGCCAAAGTTATGAGCAATTATTTTGTTTTTAAATAGCACACAAAAGGGAAGAAAAAACTATATGAGCTCCCTAGCTAATAGAAAATTTGAATAAAAGCAAAGGACAATTATGATAGTTAAATAACTATAAAAAGACTAGGCCCCTATTGTTAATCAAAAATTGCTTCTTGGAAATAATAACAGTTATTATATTATGGATCAAAGAAAAGTTTCCAGTTTTTTGAAAGAATGTTTTCATATTATAACAGAAAATATAACATTTTAGATTGTTTTGATGCCAGTTTTTCTTTCTCTTTCTAACTTCAGTAAATGTCATCCTTTGACGCTTTTTATATCTTTTGTAAGATATATTCAGGAATATTATTTTTAACAACTGAAAAACGGATGAAAAAGCAGAACAAGAAAAAAAATTAATCTATCACGTTTTTTTTTTCCCACTAAATTTGATACGACGCTTATATAGAGAAAATAATATAAAGACAACAAGAATACAAACCTGGTGAATTTAAATAATATTGAAGAATTAGGTCTCCTAGGACGAAAAAAAAAGTTTTTGAAATTGTGCATGTTTAATCAAAAAAAGGCAGAATAGCTATCTGTTCTACCCAAGGCTTAAACAAGCAGAGCTAAGAAAACTTGAGAGATATTGATCAAGAAATTACAAGTTAACAATTCCTTATATTTTTGTTAAAGAGAACTTTGAAAATGCTCGGATTGTGCAATCGACTATCTATGCTATAACTAATTATAACATAGATAGCTCAGTTGAAAAATATGAATGGAATTTATGAATGTTTGATAACCTTGAATCATAGATACAAAATCGCTATTAAATGCAAGTTGACAAATATTAAAAAAACATGTATGATTAATTTCATGTTCTTTTAAAATAGAATATTGTAATAAAATTAATTAAAAATTAAAGAAATAATAATAAAATTAAATTAAAAAATAAACTTAAAATTAAAATTTAAAAAATAAAAATAATATTTTATTTGTCACAAACTTGATTACCAAGGTGAAGTTTTAAATAAACAACTTGCAATGGAGATTTGCTAGACGTTCAATCTTAGGCGAATTCACATTTTATTCGAGGAAACCGCAGAAGTGAGTTTTCAGACGTTAGAAAATTATATTTCAGCTACAAAGAGGGTTATGCCATCAACTAATATAAAGAATTAAATCTCAACATCACGAGTAATCCATCATTTAAAGGAATTTCATTACCGAAAGGTAAGTATTTTGCGAAGAACAAAATGCCTGAATTTTGGTATTCTAAATATAGCAACCGATTATTGAAGATAAAATTCTGTCGTCAATCAAGCCAGGATTTTCGTTAAGATATAAATAGCGCCTCAATAATTTATGAATGGGTAAGGTAAGAGATAACTAATAGCCTTGTCATCTGAGCTTAATGCCAGTTATCTATAAAGATGACAGGATCCAGAAATATTCTCAACACTAAACTGGAAATGAAAACCTCTTTTGAATATTTTTGGTTATCCTGTAAATAATTTGATGCACTGGAAGATGAATCTTTATTTTGCTGAAAGCAAATCATCTTCAAGATTAATTAGGAAATAAGTGTGATTGATTGCTTCTGCTTTCATTCTTTGATGTATATATTTTGATAACTTCATTTTATAAGCATTTATGTATGGGTTGCAAAACATGTCATCAAAGAATTGGGTTTATGTTTGTTTTAAGATTATATATTCAACGATTATATATATTTGAGTTAACAAGGAAACAGGAGCGTTTAAAAATAAAATTTCAGCAAATATGTAGAATTCAACATCGCGGTAAATAAAAATGAGTATTATATTTATTTTTAAAAAATTGCATTAAGATTTTTTAGTATAAGTAAATTTTCCAAACTTCGTAATTTTTTTTAATAAGCATTTATGTATGGGTTATGTATGGGTTTATAAGCATTTATGTATGGGTTATGTATGGGTTTATAAGCATTTATGTATGGGTTGCAAAACATGTCATCAAAGAATTGGGTTTATGTTTGTTTTAAGATTATATATTCAACGATTATATATATTTGTGTTAACAAGGAAACAGGAGCGTTTAAAAATAAAATTTCAGTAAACATGTAGAATTCAACATCGCGGTAAATAAAAATGAGTATTATATTTATTTTTAAAAAATTGCATTAAGATTTTTTAGTATAAGTAAATTTTCCAAACTTCGTAATTTTGTTTTAATTAAGGAATTTTTTAAAATTAATCCAGAAATGATGGTAATAAACGCGTATATAAATGAATTGAAAATAAAATGTGTTAAATTACTTTCGGGCTTTCAAATTTCAGTCATTATTTTAATGTTGTATTAAAAAGATTTTTATCACCAATACTTTAAAAAAAATGTTAAGAATATAAAATGAATTAATAATATTTTCTATTTTAAGCAATAAACTGCATTTATAAACTTTATGGAGCTTGCTCTTATGCTAGAAGATAATTGCATCATTAATATAAGAGAAAGTAACATTCTTTTACATTATTTAATCATTTAAGTCTATTTAAATTTTTATGATGCATGCAAAATAAAAATTGTTTCAAGTACTTTAAGAAAAGACTGAAATATAGGCTAGAAAATATTGCATAATACTAAACTTTAAAGGTTCAATTGTTATCAGTTAATTCTGCAAAATGCAATTTAATATTATAGCCGGACAGGGATTTAAAAGAAAAAAAAATAAACTTGCTTTTTAAGTATTACTGTTCAACATATCAAATTTTATGTTAAAATTATAATTTAAATAACATGAATAGAATAGTTATGTTTCATCTCTTTTTTTTTTATAAAATTCAGGGGAATTTGAAGCTAGTTTGAATTAATATCTTTTTAGATTTACAATTCCGTAAGCAAGATTTGTTCTTATGTAATCACATTTATATACTCTGAAATATACAAATAGATAAATAATAAGTTTTTTAGCGGATTTAACTCACTCAAAAATGCAAACATATTTGCCATTTATGATCGGAAAGTTTTATTATTATTATTATTATTTTTCATTTACATTTATTTTACTTTTCGTGCTCATAAGCGTGAAAAATGAGTCGAGAGATTTTACCCAAAATGTGACGAAATTCTTTAATTTTAGAGAAAAGAGCAGGCAAAGAATTTCATTCCTCTGCTTCTCCTTGCTATTAAATCGCTTCACTAACAGTTATTAAACAAAATGAAAAATAATTTGAAATTTTTTTTGAAAAACTGGAGATCCAAGTTTGTAACGATTGCAATACTATTAGAATATAAAATAATTTGTAGAAATGAAATATAACAGAATTGTCATGAAAATTAAGATATGCATGTAAGAAAACTGTGAGTCATTGAGCAAAGTTTTAAACAGTTTTGAGTTTAATTTTTGTGATTTCATCAGTAATAACATAATTGAATTATATTCATGCGTTATTGAGCAATTAATTAAAAAACTAAATGCTACAAGATTTTACCCAATGGTGTAAATATTTTCATGTACACTGATGTTTCTAATTCCATATAAAACCAAAGGGATTATTGTATTTTTATTCTTCTAAACATATTAGTAGAATTGCGCTTCAAAGCACCATGAAGAAAGTTGAGTATTCATCTGGATTGCCTTTTTTTATTATGGGCGTTCTCCCTCTTGAGGACACTTCAGCTTCCATTAGGATAATAGGTTCTCGTTACCCTGGTGGAGGCAAAAATGATGTGGGGTCGACTACTTTCTACCAATGACATGACATGTCATTTGCGGGAGGTGTTACGCCTTGACCGGTTATCGCCCTTTGGATTGAACCTTTATTTCCGTCTATGTTATCAAGATGTCTGGTAATTCAATTTTAATCAAGTCCTTTCAAATATAGATGTGTAGCTATTTATATTTAAGGATGAGATCCAAAATTGCAATGTTAGAACAAGGTTTTATACTCAATTTTATTCATTTAAGAATTTGAGTTTTTCGACTACTGTACCTTCTTCTACTCAAATATAAAAACAGACTGATAGTCAACTACGAACGAATTGGATTATAATTCTAATCAAAATTACGACTTTAAGAAATAAATATTAGTTTAATGCATCTAGCGTTCTCATCTTTTAAGCAATCGTTTCCCATAAGATCAAATGAAAGACAAAAAAAAAAAATTAGTGTTTTCACTCTTATATGTGAAATGTTCCCTTAGCAGACATCAGGAAGATTTCATTTAATTTAAAAAGGGAGAGATGAAAGGAGGATATATTTACATACAGAAACAGGGTGAATTTGGATTTTTTACGGATTTAGGAGGCGTAACAACGACTTATCTTTCTGCATAGCAATTCTTTGCGAAGAACAGTGGCTGAAAAGTTCTAGTCCCAGAATACTGAAATGAACAGTATACCATATTTCATTCGGAAAGGTATCTACAATTATCGCTTATCTTGTTCACTGAGTAACAAATACACAGGCACGATTTCCAAAAATGCGTTTTACAAACTCATATAGACATAAAAAGTAGAAACTCTTGAAATTAAATATCTTAGTTTACATACTTTTCCATGTACTAGAAAGTAATAAACACATGGATTTTTATTTGTGCTTTTTTTTTATATTCAAATTTAACTTTTTTTTACGAGGCATAAAAAAGAAGACGGGTTTTCTTCCGAGTTTTACTGAAGATTGAAAAATGAAGAATCATTGAACTCTTTTAAATTTTTTCAAAGAAATACCACATTTTCTACTTGTGTACTTTGTTTAAGAAAAAGTAAAAAAAAAAGACCAGAAATTTAAATTTATCTTTTTACTTGGAGTGAATATTTTGTTATTAACTCTTAATGTGGAAATAATGAAAATAAACAAGCCCAAAGAGACTTGGCGATGCAGCTTGTCATCATCACAAGTTAGGCGCGATGATAAATACACCAAACCTCTGTACGCGTCGCCAACAGCTCTATTGACCCAGAATAATTGAATAACTGAGTGATTGATTTCCGTTCTCTAAGCGAACCTCTTGGAACACTTGATCAAACCACATATTTCGGTGCATGGACGAGTTTAGGGCGTAAGTAGGAAACTTATTGTGTCAATTGCTGGGGAAAAAAAGGCTGAATGCATAATATATAAATTTGATCGGTTAATGTTTGTATGGTATTTTCGAATTTCTGTACTATATTGATTAATGCATATGAGTAAAGTCTGTGAATATAAAATCAAATCAATTATGAAAAAATGAATTTAATAATAGTACGTAGCTAGATTGTTATTACAATTACAGAAATGTCATCATTTTCAGGTTCATATCCTTTCAACAACATTGCATATGTGATTGTTACTGAGTCATTAACGACAGTTGTGGTACAAAATACCATGCACTCAGGCATAGTATTTTCTACAGCAATTGCCAGAGTGTCAATTCTCAATAAAAAAGTATATAAATTGTCTACAATTGTCATTGAAAAAGAAGCTTCGAAGTATTCTTTAAATGAAATATATATAAATATTTAAAAAAAGTTTTATTTCTTACAGTGAAAAAAAAATAGTTATCTTTTAAGAAATGTTTGGTTTTCTTACAACGACATTTTATCTTTTTAGAAATATTTCGTTTACTTATAGTGAGATCTTCACCTTTTAGAATTGTTTAATTTGTTTTCTTTTAGTAATATCTTCTTATTTCGTAATGTTCATGAACATGCAAATCCAAGTTAACTATCATATAGGTTTGAAATAAGCAGTACTAACAAAAAGAAACCAGACTTGGAACATAAAAAGCTGAACTTCATAAAATAATTAAATAATTTCCAAACATAACTACCAAAAATAAATTAAATATGATTAAGTGAAACAATAAAATCAATAAAATTATATAAAAGAAAATAAATTGATCTCGAAAATAATAAAACTCGATTATGAAAACTCTGAAATCTGCATTTTCACGAATATACAAGGAGAGTTACAAAAAAGTTAGAGAAATAAGTTTTTCCAAATCTTTCACGCATGCTCTCTAATAAAGATGTTATCCCTTTCGTTTTGTTTTCATTTTGTTTCGTTTTGTTTTCATTTTGTTTCGTTTTGTTTTCATTTGTTTCGTTTTGTTTTCATTTGTTCTGCAAAATATTGTGGGTCTCGGGTAAGGCCGTGTGTGACTTTGGTAGATATTAGTTTCGAAATATAGATTTTTGGAATTATACTAGAGATTTACTGATTCTCTAATGCGAACCCTTGATATTTTGACCATTAATCCCTATCATGTTATTAATATTATTCGAAAATCAAGCATGAGTTTTGAAGATTTTTTTCCCGGCGACTGAAATTGAATTTTGATGCAGAACGATAATTGTAACACAAAATCCCATACCAAATTTCATATATTTAAGTCATTGCGTTCATATGCTTGTGAAATTACAGATTTACAGACTTTCCAACTTTTAATCAATTTGGTTTTACATTTGATGCAGATCTAAATATAGGTACTAAATCATTGTACTAAATTTTATTTATTTAGCTTTTATCATTTTGTAGTTGTTGGGCTAACAAGCATTTGGACAGTCATATAAGCAGACTTCGACTAATTGGATTTGTTGAAATCTTGGTCTAAATTTGCACATTTATTTGTATACCAAATTTTAACCCCCGGGGGGCACCTCGGAATGAGGATGATATGCTTCCAGCATGGTGGTTGGATCTCGCCATCCTGGAGGGTACACAAATTGGTGGGGGATCTGACTCCTCCCATCGATGACGGGACTTACTTCCTTCGGGAAGGGTTGTACCCTAACCGGTGACGGCCCTTAGGATTCAACCACATCCCGCCAGTGTTGCTATTGATGCGTCATTCACTTTTATGGTTTAAATCCAGTGCCTCCGTGGTGGTTCGGAGAGCCAGAAGTATGACTTATATAATAAATTTTACCCGTTCAAGCTTAAAGCGTTTCGATTATGAAGACAGATAGACAAAATGACTTAAGACATAATTTCAAAAATGCTTTTTCCCGAGTTCTGAAATGTTTAAAACTTGTAAATATATCAAAATCTTGAATTCAATTGCGAAATTTTGTCTTTTTATACTATGATTGCGAGGAAATAATAAGAAATTAATACAATAGAATTCCCTAATAGTACTTTTCTAGAAAATCGTCGAATTGTGAAAATTTTCTAGAAGTTTGCTGTTGATTAAATACTACCCCAGAAAGCAAAAAATAAAGAAGTAAAAGAACTAGTAGTAAGAGCTGGAAATAATTCTCACCGTCAGCATGTAAGGAATTTTTTTGCACTGCAAGCAAATACTCATCCAATTTTATCCTGCTGATGGTCCACTAATGTCTGAAGTAATCGAAACTATTTTTCTCTACTATAAAAAAATAATTAGAAACTTCAAAGATATACTACAAAATACAAGTGACTACAATTTTACTACAAATATTCTACTTAATTTTTAATTTCTCCAGTATAAGGAATTAGATTAGCGTTTTCTTAATAAAAATAGTACACTTTTTGAAGCACCTATTCATACAGTTTCAGGAAAATTATGTTTTTCCGATATCATAGGGATTCTTATTTTAATAAAGTCTTGCATTACTATTTATTTCCTTGAGTATTTGCATTTGATTAACAATTATACTTTATGTTTCTACAGTTTTGAAATTTGGAATCGCATTTCAGATGAATGGAAAATATTAATTAAAATTATGATTCCATGGAGTTTTATTCAGAAATTGTTTAATAATAATAATTCATAAAATACAACCATTCGCTTTGAACACTTAAAACACTTTTCACTGTCTAATATCATTAATTATTACAATGCGAAATATTATATTTAATTCCAAATTTTAAATAACTATTTCCTGCGACAATCAATTGTTCGTCCAAGATATTTATGGCATTCATAAAGTATAGTCTTAAACTTCGATGTATCACATTTTATAGCATTAAATGAAAATAATAAAATATAAATAAATATGAATAATATATATATATATATATATATATATATATATATATATATATATATATATATATATATATATAATGATATTTTAATTCTAATTTCAATTTAATTAATTTCCAAGATTTTATCTTAATTTAGCCCATAGTAGCTTCATTCTAAAAATTATTATTCCTTGATCCAATTCCACTTTCGGTTTAATTAATGTAAAAAAAATGCGCCATCAGTACTACGTATCAAATGAAAGTGATCACTTCGGTGCCCTTGAAAAGTTATCAAAGGTCACCACGTGTATTGAATTGGCGTGTGGCCGGAAATCCCATATTATATAAAGCTAGTGATAATTTGTTTTGTCCTTCTTCTCTTCTTTCTTACTTCTGCTTTTGTGCGCGCTGCGCCTTCTTGTAAATAAATTTCTTTCCCAAGATGGATATTAAAAAGAGAATAAAACGTAATTAAAAATAAAGCGTCTCGTCTATGTCTTCAAACCTGCATTCTGCTGCAAACAAAAAAAATGTTATATATATATATATATATATATATATATATATATATATATATATATATATATATTAACTTCAAAGATATTAACTCTTACAATGGTCTCTATAGGTAAATAAATAGATATTTTTTATTGATTATGTCAGCGATTCTCAACCTGTGTGGCGCGCCCCCCTAGGGGGGCGCTAGCACATTAGAAGGGGGGCACGGGAATATCCAAGAGAGAATATTATTTACTGACTGGAAGGAAAGCACACATGCACATAGAAAACAAAATACATTTCGACATATTTAATAACTTATTAAAGTAAATCAACGTACTAAATCAAAACTTACTTAATTAAAACATACTAAACTAAAAACAAATTTAATAATTATTACTGACTTTCTGGGGCCTGTCTTGCAGAGCAAAGTTTTTCGAAGGAAGGCTTAATATTAGAAATAGCTACTCTCAGTTCTGCCGAGATCTATATTTATCTTCAAAGTAGCCACAGCAGAAAATCAAGTTTCTCAAAAGTAGGATGTTGAAAATGGTAATAGAATGCGAAATGCCCTTGTTTTTAGAGCAATTAAAATCGTCCTCTACTCCCGCCCAAAATTCAAATAGTGATTTATTACTAAATTGTCTTCTAGTTTCGCCACTTGTCATGAAGTCTATGAATTTTTCTTCCTCATCAATTGAGAGCCCTTCAAGAGCCTTATGAAATGGATCCCTAACTCACTCGTAACTTGCTATCAGTTTGTCGTCAGCAAGAAAATACTTTTTAAAATTCTTTGCCAGCATGGCTAAAGGATTTTCAATGGTTACAAAAACAACTTTTACATGTTCTTCATCAGCCTTGTAAGTTTTAGTACAATCATCCACATTTGCAAACATTGTTATATTTCTTTGCTTTAAATTTCTGCTCCACAATTCCAATTTTCCACAAAAAGAGCATTAACTTTATCACTCGTATCCAGCATATGTGTATTTGCTCCTCGGAGTTGAAGATTCAAGTTATTTAATTTCTCGAATATGTCGACCAAGTAGCTAGATTTCATCACAAATAAACCATCGCCAAAAGTTTCTACCTTCGGTCTGTTTTCTTCTTCTAGGAAAATGGCGATTTCTTCTCTTAATTCATAAACACATTGCAAAAATTTCCCACTTGATAACCATCTTGCCTCACAATAAAATAGTAAGGCTGAATGTACTGAACTCTTGTCTTTACAAAGTGCGGAAAAGATTCTCGATTTCAGGGGTCTCATTTTTATATAATTTACCACGGTTACAACCGTAGTTAACACAATATTCAAGCCAGGACTCATTTCTTTCGAAGCCAAAGCTTCTCTGTGGATCATGCAATGTGTCCAGACGCACTGAGGCGATTTTTGTTTTGCAAGTGCTTTTATACCTTGGAATCTTCCGGACATTGAACGAGCACCATCGGTGCATATTCCGGCGCCATTTTTCCATTCTATGTTTGCCTAGTTCATAAAATTATTTAAAATAGAAAATAATGCGAGGGCCGTTGTTTTGAGTTCTATTGGTTTGCAGAAAAGTCGTTCTTCTACTACTGACATATTATCACAAAATCGAACATAGACAATTAAATGAGCATCTTTATTACTATCGGTTGCTTCATCAAGCTGTATTGAAAACAATTTGTCACGCAACTTCGAAAAACATTGACATTGTACATCTTCAGCTATATCACCAATTCGACGAGCAACAGTATCATTTGAAACAGGTGCAGACTGCAATTATTTTGAAAAATTATCTCCAAACATAGTTTCTACAATTTCAACTGCTGCTGGCAAAATAAGTTCTTCACCAATGGTGTGAGGTTTTTTACATCTGGCTATTTTATATGAAACTTGGTAAGATTCAATTAAAGCTTTTTTTTTCACATACAAATTTTTTTTAAAAAATGATTTTTGGTTTTTATATGATTTTAATTTTAATTCGAAGAATTATCTGGGTTTGTTAATGTACTCACTATGAAGCGTTTCCAAATGTCGTTTATTAGGTTTCATGCTGCCAATAGGACAGCATTTTTGAGCAAATGATACACAGGAGCATTTCTTCCTCATTTACTTCAGTACTGGTAAACTCAAAATTTAAGCATTCTTGAGAATATTCTATTTTCGGAACCACGCTCGTCTGTGTACTTGTTGATGCTTGACTGTCGTCTAATGCTCGCTTACTTCCGCTTAAAAGTTTATCCATGAATCTGCATAAATCTGTTGCCGTAAATATTTAATATGGTGAATTGCAATTAACATGAACACATATATAACATACACATTCACGATATATTCGATAGCGATAGAAGGATCGACTCGAATGAGACTGACTGGAATTGAAACTTGTTGCGTTATCAAACATTTTCCTTCTTCCTATGAGAAAACATCTGCGCATGCTCGAGACGGCATCGGTCCTGTGGATTCTCTTCCACAAACATTACTTATTTTCACTTTTGTTTAGTCATGCTTCTGTTTTATTTCTTTTATTATTCGAAAAAATGTATTATCAGTTTCTAAATTTAGCTCACCCCGTCTAGGTTAACTTTCATTAAATAATTTTTCGACTTCCATATTCTTTTAACGTTATCTCCCTATTTGGCTTTCATTTCAAATATAATATTTAAATTTTCCTCGCTTTCATTCGCTTCATCTATTCACTGCCCGCTTTGCAAAATGCCAGATGTGCTTTATCGCCAATTATTATTGGGAGTTAGTAAAAAATAATTTAAAAACAGAGTACAAAATATTCTATATACATTATTGTTGTATAATTTTTATTGTAATCGGGGAGGGAGGCGAGATAAAAACTATGATTGAACACTGGGCCACGAATACTTAAAAGTTGAGAAACGCTGGACTATGTTGTAAAATTATAAATTAATAATAACATCAAAATGCTTCTGTGTGGTGAGTTTTACCTTCACATATTTTAGAAAAGAAAAAACAAAGTTCTAATTTTTTACTAAAAAAATACATTTGTCCTTTTTCTGTCACAAAAAAATATGTACTCTCGAAAGCCAATTAATGATTTAAAAATATTTTGGGACATATGCATTCGGGACCTATTTAAATAATTTTTCCAATAATGGAATTTTAATGTTTAACTTTAAATCCCATCGTTAGCTTAAATCTCATTCTTCTTAGCTTAATTCAAGCTTGAAATTGCATTTGCAGCTTGAGGTAACATAATGCAGTCTCAATAGACTAGATGTTTTACTCGAATTAAAATTAAAAGCGGTATTTCTTAAGAAATGAAATACATAAAAATAAAATTAAATTCAAATTTAGATTATATATGAAAATTGCAGCCCACATATATATCTTGACCTACGTTTGCAAATACTGCATACTTTGGAAAAAGTGTCCTGGAAACTAAGCAAGAAATAATTGCATTCAATGTTGATTGATCCGGCAGAAATTACCTCGGGACTAAAGAACATCATCGATGTTAAGAATAGTAATAAACCCAATGAATCAGCACAAGCTGCATTTTACTTTTGCTGATTCTCAGAACTGAATCGAGTTTTTAGCACAAAAGTGCTGTCTTTCCATTAAAGTACATTTCATTTCAATTGTTATGCGTTAACCAGCTTTATTTAATGAAAAGGAGAATGCTTTATTTTCAGTTATTTAACTATCAATTGCTCATGTATGTCTAAATGTTGAAAAAGCTTAAATGCATGCGAAATGAAGTTAGGCGAAATGCGTTGATGAAAAAAACTTCTTAAGAAAACTTTTGAAATGAAGAAATTCCAATAAAAATGCTATCTTCGCATAATAACAGCTAATGTGTTGAATTAATTTTTAATTAATAAAGCAACGCCTATCATTTTGGTTTAGAGTTTTAGGAGCAACACACTTTCAAACTTTCGGTTTTAAACATCCTTGATGCAGATTTTTATGGATGCAAAGCATTAAAAGAAATTCTGCAGGGATGCAAAGAAGAAATAAAAATTGTATAATCGCAATTAGTTGAAGCAAAATCAGATTTAAGATTTTCTCTGGGCAATATAAATAAATTAAATCATTAGGAAGTATGGAAATTTACGTATATAACCACCATTTAATAAAAAAATGTTTTAAACTGTAAAAATGTTAAAAATGTTTAAATGTTTAAATGTTAATTGGGAGTTAAAAAAATTTAATTAAAAAATTATTGTAGGTATTTAAATTGATATAATAACATATAAAGGCTTCCGATTTCTGGGAAAATAAGAACATATTGTTACAAATCTGTAATTTTGCTACCCGGCACGAATAGTGTCATCCTGGAAAAACCGGTAAAACCGTTGTAAGATCTGTCCTGTGCGTGCTGAGCTTGGCGACCATTTGGTGACGAATTTGGTGAGTTTGGCGACTAAATGGATCATACTGGAAAGTTCGAGAAGTTTCACGATCCATCCAGTAAGAACCGAGATACACACAGATACGTCCTGATTGGTCTGGAAGATTCTAGCCCCGCCTTCCGTAACTATAAAAGACAGGCACTCTGAAGCTGCAAAAAATTTGTGTGGATCGTCGGAAGTGTGTGAGAGGAGTCGGAGTAAAGAAACTGGAGGATTAGACAGCAAGCAAGCTGCTCAACTAGCAATTAAATGTTCTGCGTCATTACGATTGATCGACGGTATTTTGCTGTAGAAAAATTTTTGTAACAATATAAAGTAAAAAAAGGTAAAGCAGAAAAAATATAATTGCTGTCAAATTTATATAATTTTTTTTTTTTGCGAAATTAATCATTTAGAATTCAGTGCGAACAAATCCAAATTTTTATCCTTTCTGTATGGTTTTTAATTTTTAGTGTATAAATAATATTCCTTTTAATTATAAATATATTCAGAAGTTCTATCATTTTTTCGACGACTATAGGTTTTATTTATAATTATTATAGATCAGTAATTGTTATAAATATATTAAAAACATTATTTCTCTAAATTTTTGTCTTCCTGACATAATTGCATTTGCTTTTGAGCTGTCCAAATGTTAATGAAATCTGTAATTTATTCGAATAACATCTTATTTGAGAATATAACCTGTTTAAACTACCATCGTAAATACAACATTATATTTTAGTGGACGTCTAGGAAATGAGACTTCCGTGAAAGTACATTATACTATATCGTAAAATACAGCATATATTAATATCTCAAAATATTGTATGTATTTTGCGATAACTCATTTACGAGGCTGACGCATTTATTAAAACGATATCACAAGAGCTGGGGATATCACAACAGCTGATACGGAGAATGCATACGTTTCTACTGCTAATAGCTAAATATTACCTTCTTTCATATATTATTATTTGTCAAAATCTATAATGTCTTTTCAGAGGTCATTATTAAAATTATTTACTACTAGCCGCCTTTGGCGACCAGCCGGTCCGCCAATCTTAATGTTCGTTAAAATTTTAATAATTAAATATTTTATGCATTTAAAGCTTTAATAGATACTTCAGCAAAATATTTTAAAACTTCAAATTTCGATAGTCATATAATTCACTCATAATATTATGAAGGCCTTCAGTCATAACGTGATATGTATCTCTCTAATTTTCTATTACCCCTCGTAGAATTTATGCTTTAAATTAAAGTGTAAATGATTAATCTGCAATTAATATAATAATATTTTTTACTGAAACAAAGCATTTTTTTAATAATATGATTACTGATAATATAGTCACTGAGCTTTTAAACTTTATGGGCACTAAAGAATATATTTCTTAATTTATGTAATATCTCAAGAATTTGTCAACAAAATTTTCTCAGATTCATCATGAACAGATCGATTCATTAACAATGTTTCATTTTAAATGCATCAAACACTAAGAAAATAAAATGAATCGTTTAAAATAATCGGTCTAAAACAGGTTTAAAAAAATTATTTAAAAAACGATGTACTTAAAACTATAAGCATATACAAAAAAATATATAACTAACATAAATACAATTTAATTACAAAAGCATGCAACTAACCTAAAAATAATTTAAATCATTGAAAACAGGTTAAAAAAAACTACTTAAAAAACGATGTACTTAAAACTATAAGCATATACAAAAAATATATAACATAAATACAATTTACTTACAAAAGCATGCAACTAACCTAAAAAGAATTTAAATCATCCGTTGAAAGTGGTTGTCATGACAACAATCAGAACAATGCGCATGCGTGAATTTTCTTCGCTAGTTAGGTAACGCAAATGCGTGAATTTTTCTACGCCAGTTGGGGTAACGCTATGTAGATTAGAAATTTTTAATTTCCTTTATTCTGTGTTATTTTAATTCAAAAGTACTTCAGAATGAATCTGAAACATGGATTAATTAACAATGTTTAATTTTAAATGCATCAAACATTAAGAAAATAAACATAATCGTTTGAAATAATCCGCCGAAAAACGTTAACCCTAGCCTCATTACTGTTGGGAGAAAAAAAAACTGAAGCCTTACTCATTTGGCGGTGGGGAAAATTGAAGATTTTTTTGGCGTTAAAGTTAGTTTTTAATTAATAATTAAAATTCTAATTAAAATTTCAAAAAAAGGGACCCCAGGTGCACATTCTCGACCTCTAAGGTATACATGTACCAAATTTAATAGCTGCATGTCAAATGACCTGGCCTGTAGAGCGCCAACACACACACACACACATTGAGCTTTATTATAAGTATAGATTATATAGATATCTACTATTATACGATATCTACTTTCATATATTATGTACTATAATAATATAGTTATTAGAATTCCAATCTGATTTATTTGGATTTCATACTTGTCAATTTTTTTAAATATATTTTAGTCTCTGATTGGAAGAAATACGTTCACTCAGATAGATGACCCAATAAAGTGACCCAGAATTTTCAGTTTCAAATTTTAACCGATTTCTTCTTCAAATATAATGAATAAATTTAAAAAAACCAATAGAACAGTGATAAACGTTTACTTTATAGTGCAAGTATTGGAAACTGACTAGAAAAATAAATAGAACTTTGCAAAACTCGAAAGGGATGTACGTTTTTAATGATATTGAAGGTAATAAAAAGAAAGAAATGGCTTAGGCCTGGATAGACTTCTTGGTAGGGATTTGAACTCGCATCCCTTGAGTACTGAGTCCGAACTCCACGGGACGAATTATAAATCTTTCCTGGTCACAAAGTCCTCCAATTCGACACAATACCCCTGAGGGTACTGGTTCAGAAGTGATCGTTCTCTGATTCAGGTCTAAATTACAATCCAACAATGAAATGTATGAATGAAGTCCGCCCCTTAAAAAGGGTTCTGACGCATGAGTAGCTAAGTCGTCATCGGCCCTAGATGGCGCTATTAAAACAAGAGGCCTAAAAATATCGTCTTAAAATCGTTGACTTAGTCAGCAGGCTTGTCTATGACAAGTGCAAGAGAAACAACAAAAACCCAGAAATTGTTTTCTTTTTTTTAATTGTTTCTTTGAGTTAAGAGAATTGTCCGGAATTTTGATATTTGCGTGTAAATATTAATTTCTTGCATTTCTTTTTCATTTTTTCAAAATGTTTTATGATTCAATTTACTATATGTATATATATATATTTTATAATATAGGAATCTAATCCTATATGCAAATTTCATATTCCATGCTTCATATAATATACCTTAATCGGTACATAATAAAGTCCGATATCTCCTAAATTTCCAGAGTATGTTAAAAAATTTCGGATTGTATTCATATTATTTTGAATCTTAATACAGAGAAATGCAACGTCTTAGATATAAAATTTTAAATCAAATAATTAGCCAAAGTATAACAATTTCTCTCATAGCAAAAAAAAAAAAAAAAAAAAAAAAAAAAAAAAAAACATAATATTGAAGAAACAACAGCATACAGCTTTAAAACAATGTATTTAAAAGCATGTATTATATTCAGTGCTCACATTTATTATGCGAAATTTAATATTCAATATCAGAGATAATTTTGAAATTTTAGAAATTTTTTTTTAAACTTATAAATTTAATCTGATTTTTGGAAATAAGATTTTATTTAAATTGACTTGACTCATTTTTTTAAAAAAATTAAATTTTGTATAAGAATGTTTACTTGCTTCTCGATATGATGATGTTTTAATATTTCCTACACTTTTGATATTCTGGATATCATTAAGTTAATTTTTTTATAATTTTTTATCAATTAATCTAATTAATTTAAAAAAGAAATTAGGAAAAGTTTACAGAATTTAGGGAAACAAATTACTTGAATAAGGGAATAAATTATTTAAGACGATGAATCATACAATATATAAAATAGATAAAAAATAATAAATGTGAAACGGACTCAATTCGCATTTATAAAAGTACGATTTCAAAAACATTTTTTTTAAAATTTAAAATAATCTCTACATTTTATTTTTCAGAATTATTTGTTAATCAGTTTTTTAATCCTTCAAGATTTCAGAGCCTCCTGCACAAATGAAAAAAAAATTTGTTCTCTAAATCAGTGAATTTAATAATGAAACTCAAAATAACTAGATAATGAACGGTAATGCAATGAGAAGGGAACACAGCTTTAAATTTGCTGACTTTCACCAGATTAGATTTTTATTCCTCTGCAAAAAAATAATGTCTGAACGACTTGCTTTAGGCACTGCATTTAGTCATGATTTACAAATTAAATCGTTTTTTAAAAAATGATGCAAAATTGGGGATAAAAAGCAATAGGTTCTTTAAAATAAATCACTTTCGGGTGTTTTTTTTTTTTTTTTTTTTTGGTATGCGATTAAACGAAATTATCCAAAAAAAAAACCAATAAAAATCAATAATTAAAAGGAATTTATAATGATTATCAAAAACATACTAATTGGGAAAAAAAGTCAAAGCAATATGAACCCATTATAAAACTTCTTAATCCATAATTAATAAACTTACTTTTCTTTTAATAAGTTTATTTTCAGTTATTTTTAAATCAAGTAATCGTTAGCTTTCTAAATATGCACATGAAGAATAAAACTCAATAGCAACCTCTGAGTATTTTTAATTTTAAGAGCACATAAAAAGAGTCCTAATCTTTATTTAAAGCAAATATCATCAAAGAGATCACTCTTCTTTTCAAAGAGTGAATACTCTTCTTTTCAAAGAGTGAATGCATTATTCTGCAATCACTTCAATAACTTTTTTCATCCTTGAAAATAATGAGCAGTTATTTTGTTTTGAAACTGCACATAAAAGGTTAACAAAATCCCTCCATGAACTCTCTGGCTAATAGAAAATTTGTGAAACAAGAGAGATCTTAATAAAAGGAGAAACAATTATGCTAGTTAAAGAACAGTAAAAAAGGGAAGGACTTTATTGTTAAGTTCAAGTTTTCTAGTTGAAACAATGATTTTTTATAATAGTTAAAAGATAATTTTCCGGTGGTGAAAGAGAGGTTTAATGCGCTCTATTACAAAGAAAATTGAGGATTTTTTCCCACTGTTTTGATCGCATTTACTTTTAATTTTATGACTTTTGACAGCCATCGTTTCAGAAGTTTTACATGTTTTCAAAAAGTAGTTCTAATTGCTGGATTATATTAAACTGGATTATATTCAACAATAGTATAATAATTATTATCCAATATAGCTATCCAAAAACTTACATGAAAGGAAATGACGATTAATATTTCATTACAAACAATTTAGAACTAAGCAAATTTTTTTTAAGCAAAGAAATTTAATATGCGATTTTGCAAATCGGTCTTCAATGCCTGTGTTTGCATTTAATTGAATAGAATTTTATAAAAAAGAGGTTACATATTTCAGGAAAGAATCTATCACCTTCAAATTTTGGCCCCAATAACTGATTAAAAGACTTACAATTCAGCCTCATGAATAATTCATCTTTAAAGGCAACTATATATTTGAAGGGTACACATTCATCAAAATGCATAAATACAAATAATTGCAAACAAATTAAAAAATACATAATACAAATAACTTTGACCTCATCAATTAATTTAAAGACTTACAATTCAACCTCATAAATAATTCATCTCTAAAGGCAACTATATATTTGAAGAGTACACATTCATCAAAATGCAGAAATGCAAATAATTACAAATAAATACAAAATACATAATACAAATAATTTTGACCTCATCAATTAAGTTAAAGACTTACAATTCAACCACATAAATAATTCATCTTTATAGGCAACTATATGTTTGAAGGGTACACATTCATCAAAATGCATAAATACAAATAATTGCAAACAAATAAAAAAATACATAATACAAATAACTTTGACATCATCAATTAATTTAAAAATTTACAATTCAGCCTCATGAATAATTCACCTCACCAAAGGTTATATATTTGAAGAGTACACATTCATCGAAATACATATATACAAATAATTACAAATAAATACAAAATACATAATATAAATAATTTTAACCTCATCAATTAAGTTAAAGACTTACAATTCAACCTCATAAATAATTCATCTCTAAAGAAAACTACAGATTTGAAAAGTACACATTCACCTAAATACATAAACAATAAATTCCGCCATCTAAACTTACCATCCAAAGGCAGAAAACGCAAAATTCGCCCTTCGAACAGACCAGAATCTTTCATAAGATATAAATAGCGTCTCAATAAGTTGCGTACGAGTAGAATGAGAGGAAATTAATTGCCTTGTCATTTCAGTTTAACGCTGGTTATCTACAAAGATGACATGGCCCAAAATTATTTTCATCACCTAAAAGGAAATGGAAATCTTTCTTTTTAATATTTCTGAATATCCTTTAAATAATTAGGTATATTTCAGCAGATCAATTGGGGTACTAATTAGGAATTAAGAGTGATGGATTGCATTTTTTCTATTGTCTGAGTTTTTTGGATGATACAGCTTTATAATCTTTATGCTTTATAAGATTATGCTTATCTTATAAGTTTTATATCTTTATAATTGTATGACATACCAATCAATAATTTAATTTGTGTTTATTTTAAAGTTAGATTCTCAATAAAAGATATCAACAATGAAATTGTATCAAATAAGAGCTAAGTTTCAGGAATATGTAGAAACTAGAATTTCCTATGATTAAAAGAAGACAATTTGTAAAAGTTTAAAAACTTGGAATTGAATCCCAATATTAACTTCTGCAAGTATGTTAAAGAATATCCCTGCATAAGAATTGAAAATTCAAATATTCATTTATAAAAAGAAAAATCACAGAAAAATTTTTGATTTAACTTAACTTATTGAAAGAAATTAAAAAGTGTCACAAAGTTAACGCAAAATTTGAGTTTGAAAACTATTCGTGCAGCAAAGTGTTGGCAACCCAATTAAAAAACCATCTGACATATGATAGTTTAGGGTTGGTAAAAAATGGATCGTTACTTGATAGAACAAACTGTTTTCATTGTTGAACAATATTTCAAAAATAATAAAAAGCTGGCAACCATAGTTCAAAAATTTGAGAATCAACCCTCCCCCCAGATCGTGTGATTTAACACCATTGGGTTTCTTTTCATGAGGTTAGTCAAAGGACTCCGCCAACACGCTCACGAGCACACGTGCATTGAGGAAGGAAATTCAATGCTGCATCAATGAAATTCAGTCACATTTATGGAAAATGGTCTTGTTAAAATTAGACAAAAGATTGCTTATGTGCCATAAAGCCATGGAGGCCAATTGCCCTATCTGTTATTCCATATATAACTTTGTACTTTAAGATTCAATAAAAATATTGTAATTTAAAGAAAAAACTGTGTTTTTTATTTAAATCAAATTTTAGGTAAACACGTTGTTATACCGTGTCACACTTCAGTTTTACTAACCTTAATTTAAGAGTTGCCAAATAGTTTATTAATAGAGTTGCCAATACTTTATTGTAAGAATGGTGTCAAATTAAAATCTTGCGTTGATTTAGGTACACCTTTTAGCTATTTTAGAAAGTTAAGTTTTGCCGAAATTTTTCTGTGATTTTCATTTTTATAAATGAATATCTGAATTTTCTATTTTTATATATGAATATTCTTAAACATATTTACAGAAAACCTAATCAATTTTAAAAAGATATTTAGATATCAACATATTTAAAGGACTGTAATTATTCTTCGAATATTATTTCCTTCTAAAAAGCTTATTCGTACTGTACTAATACAAACACTCTTATAAAAATATAATTTGTGACAATATATAACTTTTATGGAAGCAGGAACGAAATGTTTAAAAATATTTAAATAAGTCTATAAATAACGATTCTTAATATCTGCTTAACTTCCTCTGACAATAAAGGGGTTCTGTTAACTTTTACTTGGTCTTAGTATCATCTTATCAATAATAAGCTTCATTTGAGAGGCAATGTTATCACTTAGAAGTCTAAGTGAGAAAATGTAGTATTATTGAAATCTTTGTAGTTATCGATAACGACAACTTTGTTGTTACAGCAAATCGAATTTTCCTGATTCAATTATTGTTTTAAAGGTATTCATTTTTTTTGTAATTGATAGAGATAATATAAATATATTGCTTGAGATCTTCATTGAGTTTAAGTCATCCTGTAAAAAAGTGTCGAATGTGGAAATGCAAAAAAAGTATTCTCCATTGTTTATTTATTTTCTATTTTTTCTCTCTTTCAGGAAATGTATCGATTTCTCGTGGCAGGAGTGTTCCTTTTAATTAAAAAAAATAATTCTTAAAAAATATCCCAGTTATTCAACTTTTAAAATCTATCAATCTTTTAAAAAAATAATTCTTAAAATATATTCTAGTTATTCAACTTTTAAAATATATCAGTCTTTTAACTGATCCAATAGAATTAAGTCGTGTCTTCTAAATACCATCATATATATTTTTTCATGAATTCACTGACAACTTTTATTTCTTGATTAAGTCATATGAAGACAAATATTCATCTCTATTATGTTTTTAAATCATAATTGACTTTCAAATATATAAGTTATCGTTTATATTCAAACTTAGTTCTGAAGTTTCGTTTATTCATAGTTAATCTCTAAGATTAAAAAGAATAATGGAATGCTGTTAGAGGTAGATGTATATTTCAAAATATTTAACTTACATAATATGCCCTAATGTAATACAGGGTGTTCATTAATTATTGTCGGGCTTTCCGTAACTCATAACTTTCGAATAAAAAATATTACGCAAAAACCGATTACGTATTCGTAAATTACAACTCAAAGAATTTTACGTGGCAACAATGCGATCTTAGCGCATTTGCAGTCTGGGTAATTATGACGTCATAAATAAAAATGGCGATCGTGCAAGAAAAAGCAATGTGTATATTGTGGTTTTTCGAAACTAAATCAGTCATAACTACTCAACGTCGCTTCAGGACCACATACAAGAAAGATCCTCCTTCGGATAATTCTATCAGAAGCTGGTTAACACAATTTCAGGAAACTGGTAGCGTTGTACACCGAAAGGGAGCGGGAAGACCGAGCACTTCGCAGGAAAATGTTGATCGCATCCTAGAAACGTTTATTCGCAGTCCACGAAAATCAACGAGACAAGCAGCTGTGTAGTTACATATGCCGCATACGACGATATGGAAAGTTATCCATAACCACATTCATCTGAATGCCTACAAATTGCAAATTGTGCAAGCTTTACACCCGAGTGATAAACCGCGCCGTTTTCAGTTTGCTGAACAAATTTTGACTAGAATTGAGAATGATGAAAATTACCTTCGGAAATGGTTCTTCAGTGACGAATCCAGTTTTCATGTGCCAGAAAAAGTGAATAAACATATCTGTAGAATATGGGGCTCGGAGAACCCGCACGATTATCGAAAATTGGAAAGAGATAGCCCAAAGGTGAATGTTTAGTGCGCTTTATCACATGCTGAAGTTACTAGACCTTTCTTCTTTGCTGAAACAACAATAAACTCCGTGACATACCTTGACATGCTGGAGATGTATGAATTTCCTCAGATTCAGCAACATCAGCCAGATGTGATATTTCAACAGGGCGGTGCACCCCCACATTGAGTTATAATTGTGCGTGACTTTTTAGACGAGAACTTTCCCGACATATGGTGTGGAAGAGGTGGAGCAATTCCATGGCCTCCGAGATCACCTGATATAACACCGCTGGACTTCTTCTATGGGGGTTTGTCAAGAACATTGTGTACAAGATCCCTGTGTCCTCTCTTGCTGAACTGAAGCGCAGAATTGTTACTGCGATCCAAAATGTTACTCCACAAATGCTGGAGAACACTTGGAGGGAAATCGAATTTCGTCTCGATGTGTTACGAGCCACGAAGGGCAGCTATGTGCAAATTCATTAATCTTTTTAATATCATTAATAAAATTCTTTGAGTTGTAATTTACGAATACATAATTGCCTTCAGCTGAATGCCTACAAAGTGCAAATTGTGCAAGCTTTACACTTTAATATCATTAATAAAATTCTTTGAGTTGTAATTTACGAATACGTAATTACGAATACGAATTTTTATATATAATAATGAAGATAAAGAAGAGTCCAGATAATTAGAAAGTATTTATCTTTTGTTTAAACTGGTGACATGTAACAGGATAATATGGTTCTTGTTATGGAAAAAAAAAAAAAAAAATCCGAAATTTTTGATGAAAAAGTTAGCTTTTTCTATACACACATAAGTGATAATATTGTAAACATTATTGAAAGTATTTGAAATCTATGGTCTCAAAATTGAATTTCCTTTTCCTAATATCAAATTTTAGCAAACCGAGTGTCCATCTTATATATAAGAGAGAATATATTGATTCGAATCTAAAGTCAGTAGCTTCTTATTACCTAATTTTAATAATGATAATAGATTTTTGTGTTTTACCAAAAAAACAAGCAAAAATAAAATCATAACCTTTTATGTAAATAGAAATTTTGCATAAACGCAAGAAACAATTATACTAGTTAAAGCACTATAAAAATGCCAAAGGCTCCATTGTTATTGAAATGTTTCTCTGAAGTAGAACAAAACATTTTTTTTCTTTTAAGAGAAGGCTTAAATACCACTTATTGGGTAATATAATTTTTTTTATTATTTTTATCACAGATCGAAACGTTTTGAAATTAATCTGGGTAGCAAAACATTTTCGTCGCCTACTTCTATATTAATTTCTTTATGACTCTTAAGGTGTAAGAAGAGTAAGATAAACTTAAGTTACAAATTTCAGCCCTTTCCATTCATTGACGAATCTGTCTCTAACTAATAATTTTGATCCAGTTTTTTTTTTTTTTTTTTTTTTTTTTTTTCGTTTCCATGAGACATCTCGTGGAGTCAATGATCATAATTCCCATTAGTGTGTAAAAAAAACATCGGTCCAAACTTAAGCATCATGAGTAAGACTCGGAGAATGAGTAGTATGCCATTATACTGTAACAGCCTAGAGTGTCTATCCGTAATTTTATATGTTTTTGAGCCATGCACTGGTATTTATGTAGTATCATTGGGAATGCATACGCGAACAGAACATCTATATAATTGTACTGCCAACATTACTTATTTATGTGTTGCTTGCTTAAATATATTATTTTTTAATATTGTCAAGATTAAAAAGTATGGTTCATTGTTAAGAGAAGAAAAAAATTGCTCAATTAAAATTTACAAATCAATATAAAAAGTCAGAATTTTGCTACAACAACTAGAAACATGTCCATGAACTAAAATCAGTAAGAAAGTTTATATATTAGAGAAACAGCAATTAAGGTATTTCTTCATTTGGTTGTTTAAGGATGGGATAAAACTGGATTACCCAGATGAAAGGTTTCGTGAAGATTACCAGAAAACTTAAATCTCTCGAGTTTGAAAAGCAGTAAATGTTCCCTTAGTTGCTACCGATATTTCTAGTTAGAATATACGAGTGTCCATTAGGAATATTTGTTTGTATAATGCACTTTATAATAATTTATGATCATACGTAATAAGTGATATAGTTTTATAATAATATAACAAATAAATTTATGAGCGAATATTCCTGAATTTCTCTTTTATGGTCTGTCTTTGTTTTATATCATATATTTTACAGCAAAAATTAAAGTTAAATGAAAGAAGAAAAGATGCATGGTTATTTTTATTATTAAAATCTTTTCATTTGACTATAATGCCGTAAATAATAGTAAAAACATTTTCCCAGTATTTCTTATTATATATTCTTTCATTAAATTCAATTCTAAACAAGTAAATCAAAAATGTCTGAATTATCCATTTTTTTATTTGTATGTTTAACGTAGGAAATCTGAGCGAAGAAAAAGCTGTATTTGTTTTATCCATAAGATTGTTAAAGCATCCTATATCTTCATTTTATTATTCCTTCACCTTTTCAATATTAATTTTTGTCAGTTCAGAGGCATCATTTCATTAAAATCAATATTTCACCATAAACTCATTCAATTAGTTTATTATTAATAGACACTTTTATTTAGCTTCTTCTTATTATTTATTCTTCTTTAAAAATGGAAAGTTTTAATCCACTTTTTGATGTGCTAAAAGTGTGAGAATTTGAATATCAGTGTACTCTCGAGGATACTAAAATATCTTAACATTTTTAGGATTTAGCTATCGGCTAATTGATTCATTTAATAAAATAACAATTCCATCCATCCAATTAGTTTCTTTTGACAGTAAATGTGAGGGAAAATTTATTTCCAATATTAATATTATTTATAATTAAAATTAATGACTGAAAAGCAGAAAATAATTGAAATAAAAATGAATTATTCCTTGTAATAAAGCATATTTTAATATTTCTTTTGATATTGAAAACATATGTTTTCTGACATTCCAAAATGGCTAGTGATTTTTGATGAATAAATCATAAATATCCCACTATTATTAAACTAATAAAATCATTAGAAAATAAATAACAAAATGTCAATAATTTAGTTATTTAATTTTCAAATCAAAACGATAATTTATAAATTATATAATTGGAAATCATGCAATAGTAGAGACTTGTGAACAAATACCTATAATACAGAAAATTGTTTGAATAAAGCAATGTCAAACAGCATCTCGATTCAGTTCAATCTTAGCTCTGAAAACTGACATTTTGTCCCCAGAACTTTCAAAAGCGAACTTAATACAGTTTGGGAAAGAACTATTTTTGAGCTTTAAAAGTGACACCGCTATCAATTAATTTAAAGATTTAAAGCTCAACATCATGAATAATTCATCATTTAAGGGAACTTTAAAGGTGAAAGCTAGGAATTCCGTGAAGCACAATACTGCCTTCAACCAGCATTCTGAATACATAAGTTGACTGTTGCGAAGGTGAAATTCTACTTTCATTCAGGATAAGATATTCTTTGAGATATAAATAACGCATCAATATGCATTATAAATGAATAGAGTATGCGGTAACTGATCGCTAGTCAGTGTAGTTTAATAGTAGCAATTTACAAAGATGGCAAGACTGAGGAAGATTCTCTTTACATTATCGGACATAGAGATTTGTCCTTATAATATTTATTTATATCTTTTAAATAATTTGGTGTATAAGAAGTAATTCCTTATTTTGTTGAAAGTCAGGATATTTGCATGACTCATTTGAGGACAAAGTGTGATAGATTGCTTTCACCCTCAGAGTTGATGTCTTTATTGATTTTGCTTGTAGTTATTCCAATAATCTAGGACGTATTATTTTTTTTCTTTTCAATGAACTATAGACAGTTAACAACTATTTGAGATATATAAAACTATTTATTGTTTTACTGGAAATAATAATCAGTTTAAATTTGAATAATTGTCATAGTTCTGTAATTAATTAAATATACTGAATATCCAGACTTATAATATTTAGAAAGATGCACTTTTCCAATTTCCTTATTTTTTCCTAATTTATGAAAGAGAAAATAAAATTGGAAAAAAAAAATCGGAGGAAATTGTTTCCCAAAATTTTCAATAATAAATAAAATTTTCAATTTGCTTCCTAATAAAGGCATTACCATTCAAACATGTTGAAATTGCGGAACTATAATTCTAATTAAAAGATAGATTCGTATATATGGTTTTATTTAAATAAATCGTGAAAATTATCATTTTTATATTTACTTGAATATTAAGAATTGAAGATGATAAAAGTCAAAAAGGTTGAAGGATTCGGCTCGAAATTCGATGCATATTTACTGATGATAAAGTATTTAGTAGATATTATGCATTTAACTCTCAATGTTTCTAAGGTATTGTGTTTATACGTCTCAGACAGATAGATAAGCGTCTGTTTGAGAAAATTTTATTTAAAATTTAGCAAAAAAGAAACTATAAATTTATTATAAAACTACTTACTAAATTTCATTCTTCTGGTTTTAAGCCTTATTGAGTCAACGTGTGCAAAGATAGAGCCAGACAAATATAATTATAATTATACATGTCCATATTGCGCATTACGAATCAAAAGGTTTACAGATGTGGAATCTCTTTCGAATACTGAGATCGAGTAATTTTTTTCTCCTTCATTTCTTTCTTAATTATTTCCTTATAGTATTGTAAAAAGGAAAATCAATTATAGTAATAAATCCTGCTTCGAGTTTACGTGTAATATATATATATATATATATATATATATATATATATACATATATACAGAGAGAGAGAGAAGAAGAAGACGTCGAAGAGACATGTTATATTTTTTAATTAATTTTAATATCCATTTCATGAAAGCATAATTATTTACAAGCAGATATGCAGGCAAAGCACGTCCGCCACAGCCGGCACAAAAGCAGAAGTCAGAAAAAAGAGCTCGAAACAAATAATCACTATCATTATATAATATAGGATTTCCGGCCACGAGCCAATTTAATACACGTGGTGACCTTTGACACCTTTTAAAGGGCACCGAAGGTATCACTTTCATATGATACGTAGTATGGCGCATTAGTTTTACAGAAGAATTAATTAAACAGAAAGTGGAATTGTATCACGAAATAAGTGAATATTTGTAGAATGAAGTTACTATATGCTATATTAAGGTAAAATATTTGAAATTAATTCAATTGAAATTAGAATTAAAATATCATTACACACACATACACACACACACACACACACACACACACACACACACACATATATATATATATATATATGATAATTAAGTATTTATACATATCACAAATAATAATGGCCATGTAATCTACAATTGATATTTTTCAGTATTTTTTTACAATATATTGAAAAAAATATATTGAATATTTCAGTGCAATAAGTCGTTTCTTATGTACGTTTTTTATTAAAAGATATTTTTCTTTCTATTTTAAGACAAAGGGGGCTTTTTTCACAATTTTAACACCTTAAACATTCCCTTTATATAGATGTCGTTTGCTTTCTCGATTTGTTGAATCAGGAATGTATCATCTTAAACATCTCAAATTATATTGACACTCAGAAATATGAATATTTCTTCACCAAAGTGATAATAATCTGCCAATTTTAGAATATGTCAGGTTTTGAGCTTTTTCTTCAGTCGTATGTTCAACAGTCAGGCCATTCATACCATAATTCGTTGTGTAAGGTATCTCATTCACGATCTTCATACATATTTAAAACTAATACAGGTATTACAGCATAATAATTTTAAAACTCGGAGAATTATTGGAGCAGATTCTTCTTAGATGCGATATAAAACTTTAATTAGTCAAATACACTGAAGGGCATTTGATTAAATGAGAATTTAATTAACACAGTTTTGCTACATTATAAATTAAAAATGATACCTTTTGTTATGTTGTACTACATTTTTCTGACAATAAATACAATTAATTTAGATCTTGGGTGCTTTAAGTTCAGAGATTATAGAGCTTTTAATGTAACAAGGCAATACAGACTGTAGGTAATGCATGGAAAAGCATTCTCAATTTCAAAACTGATTTTGATGCTATTTACAGAACATTTTTCAATTTCCAAAACTGATATCATTCATAATAAATTTAAATTTCTGAAATTCAATATTATGAATTACTCATGAGTGAATATGTCCCAAAAAGTAATAAACTATTATTTTGGGACAAACAACTTTACTTAAATTATTCTTCGCTAAGCAGCTGAGAATAATGAGTTTGTAACTGTCTATTTTATTAGATAAAACCTTATATGAAACTAATAATGCAAAATAAATATTACTTTTAAATAGATAAAGCTAACTAATAATTTTCTCAGTGTGACAGACTTCCAGTTACCTTCAAAGATGATAGTTTTACAAATATTCTCATCACTTAAAACAAAGGTCTATACAAAAGACTTATTCAAAAGTCTTCAACAAAAGATTTATTCTTTTTCTGTTTAAATGATTTAATGGATTAGTGTCAGATAATTCATGATTTTGAAAAATACGCTTCGCCCGCTTCTAATTAGTAAAAGTAACTTAAACTTTGTTAAGTTTAACGTCTTTCGACGATAAGATTGCCACATATTTTGTGACAGCAAATTAACTTTTAATGTCCGATATTGGTTCTACCATAAAAGTTTCTATTTTTTTTCAAGATAAATCAATTGTTGATTAAAAATAATACAGATACTAAAATAGATAAGAGATAATAAAAATACTATTTGGTGTTTGTCACCTTGAGATCATATGCAATGGTGAATTATGCCTATCAATGTACTTCAACATTTTCTCTGGAATTTTTACTTTGTGGTGAATAGCATATAAGCCAGTTAACAACTACGCTACCCTAGCAATTGATTTTGTATCCTGGTCATGTTACTGCACTGCGAACCACAAGCTCCCAGGTTCTATCCTCGCTCAATTCAATTCGCCACATTGGTGACCTCGGACGATGAACCTTCATACAGCTGTTGTGGCGCCATCTACCCACATCAACCCAAAAGTCGTCAAACTCACTTGACATAGCATCAGCAATTACTCATCCTCACATGCTCGCCATAACGCTTGGCGCTACTCAAATGGGTACAGGCGCATTAGAATCAGCAGCTAATACATCACCACTCAACAGCCATATCGTTCGTCTCACCTCTAACTCACTGGAGGGCGAGTCTGTGGTGAATAGCATATAAGCGAGTTAACAACTACGCTACCCGAGCAATTGGTTTTGTATCCTGGTCATGTTACTGCACTACGAACCACAAGCTCCCAGGTTCTATCCTCGCTCAATTCAATTCGCCACATTGGTGACCTCGGACGATGAACCTTCATACAGCTGTTGTGGCGCCATCTACCCACATCAACCCAAAAGTCGTCAAACTCACTTGACATAGCATCAGCAATTACTCATCCTCACATGCTCGCCATAACGCTTGGCGCTACTCAAATGGGTACAGGCGCATTAGAATCAGCAGCTAATACATCACCACTCAACAGCCATATCGTTCGTCTCACCTCTAACTCACTGGAGGGCGAGTCTGTGGTGAATAGCATATAAGCGAGTTAACAACTACGCTACCCGAGCAATTGGTTTTGTATCCTGGTCATGTTACTGCACTGCGAACCACAAGCTCCCAGGTTCTATCCTCGCTCAATTCAATTCGCCACATTGGTGACCTCGGACGATGAACCTTCATACAGCTGTTGTGGCGCCATCTACCCACATCAACCCAAAAGTCGTCAAACTCACTTGACATAGCATCAGCAATTACTCATCCTCACATGCTCGCCATAACGCTTGGCGCTACTCAAATGGGTACAGGCGCATTAGAATCAGCAGCTAATACATCACCACTCAACAGCCATATCGTTCGTCTCACCTCTAACTCACTAGAGGGCGAGTCTGTGGTGAATAGCATATAAGCGAGTTAACAACTACGCTACCCGAGCAATTGGTTTTGTATCATGGTCATGTTACTGGACTGCGAACCACAAGGTCCCAGATTATATCCTCGCGCATACCATCCGCTACAACTTTGATAATTCGTGAAGAAATGTATTTGAAAGACATGTAAAAAAAAGCTCTTTTTTTCCCGCTCATGTAATGAAAATAAAATTGTCAAAAATCGTCAAAATATTAGAACGCCAAATTTTAACGAAATTTCCATATTTCAGACCTCGATAAGCACGAAAAACATTTTTTTTTTGTCATTATTAATATCTGTCTATCAGTGAATCTGTCTCCCTGCCTTTCTGTGAGAGCATGAATTGAAAAACGGTTGTGTTAAACTGTTGAAATTTGGCGTATGGAATAACGTTTAGATTTTCAGATTTCTATTCGAACCAAATTGTTCCACACGAAGTATGGCTGTCTGACTGTACGATTACAAGTGAACTCAATAGCTGCAAAACATAATGAACTAGGTGAATGAAATTTGGTAAGCAAGTTTAGCATCTCCAAAAAGTGTCATATCAAATTTTGAGGAAATTTATCAAAGGAGTGACTGTTTATAGTTATGTACTTTCGCATGCATGTAAACGTAATCACTCATAAAAGAAATGACTTAAATCATTGGATTTCAGTATTCTATATTGCAGCTACAACTGCATGTCCTGTCAAATTATGGTGTCATTGGCTGTGAAGAATGCTTCCAAAACACATATTCTAGCGATAGATTCAGCAAAAATGCTAGTTACATACCAAACATCTCTATACGAAGTATGGCTGTCTGACTATACGATTACAAGTGAACTCGATAACTGCAAAACATAATGAATTAGGTGCATAAAATTTGGTAAGCAAGTTTAGTATCTCCAAAATAGTGTCATATCAAATTTTGAAACAAATTTATCAAAGGATTGACTGTTTATAGTTCTGTACTTTCGCATACATGTAAACGTAATCACTCATAAAAGGAATGACTTAAATCATTGGATTTCAGTATGCTATTTTGTAGCTGCAACTGAATGTCCTGTCAAATTATGGTGTCAATTGGCTGTTAAAAATGCTTCCAAAACACATATTCTAGCGATAGATTCAGCGAAAATGCTAGTTACATGCCAAAAATCTATATATCTTTTTCATCATTCCTTGTAAGGTGTTTGCGGCCATACAATGTCCATCACAACACTTTGTAAGACGCAGGTGGAGAATAAGATCTTTATTGGAGAATATTCTAAGACGTTTCTGGAGGGTCATTCTAGCAAGTTTTGTAGAAATTATTGTAACACATTATTGGGAGACAGTTTCTGTTTACATTAAACAACAATTCACTCAAAAGCATTGAAAAGCTTATATTTAGGTTGATGATTCTTATATTGGACCAAATAGGAATGGAAATTCAGTAAAAATCTCTTATTCGAAATTTATACATGTATGGTGATGAAGAATATGCAATATGAAGATATTCGATTTATTGTAGTTGGTCTTTCACATACATTTTTTTATATATAAAACTTTATTGCATTCAAGATTTAGAATACACAGTAAACGATGGTTTTCGTTTACCATTGCATTATTATAGTACTCCTATAATAGTCTTATTTTTAATTTACCAACACATTTCTTAAGTAGAAATGACTCACCTTCGTATGATTGTCGATTCATGAGGACTTTAGAATGATTCAATACACTATTGGTCATATTCGAGTTAACCTTATACATATTCACATTAATCTATAAAAACAATGATTCTCAACCTACTAATGGAAGTAAACTTCTATCGAAGTTTTTAAGTGGAAGAAATAAAACTTATAAAAACATACTAAATATAAAACTTTTAAAAAAATAAATACAAAAAAATTTAAAAAAAAACAATTTTCAATATCATATGATGTTGAAAAGTTGGTAAATAAATGTCATTAATGCCTGGCGTATTTTCACATGACAAGTACATAAAATTTCGCAAAAGCCAGGAGGTGGTAAAAAAGTAGTAAAAAGGAATAAAAAAATGAAAAAGAGAAACTGTATTTAGAATGTGTATAAAAAATGTACCTGGAATGAGGAAATGTCCAAAATTAGAAAATAAGAATAGAACATGATAGGAAAATAAGTTCCAGACTCAAAAAAAATTTAATGACTCCTTTTAAATTTTTATTTTGTTAATTTCAGCATTTCTACAAGTTTTCTCTTTAATTCTTAGAAACACGTTTTAATCAGAAAATTACTGATAAATCTGAAAAATACGTATTATAATCTCTTTTCTTAAAATGGTGGTTTATTTTCAGATTTTTCCTAAGTTAATTACCTCATAGTCTTCAAAATACAAGAATAAATATATAAAAGGGATTTTAATAAATTCATTTTAATTTGCTTTACAAATTCTAGGATTGGATACTAGTAAAAACATCAGGAAAACGATCATGAACAAGCAAACGAGAAATGACGTGAAGTGATAAGTTGTCTTCACCAAGTGTTTGTACGATTAAATGATAAATACTTCTAATGAGTTCTATATGCATCGCCAACAACCTTATTGGCCCAGCATAATTGAATAACAGTATGATTGATTTACCCTCTCGGAGTGGACTGTTTATGATGGCCTCAGCATTGAATAGAGGTGCGGATAAATTATATGGTGGGAAGTGAATTCTGTTATTGATTTATGATCTTCACTATATAATAAAAAATGCCTAATTGTATCATATAAGAACTCATTTGTCAGGACAATAGTTTTACAGTTCATTTAAGAGATTTCATTTCATTGACGAATGCATCATTCCCTAATTCGTGATACAAGATCGCTTAATAAATAATGCTTCTTCTAAAACTGTTTAATTTCTGAGAAATTAACATTGAAAATGTGAATATTAAGACGAATCTTTTTTTCTTCCCTTTTATTATCCTAAAGTGTTATTTAGAAAATGCACGAACATTCTATTGTTGGTACTTGTTTTTATTTTGGTAATATAGAACAATTTAGGGCATTTAAAATATTCAGTAATTATTCATACAAGTAATTTTTCAGTTTCAAAACTCATTAATAATAATTTAGAGACTGATACCTTTCTTTAGAAACTAAATTTCTATTTTCAGATTTATTTAATAATTTAATAAATTATTTATAAGATTCTTAGATCTAAAATATTTCCAGATCCTTCATGAACAAATTAGGAATTTTCTTTGACCATTCGTGTATTACTTAATTACATTAAAGCTCTTATACTTTATCATGCTGCAATGGACATTTTAATAAATATCTGTCTGAGTTTCACAGAAAAAATTATATTAAATGAAGCCGCCAGATGCATGAGAAAAGTAATAAAAAGAAATCTTACAACATTTAAAAATTGCTCCTGTTATTTTATTTTGGGTTAAATAGAATTTAAAAAAATGTCTCTAAAGGTATTTTTGACCATTTTTGAACTACTCTTTGACTAATTTTGATGATTTTCCATGCTTTATGTCATGATCGTTAAATTGAAACGCACCACCACTGAAAAAAATGGGTTTGATAATTTTTTAGGAATTATACGGCAATGTTAAAGATACCATGTTAAGTTTACCAAGGTTAAGTTAAGTTAAATTCATTCCTCTTCATTTAGCAAAGCATCTAACCCGTAACTGAGGACGTGCGGTCTGTGAGACAGCTGGCGATGGATTTTCTATCATCCCTATTCTATTTTTAAGCTCAATTGAATGGATTGATCCTGTAGCTTCCGGTTTTTTGATCTTAAATACACGTGCACTTTTCCAACCGATTTCAGCTGATATTTTTTTAAATAATTCAGTTATTCCTTCGAGAGCGGTCTCTAAGACCGCATCTCTCTATTAGTGTCCCAGTGATGAACAAGGCTTAGCAAATTTCGTTAAAACTTGGGGCCCGAAATATCATCCATTTTACTGATCCCATTATGAAGCAGTGCTCCAGATACTTTTAAATGAAGCAGAAAGTGATTTTAATGATAAGTATAATTGTACAGAAGAGTTTTTCGATGAAAGTTCGCATTGAAATGATTTTGATATATATTTTCAAACATAATCGATTTTTCTAGTGATAATGTATTTTGAAAAATTTATAAAAAAGTATTAATATACTAAGAGATATATGTACAAAATTTATAGGTTAATTTTTACACTAGTTCTTAACCTGTATGTTTAAAATGCCATAGTAAATCTTGCTATGAAAGTCACACAAGCCGATATAAAAAAGGCCAATTTTACCTACTGTCATTTTTTTTTTATTTTTCATATAATTTTTGAATTTTAGATTATATTGTCTTCTATACACCTTCATATACTGTAAAACTAAATATGATTTAAAAAGTAAAAAGTAATACCCTTTTTCAAGAATATTATTTATTGTAACATGTAATTTGAGAAGAAAATGTATGTTCCAATGCATTTACATTTTTCAATGACAATATATTTTGAAAACTTCTAAAACATATCTATATATCAAGAAAAATATCTGCAAAATATATTGGCAGTTTTTCATACTAATACATTCACTAGAAGATTTCATTTGAGTGTAAATGAAATACGGTCTCGTAGACCGCACCACCCCCTTTAAGTCCTAAAATTTCACCTCTCCAGTTAAGGGTTAACAACGTAAACGTTGATAAACAGTCTGGTTATTAAATCCATATTATTTTTAAAACAATCTAGCTTTACTGATAGTTTTCATTATAATCCAATAAAAGTATTAATTCGGATCAAGAATTTCAAAACGATGTCTATATCAAGATTATACAAATTAATGCAAAATAATTAAGAGATATAATAAGTATTAAGAGAACTTATCAATGTAAATGTTGCTATATTTTCCGAAGATGATGGGAAATGAAGTCGTGGATAATGATAATTTCAAATAATCTAGGCGCAAGACTATTCGTAGGCGCAAAGACGATAATTCCCATACGAAAGCAATTCTTTTACTTCTTAAATCTGAAACTATAGTTGAATTTAACCACTTGTGTTTAGAACGAATATAATGCAATATTGTAAGTTTTAAGCTATCAAGCTGAAGGAAATTGAGAACATTACACACCATATTATTGGAATTAAAAGAACAAATTGGAAATATTTTTAGTTTCGAAGAACATAACACAAGCATGGTTGTGGCATAATTTTGCAAGGAACCTACGACGATTCGGATGAGGCTTTATATTTGTATTTGACTCTTGACCAGTACTCAGTCATCTCGAAAGGCTTCATCTTAGTATTTATTATTTAAGATCGCCTTTTAGCTTATTACTAAATCCTTGGTACTGAAGAATCAAATGGGTCCTATTTCATAACGTAACAAATAAAATAGATATCAGTAAACAAGAGGTTTAAAAAAATAATTTTCTGTAGATTGCCACATACAGGGTGGCCAAGAAATAACAGGATGTGTTCGGAGCCCCGTGGCGCGTTATGAACTGGACGAAATATAACAAAATTTGACCACCATACACATTAATGTATGCGGTTTCAATTTATCAAGGAAAAAAATAGTACCATAAACGCCAATAGGGGAAATCCTGCCACTGCGATCGAAAACTTTATAATATATTTTGCATATTTGTGACTCGATATCAAGGATAAAAGGAAGGATTACGGGAATTCAAGTAATTCTACAAGAATTTGTCAGTCAATGGCTTTGTCCCTACGTGAACGTGCCTTATTATTCAAGCTGTTTTATCAGCGGAATGAAAATGCCAATGCTGCTCTTCGTGAATATCGACGGTTAAAATAGTTACGTAGAGCACCGATGACCATAACTAACTTACGAAAAATGGTTGAAAAATTCGAAACAACAGGAATTCTTGGTGTGCAACCAGGCCGAGGACATAAAGTTATCAAGCAGGTAGAAGTTGCAAATGCCGTTATGAAACAGGCGATAGCTAATACGCAAGGTACTAGCAGTGCACGTTCAATATCACGACAGATATGCAGTTCTTTATGATGCAGAAGATATCACAAGATCCTAAAATGTTATCTGTATAAGTTAACACCCGTTTACTGATGGCACTATTCTGAACATTGCCAATTTGGTTGTGAGGCAGCCCTGGTTCATTTGAAAGGCGTTGTGTATCAAGGACATGCTCCTGACATTCCTACTTTAAAAGATCAAATAATGTGTCATGTCAGACGAATAAATGCCGATATGCTACGAGCCACAGTCGAAAGCCTCGTGTACCGCATGCAATTATTGGAACATCTAGTGTATAGTCACCTTGAGCCAAATTTGTAAGTTTCTATAATAAACGTTTTTCATTGGTTATAGTGTGTTGCTATTTACTGTTTCCATTGACAGTTATGTATTATTTTACCACACATTATGTGTTTGCAGTACCAGGATTTCCCCTATCGACGTTTATATGGCACTAATTTTTGTTTTTTTATTTTTCTTGACAAATCGAAACCGCATACTTTTATGTGTATGGTTCTAACCTCCTATTATTTCTTGATCCTCCTATTATTTCCTATTATAAACCTCCTATTATTTCTTGATCACCCTTTATTTGATTGAACTGAATTCCTTCATAGAATCAAATTTGCAATCATTTTTATTTGGTTCCTTATATCTTAGATGGGATAATGGGAAGTCATACTGTTGCCATCAAATATTATGAATTTAACGTAATAGTTTTATCACGACTGTTTTTTCTGATGAATGTTGATGATAAGTCTTTTATGAAATTGATAAACTATTTGAATAATACGTTGCTGATGTTTTCTTGAAATTTGATCATTTAAATATTGATCAATACAATATTTGCAATCATTTTTCAAATACTTTTTTACTTTTTTAGATTTAAATTGAAAGTGTTTGGTCTGTACAATTATACAAAAATAAAATTCCATATTATATAGTAAATAAAGGCAGAATAGATACATTATATATTTTTTTTCATTCATTGAATAACTAGTAATGAATTCGGAAAAATTCGAGAACATTCAAAGAGTATTCAATTCGAAAGCTAAAAAAAAGCAGCTGCAAAAAAAAAAAAATCCTTATTGGGTAAAAACATCAGAAGTTAGATAAAGATATCACGATATTGGTTGTCATGGGCAGCAGTTAAGTACGATGATAAATATCCAGCATTCTGCATGCATCGTCAACAACTTTATTGACCCTGAATAATTGAATAAGCGAATGATTGATTCCCCCTTGTCCAAATGACCGCTGGAACAAGCCGGGGCGTTGAAAGATTCGGAGAGAAATGAAGGAGGGCATCGACTTATTTGGGTCATTATCTGAGAAAAAAAAGTGCACTCGCATAATGCATGGAGTTCAAGTGTTCTCATTCCATTGATTAATTTTATATTGAAGAATCGGTTTAGTTAATGAAAATTGTTTCTAAATCCGACAGCACTCAGAATTTGATAGAAATTTATTTTTACTAAAGTTATAAATGACAAACATGATTCAAAGTATATAACTATTTGTATATAAGGTGCCCAAATATAAAAACGAAGAAATTTAAGAAGAACATATGGATATGAAATGAAACGAAACACAGGAAAATTCCTTGTTTCCTGCAATAGCTTCATCAACAATAAATAAATAAATAAAATTAAATAAAAAACATTTTATTAATAAAAATGCACATGATTGGGAAAATTCATGCTGAAAACTGTAATTAATATAAAGGAACAATGCTCTTGAAAAGTTCTTGAAGTACTTGATAAGTAATTCGCATTATTTAAGGTGTACGTACACACTTGAAGACTTTTTTTAAAATTTTAACTTTAAAAATCCAGTTTTTTCACAGTAGGTTATTAATATATGTTTAAACTCATTTCAGTGATAAAAAGCCATATTACACTAATTATTAATTAATTAAACAATATTTAATGAGCTAATTAGCCTATTTTTTGAAACATGATATCTTACATTCTAATTTGTACAGACTTACAATTCTAGTTGGAAATGATGCCTAATATTAGTCTTCATGTTGTCTGCCTCAAACAAGTTATAAAAATGTATAGTTTTTTTTTACAATTTTTTCATTAACGATGAATAGAAAAAGCGAGATTTTTTCTGTGATTTTTACTTTTAAGCAGCTATTAAAAATTTATTTCTATAAATATATATTTGATTGAGACACCAAACATCCGCTATTTCCTACAGATTATTTTGATATATAAATAACTGTATTTGGTTCATTTCTTGTTGAGTTATAATTGTTTGAAGGAAGCAACATAGTGGAAAAATATCATTCTTCATAAAATGAGTTTTAAAAACACCGTAACTAGAGTTTTCAATGAAAGCACCTCAAGAAAAATAATTATAACTCGAGAAATATTTGGAATATTGGCAACATCTTGGTATCGTTTGAAAGCTAAAGAATCAGAAAACATTACTAAGCAATAAAAAAATATTCGATATTTTGAACGATTTTCGATGTTTCAAGTGTGTACATACACCTTAATGAAGAACCACTCGTTTCCTATTCATCTTTTTTTACATTCATAGGATTGTCTCTGCATCTACTAATAATAAAGATTAATATGTGTGCGTCGGCACTCTACAATCCAGATCATTTGATTTGGAGCTAGCACACATGGCATTGTACAAGGCACCTTTCTTGAAAATGTAATTAAATCTTTACTAATAAAAATTTAAATACAAATTCTTCAATAAAATTCTTAAATATAAAACAAAAATAAATTTCATATCATCTGAAAAATTAAAAAAATATATATATATCAATAAAGTTCACTATATACATTTTTTAAATATTTTTTTTAATATCTTTGGTACATTTGGCAGTTATATGTAACATCATTAAAACGAAATTTAAGTCGCTTTTATCTTGGTCGCCAATATTTCATTCCTGCTTTTTTTCTCTCTGATTTTTTCTAAATGTAGTGTTTCTCCTAAATTCTACTGTATGGCATATTTATTATTATTATTATTATTGAATGGTTATTTCAATTTAAGTAATCATCATGTTAAGGCTACGATTCATTCGTTTGCAAAACATATGTCAGTAATGAAAATTACAGAAAATGTATAGTTTCTTCAAACATTTTACATCACGAAAAATATTAGTTCTAAAAATAGTACATTCTAATTTAGAAGAAGTAATATAAGCGTAACTGAGCTAAATGTACACAAATTTCAATTTTTATTTCTTTTCAGATAAAACTCCTGCGTGTTCAGAAATAATTGAAAGAAACCTAATAAAAATCTCTATTTTTCATTAGCATTCTATTTATTTAACTATCAGAAAATATTTGAAATTCTAATCCAAAGTGAAAAAGCATATATTTTGAGGCAAAAGTCTAAAAACCAAAAAATAAATTAATTTAATTAAATATTAGCTTAGATTGCCTGAAATCCGAATAGTTTGATGAAAAAAAGATATCTGAAAATTTTATAATACAAATTAATTCCATTTATTAATTCTCCCTTTAACATATACATTAAAATGGGCAAGCGATTCTCTCTTTTAACTGCTTAATAAAAAATTTAATGGGAGATAGTATGATATTTATATTCTATTGTTTATTATGAATAGTTGGGATAAAATTAAATTCACAAGTATTGTGAAAATATATTGTGACTTCTTTCGAATACAGAAGAAAAAAAATTCATTATAAAATGAATGATAATAAAAAGGTTACATATTGTTAATGTTTGATAACTCGTATGTAATATCTATGTATCTTTATAGTATATGTATCTTTATTTCTTTAAAATATATCATAAATATACATTGTTCTTTAAAATATTCAAACATTTGTATATTTTAATTGTTTTTAGAACAATAAATACATCATAAAAAGTAAATGCTCACTTAGAATTAGTCATTAATTCATTTATGTTAGAGATCTTTTACTACTGAAAGAGAACTCTTTCATTACATAATGATAATCTTTCATTATGTCTCATAGGCAGTTTCGAAACCTAATGATACCCGTGTTTTATTACAGCGTGCCGTTTATTAACACCTGAGCAATTGCCAATTATGGATGATTACACCTCCCTCCCCCCACCAACTCTAGATGTAATGACAGAACATGCTATCTTAATTGTTCTTCGAAGCTTAATAAGGGAATTAGAGCAGCATGGAAACTTTTCGCTACTGGAAATAATGGGAATAATTTACAAAACTAAAATTTAATCATCCGTAGACTTCAGGAAATGTTAAATGTATGTAATGGGGGAAGTATGAAGCGTGGTTTAAAAAGTGCGTGTTACAATTTGCGTATTATTACATAGGTGAGCGAATCTTTTTTCCCTTTAATGTTTGAATTGTCATTCAAAAAGTTCATAAGAATTCCTGTTGCATAGTTATCGTGTAAAATGCAAAAGAGGACACCCAGAGGACATTTTTTAAATAAAATAAAGTATATTCTATGATAAATAATATTAAATATGCTAAGTAATATTCTATTCCCATTAAATCTAAAGATATTTCAGTTCTGAATTTTTTCATTTCGTTACATTAAGTCATTTTGCAGATGCTACCTCAATGAAACTACGATTTTGACTGAATTATACTAGAATAGTTTAATTTTTGAACCAAAGTATGGAAAAAGTTTTAGCTTGAATAATACAAAACTCCTTAAATAAAGTTATGGTTATTACTTATAAATAATTAATTCATGTAAACATATAAACAAGATTTTTAACTAAAAAAAGAGTAATTTTGATAAAACTAAGTAATTTAATTAAAATATTAAATCAATTTTTTATCGCTAAGATATTTGAAACTATTTTGTGTGTTAGAAAGTATTTTAACATTTGTCTTAAAAGAAATACTGTTACTAAAATCTGATTACTTCTGCTTTGAATAAATTAGGTAAACAATGAGAAAATATTCTTATCTTTTGAACTTAATCTTATTATCTTATAAGAAGTATCTATAGTTTCTCTATAGATACTTTTATTTTCTGGTTCTTGTTTCAGTATTTTACAGGTGGTGGTAATCACTAAATTACTACTCCGACCCTCTTCTAAGGCACATGGAAAAATCTGAATAACTGGACCGCTGCAATAGCATTGGCAGTAATTCAGTTTGAATCATAAAAGTCATCATCGGTCGCAGTGCAACTCCTACATTAGGAGGCAGGTTCCGTCCTTGATAGGAAAAAGCCAACCACAAACTATTTTGTATCAAACATGTAAGCGGGAACCATCCACTATTCCGGAAGATTCTCATCCCCATTTTTGAAGTGCTTTCCCTGGAGGGAAGAAGGGGAGGGGGAAGTGATGATGAGCAATATTAAAATAATTATAAGTTTCTTATAAAGTAACTAAAATTTATGTTTTGTACAGATGTTCCATTCAGTATTTAGTATTCTGGCAAAACTCATCCAATGCTTGATATAAACTATCTGTACTTATTCTGAACCAAATAATTTTTATATTATTTTTATTTTGATATCTTCTAAATTTGATTGCTTAGTGTTTTTTTTTTTTTTTTACTGAAATAGATACTGGACTATATGATTATCTACTGTAAGAAGTATTTGAGATGCAATTTTATGTTCTGTATATTTCTTCTATTATTTCATATCCATAGTAATTGTAATTGGACTTAAGCACTTGCAAATATCATAACCTATATTGAAAAATTCATTCTTGTGCAAATTTATTAAAATTGTTGTATGGTAAAATTGTCGAACAGATTCAGTATAATTGAACAAATGAAGATACAAACAAGTTCAGTCAAAGCGTACATAAAAACTTTCAATGGCAGAACACAAGTTGAAATTCGTTAATAAATAACCGTAACAGTACAAAACATTTAGAAGCCTGAAGTAGCCGTGAGAAATGTCTCTCCCTGGAGAAACACTTCGCATGCTTGCTCACGTCCCTCGAGCCATGTTAATCTCAAATAATTGTTTTCAATCTGGCAGAGTTCTTAAAATAAAATTTTAAATTGCATCTAGACCCATCTAGTACCCATTACCTTCTTCCTCTCATCCATGTTCTACAACAATGTAATATTTTAATTGTTATGGTAACAACTTTGATTTTAATACATAATATATCTTTTAACTCAGAAATAATTTTGTCTTACAACAGATCTTATACATTCCATAACATTAATCTTCATAATAAATTTTACATTTACATCGCAATTTAATGTTAAACAGTTTCATTTAATACCTCTTCATAATTACCAATTAAGTCTAATTAAAGCAAAGTGATAGAGTATCCACCTTAATAATTTTACACCTCTACATAATTTCGAGAATAAGAGTAATTGGTAGAATCCATGTAACTGAGAATTTTGAAGATTTTATCTAAGCCAAAATACGATAATTTGAGTATTCAACAGATATAATGAAAATGTAATGCCAGAAATGTTTTAGGTTATATATTCTTAAGCATGTTTACTGTGGCTTTGATTGGTAAAAACATGTTTTTTTTTAATATTCATTAATTAGTTACTTAAATATATTAATCGTTTTAGAATTACTATACTGACGTAAAAGAAGAAATATTGAATATTTGATATAACAATAAAAATATTACATAAAGATACAAGTACATTTTAGTTTTGTGGTAAAAAGGATAATCTTTCTTCAAATATAATTTTATTAAAAAGTTAATTTCAAATTAATTAAAAACTTAAAGGAAAATTAAGCTAACAATTTACCATCGACTATCTATGCTCTTGCAAGAAATTGAAACAAATATCTGAAGTAGAATTAAATTTAAAAATTCTAAATATATTGTAATTTGATTCAATATGAAATAAGCAATATCAAGTATAAATTCGTATAGATATTTCAGTTCTTTTTATCGACAATTATTTACTAAGTAGAAAGACAAATAACTCTGGCTCATCTGTTAATAATAAAGAGAAAGAATCAAATTGGAAAGAATTTTTTATAAGTATTTTGGAATTTTGTTTGAATATATATGAAATACACATGAATACTTTGAATATTTAGAAATATGAGGCACTTATAAGCAAAATCTGCTATTTGTGTGATAGTTTATAAAGCTAAGTTATAAAATAAAACAATCAGTAATGTAATTTTTCATTTATAGTCTGGCTACATTTACTTAATTTCTAGAACATCTAAGTATAACATTAGTAGTAGTTACACGCTATAAGAATATATATAATAACATCAACTATTCTTCTGTTTTCGAATGTTCGAATTATTCTTCTGTACGAGTAAATATCATTTTTGTAATTGTAAAAAAAGTAGCAAACGTTAAACGTGCAATATATTTATATTTATTCCGATGCTTTGTTGGTAATTTATCAATAATAACGAAAACAAAATAAAATTCCAAATACGTATAAATTCAAGAAGGGTGTTCTTGCACAATTAGTAAAATTCACACATTCATCAAATCAACAAAACCTGAAAATAAAGCCACCTTGCAAGTTATATTTATCAAAAATATTTTTGATAGGAATTGCAGTGAGAAGTTTGTTTGAACGCAGTCATATTTCTATAAACATGTTTGAAAAAAATTGCAATAAGCTTGCTTGAACACATTCATATCTAACACAAATCTGCTTCATAGGAATTTCAATGAGAAATTTGATCGAACATATTATAAACTAGTGCCTTTGGCGACCAGCAGGTTCGGCATTATTAATGCTCGCTAAAAGGTTCAATTAATATTTTATGTAACTCGATCTCATAGTAAGAGTTTTAGTAAAATATCTTTAAGTTTCGAATTTTAATAGTCATATAATTCACTTTCAAAGCTTTAAGCCATTACGTTCATTGTACTACGTATTTCTCTCTATCAACGCCCATAAAATTCAATTTTAAATTAAATTGAAAATCATGAAACTATAATTAATATAAAGACGTTTTTTACTTAATCCAATGAAGGATTTAAAAAAAAAAATATGTGAACTGAAAACAAAGTTGTTCGGCATTAAAATCTTACGTGCACCACAGAATTTTTTTCATAATTTATAATTTTTCAAAGAATTATTGAACAAAAATTTCGCGGATTCATCTTAAAATTCAGTTTTTAGTTTTAATTTTAAAAGGATATAAATACTGTCAATAATAATATGATATTTTTTTAGTTTATAAATATACTTCAAAAAATTATGAAGTTAACATTTTAGACAGCCCTTGGTTCCTAAGAAATAATTTTCTGCAAAATATTCTTGACATCCCAACTTTTAAATAAATAAATAAACGTGTTTATTTTCTGCTGTCAAATCTGACAGATTTGTTAAGTTTTGAATATTGTAATATTAAAACAATCAACATTTTTATAATATAGACCTATAATTCTTGAGACAGTTTGGGAGATGTTTGGCTTTTTTGAGACGATCGACGAAGTGATCTTAAATTGTCCGATTTTATAGAATAGTGATATTGAAATTTTCATAAATCGGTCAGTTTTAATGATTGATTTATACAATTCTTTTTATTTAAGATATTAGCGTCTCAAGAATATTTTTTTAAATATGATTTACAGGGCAGAAGATATATGCGAAAATTTAAAATTTATAATTCAACAGCATTTATTGAATCAATTTACATAAAATGTAATTGTTTATTTCTTTTAGACCATTTGTTAGCAGATATATATCCATTACTAAAGGTACACAAATTAGCTGTTGAACTACGATTAGAGTAGATATCTTGTACATATTAAAACATATTTGCCTTAAATGAAGCTTTAATTAAATTAGTAAAGGCATTGTAAAAGATCATAGAATACGTTTCCTCTCATTTACTTTTCAAAAAATATCATAATTCATATTTATTTCATTTTATACACACATATGCTCATAATTACACTTTTATATGTTTAAATTGCAATGATAGTTAACTTACTTTTTAATTTCAACTTTTGTCAATATTTTGGCAACGCTTTGATAAAAGTTAATTTTTTTCCCATTGACGTGCAACTTGTTTGTGTAGCTTAAATTTTACTTTTATTTTGTGCGAAATAAATTATAGCAAAATATGATTCAATTATTTTTTTTTAAATCTTTAAAAATACAAATTTTATTTGTTAGTTAAAACATTGAAAGACATATCATGTCATTGACATCAAAGACCTATCATTGAAAAGATTATTTTTTTGAATAGCAATGTGATGTAAAAATCATTTTGTACTATGAAATTTTCGGAAGTTATATCGAAAAAACCCTGAACTTTCTCTTAATTTTTAATAAATTAAAATTCTAATTAAAAATTAAAAAATCACTCGGAGGTGCGTATTTCTGGCCTTCAAGACATACACATGCCAAATTTGGTTGCTGCGGGTATAATGTTATGGTTTATAGAGCGCCAATACACACACACACACACACTGAGCTTTATTATAAATATACATAGATAGATTACGTAACTCATACGTATGCAAAATACGAATTGCGTAAATTCGTATTCGTAAATTTTTGTGTAAGAATGAAAACAAAAGTTTCATGGAAAATTTTTTCTCATTGAAATAAATTTCCTTTATCAGTAGGTTTTTATAAAAAAAATATATATTATGTCGAAATTATTAGCAATAGACATGAAATAAGGAGTCAAGATACAATAAATCCAATAAATATATGGAAAAGCATAGGCGGATCATATGATTTCAGAAGCTTTCAATAATAAACTCTATGAATTTATTTGCGAACTTATTAGCTTCCTTAATAGTTCAAACATCTTTATTATGGCATATTTATTTCGATTCAGGTGACATTAAAAATAAAGGATACCAAATATAATTAAGAATGCAAAAGAATTTTTTGATTTTTAAATAAACTTCCAATTTATTTAGTAAAATTCTGAATATAAAAAATATTGTAAACTAACGCAAGGAATGAGATGCATTTTCAAACATGAAGAAATTTAAGAATAAAAATTTAATGGTTTCGATATTTTTTGAACTATACAAATCATTAAATTTTGATATTTAAAATATTTCTGTTTCACTAACTGACTTTCCATGTGATAAGAAAAACCAATTAAGTTATTTTCAGCATTTCGTTACAAAACAGCATAAAGGTGCAACAAAATACAAGACGATTAATTAAAACAACGTTTCAAAAAAGTTTCGACATGTAAAAAGGAAATCCATTACAAATAATTACCCAAAAGACGAAATTCTACATCATTAATTATTTAATGAAGGTATTTTAATTCCTATCAAAGCTCTGAGAATATTTCTCGCCAATGTCATCTTTGTAGATGCTGATATCAAACGCAGCTGACAACGCGAATTGTTACATGTATCTAATCATTTGTAGCTCGTTTGATGCTCTATTTATAGCTCTGAAAGTGGTCCAAGCATGAATGAAGGCAACATTTGTCTCTTGCATTAAACCGATAGTTTAAAATGGTATTGATCTTGGAAAACAAACGTCTCTTCACTTTAAAAGTTTCCTGAAGTGATGAATAATTCATGAAATTGAGCCTCAAATCTTTTAATTAATTGATAGTCGAAGCACTTGTAAAGTTTAAAAAATCGTATCAAAACTGCATTGAATTATTGTATCAAAGTCGCATGAATAAAATTAAATTTAACATAAATTTAGCTTAATATGCTTGTAAGGAAAATAGTTTCGAAGAATGAAAAATAAGGAAATATTTTCGATTCAACAATTGATGAAATTGAGGAAGAGAAAACATTGTCTTGAAGGTACAGGGAATATTTAATTTTATTTTATTTAAAAATTTCGTAGCACAGTTAAATTAATAGATTTTTATATGTAATTCATTAAATCCTCAGATGACCAAACGATTTTGAATATTTCAATAAAAGAAAGCGTTTTTATAGTTTTATTCAAATTATGTTTGAATTATCGATGAATAAAATACGATTTTGAAATTGAATGTACCGATTGTCCCATAAATTTGTAAATACTTTAAAAATTCATAAAAAATGAAGGACTGGGTATATTTGAATGCTTTTTGCGAAACTATTATTCTCACGAAGGGGGATTTTTTTTTGATACAGAAAAAAATAATTCAAAAAATTGTCAATAGAGTGCAATGCACACAAGTAAATCAGTGGAAATATGCAAATTAAAGTCTTATGAAAGGCAGAGTGAGCGATTGACAAATCATTTCTAAAGGTTTGCATAAGGTTTGTATTAAGATCTTGACACTGGTGGATAAAGCACTATTGGTAAAGATGTTTTATGACAGCAACGAATCGGCGGCTGAAGCCTTACGAAAGTTTAGGACCCAGAAAAGATTGAAGAAAGATTCTGGTCCGATCACAAGTTACTTGGAAATGTTACAGAAGGAAGTGATACCGTCCTTATTGGAACACGATGTCCTTGACACAGTGACATTCATGCAAGACGGGGCACCTCCTCACATCGTCACCGTGACGACATCGTAAAGGCATTTTTGAGAAGAACTTTTACTGAAGAACGGATAATCAGCTGTCACTTTACACATGAAGGGCCCCCACGCTCACCAGATTTAACACCCCTTGATTTTTGGCTATGGGGTTACCTGAAGTCTCGGGTGTACCGCCATAGGCCAACTTCGTTAGTGCAGCTAAAGGAAGCCATTCGCTACAAAATCCCATGCATTCATCTGGATATGCTGTATGATGCAGTTACCACTGTTGTCTCCCGCTTCCAAACTGTTATTTGTGGAGATGGCGGACACATAGAATAAGTCTTGTAGTACTGGTGTGATACGCATGTAAACAATTGCTTGCATGCAAATAAAAGTATTTTTCCCGTAGAATTGTATGTTTTGCTTGTGTTTAACGCCCTCTATCGACAAATTTTTGAACTATTTCTTTTTTTTTTATATGAAAAAAATCCACCTTCATGAGAATAATAGTTTCTCAAACCGCATTAAAATATACTCATTCCTTCAATTTTTATGTATTTTTAAAGTATTTACAAATTTATGGGACAAATTTATGGGAGCTTCCTTTAAAATGTGATTTAACATTTTTTCTTTCATGTTTACTTTATTTCTTCAATAGAATAATGATAATGATAACAGATTTAAAATAAAAATGTGGGGAATTCCTAATAAAAAAGTTATGTTTCCTGAATTGCGTTCCTGTACTAGAGATGTTTACAAAAGAATTTAGAATTGCGAATCGTCCTTGTGATATGAAAATATTAAATATCACGTTATGCAAAACATGCAGAATTGTATCATCTGTTAATTAAATATGACAACATATATGAATTATACAGCCCAACGAAAAGTCAAGGTCAGATCTAATTATCTATACAGACACCTTTAATCAATAAAATATTTTGAATATTTTAGCGTGCAATATTTTGATAAAATATAAAATATAATTGAAATTTTTTTTCATTATATGAATAAATCAGATTTGTAGATATACACGATTTATTTCAGCTGCTGGCAATCATAAAAGCATTTTTATCGCAAAATATTTGAAAATGACAAAATATATGAATTCTTCTTTCATTCTTTTCTGAAAGAAGTCCATCATCTTAATTTGATTCAAGAGCCATCCCCCAATATTGGCGGAAGACCATCCTCTGATTTTCCTGCAGTGAATCAATCCGCTTGAATTTCATTTGCCAAATATGTAAAAATACAAGAATCAAATATCAAGTATTCATGTGCAAGAGAGGAAGAACTATCGTCTTAAAGATTTGTTGGATCGCACAGGCAGCCTGTCTCGACTGGGAGCATAATTCTGCATAATTCACGCAGACGAGAGAATAAAAATGTCTTCGATCAGTGAAGCGAGTGAAACTCCATGAATTTTAAATATCTTGTCATTTTAAGCGATTCTGCATCTTCCTGTTCATTATTACGATTATAAAAATAAAATATACATGTAAGGAATGGAAAAGCAGACAACCATTTTTGCCTTAAAATTTATTTTTCTTTATCAGAGTACGACCGTAAAAATCTGCTCAAAAAGAGCAATTAAACGTATTAATGCGTTTCTCGTTTTTAATGACTTAAAATATGTCAATTATTTCTTTAATATTGATTCTAAATGAATTTGGAGTCATTTTAATATATTAGAATAATTATTTTTAATATATTAGAAATATTTTCTTTATATTTATTATCGTTTTTATTTATCACAAGTTCATGATTTTTCTGTTTAATGGGAAATTAATAAAAGTAACCACAAAATTATAATATGCTATCTTTTTTTTTTTTTTTTGTAAATATATATATATATTTATTTCGTGTGGCTCGGAAACTTCTCTAACGATTTGAATCAAATTTTATATTTAGATAAGATTTTTCTTATTAAGTTCATCTATATAGATATAGATAAAACACAATTTTGCACACAAAAAAAAACACAAAATCTTTTTTTTTATAGCTAAATATTAGGATAAACATATTGAACATCAGGTCCAGAGTGTGGGCAATGCAGTATAGAGGTCAGAACAACATGAATGACGCGTGTGTTACGGTTTCTCGGTTTTTTTGCGCACTTCTTGCATTGTTTATTTTCTTATTGATTTATATTTAACATTTTTGGTATTTAACATTTTTGTATTTTTTGTAACATTTTTGTACTTTTTGTATTTTATATTTAACATTAAGCTTTTTTAGGTTTACCTATATAGATATCTTTCATGAAAAAACGAGATTTTACACACACGCTCAATTTTTTTTTTTCGTAACTAACTATTTGGGCCTTTTTTATCAGCTTTCATGCGGACAATGTCATATAGCGCCTTCTCGAACCCGATTTCACAAGGGTAAAACTGAGTGCAAGTGGAAAAATATAAATATAGTGTTGCGAATAGCATGTTAAACTAAGTGCATTCACGATTTTTTATTTAAATGACCAGTCCATACGTCGGTAATATTAAAAAATATTCAAATGTAATCAGTATGTAACTAGTATCTAAATATTTCCTTCAGAAAAAAACATTGTAATATGAAACTCTATTTTACGAAAGAAAAAAAAAACAACTGTCAAGCGAACATTGCATTAAATATTTGTCTTACTGATATTATAGGATACTAACAAATAAAAAAAATACATTTATAAACATTGTATAATTTGAGATTAGGCTTTCCAAAATAAAGCATTTAAGAAAGTATTTTAAATGCAGCAGCTGTTTCTTTAAGCCACAAAGTCATTTCTAATGTTATAACATGATTAAAATGATGACATTTTGCATGAAGTAAGATGAGTTAAATATTGTGATAGCTTAAATACTTCGCCGAGAAGAAAGCAATTTTTTTTTCTCTAAAAGAAAACGCATTTTAGTAAGAAATGATCGTTCAAATAGGTGCTCATAGACTTTCTCAAAATCATTGTTCGTTTTTAAACCATTCATTATTGTTGACATTATCTCAAATTGGTTAACATGACTAAAACTTTCAGCCCAATTAACGGATATCATCTTCTGTTCTTGTATTTTACATTTTAAAAATTCCATTCATGCATTTTAAATGAGTTTTCGGTAGGTTTATATTTAAAATTAAATTACTGGCTTGGAATACTTCAACTTTTTGCTCACTCTTGAAAGTCTAAAAAGAGCACAATGGTTCAAGGCAAGAGAAACAGAATCACATCATGTCAGAGCATAACATATCCTGTCGATGATGTCCCTCGTTGTTTTTTGATTTTATGGCAGCATTTATTACTTTCCAATTGCCCTAGCAAGGAAACTTTGATATAGATACATAGCTCCAATGCTCCTAGTTCACATTACTCAGGGAGTATCTTTAAAGGTCCATAAAGATTTCTTTGTATAGAAAGATTGTTAACAAAGAAAAATGTTAAGAAGAGTGCGTGCGGGTAGAGTTATTGTTTTAACTTTGAAGAAATTATCTCTGATTGGACTATTGACAGAGAAGAATAGTGCTTGGTTGCTCGCAAATATTAAAGCATTTATCACTGAAGTGACACCACATTGCGAATGCTTCTGGTTCACATTTATTACAGAAAAGAATAGAAAAATCATAATATTGAATGGGTGGCTTCTTTCATAGTTATGAACAATGGTTTTTCAGAATAAATAAATTTAAAAACGCTTCAAAAAAATAAGTCACCAGAAAGGAAATTTTAGTTTTATGAAAAATTAACCTTTATATTGGTGAAACTTATTCGTGACATAGGTCTTGCGATAACCACAATCATCATGATCGAACTACTGATAATGTTTAAGATATTTTACATGTTATTACTTAAAATGTCAAGATTATAAATATTATTTACATTGCTGATAACGCAGATGATTTGTTTCCTAACATTTCTAAATGAAATATATTTCCTACTTTTAATGAAACATACCTTTTTTGTGTGTTTTTTTCCTTTGTTGTAGATATGTCTTTTTATATACCTCAGTTTTGCAAACATAGATTCTGTACTATTGCTCTTAATATAAGGGAACTTTCTGAGGAACTGAGAACTGAACATTAATTCTAATTTCCACAGGTAAAATATCAGTAAAAATTAATTATAATCAAATTTAATTTCCCAATTTAATGAACACAAACTTGTATATCAAATCATCTTTGCATTTATCTGCTTTATCAAATTATTCTATAACATTCTATATTTACAAAATGCCTTAAAAATAGTGAAGAAATGCATTATTTTGCTCTAGTTAATAGAGATAAAGAGTCATGATGAGATCTATAACAATGTACACCCATTGATCTATAACAATGTACACCATTTTGATTTGCGTGTTGTTGTTTTTTATAATTTTAAAAAATACTGAAATTGTTGAGTATTTCATGGAAACTAAGGCTTAATTTAACTTCTTCTTGTTCAGATATAAAATCAAAGAACTCTTTGAAATCAACGAATAGAACTAAAACACTCTAATCTGACAAATTCTATCGGATATGGTCAGTTCTTTATGAAAGCAGAAAAATTCTTCTCGCATGAAATCTATGGTATTGTGAGCTTAGACAATGAAGTATTATTTTCTTACTAATCCGTATTTACGAACAACCGATTCCAATCCAAAAAAAGAGTGAAAAGTTGCAAGCGAATATAAATTTCCAGAAATTAATTTTAACGTAATCCTCAGCTAACTTCAACACCATCCTTTTCAAGATTTTGGAAAAGAATTTAATGCTTCGAAATAAGTTTGATAATTAATTAAAATTCGGAGAAAGATCATAGCATCCGTTTCGCTCAGGAGATAATTTCAGTTTCTTACGCTTTCTTTCTCCGGAAGTTATGTCTTCGGGGTCAAGGAACAATGAATTTTCCAGACGCGTCCTCCCAGCGTTTAATTAAATGCGCTGCCTGAAGATCCGGCTTTTTTTTGGAAGAAGCATCAGCCGGTACCTGCTGTTAGACTACCGGATAATTCTTCCGGAGCTTCCGGACAAACTTGTTAATTGCTTAATTATCAGCTTTCATATCTATCAAATTATCATGACTGTTGGTGTAACTTCTTCATTGTAATTTTGATTTGTTCTGTTTCGTTTATTAGGTGATAATGAAGACATGAATTCAATTTTTATAGTATGCTACATAGTTCCGGAATATCTTCTATGTGTTCCTTTAAATAATGATCATAATTTTATTAGTTTAAATAATTTTCCTTAATACTTTATATAAAATCACCAATCTCATGTTATATTAATGTTATTTATAAAGTAATAATTAAGATATTATTTCAATTTCTAACTTTATTGTCGGAAAGTTTACTGCATTTTCCTTTGAGGATTGAAATCAATTTTAAATTGTTAACTAAGCTTCCTCAATGATATCATTAGAACAGCATTATATTTCCTTGCTGATAATATTTTCTGTAAATTGGTTGAATCAAAAACTCGCCCAAATCAACATAATGCGTTTTACAGGGAACATAGTTAAATCTCTATTTACAATATTCAACATGCTTCTAATACTGAAATATTAAATGATAGCTGAAACGTTCTTTCAAAATTTTATCGAAGTATTGAAACCGATTAATCGAAATTTAACTATTTTTAAAAATAATTATTGAGCATATTATCATTGAACATATTTCTTCTTACACCATCTTAAAATTCTAAATATTTTTTTCAGAAATATTATAATTGATTTCAAATGAATTTTTAAAACAATTCTCATTCAAGATTTTTTTCTTTCATTTTCCTTGATATAATAATGTTCGGATTGCAACCCCTCAGTAAAAACTGTGGTGCAGAAAATTGTTATTTTCCAACGCCATGATGGAGAATAAAAATTCGCTAAGCCAGTCAAATACAATATCAATAAATAGAGTCTTAAATATTATTATGATAACAATTTTATACGGTCTAAGGTTCTTTCAATTGTAAATGTATTCATTCTCTACCGATGGTCATTCTACTTAATCTCCACGGCATATGTATAGTTTTTTTATTAGAAGTATTCCATAAGACACATCTAATTTGATGCCGTGTAAATGAATGAGACTTAATCTCTTGATCAAAGTTGTCCCTACTTGCCTTTATCTAAATGTGCCAATTAGATAATAGTTCAAAATAGCATTCTTTTTGTGGTTATGTGAATTTAAGGAATCTCATTTGCTGAAGTTTTGGCTGCAAACCGGGATAAAAATATCTATTTGCCATATATATGAGCCATATTATTTCGCATATGAGAAGAAGACACCTTAGTAATACACATTCACATTATCTTTTGGTTAATAGCACTTCTTTTCAATGTGGTTTTTATACCTCTGAATATGCTCAAAATATTAACATAATCATCAAGTAATAAGGAACACTTATTTTTCACATCTAATTAGTAAGAGAGTTGTCTTAAACTGCTGAAAATGTGATTTATCACATGAAATAAGTAACTTTGTTTCCTATATTAAATTTATTATTCCCAGCGCATTGAACATTTAAAGAAATATCCATTAATGTTTTTAAAAATTATTTCAAAATCCCAACAGTTTTTATGAAATTTATGAAAAGCCTTTTTTTACATGATTAGAAAAAAAATGTTAAACGAGAAATTATATATTATTTATCTAGAGAATGTGAAATGCTAAAAAACAGAAATACAATTAGGAAAAAAGACTTTTTTAATGTGTTTCTACTTAAAATTACCATCAAAACGAAATTAATTAATTAAGATCAATATCGTCTGCAAATATAAGTTTTAATTCCTAAGTATATCGAAAGTTAAAGCTTACATTTCTATAATTTTCATTTGAAACAGACATGCAGAATTATATTTAGCGTTTTGTAAATAAAATATTTTAAATAAAAAAGACGGGATAAAATTCGAAAAGACGGGATAAAAAAAGAAAATATTTCTTCACAAAAATCATTGTCTCAAAGATTTGAATTTCATTATCTTATTTTTAAGGGACTAATGAGTACAGACATAAAGTAATTAAATATTATTCGATCATTAATTAGCAGGATTTAAGTATTAAAAAACGAGCAGGAATGCGGAGGGGGGATTTTATCTAACGATCACAAATGAGCTAGTTTTTCCAAAAATTTAAGATCAATTTTGGCGCTATTGGAAAAACACAAGAAAAACGTACGTTTGAAAGATTATTTTTTGGTATTTTTAAAGCAAAGTATAATTTTAAAATACAGCGCTAACATAGGCTTGCATCATTCCGTTAATTTTTTCGATGCAATTATTAAGAAATTGAATTATCAGAAATCTTTCTTTCTTAATGAATATTTCTTATATGATTTGGCACTTGCTTTTTACAAAATTTTCTTATTCAAAAAGTGCGATGAAGAAAAATAATTAATTTAAATTTAAAAAATCTTCATTTTTGATTATTGAAGAAATTTCAGAAGTGTCCATGGAATATCGCCTTAATAAACTTATTCCTTTCTACATAAATATTTTCCTTTTGCAAAGTATTTAGATTTTTTTATGAATTTCTTACTCTTCTTCTTTCATATTTTAATCCTTTTGTTTTTAGTATTTTTAAAAAAATTTGTTTTCGTGATAAAATTTTTGCGCCTTTTTACAAATATTTCACTTATTTATGAGAAATTATTTCTTTTAAAAAATATGAAGAAACAAATAACACCCTATACAATTAAAAAAAATATTTTTAGTTTTTTCAATACAGCTACTTGAAAGCCAATTGGAAGAGAAACACCAAAAAATTAATTAAAGATATTATAATTTTATTTTCATATTTTATTTTTAGAATACATTTTAGCTTATAGCCTGTTCTAGCTATAATAACATAAAAAATGACCTTTTTTGAAATAAATCTTCAGAAATTGATTCACTTGTAACCACTATTGCATTCTTTCATTTTATAACTTAGAAAACTTTCAGTCATTAATTAAAGTGACAAGGAATATGCAAACATTCGCTTCACTAAATATATCATTTTATTTCTTACATTCTAATTTTATGGAATGATATATCTTTGACCAAAGGAAATTATCCTTCATTTTTTAAAAATAATTTTTCAGAAGATTCCATTACTTTGACGGAGAATGAGCTACTCTGTCAGGAGGAATTCAACGGTATAACTTAATATGGAGTTTTTAAACTATACTTTTAATTGATTTAATTCCCTTCTTGGTTTCTTTAATCACTATTTGATATATTATGGTTAATTTAAGATAAGAAATGCAATATTGTATAATAATTTAAAATTATTCTCGCTTATGAAGAGTTGCATAGGAATTTTAGAAAGTCAAAATATTCTTTTGAAGATAGATTCGACTTCAAAGTCTTTCTTAAGTTTACACATCTTTATCAGGATATTTTTATTTTATTCCCATTTATATTGGAGCTAATGGGTACTAGGTATAATAAAGAATGTAAAAATACTTTTTTTGATTTTTGAATTAATTTCGAAACTACTTATTACATATTTAAATAACAAAATTATTGCGAATCAACCCAATGAACCAGACACTCCATTAAATACAAAGAAATGAAAATAATTCTTGAACTCCTAATATTATTGTGGGTCGGTTTTTAAAATATTCCTGTTTCATCAACTTAATTTCCGTGTCATAAGAAAACACTTTAAATTATGTGCGACTTTTCCTTACACGACAGTCTTAAAAGTGCTAAAAAATACAAGTAAATAAATTCGAATAATCTCTCTAAAAAAATTCCACAACAAAAAGGAAGCTATAAATTAGAAATAATTTACTTAATTAGCTACAATTCCAAAAAGACTAAATTCTACTGCAATAACTATTTAACGAACATATTTTTATTTTTATCTAAACGGTGAGGATATTTCTAGCCAATGCCATGATTATAGATGGCCGGTATCAAACACCGTTGACAAGGTGATTCATTACGCCTATCAATTCATTTATAACTCGTTTGATGATCTATTTATAGCTCTAAAAGAGGTCTAAGACTGCATGAATTCAGCATTTGTATTTTACAATAACGCGATGGTTTTAGATCGTACTGTTCGTGAAAAACGCTTGTCTCTTCGCGTTAAAAATTTCCTGGAGTGATGAATTATTCATAGTATTCAGCATTACCACTTTTAATTAATTAATAATTGAAGCATTTTTAAAGTTTAAAAATTCGTTTCAAAAGCACGTTGAATGATTGCATGAAATTCTCATGAATAAATTTGAATATAACATAATTTTAATTTAATATGCTTGTAAGGTAAATGAAAAATATGAAAATATGAAAAAAATGAAACTTTTTCAATTTAACAAAGGATAGAATTAAAAAGAGATAAAACTTTATTTTAAAAGTACAGAAAACCTTTAAATATATTTTATTAAAAATGTTTCAGTCGTCATTAAATCAATGGATATTAATACGTAAATCATTGAATCGGCAAATAACCGAATGTTTTTAAATATTTCAAAAAAATGAAGCATATTTAAAGTTTTATTCAAATCATGTTTGAATTATCGAAGAATGAAATACAATTTTGAAATTGACGATTGTGTATTTTATGATGAATAAATGTTAAAAATTTGAAAAATCAACTTAAAATGTGATTTGACATTTTTTTCTTTCCTACTGATTTTGTATCTTGGATAGAATAATGATATTAAATATAATAGATTTAATATAAAACCAGGCGGATTCCCTAATAAAAAAGTTTTTGTTATACATCCTGACTTACGTTCCTCTAAAGAAGATATTCATAAAAGAAACTAGAATAGGAAATCGGACTTCTTACAGCAGAATGTCAAATGTTACGCTTTGCAAAATTTTCAAAGTCTTGATGTAATAGCTGAAATTGTTAATGAAATATGGCAATATATAACAATCAGCTTTGCATTACAGTTGAGAGAAAATGTTGGCATACGATATTTATTTTTGATTTATTAAATATAATCAAAATATTCCTTTCATCGAATGAATAAATAAAATTTGTAAATATGCACGATTCATTTCAGTCTGCAAGTAATCATACAGTCGTTGTCATTGCAAAATATTTGAAAATGGAAAAATATGTGAAATTTATTTCATTCTTTTCCGAAGGAAGAACTTCATCATCTTAATTTGATTCAAGAAGCATTCCTTAATATTAGAACAAAACCATCCGCTGAATTGCCAAATATGTAAAAATACATGAATCAAAGATCAAGTATTCATGTACAAGAGGGGAGGAACTATCGTCTTAAAGATTTGTTGGATCGTGCAGGCAGCTTGGTTCAACTGTGAAGCCGACATTCTGCATAATTCATGCAGACGAGAGAATAAAAATGTCTTCGATCAGTGAAGCGAGTGAAACTCCATGAATTTTAAATATCTTGTCATTTTAAGCGATTCTGCATCTTCCTGTTCATTATTACGATTATAAAAATAAAATATATATGTTAGGAATGGAAAAGCAGAAAGTCATTTTTTTCACTTACAATTCATTTTTCTTTATTAGAGCACTGCATTGAAATCTTTTGAACGGATAAATAAATGTATCAATGGGTTTTTACTCTCTTTGAAGACTTAATATATATACATTATTTTTCCTAATTTTAATTCTTGAAGATCTCGGATTTTCTTTTTTATTATTATATTAGAGCAGCGTTCTAAAAAGATAGTTTTTTTGGTACAAGATGATGAGGGTTTTGTTTCGTGACATATAAATAAATGTAATAAACTCGTGATGCTGTGTTCATATATCAAGAAGTAAAATGAACACTCCCCCCCCCAAAAAAAAAACCCTGAATGAACATAACAAAACACGAGTTCAGGTTTTCAAAAAATTAATGTAAAAACAATAGCAGTTTTTTTTTTTTAGTAGCAAAGCCTAATTTAATGTCATAGCATAATTAACAGAACAACATGCTACACAAAGTAAAAAAAGACAAATATTATTATAAACACTGATCTGAAAATAGATGATTTTTTTCTAAAAAAAAAAAAAAATGGATTTTTTTTCTAAAAAAAAATGGATGATTTTTTTTTCTTAAAAAAAAATGGAAGAATTTTTTTATAGGAACAAAAAATTTTGTAGAAAGAAAGGACAGTCTATAAAATTCATCATTTCTTTCTTTTCTTTTCTTTCTTTTTTTTTTGCAAATAATTGCTTGTTGTTGAACCATTAGTTATTGTTAGTGTTATCTCAAACTGATTAATGTGATTGAAAGTTTCATCCTAATTAACTAATAAGATCTTCTATTCTTAAATTTTAATTCTACAAACTCCATTGCCAAATTTTAAATGAGTTTTTAATTAATGTTACATTTAAATTTAATTTTAAAAAAAAATTAAATATAAAATACTGCGAACTCCTAATTGACTTTTAATTATTACTTTTAATTTAAAAAGTCGTAGTATAATATCTGACTTAAAAAAAATAATATGATATCACATGTATCAGATACGTTCATTTCACATTCACAGCAAATTCTATGTCATTTTTAATTATTTTCCATTTTATCAATTAAAGTTTAATTCATCTCTTAGTTGAAGGAAGATCTTTTTAAAATTAGGTATCCACAACTATCACCATGGAAGAACCATGTTCATTCAGTACAGACATCATCAATGAATAAATTTCCTTTTCAGTTGTACTTGTATCTTTAAGTATCTTCATTCTAATAGAGTTTAACTTTGATTAAGTGTTTGTGCATTCCGCTTTCATTCATTTTACTAATCAAACAGCATTTTATTCAATTTTATCACAAGTCAACTCTGTTTTGATGCCTCATTTTATTCCATCATATTATCAGTAAGCACTATTGCCGATGGTGAATTTTTTTTATTATATGAATCATGCATATATATATTTGTAATAATTTTTCAAACATTTACGGATTTTATCTGTTTTTAATTACTAAATTGTTTCTCTGTCTCATTTCAAAGTTTTAGGTAATTCTCTCAGCTCTCATTTTTTTAACTGTTGCCAACTTAAATTTTCAAACCATATTTATTTTTATACCTCAGAAATCCTGACTTCCAGTGTAATCCATAACTGTTGTCACCATTAATTTTTGATTTTTGTTTTTAATGTAATATTTGGAGGATGGCTGAGAATTCTTTAAATTTTTGCTTATTCTCACCAGGCAAAAAGAATCACAAGGATTCAAGACATGGGGATCAAAGTCGCATCATATCAGAGCATAACAGATCCCTGTCGATGATGTTCCTCGGTCCTTTTGGATTTTATGCCAGCATTTATTACTCTCAAAGGAACCTAAAAGGGAAACCTTTGATAATCAAGGAGAGCTCTAATGCCCCCTAGTTTACTTTCCTCGGGTAGTTTCTTCAGAGGTCCATAAAAATCATCTGCATAGATAGATTGGATCACGAAGTTAACAAAGAAAAATAAGAAGAGTACGTGCGGATTGAGTTACTTTTTTTTAAAGTTTAAGACTTTATCTCCAAATGGAGAGTTGGCAGAAGAGATTAGTATTTGGGTTTTCGCGGATATTCCAACATTTATCATTGCAATGGCAGCATAAATTTATTACATGCAAGAATTCAGAACATCAGAACATTGTGTAGATGGCTCCCTTCATCGATATGAAAAATGGTTTTTTTTAAATAAATAAATTTAAACTATGTTTGAAAAAATAAGTACTACCCTCTTTGTAAAAGAAACTTTTGAAGCATAAATTATTATATTATTGAATCTTATTTTCGACGGAGGTTTTGCCGAAAGAACAAACATTATGTCCGAACTCTTGATAGTCAATCTTTTTGTTTGAGTTAATATACTTGTTATTACTTAAAGTAGCTAGATAATTAATATTATTAAAATCCTTCTTATCACAAATGTTTTGTTTTTATACATTCATAAATGGATAAATTTCTATTTTTTAATACAATACACTTTTTTGGGTTTTTTCACATGTTGTAGACATATCTATTTATATACTATAAGCCTTGCAAACACTGATTGTGTACCAGTGCTCTGAATGTACGGGAACATCATGAGAAACTTAGAACTGAACATTAATTCTAGTTTTCACAGAATAAATATAAGCAAAAATTAATTAAAACAAAACTTAATACATTCTATTTGTCCAGTTTGAGGAGCACAGACTTGTATATCATACCATTGTGCTTTATCGAATTATAATATCAGTCAATATTTACAAAAAGCCTCAATAATTGTGAAGAAATGAATTGTTTTGTTCAAGTTATTGCAGATGAAGAGTCATGATCCTTGGGTTAGGGATATCTAACAACCACATATGCCTTAATTTAATCTTGCGTATTGCTTTTTAAGTATTTAAATATATTGAAATTGTTTCAAGTCTGTTAAGCGTCATATCGTCAAGCGCTATGGAAATACAGACTTCATTTAACTTCTTCTTGTTCTGATAAAAAAATTTAAAAAAATGAAATAAAAGAATGTATTAAAACACAAAATAACTCGCAATTTCTATCAGAAGGGGTCAGTTTTGGAATCACACATTGAAAACCTGCACTCATGAAATCGATTATATTCTCTTCGGATTCAGTCAAATATTGTTTTCTTATAAATCCCTATTTAGTAAACAATCGATTCCAATCGAAAAAAAATTAAAAATTGCAAACGAAAATAAACTTTTAGAAATTAATTTAACCGCAATCGTGGCTGCCTTCTAGCCGAAGCTTTTCAAGATTTAGGAAAAGAATTTAACACTTATAAATAAGTTTGATAATTAATTAAAATTCGGAGAAAGATCACGGCATCCGTTTCACTCATGGAGATAATTTCAGTTTCTTGCGCTTTCTTTCTCCGGGAGTTATGTCTTCGGGGTCAAGGAACAATGACTTTTATAGACGCATCCTCCGAGGTTTTAATTAAATGTGCAGGCAGAAGATCCGACTGTGTCTTGGAAGAAGCATCAGCCGGTGCCTGCGGTTAGACGGTCGGATAACTTCCGCTGGAGCTTCCGAACAAAGTTGTTAATTGCTTAATTATCCGCTTTCCTATTAAACAATCGCTTATAACTGCTGATGTAATATTGTCATTGTAATTTTGATTTGTTCTGTTTCGTTTATTAATTGATAATGAAGCATTAATAATGAAGACATTAATTCATTTTTTTTATACTTTTGTACATATTTTTGGGAGGCTTACTACATCTTTCTTTGAAGTACAAACAAACTTTTAAAATTTAAAGCCATTTTACACAATACTTTATATAAGACAACCAATCGCAGGATATTTTCATGCTGTTTATAAGATGATAATGGAAACATTAATTCAGTTTCTATACCTTACACCATATTGTCAGGATGTTACTACATCTTCCTTTAAGAACTGAAATAAGTTTTAAATTTTTAACTAAGCTTCTTCATTGCTATCAGAATCCATACAATTTTAATATTGTTATCTTCATTATGTTTTCATACTGACATGTATTCAATAAATTGAACAATCAAAACTCGTAAAACAAAGTACAAAGCCAATAACATGCAACGTTTTACAATGAATATTGTTAAAGTTTTGTCTATCATATTCAAAAGGCTTCTGATTCGGAATTATTAAGTGTTCGTTGAAAAATTCTTTCAAAACTTTAGCTGAATTTCGATATTGATTAATAGGAATGTCCATGCTTTTCCATGAATAACTGCAGAGCATATTACCGCATAATATTACTTATACACCAGCTTTAAATAAATTTTTAAGCAATTCTCATTAGTTCCTTTAAGAGATTTAAATCATTTAAACGTTTCATTAAATCTGATAATAGTGTGCTTTTGCAGATATTAAACTGAAAATAACGAAGGTTATTTTCTTTGGATTCTATCTTGAGAGAAGAATTTTTTTTCCATTGATATAACGATGTCAAGATTGCAATCCACTCAGTTTTACTCATAACACAATAAATGCTATTCCCTAACGACACGATGAAGAATAGCAATTCATCAAGCTATTCAAAGTCAATATCAGTAAATTGAGCTTAAAATATTATTATGATAACACTATTTCAATGCTATAAAGATCCTTCGACTTTGAATGGTATTTTTTCCAACTGACGATCATGCAATTGCTCCTGTTTTGACATCACATACGAATAGTCTTTTTATTAGAAATATTGTAGAAAACATATCTAATTTGATATTGGTTTAACAAACCAAAAAGAGTCAATATCTTGGTTAACATCTTGTGCCCCTATTTGTCTTCATATAAATGTGCCAATTTGATGATAGAAGTAAGTTGAATTTGTTTGGTGTTTATCTGAATGTAATGAACCTCGCTGGATGATAATTTTGGCTGTTGACTGGAATTATAATATCTAGAAACATTATAATTTAATAAAATCTTTTGTTTAACCGTGAAATAACATTTTTCGACATTTTGAATTGATCAGAGCTATAAATGAACTACTTTCTGATAAATTACACATATTCATTCAGTGGTATAAACAACAACACGTATTCTAAGAATTTTGTCATTTTCTATATCAGTAGGAAAAACCTAAATAATATGCATACACATTATCTTTTGGTTAGTAGCTCCAATTTTCAATGTGAATTTTATACCTCTAAAAATGCTAAATATTAGCATATTCATCAAATATTAAGGAGGACTTATTACTCATATGTAATTAGTAAGAGAACTGTCTTAAACTGCTGAAAATGTGATTTTTCATATGATATCCGCATTTTGTTCGGAAATTTTATTTCATTATCACCAGTGCATGTAGCGGTACAACAAATATCCATTAAAGTTTACAAGATATATTTAAAAATCAGAATTACTATTTGAATTTTATGAAAACTTTTCTACTATATGATTAGAAAAAAAATAATAAAAACTAATTTATCATCACATATAGATAATATGGGGAGAAAAGAATACAGATAAGGTTAGTAAAAACCTTTCCTTATTGTATTTCTACTCAGAAGCACCATCAAAAAGCAGTTACGTAATTAATTAAGATTAATGTCGTCTGCAAATGTAAGTTTTAATTCCTAAGTATAAAGAAAGTAAAAACTTACATTTATGTAATTAGCATTTGAATAATGCATTCAGAATCATATTTAAAATTATGTAAATAAAATATCTTTATACCAAAAATTCTATTTACTATTCATTATTTATTAATAATCAATATTTTATGCCAAAAATTCTGTAAATAAAATATCTTTATACCAAAACACAAAAACAAAAAAACAACAAAAACATCCATTGTTAAATTTTAAGGAATGTAAGTTAAAAAAAAATATACATTTTCTTCACAAAAATCATTGTTTCAAAGATTTAAATTTCATTCATTTATTTTTAGCAAGTTAATGAGGACAAACATAAGGTAATTAAATGTTCTTCGATCATTCATTAGAAAGGTTTAAGTATTAAAAAGCGGGTAGGAATGGGAATGGGGGGCGGGGCTCCTTCCAAAGATTACAAATAAGCTTAGAAGTTCCGACCTGCTGATCACAGAGACTTAAGAATGTCTTTTGCTATGTTGAAGTAACACAAGTAAGGTACATGTTTGAGCGATTATTTTTTTGCTATTTTTAAAAGCAAAGTATAGTTTTAAATGCAGCGCTAACAAAGACTTATATCGTTCCGTTGATTTTTTTTGTTGTATTTACTAAGAACAGGTTAATTATTACATAACTTATAATCCGTACAGCATATTTCTTAATGGTTTGGCATTTGTCTTTTTCCAAAATTTCCTAATAAGAAAATTGCCAACGGATTTTTTTTCACAGAAAAAAAATATAAATGAAAAAAATTTAACTTTTAAACAAATATATTTTTACCTTACGTTTTAATGTGTTTGCTATCTGAAGATTTCTAATAAAGACATGCAGAATAATTGTCCTAATTTAAATTAATGAATTTTGCGCATGTGATTTAGCCATCTATATAACCATGCTTGGTTTGCCTATTTATGCCGGAGAATAAACTTTCTCTAAATAATTAAAAGATAAACACTATTTTGAAAGGTTCAATCATACATGCTGTGTGATACCCGACCTAGCCAGAGGTTATGCGGGAAACTTGATGCGGCCGTCGAAGAGCAACCCCACCTAGCGCGCAGAAACAAACTACATTTGATGGCATTGAACCTTTGCAAACAATAAAGACACATCTAGAGAAAACACATATTGGTATAGAAAAAGAATTTAGTTTGTATACAATCTTGAATGTGATTTAAATTAGAAATTATTACTTGCAATCGTTTTGATTGCGACTATTTCACAATTAGTAATTTAGAAACATCCTACAAATATCGTCACTCTGAGAATTGTACAGATGGAAGAAAGAATATCAGTTACTTTTTCTTAGGAAAAAAAGGAATGTTTTTAAATGAATAAAAAAGTAATAATAGCCTCTTAATCCGGTAAAATATTTTAGGTGTCATATTTTTCTGAAGGAGATATAATAAAAGGTTTTCTTATAAAATTAATAATATTCACAATATTTTCATCAAAACCTCCACTCGGGGAATAACAACTTCAAAAGAAATAAAAAAGAAGAAAACAATTATCCTAAAATTAATTTAACTGTAATTCTTACTGCTTTCGCCATTTCAGTCGTCTAATAAAAAGGCCTTCAATGTCTTTAGATAAATTGCGCCATTAATTAAAACTCAAAGAAAAGTCACAGCATTCGTTTCACTTAGAAGATAATGCAAATTTCTTGTATTTTCCTTCCAAAGAAGTTATGACTTAGGGTCAGGGACCAATGACTTTTCTAGACGCACCCCTCCAGCTTTTAATTAAATGCGCTACCAGAAGAATCCCTGTCCCTTTTTGGCAGAAACATCAGCTCGGGGCTGCCAGACGACACTGGATATCTTCCGTTGAAACTTACATACAAGCTTGTTAATTACTTAATACTCCGCTTTTTCATTTATTAAGTATTTTTTTTATTGTTGAGTTAAGTTTCTCATTTTACTTTTAGTGTTTTGATTTTGTTTCTTTTGTTAGGTGATAAATGAAATATTAATAATAAAGATATTAGATTTTATGCATATACATATTTTACAATAGCAGTTTGAGGATTATTCATTCATAGGTGAAAGAATATTGTACAATGTGCAATTTATACACTGTCAAATGCCAGTTTAGTTTTAGTTACAGCTTTACTTGTGTACTTTTCAATAATGACTCTTATTATTTATTTTATGTTATGTTAGATACAGTTATTGAACATGGTTTTATTTTCAGGTTCAATTTTATCCTTTAAATGTCTTCAGCCACTGTTTTACATTCTTTCTCAATATTTCATATTATTATTTTTATTAATTTCTTTTTTATTATTATTTATTTATAAGATTATGCGAAAATAAAAATTGGAAGTGAAACAGGAAAATGCTTACCACTTTCTAAAACCTTTCAAAGATATGTCATTCCTTCTACTCTCGCAATGGATTACCCATACTTACCACAATGGATTCTTCTTATCTACCGTTAATATTGTGGCTTGAAATCTCAAACATAGAAAAGTAAAAACAAAGTGAATTAATTAATTTGTAAACTTAATAAAAATATAATTCTAGAATCTAATAAATAGTTTAAAAAAACGTATTATGTTGTCGTAAACAGAAAAAGGATTGCTATAGAGCTTTCACCTTCCGTATTGATATGGCTGAAGCTAATAGAATCATAACATGTACAAAATTTATAAAATTTTTGTTAGATATAAAATATTAATATTAAATTGTGAATTATGAAAGTAAATCTGAAAAAAAAATTAATTTAATGATGTAAATATTTTTAATTATAAATTTATACATTCACACAAACGCTAATGAACACCTGCGTATCATTTTCATAAAATTTTTAACAAACATCGAATCCAATTTATTGAATCTATGCAAAAATTTTGAATTTAAAAATATCATTATTTAAATTATTGCATAGATTAGAAGAGTTTGTTGCACCTATGAATTTATTTAGGAAATTTTGGTTCATTTAAATATGTATCAAATTTCTTTTACAAAAGTAAATATATGAAACATGTCAGTGGCTGATTTTTATTATTTTTTATGTGGCAGATAGAAGAGAAACTCAAAAGTAAAATCTCTTGCACAATCCGTATCAAAGTATTTTCTAATTTTTAAAGGCGCAAAATTAACTTGAACGTTATACGCTACAAATACAACGAAAACTCACATAACATCTTAAAAAGCAATATTTTTTGCTATATTTATAGAAAAGTTACATTTCGATTTTTCTGAGAATAAGACTGAAACGTTTGATCTCAAAATGACAAAAATTCAACGACTTGATTAAGAGTTTCGTTATTTTACCGATATAAGTGAAAGTACATTAACTGGAAATCTTATATATAGCTTCTCTTAAATATTTTATTCTGTTATGAGGACAATTAATAAAGTTAGGTATTTTCCTCGATTTTAAAATAAATAATTTTTTTAATTTAAATTTAAACTGCGAAATTAGTTTCTTCAAAATAGCTTAAATATAATAAAAACATGTAAATTTGGAAACGACTCTGGAGAGTTTACATAATTAAATTATGGTGTATGCACATTAAAACATATTTTTCATTTTATAACGGACAAACATAATTTTAATTCCATAGAAAATATGTGTTTTTAAATTTAATTTGTATCAAAATAAATTCATATTATAAAAAAAGAATGCAAAACATTTGTATATATATATATATATATATATATATATATATATATATATATATATATATATATATATATATATATATATATATATATATATATATATATATATACAATTATTATTCAAAATAGCCTTTTAAGCAGAGAATTAGGATGAAAATAACAAGTACTTAAAATAAACCTCTTAAGTTTTGTCAAAAGTTATTCATATTTCGGTGACAAATGTCATATCATCTTCCTCAAATATTCTACAGCAAACATTGACAAATACTATATCTAAAAAAAGTAATATTTCTGAAAAGTCGATTACTTTTAGTAATTTTAAAAACGTATTTAAAAGCATAGTATTAGAATGTACATGTAATTGAAGACCATTTATAAATGAAAACATTGTAGTTTATTAAAAAAAAATTAGCAGCTTTATTTTACTGAAAACGCTCTAAAATTTAAGGTATACAGGCATTTTTCATGCAGCTGTTTCCAGAATTCAGCACTCAAACTCTAATTATCATTTTAATGCAATACCTGAGATATATATCATCTTTGGGTTATAAAGCAATATTATTATGAAGATCACGAAGTGAAATGAAATAAATAACTAAAAAATCAAAGAAGAAATAATCTGTAAAAAATGAAATGTATCTGAAAATACATAGAATTTTTTTTCAAAAAAAAAAAAAAAAAAAGACATACCACTCAACGCATTCCTAATTTGAAATATATTTTTAATTAATTAAGATTAATATCGTCTGCAAAAAATATACTCAACTAAATATATCGTCAGTAAAAATATATATACTTTAGTGAGTAATTGGTGAATTCAGAAATTCGTATATAATTATGATTAAATATTTGTAAATTAAGTGTCTTATTTCAAAGAAAAAAAAGTATTGAAAAAAATTTCGAAGAATCAAAGAAAAGTAAGTAATGAAGTACTTTATTTTCCAAAATCGTCGTATAAATGATTTAAATTCATCATCATCTTTTCTTCCTGCTAATTAATATGGGCAAACATAAAGCAATTAAGCGTTCTTTGATAACTAATTAGCGGGATTTAAAAATTGAAAATAGAGACCATAAAAAACTCGTTCGAAAGATTACAAATGAGCTTAGAGACAAGGCATAGTTCTTTAACTAAAACTCTAGAATGTATTTTTCTCTTATTTAGCATTCAGAAAAAAAAAATATTTTGTGAAGATTCATTTATCATGATTTTAAAACAAATCATTACTTGAAAAGGGATACTTACAAAAGTACACATCCTTCCATTAATTTATTTCTGAAAGATATTTAGACGATGTTAATTATTTGTCAACTTTGCAGTATTTGTTTTTAATATTTATCGGTATTTTGAATTAACTAATATTTTATAAAAAACGTCTTCAGGAAAACAATTTAATTTTAAAAATTCGATTCAAAAGGTGTTGAATTATTTGCATCGATCAACTTTCAAAATAAAAGTTTCTGAGAATGAAAAATATATGAATTTTTTTGTTCATTAAATCAAGAAAATATCTGAAATCTTTTAAATTTTTAATTTTTTTATAATTATTTGCAAATAATTATTCTTTTCAATTCTTTATTGATATTTGAATTCAAATGTGGGATTCATACTCAAATTATTGATATTAGCGAAGCAATTTCATTTTCAAATTATTAATATATGCATTAATATGTATTTAATTTACTTTCAAATAACTGTAATGGATTTTTTTTTGTGTGTGAAATTCAAAGAATAATTGTTTTATTTTATAACATGCTCCTTCATTTTGTTGGTAATTCTAAAGATTTTATAGTTCAAGAAAGGAAAAATACAAAATTCCTTGTATTGATATTTCAATACTTTATAATTGTCATTAGATTTTAAGAACGTTAAGATTTTTATTAGCATTTTACCAATCAAATCAATGAATACATTTCCTTTCCAACTCAAAATATAATGAACATTTTGACTTTAAATATTTTTGAATTTTTTTATAGAAAAATCATATAAAATGAGAAATTAAAACCAATCAGACATTCTTTTAGTGCCAGAGCGAAGAACTGCTAAAATTTCGTAAATTGATTTTTTTAACGTAGGTACTTTGTTTCGTTTACGAGTTCTATCCATTATTTCCATTGTTTCCCGCCAAGTGTCACTGCTATTGGTCATACCGTAAAGTCCACAGTCCCTTTAGTATATCCAGTCGTCGATGTAGTTGCCACTGCTCTAAATGTTAGCGTGGTGCAGAACGACACTTTTGAAAGAAACAACTGTACAGCCTGACGAAGAGAAAAAATTTTTGTGCTGCACAAAAATCTTTAAATGTGTTTTCTGATAAACTGATGTTTATCAGTAATTTACTTCACGCTGAACATGACAACAAAAAAATCTTTTTAAGATACTAAATTGAGATTTTGAGAAAATATTTAAATATGTTATGTCTATGTTATAAACTAAAATCTCAATCTGCATATTTTTGTTGTCGAATTTTCTATTCAAAAAAATAAATAAACGTTATATTTGTTTTTCTTTTTAAATGAGTTTTGGCACAACATTTGAGATATTTCAAAACTTTTTTTGAATTAGACCATAACAGAACTAAGATGTCATTTTTGTTCTGTATAAATATTATTAAATTATATATTTTTAGAATTTTTAGAAGAACATTTACTGAAGTAAAAATTTTCACTAAATTGTTACTAAAAATTGATAATAGTTTCAAAATTAACAACATTTTCTAATAAGTTACATTTACATTTATAGTTTCATATTCCATTTTAATTCCAAATATATTCTCTTGATTGAAAGTTTATATATTTTTTAAAAGTCTCCGAAGGTTGGCACATCCTTATTACCAATTACGTATTTCAATCAACTTCATTTGTTAATTTGATTTATGCTTTGTTTTAAAAAACCATTAATGTAAAATTATATAAATACAAATATATACAATGTAAATAGAAAAGTTTCAGTTATTACAACAATTTGTGAATAGATGTTATATGAACAATATATTGTTTCTTTTGCAACGGTTATTCCATAATTCAATAAGAACACTTTATTTAACATAAAACTTGTATCTGAAATATAACCTTACAAATAATAGAATAACACGTAGTTGTTATTCCAAAACTCTTATTTATTTTAAGTTTACTCAAAATTCAATCTTATTTCCACTTTTCTTACTCGGAAATAGAACTGTCAGACTATGGTGACAACTTCAAAAGAGTGAAAAAGCACATACAAAACCATTCAGACAAAAAATTTCGTATTTTCAAATAATTTCGAAAGAAAACTGTTGACTGGAGATGGCTACTTCAGAGCAAACCAAGCGATGGAGATGGAAAAAAGGAAGATTCAAAGGAAATACTGAGACAATATTTACACAAACAGCCTTAGGCTATAAGATATAGGATGGAATTTCTTAAACTTAGAAAAAAAATGGAAACAAGAAATAAGGATCTTTTCTTGTCGTATTCTTTAAAGAAGTGATTTTATGGTTAGCAGATGGCAAAGGATTAAAAATACGAAACTATTTATACATATATGTAACATTTTGTTCTTGGGAAGATTTATGTAAGAGCCGTTTCTGGATTTGCTTGATATATTTTTGTTTACTAATTTCATTTGATTTATTCTATAATAATTATTCACAAAATATAGATCTTTTTAAAAAACATTTATAGGATGATACTTTGGTATTTTGATCTCAATAATTTTAATTGTAGTCAAAAAAGAAGAGTAGCACTAGATACACTAATGGAAGAACATTTAATTCATGGATATAGATCTATAACACATCAAGAAATCATTAATATTTTTTTTTTTTTGCAAAATCGGGTTTTAAGCCTGGTTAACTATAAATTTAATTATATGGTTAACCATAAGTCATTTCGCTAGTTATCATAAATTCCAAGACAATTTAATAATTAGTCCCCATTTGCTTTGACCAAGAATACAAATAAGACTTCCTTTATTAAAAGTATAATGCATTAATTTTTAAAATGCTTTTGAAAATCGTTTCAGTGGCCTCAAAATCATATACAAAATCATATCCTGTAATAGGATTGACTAAGAGATATTTACATTGAAGTTTATTAATGCAATAAAAAAAATAGTACATTCAGAAATTCATTTGATTTCTTGACATCTATTATGTTTGTACGAATATCCATTTCTACAAGATTCCCAATATTATAAAACAAATTCCCTATGGTAATGATTTGTTTCATTCCAACACCAATAACAAAAGAGTTTAAGCTTGGGAAATCAGCTGCGTGGATTGAGAGAATATGATCAACCGTTTGAAAAGAGGACCGTTTGATCAGCTGAGATTCATAAAAGGCTTTATTTAAAAGAATTAAAATATCCACAGTGTTACTTTGAAAGAAAAGTTCAGACTGAAATTTATTCAATGAAATATAAATATATATGAATAAATAAAAGCTATGCAATGTTTCGAAGATGGAACTAAAGAATTGTTGAATCATACAAATGGCTTGACCTGACAGTCTACTTTATTCATATGCAAAAATGAATGAAAACGATTTCCTTGAGGAAGAAGCACTCAATTCCATGAATTTTGAAGAGTTCTGAACTTTAAATTGTCTGCTTCTTTCTGTTCATTATTACAACTCTCTTTCAGACAAATTAAAACACGACTCACTGAAATGAGATGGATTAAAAGAAATTTCTCCCATTGTACATTTTAATATATATTTCATTGTTTGCTCATTTAAAAGAGGTTTAGTAGTACTTCAAAAGGGAAATAAAGATATATTCATTTATTTCGTTTTAACTCTTTATACAATTTTTATCAAATATCATTTTTATAGGGGTTTCTTTTGTTTATGATTTCAGAGAAATGATGTTAAATCGATCAATCGATCAAATTATCTGTGTTATTGCAAAGTTCTTTCTTAATCAATGCCTTCAAATTAATTAAAAATAAATTTTATCCTCAAAATGAATCTTTTAAAAGCAGTGGCATATTTTTTTTTCAAATAACTATTCTTATTTAGTATTACTAAAAGTGCAGACTTTTTCTGAATGTGATAAAATATTGAGATTTTATGAAATATTAACAAACACTTGTTTATTTGTTTTCGAAGTAAAATTTTTCACTATTATAAAAAATAAATTCATTATTCTCCGAATTTATATCTGTTTAAATATTTTCTAATCATGCCAAAATAGCGGCTGTTCAGAGTTAGAAAAAACAATAGGTAATGCTAAATAATTATATTGATTCATTATTTGTTCTGATTAGATAAACACCTATGCCTCTCACTTTTGAATACTTTATATTAATATCTTAAACTTATATATAATGAAAAACTTTAGAATATCAAACGGAATATTCAAAATTCAGTAAGATAGCATTTTAATTTGGAAATCATTTTTAACTAAAAATATCTCAAGTGACCTGAATTTTATTGAATCTTTATTAGCTGTAAAAATATTATGTCTTTCATTTTACTGAAATTCAATCAAATATATAATGAAAGTGGAAATCCGATTGAGAGTAAGAAACAACTTCTTTTTATTGTATTGTATGTTTAAGTATAGAGAAAGTATAGTAATCGCAAAAAAATCCGAACTCTTTATTTTGTTGAATCCCACGTTTTAGACCTCCATGAATTTAAAAAACACATTTTTGGAAAATGCCCGTTTGTCTGTCTATGACAAAGATAATTCAAAAATGCCTTGAGCTAGATGAATGAAATTTGGTTTACCGAGTAAAATAAATTTTATCATATTATTAGCAAATTCCATTAAGAGAAAGTATATGTCGTGTTGATCGAATATAAGGTAGCAAGATACCTACAAAATGAAGAGAGATAGATAGACACAATTCAATGCACAGATTTAACATCTTTAGTATAGACACTTACCAAATTTCAAACGAAATCCAAAAAGGGTTGACCGTCTGTCCATCTGCATTTTCAGAAATATGTAAACACGATAACTCAAAAGCTCAGTGACTTAAATATATCAAATTTGGTACTTGATTTTGTGTTACAAGTCTAGTTCCCTCTCAATTTTTTTGGTTCAATCTGTTGGGATGAAAGCATCTGAAACAGAAATTCTAAACTTTTGGATATTATTATACCCAAGTCTTCAATTTTCGATTCCAGAGAATATTTGGCAAAACCCTTGACAAGGATAGCACGATATATTCCTCAAAAAGTAAAATTCACGACAAAAGTTAATATTTCGTCAATATTGTAAGATAAAGCAATGCAAAGCACGCGAGAAAGTTTCAGGGGACCACTCCGGTTGGTTCAAATCAATAAACTTCGAATTTTCAAAATAGGATAATACATGTAAGTTTTAATTGAACCAGGAAATAAAATATATATTTATAGTAAGAATTGCTTTATGGACCCAAAGTTGTGTTTTCCTTCGTCTCAGGAAGTCATCTATGGGCTCACTCTTGCTTAAAACAGGAAAATCCATTCTTGGCTTTAGGGGAAACAGACTTATCATGGTAATAGTGTTTTTATTCAAATTTTGTATTTTATTTCAAACTTTAGAAATAAGAGGAAAGGTAAAGTTTTTGCGTGGAAAAGTTTTTTTTTTTTTTTTTTTTTTTTTTTTGCATGTTTATCTGTTATTAGTTTAATAATTTTGTTTGGCACTCTAAAGAATGACATTATTATTTAATGGCGATATCCGTTTACAAGTAAAAATAAGTTGTGTATAAATAAAAAAGTCATGCAATTTTGTTTCATTTTTATAACTTACAATATGTGCCACTTTGGCTCATATTTCGTTAACTGCGAGAGTTTAAATATTGCTATAAATCTGTAATGTTGCTTCCCAGCATGCTAAATTCAATTTCTGGAAAGACCGTTTTACGAACAGCTCTATTCGATGCTGTTCGGATGGCGAATAAGTGACCCTCGGGCATGTGGTCAATTTGGCGACAAATTAGATAATACTGGAAACTTCCAGAATTTTAGAGATAGAGGCAATAGGACTCAAGATATTCCTGATTGTTCCAGAACTTTCACTGCCCGCCTCCGGAATCTATAAAAGCCTGGCAGTCTTAAGCTGAAGACAGTCGTGTACAGATTGGTGGAAAAAGTCAAAGGTATATACTTGAATCAGTCCAGAAAAGAGTAAGTGTTTTGTAGAGCTCAAACGATTGTTTCATACAGCAGAATTGAGCTGTGTGCCGGCCGAGTCCTGGTGTTTATTGCAGAAGCAGCAAAGTAATATAAAGAGTATTCAGGCATGCAGTAGTGAAACGGCAATTGTATACAGCTAAAACGAAGAGATAATGTATAATTGCAGACGTATGGAGAGACCGTAGAGTAAAGCTATTCCCACCTCCTGCGGAATTTTGTCTGGCTTCTTTATGTACTGTGGTTGTTATTACTACCGATTACTACTTGTGGGATAGTGTTTGTTGTAGTGTGTTGCCTGTGTTCGTCTCGGCTGTATATTTGTCGTCATTGTATTAATGTCTTCGTTGTCGGTTACTAAAAGTTGTATTCGGTTACTGATACCAGTTGATTGTGTTTCCTCGTCTGACAAAAAATTGCAGAAAAAAAATCGTTCAATAGCAATATACATGCTCAATATTGTATTTTCTGATTATTGATTTCGAAGGAAGTTATCTGGCTATTTATGTTAAATGGTAAATTTTATTTCTCCTTTTAGAATTTTTATTTAAAATAATAATAATAATACAGGAAAATTATTAATGTTTTTTAAATTATTGAAATAACCTATAAAACGAAAGCTCTGAATAACTCTTTGTCAATTCAAGGAATTCAATGCTTTTTAATGTATTTGAATATATTAAATGGCCTATTATAGCGAAAGCTCTAAATTACTCTTTTGCAGCTCCAGAAATTACCCAATTTTTAATGTATTTGAGCTAATTTATTGATTTCCATTGAATGATAAATGGTTTTCAGTCGGTTATTTCTAAATAATATTTTTTTTAGAAACAGAAAGAGACAATTTCTATTGATATAATTAATCATATCCTCTAACCTTGTTAAAGGTTACAGAAACTAGACGGAAATTTAGTATGTTATAAAGTCATTGAAAGTAATCAAGATTTCTTAATTCGTTTATGTCAGAAATACGGCAAATGTTTCAAGGAGACACATAAATTATTCCATAATGATATTAATTGCAGACGCTTCAAAGTCATTTGAAGGTTATTTCATCTCTGATTCATTTCAAATAATCGTCTAAATTGAAGCAAGAAAAAAAAAGTAAACTTGGAAATTCATGTTCAAGAAATTAATTTAACTCATCTGTAATTAAATTCAATCGTTTCATTTATCAGATTACACAGAATGCTTTTTAATGTCTCTGGATGAGTTCATTTGCCAAATGAGATTCTCAGAATATTAAACATCCGTTTTAGTTTGAAGATGATTTCATTTTTTTTATCTTGTCTTTTTCCCAAGTTAATGCCTTTAGGTCAGAAAACAAGAATTTCTCAAGACACGTCCATTCACTCTTTAATTAAGTGCGACGGCAGAAGATTCCATTACTTAGTTGGAAGACATTAACTGAAGTCTGGAAGGAGGACGAACGGACATTAACTTCAGAAAGATCTCGGAAACAAGATTTGAAATGCTTAATTGTCCCCTGTCTCTCTTTCTCAGACTTTTTTAAATGCTGTTATTTTCGAAAAATGGCTGGTTTTCTTACATTAGAGTAGATAAAGCCATCATTAATAAAGAAATCATTGTTTTGACATTAATTGTAATATTATATTTTTGAAAAGCATTTTCTGCACCAATTATCTATCATACAATTGTTTATCGTCTTTTGGAATACAGGATTAAGTTGAAAATATTGCAGCCATTTCGGTCTGCATAATTATCTGATGCAAAATCTAAATTCCATATCAGCGTTTATTAACTGAGACTAGAATTTCATCTTCGTTTTCTCAAATGTCTTATTTATAGGTATGCCAATAAAAAAACCAAGAATATATGCCAAAGATCAATGAAATGAAATGATCAATTTTTATAATTTTATATTTATATTAATTTTTACATTCTCCTTTACAGACCAAATTGAATGTAATTGGCATCATTTTATTTTAGTATTTTTTTTTAAATCTTGAATTTAACATTTCATTTTTTTTTTCTGCGCTCAAATCGCAGTTCCTTTCACTTCGAGTTTAGTAATTAGTTTTAAAAATAACGGATGGAATAAATACCACTGCAAAGAAATGTAAGAAAGCTGTTCTTGCCGTCAAAAAATTTCAATAATAATACATATAATATTCATTACATATATATTCAATCGATGCAATATATAATATTCATTACAAATATATTCAATAGATGCAATATATAATATTCATTACAAAAGTATTCACTCTCCAATTACAGTTCGCTTGTAGTGGGTAAATGGTGTTCAAACACTCAGCAAGCCTCTGTAGAAAACAACGACGACGTTTATTTATATTAAGAACACGAATACACAAACGAGACAAATACAAAGAAGACAACTATATACAGCCGAACAGAACATACAGGACAGCACCCAGCAGCAAACAGTAGCCCACAAGTAGAAATCGACAACAGCACACAAAGCAGCCAGACAGAATTCAGCAGGAGAGGGGATACTCGAAGTTTCGCTCTACGGTTTCTCCAGAGTGTTGAATCACTCCTCTGTCTCTTCGCTTTAGTTTTATGCGACTGCCGACTCACTACCACAAGACTGGCTACTCCACACACAACTTTATGCTGCTTCTCAATGGACAACAGGACTCGGCACTCAGCTTGATTCAGCACTAGCTAACGCTCCACACAACGCTGGCACTCCGCCATTGCTTCACTATCCTCTCGAAGACTCGTTACTTGTCTATGACTCCGACTACGATTCAATTCACCCCTGCAGCTTGAGACTATCGGCCTTTTATAGTTCCCGGGAGGCGGAACGAGAAGGCTCTGGGAGTATCTGAGCTCCTATTGGATGGATCGTTAAAATTCTAAAAAATTCCAGCACTATCCATTTAGTCACCAAAGTCGCCAAGGTCTGGGATCACTGGCTCGGCATCCGAGCAGCATCCAATACAGATAACTGTAAATCGATCATTTCAGTGATAGAACTAATAATGCTGGGAAGCAGCTTTATATATATATATATATATATATATATATATATTATATGAAGAATAAATGTCAGTCTGAGTCACAGGAACTTAAAATATTAATTATGATCTCCACTAAAATTAAAAGCAAAGAAGTTGATTTTATAAAATAAAATATAATATAATGTCGCATAATATATGATTCAAATAAAGTAAAACTATCGATTAATCTGATAAAACTATTAAACGAATGGAGCAGTGGATATTCATTTCAGTAAATGGCTTTTTCGCTTTTTCAATTTCTTAGTGTAAATTTAACAACATAAAACAACAATTTTCTTTTAATTTATGAATTCAAGATTCAAAATAGTTTCATTTTTTGAGCTAAATTGCTAATAGAAACTGTTTATTTTCATGATTTTTTGATGAGCTTAAGCTTACTATAGGGATCAACATTAGTATATAAATTGTAAAAGTTCGTGACATATCCGTTATAATAAATAATAATCAAGAATCAGAATGCATCTGCCAAACATAATTCCCACATGGAAACTTATGCTCCATTAAACTAACTACACTCGCACCAACTTAGAATGTCATTCAATACAACTTCACAGAGACACACGCATTCATCTAAGCATCCACTTGCATGGAAGAAACAAAAGGAAATTCGTAACCAAAAATAATTTTTCTGAAGTTAAATTAACTAATTATCGTAGCAAGCTTCAGTTTCCTTTCAGCGAATTAGATATGTCCAATAATACCCGTAAATAAATTCTGCCCTTTAGAAAATCTTAAGGAAGGTAACAACATCCGTTTTACTTAGAATATAATTTCAATTTTTTGCAGTTTCCTACTCCAGAGTTTATGTCTTTGGGTCAGAGAACAAGGGCTTTTCGAGACATTTCTCTTAAGCTTTTAATTAAATATGCCGACAGGAAATTCCCCCATTTTGCTGAAAGATGCATCAGCAAGTGTCTGGAGGAAAGTACTCGGATATCTTCCGATTGAGCTTTGGGACACGCTTCTTAATTGCTTAATTATCTTATTTCCTATTGAATTATTTCTTTACCATTTTGTTGCAACGTTCTCCCTTCAGTTTTTTCAAACTGAAGTGAAATGATGAATGAAATGCTTATAAATGCAGCTTGTTTTCTCTTATAAATGAAAAAAAATGTATATACAGTGCACTCCCGAGTATGCTGTTTACGAATATCCGGCTTCCGTACTGCCCGCTCTTATTTTCTTTTATCGTTAGAAAATGGGAAAGGCAAGGTATTGCATTGACAACATAAACGAAAAAAAATCTTGTAGTGATTATGGAGGAGAAACTATGCGCTATTCCGCAACTACACTCTGCTGTAACAGCAAAAAGTATAGCTTAGGGGTAAGAAGTTTTGAAAAGCACAATGGGGAACTGGAAAAAATTAGTGCAGAAATTGAAAAATAGTGTGTTGCTAGTAAAAGCGCGATAAAAGTCCGAAAAACAACGCTGAAAGGTAAGCATAAAGGGTAAAAGCTAAGAATTACAATTTCATATCTGTGTAATCATAGAGCAGTGAAAAGGTAAATCAGTTTCAGTTTCAGTCTTTCCTAAGACTTAACCTTACGATGCCGACTTCCTGGCCCAGGAGTAACTCGCCTTCCCGATGATCTGAACATCCGGGGTTCGGGCATTGTTGCTCTCAACTCTGTGCACTATCTGTGAGGTGTGTGAAAGAGACCCCTGTAAAAAGGGGTTGTGCAAGCGTGAGTATCATCCTATTATGAGCTAGAATTTAGTATTCTGCCCTCGGGTGCTCAGGGGCCTTTACCCTCAGAAGTTACTGCAAAAACTCGGCATAAATCGCTGACTTTGTCAGCGGGCTTGTACAAGCGCAACAAGTAATAGCAACAACAAGTTTACGATGTTTATGCTTTGCTCGTTTCCTTCATTTCAGTTAGGCGTAATAGAATATATGTTAAAATTGTGAGCAGTTTGCATCTTTTAATTTGCTTTTCTCTAATAAAATTCTGAAATGTGCAATAGTAAATAGTCTTCTATTTTAACTCGACACGTTACCGGCAGCTGCTTCGGTGATTCGCCGGGCCGTGTTCATATTCTACGCGGCTTGAGATAATTGGAAGTCTTAAAACTTAATAAGAAATTTTGGTGTGTAAAGAATATATATATAATAGTAATAAAAACCAAGTTAAAAGGAAAAATAAAAATTAAATCAAATCAAAATTAAACCAAATAAAAAAAGAAAATGGCCTGGAGACTTTTTCAAGGGATTCAAAGGGATCTCTCTGGCAGGGATTCAAATAAAGGGATTTTTTTTCCGTGAAGGAATGCAGACTAAATAGTCTAATATCGATTCCTCGTGACTCAAAAAATTCTCTTTTTTTGCCTGAGTTTGAATGCCTGCCTTTCAAAACGTCTTCAGGACGGATTCTTTTTTTATTTGATTTAATTTTGATTTTTCCTATTAACTTGGTTTTTATTACTATTGTCTCAATTCATCTGTGTTTTAGAAGTAGCTGCATTTGCGCTCTCTAAATACTATGGTGCTTTTCCTGCTCCTTTTTTGGTTTTAGTTTGAGTAAGAAATAATTTTAAGTTGCGATTCCGAAACTATTTAGTTTCATTTTCAAAATATTTCTAACTATATATATATATATATATATATATATATATATATATATATATATATATATATATATATATATATATATATATATATATATATATATATATATATATATATTAAAGTTGAGCAAAATTAATATTTCATTGAAGAATTAATTCAAATATAAAATATTAGGAAGTATTTTTATGTAAAATTATTAATTTAATTGTAGCCAAGCTGTCTGTAGCGTATTTTTTCAGTTGACTCACTCCACAAATAAGAAATTATATTAATTGCTTTCGTAGATGTTTCGAAAGTTCAATTCTGGTATAAAACTTTATTCTGGCTGTGGAACAACGAGATTTTCGTGAAACTCTGTTGAAGTCTGAGAGGAAATTTTTAGATATTTAAGACACTTCCTAGAAGAATGCTGAGTCTTCAGACTGGTTCTAGACACAAAAAATGATTAGAGGCCTCTCAACCTTCGCTATCCATGAAAATTTCTATACATTCATATCGTGGAAGAGGACAACCTTTATTTCGGAAATAAAAATATAAATGTATTTTTGTCCATAAGTATAAATCCGAGATTTAATGTTTGCGCTTGATAAATAATTCTAACATTACCCAAACAAGCCATTTGGTATTTTTATCCCAATTTTGAAGAATATTATTAAAACAGATAAATAAATATAGTCATCATTTAAAATATAATTTACTTTCAAATAGTTGCCTTTTTAAATATGATAGCCCATATTCGGATAATGTAAAATTCCTCTTTGTTCGTTTGTCAATAAACAAAAATCCTAGATTGAATGTCTGCGCTCCTCAATAATTATCAAATTACCTCCTCAATAATAATAATTACAAATTAATAATAAATAACCTCCGATTTATCCATAATTTTAAAGCATATTATTTAAACCCATAAATAAATATATATTCTTTATTTAAAATCTAATTCGCTTTTCAATCGTTTTCTTCTTAAATATGGTAGCCCAATTCCAAAAATGTAAATATCTTTGCATTTTTATCAATAAGTGCAGTTCCTAGATTCAATGTCTGAGCATGCTTTATTAATTCTCATATGTAAGATGTAAGCGAATTTTTCTGCAATTATGAAGAATGTTATTTAATTCTTAATATTTATTAATTATTAATAATATCATTAATAATTCTTAATTATTAATATTGATTCATTATTAATGATATTATTAATAATTCTTAATTATTTATTTAATTCCATTATTAATATTTAACTTTATTCATTTTACTTTATTCTAAAAATGTCCCATATTTTCGGATTCAAATCCCACTTTTTTAATTATTTATTTCCAATACTGAGTAAATGCTCCAATACGCACACAAAAATATTGCTAACTCTTTTGTTTCCCAAGCCATGAAAAAAAATCTTAAAAATATTCCATTCAAAAATACTTAAAAATCCCTTTCCTAAATCGACACTTGTCAACTAAATATCTATTAGAATCTCTTAATAAAATAAGTTAGAAAAAAATAATTTTTAGTATGCTCTTGTGTCATGTTGTAAACAGACGCGTCTCCTCATCATCGATTCTTCCTGGGTGCAAATTATACCAATGGGGATGTAAACTGAATTTCATTCTGAAAGTTTCTTCTTTTCGGTTACGCATCTGCAAAATCACAACACACACACACACACACACACACACACACACACACACACACACACACACACACACACACACACACACACACACACACACACACACACACACACACACACACACACACACACACACATATATATATATATATATATATATATATATGGAAAAAATTCTTTTCTGATATTAAAATAAAAATCTTAAACAGAAACATTCTAGATAGTTTTAGCTATTTTATGCTTTTGTGGAGAAACAAGAAAATTCTTTGTAAAAATTCGTGGGAAGATATATAAGGCATCCTAAAAGATATAATTTGTTACAATCTCTTATCTAATTTCCACTTGATTTATTGCCTTGCCAAAAGTTTAACTTTTTCTTGAATTTCCCTTTTTCCTTGAATAAGATTGAACGGTTTGCTCTAGAGACAATAAAAACTTCGGTTACTTAGTAACTAACAAAAGCTTGTTTCAAATGATTGAGAAAGAGTTCTGAAATATTTTTTAACTCCGTACATTCTATTGTTTTAAATAAAGTAAATAAATTATCCAAATTTTATCATTTGTCTCAAATGCAAATGTCAACGAACATACAGAAGGAAGAAAGCCTCGATTAAAGTTTTGAGAAAATATAATTGTTGTTTCGTTGCATTAATTTCATTTTCATTATATACCTGAAAGGAAAAGCATAAATTAATTTTTGTTCCAAACCGAAAACCTTAAGATTTGATTTATCTAACTATAAATATACGAAAGTTTATATTTCACAATTTTCCATAATACCATTATCTAAAATCATCTACATTGAGTTTTTTTAGCATGTTAAATTCTTATTGCTATTCTTAAATTGCAACGCATGAAATAATTTCGTTTATGCACCATTTCAAGAGGAACGTTCAGTGGAGATTATTATCATTTTGCTCGAAGCAAATATTGGAGAAATCTACTTTAACAGGGTTTTTTTACTTACCTTTAAAATTATTTACTTTTTTAAGAACCGAACCACATTCTTTCATTTTAAACCTTTGAAATTTTCGAGAAATGTTGAATTATATATTTTATAATCCTGCGCATATTGTTAAAAAAATTGAATGGGAGATTTCACATTAAGTTATGAATCAGAAAATTCTTCAACCAAACAGGAAGATATTTGAAATGACGATTATATAATGTAAGATAATACATTATTTCATTTTAATGTAATTCAAATAATTATTCCCTGCAAAAAAAATTGAAAGAAGTGTGTGTTTAAATTTATGCAAACCTTGTTTTATTTGTTTCTATGAAGTACATACGAGTATAGTTTTGTATACATGTTCGAGTGTTTCAATGTCTTCTTATCTTTATCAGAAAAAGAAGGGTTTTAAAATAAGAAAGTTCCTCTGGAAGTCAAAAGGAATTTTAAAAATAAAAATTATTATTATTACATAGGATACATACACACACACTGTAAAATTCCCCGTTTCCCAGTACTGATAAGACATTTACAGTCAGCTATGTCGTCGCTGTTACTTACTAAACTCCTCGAGATAGCCAGATGTTGGATCTTTTCACCTGGGTGGTCTCACATCAGTTCATTAGCGACTACAGTGAAAGACCACATGTGGAATTCCTAGTCCAAGAGGTATTGCTAGTACTTTCAAAGAGAAAGGGGTGTCCAAACATCTGGATGCTAGATGTTTCTCTTTGTGAAATGACCTTCCCACGACCCACTGGCGCTTCTGAGAGAGCATATTGCTGAACTCGGTGAACCCCGATTGGCCGAAAGAGAGCTCAAATGACCAATGTAAATTAAGAGGCTGAGATTGTCGCCGAAATAAAGTGTGGAGATTTTTTTTCTTTTTTTTAAGGAAAGAGAATAAGCGAATTGCAGGCAGACTGTTGGACTACGTCCATGAGTTCGGAGTACGAGAACCAACTGAGTTTCAAGATAAACCTTCGACTTCAACTGTTGTATCTCCTACTACAGGTGAAAATAATTATTTATTTAACCAAGATTAGTAGAAGTTGTTCTTTTGTGTATATAGGTTTGTAAAATAAAGAATTGTCTGGGAATTCTGCTTCGTTACTTGATCAGTCTAGATCAAGACATTACAGCACACGCACACACACACACACACACACACACACACACATATATATATATATATATACACGCATGTGATCCATAAGAATTTTTTACATCACTCCGTATTCATAAATATTTGTTATAATCAATTAATTTTTTTTATTTTGTCATTTTTAATGCATACATTTTCAGAGTATCAATAAAATGCATAATGATGTCTTCTGACATTTAATGGAATCATAAAACAATCAGAATGACTTTAAAATGACCTTTACAATGACGTTATAAAATAAGAAAATCCGCAGATGTTACAATTAAGGATACACTTTCATTTCTACTTATAATAAAGATTAATGTATGTGTATACGTATGTATACACATACATTCAATATTCATAATACATTAAACAAATCTATACACATACATTAATGTATGTGTATCGTTTAAACCGTCTGACCTATAGATATAACATTTCACCAATATAAATTTTGGAAAAAGAGAGTGTTTAACTCGGAGGTATACTTTTTAAATTTTAATTAATTAAAAATTAAATTGAATTTCAGCGTTTTTCAACAATAACTTGCAATAATATTTTTTACCCAAAAATAAATTTTAAATTATTTCAAAATAAAAATAAAAATTCTTATTAATAATACTAATTTAGTAAACATGCAAAATTTTCCTGAAATCTGGCACATTTTTAAGGACATTGTTTTCTTAATTTTTAAGAAAGCGTTACATTCTTGGCCTGAAATTGAAACTGTGGTTTCAACAATTATTTCAACGAATAGTTCGCTTCCATTCAGAAAATCAAAATATAAACGTTTCTGCTTAATATCTGTGTAAATAATAAGACGAACAAAAAACTGTATTTGCAAAACCAGACATTTAGAAGACAGATGAACCAGGAACGTTTACATTTTTAATAGCACTGAGATGTGAACTTTTCTCCATTAGAGAGGTCCATGTATACAATAAGCAAAACATAAATAAGACAGTTTAAATAAAAAATAAATGATAATAATAATAAATATAAGAATCATGGGCATGAAGCTGCATCTAAACGGTTTATTAGAAATGAAACAAAATTAATATTCCCAGCTAGCCAGATAGTATTCAATAGTAATAATTGAAGGAGCAAACAAATTTAAAATATGAACATAAAATTCAGTGTTTTTCATCAAATACTTGATATAAATGAATTAATGCTTCGAGTACGTAGTAAAAAAGAAAACCATATAGTGAATGAATATGTAAGGCTTCGAATTTAATTTCAATTCAGTCGCAAATTTTACTTATCAAAATTTAGCGGTACTGTTTTACAACTAAAAATTCTTAAAACTAAACTATTACAGAGAAAGTTTATTATCCTTTTGTTTTGTTAAATCTTTGCACTGCTAACTTGTACCGCACTTCTTTGTACTTCATTCTTTATTCACTTTCTTATTATTACTCTCTCTTGCTTGTGTCTTTTGTGAATATTCTTTTGCTTTTTTATATGAATGTAGCTTTTGCAATATAGTTTTGTTCAAATCCTCTTTTCAGTTTAAAAAGAAATAAATTAATTGTTTTCTAGAATGTCAGAATTATTTTGGTCTAAAAAAACATTTTTCTTTTATATTTCTAAAAATTCAAAATAATTAAGATTTTTATATTATTATATGAATTAAATGTTCTCTAGAATATTGGAATTAGTTTGCTTTTTTGAAATATTTCTTTTATATTTCTGAAAAATGAAAATAATTAAGATTTTTATATTATTAAGTATTACTTCAGAATTTTTAAATAAAGCAAATTTCAAATAACTAAGTGCACTTCAGATTAGAAAAGAACATCAAAATATTTTAATTCCTTTCAATTTCCTACATTTTAAAAATGAATTCAATTTGGAAATAAAAAAAGTAAAAGTTTGGAAATGACATTAAAGCTTTGAAATATATCAAATAAAAAAAAAAATCTTCTAACTTTTTTTCAAATAACGACTAAAGCTTTATTTTTTAAAAGCCGAATTTAAAAACTGTAGAATTGAATGATACTATTTTATGTCATTATTAACTAAATCAAAATAAAGAGAAGGAAAGAACAATAATTACAAGGAATTTAAATGTTAGAAGTGGAAGATATTTGAAAAAAAAGCAAAATAGTCTTGTGTATAATTGTACTTTGAAGTATCATTGTAACATGATCCTTTAATTAATTAAGATTAATATCGTCTGCATAGAAAAATATCCTTAACTAAGTACATAAAAAAAGAATCAAGGCATTCCATTGAGTAATTAGCACTTAAGAAATACATATGGAATTGTGATAAACTATTTGTAAGTTTATTCTCATATTTAAAACAAAGTTTAAAAAAAAATTCTTATAATGGTAAGGAAGTAAGCACAGAAACTAGATTCTTTGGGGAAAAAATGTTTAAAGGATTTAAATTTCATTATATTTTATTTTTCCAACTTAATGAAAGCAAACATGAAGTAATTAAATGTTCTTTGATTACTAATTAGCAGGATTTAAGGATAAAAAAATATGGAAATGAAAAATTATACGAAAGATTACAAATGAGCTTAAAGGCTACGAACTGCTCCTTATTTAAGACTCTACAATGTCTTTTGTTCCGTTCCAGTAATTTAAGAAAAAAATATTTTGGAAGATTAATTTCTACTTTTTTTAAAATTAGAATATCGTTTAAAATAGAAAAAATGCCAGCAGCTTACAACAGTCTATTTTTTCGTTCTTTTAAATACTTGAACAGATGACAATTTATTTTCGCCTGGACATATTTTTAATATTGTTTGGCATCCACTTTTATCACCATTTTTGGTTTAACAATTCCTTCCAGAAATAATTAACTTTCGCATAATTTTTACAAAGATGTTACACAGCATCATTTATTTCAAATACTTCAAAACAAAAATTCGTTTCATCAATGACCTACTTCAAATTTTACTAAATTTTTAGAGTTATTTCTCATACAACTGGTAGAGAATTATTTTTAATACAAATCTTATTATTTGTTTTCATTTATATGCTTTAAAATGTTTTTTTTCTCTTTTTTGTGCTTTAAAAGGATTTCAAGACCCCATTTTTCAACTTCTAGAACTCTGTAGTACTTTTTCTTAAAATTAAGATTGTTATTTGACCGAATACATGTTTATTGCCTTATCTTGTGTATGATTATATAATCGATATCTTTCTTATATTTAATTTTTATTTCAGTTTCAAGATATTCTCATAATATCATTTCATTCATATTTTGATGCGATTTATTCTTAAAATGTAACAAAAAAAGTATGCTATAAATTTTATTTATAGCATACGGAAACACTAATTTGATGTAGTCTGTAATTTTTAAGAAAACAACCTATAAATTTGTAATTTTTCAAATAGATAGCTACAAATTCGATTTATTAAATTTTAAAAAAAATGTACAGCCGATTTTAAAATGCTCATTTAAAATATCTGCAGAGTATAAAATGACTTTATCTATAATAATATGTTATATAAAAGCTTTTTCCTCATAAATTAGTTTGCTTATAAATTCTTATGACGAATTTCAGGCAAATTATATTAGCAATCTGCAGTAAACTCAAAACATTTCTGTTTCATATATCCTGAAATAAACCAGCTTAAAATTTTCTTGTCGAATATAATTTGATATTTAATTTCTGTTCCCTTGAAATTAAACCATAATCACGTTAATTCTATTTGAAAGCAAAATTTGGAAATTTCTATGGTGATACATTCTAAGAAGAGAAATTAATTAAAAAATCACAAAGACAAATTTGACTATTATTTTTTTTTTCATTTCCATAATGTAAAAAAAAGATGTACTACTGATTTCAAATGAATGCACTATATGAATGAACCTACATGAATATTCAGTAAAATATTCGATATAGGTTGAAAAAGGAATTTTCTACAAAAGCGCAAGAATGTTATCCTGTATATCTCGAAATATATGAAAAAATTATTTATAGAGAGAAAGAGATTCAGATAACAAGATAAAAAGAAATAATATTTTTTCAGGTCGCGTTATGTCTGAAACAGATCTCCTTTGGTGGGAAGATAAAATAAAGTGGGAAAGCGGATATATTCTTTTCAGTTATTCCTGCTTTATTCTTCAACATTACCTTCTGAAAATGAATTTTATATTGTTGAATTTCCTTTGTTATACTGTTATAATCCTTGTGGGATTTCATATAAATAAAATAAAAACATATAAAAATATATAAAATGAAAAAAACTTAAAGTTTGCTTTTCCTTTAAGTTGCATTGTAAATAAACTTTTATCTAGTAAAAAAGCTAGTTTCATTTTTTATTTACTTTATAATTCCCGTCTTGGCAAATATAAAGCAATTGTGTATAAAGCTTGAAAAGTCCCATCCTATATCAATGCAGTACTTAAAACTTCCACTGCCACTCATTAAGGTGTATGTACACACTTGAATCTTCTAAAATCGTTCAAAATATCGAATAATTTTTTATTGCTTAATAATGTTCTCTGGTCCTTTAGCTTTTAAAAAATACCAAGATGTTGTCAATATTCGAAATATTTCTCGAATTATAATATTTTTCTTGAGGTGCTTTCATTAAACACTCTAGTTACGGTTTTTTTAAAACTCATTCTTTGAAGAATGATATTTTTCCACTACGTTGCTTCATACAAACAATCATAACTCAACAAGAAATTTACCAAATACAATTATTTATATATCGAAATAATCTGTATGAAATAGCGGATGTTTCGTGCATCAACCAAATATATATATATAAATAGAAATAAATTTTTAATAGATATTTAAAAGTTAAAATTATAGAAAAAATATTGCTTTTTCTATTCATCGTTGATGAAAAAATTGTTTAAAAAAACTATATATTTTTATTACTTGATTGAGGCAGAAAACATAAAGACTAATATTAGGCATAATTTCTAACTAAAATTGTGTGTCTGTACAAATTAGAATTTAAGATATCATGTTTCAAAAAATAGGCTAATTAGCTCATTAAATATTACTTAATTAATTAATAATTAGTGTAATATAGTTTTTATTCACTGAAATGAGTTTAAACATATATAATTATGACCTATTGTGAAAAACTGGATTTTTAAAGTTAAAATTTAAAAAAAATCTTCTAGTGTGTGCGTACACCTTAAATAGATTAGATTTAAATTAAATTTCATTTACAGAATAAGGATGTTCTTATAGTATTATACAATGCCCATGCATTTTTCATAAGAATTTTACCTTTTCCAAGCTCGCTCATTTTTTTTATTGCTACAGAGACCACACAAATTCATTCATTCATAATTGCATTGTTAAAGTAGATCCCTCCATTCATTGCCTCATTGTTCAAGTATAACAATGCTTATACTGAAAAATCAAATCTAATAAAAATAATACCAAGTTTTACTTTTCAAATTGTGTTATTTGATGAATGAGTTTCATGTCAATAAATCATCTCATCATCAGCATTCTGAATTAAAAAATAAATTAGAATTTTACATAATATAACAAATTTCATTCGTGGTCAAGCTTTTAGTATTACCTAAGAACAGAGCGTATATTGTTATCCTGCATCACCGATATACATGATCGCGCGTTTCTAATTCATGGTTATAAGATAGTATAATCGAATCATAGACACATACCCCTACAATTGGTCACCACTAACCCATACTAAAACTCAAATATAGAGATAATAAGTGAAATCCCTTGCTAGCACTGAAAGGTCTTCTACTTTATAAGCTCAATAGAAGCGTGCCTATTATAGATTACGATGCCGGTAAAGAAATGTCCTTGTAACAGTACTCCCAAATAACCTTTCTCAGTTTAAAGAATTATTTTCATTGAGATTTCAATAGAAACAACAATAGCTAGTTACTAAACATTTAGGGTTAAGTTTGAATAATTGCAAGTGGCGTTATTTCAAAAGAGATCGAAAAAGCTCAGTTTTCTCTGAACATCCTAAATTCACAAACATTTTGTATTATATCTTCCTGATCCAGGTGAGATAGCCTTTTCTCTCAAATATGGGTCCTGATCTTTTAGGAGACAACCAATGAAAGAAAACCATTTCCAGTAAATAATTAGATTTCAAATACATTCATATAAAATTAAAGAAATAACATTATACTGCAACCCTCCATGGATCATTTTATTGTCCATGTTTTTCCTTAGCAGCTTATATTTGCGACAAGGCATATTTAACAGCATATTAAACATTCTCTCTGGCAATTATTAAAACATTTATTTGCAATATATTTTTCTACCTTAAAATGTATTTGTTAAAATGTTTCCCCTTACCAATAATACCAACATATCTTTAATTTAAATATAAATTATGAATATTATGTAAAATATTATTGGTTATGTAGATAACTTTCAAAAATGAAAAATCGTCTTGAAAATGCACGGACGAAAGAATAAAGTTACGGAAAGATGTACTTCAGAAAAAACCAGAAAAAGAATTGGTTGAAGACAGATACTCTCAACAAACCAAAAGAAAGACTGAGAAGGGAATTTTCGAAAAGAAATTCGCCGACGATATTTATAAAGTCAGTCTGGAGCGGAAAAATGCACTATAGGATCTACAAACCCTCAAAAAACGAAAGAAGAAACAATGCTCCTTTCAGACAATATCAGTGTATGAAGGAGACATTTTATGGTTTTGTGAACATTTTGTTTTTATATTGGAAATAGAAAACTGCTCTTATATATGTATATGTCACGTTTTGTTCAAGAGTGCTGTTTCTTAGCATATGGTTCCACTGCAATTTCTAAGACATCTGTTCTTTTTGGAATTTCAATTGAAATGCTGTTGTTGAATGGGCATTTTCTGTAACAGGCCCTGAATAGAATAGCATATATTATATATTTTGTAACAAAAAATAATCTGTTTAAGGTTAGATATCTATTTACAGATATTTTGTATTTTAATCTGCCGCGATATTATAAATTCTATCACAAATTAAAAAGAAAATTTAGAGTTCCAAGAAAAATTTAATTTTTAAAACATTTTATTCTTCGCAAGATTAAATAGGCGATGACATATGAGCAAAATATTAACATGAGATAATATTTTGCTCATATAATCTCATTTTATCTCATGTTAATATTAACATGAGATAAAATGTTCAGCGCAGAACTGACTTGAATATGGCCTGCGTAAGATTTTTTAATCATCAGATGAATAAAATCTCGAATGTTGAATCCTGTGATGTCTGAAAAATTAAGCATTTAAAATTGAATTTCCTATTTATGATAATTAACTAAAATTTAATTTTCTCTTTAAAATTTCAATTTACAGATGAATGAAGATCAAATAAATTAAAAAAAAGGGTTTAAACTTCAGTCGGATAATATTATTTCGGTATTTTTGAAATTTGTTTTCAATTAATTCATTTTTATGTAGTCTGCATTTGGTTACTCTGTGTTATTTGAGAAATTATTTGCTCAAATAATACAAATAGCAGGTATGGGAATTTAAAATGATTTATATAAAATACAAAAAGTCCTTACACATGGTGAACAAAATCGATCGCATTAATTTGTTTAACAATATTCTATATAAATAACCAAATGGGTTTAATGCCTTGAAGGTAAGGAATATATATATATATATATATATATATATATATATATATATATATATATATATTAAGTTTGGAGACGGCAGAACCTTGAACACCTTGCAGGGAAAATCATTGATGAACGCTTGTCATATGAAGCCAACAGAGAAACTAAATCAAATCAAACGTTGCTAATCAGTGTTAGTATCAATATTTCAATTAAATCCACGATCGCAAATTTCAAGTTTTCACGTGAGAACATTATAATTTTTAAGTCATTATTTGTCTTAATTAATTTAAGTCATTTAGCAGTTTAAACCGGTTTGAAACAATCACGAGAATTCTCTATCGGTCTCTCTCTCTCTCTCTCTATATATATATATATATAAAATGATAATTTTTTTAAACTTTCATTTTTAATTTTTGTAGCTGGCAAACAAAGTTTTGGAGTTCGAACGATTATGGCATGAAATTGCCATTTATGCTTTATTCATTGCTTATGCGATTTCGAGCTTCAATATCCATTACCTACGCGATTTCGAGTTTCAGAACCCTCTTACCAAAACAACATCATGTGCTCACATGATAAAAAGGGAAGAGTGAATAATATGAAAAAGAACTATAGGATTCGTTCCATTTATATGCTAAAAATGCATACAATTGATTACTTTTTACTCATACTAATTATGTTTTAGTATTCGATTTTATATGCTAATGAAATTGGAATACAAATTGGGTGTAATAGAATAGAATATCAAACAATTAAATCATTTTACTGATTCATATATTTCTATGGTGTGAAAGATAATTACAATATTTGAAACTATTTGTATTTTTATTAATTCTAATTAAATATATATATATATCAACTTGCTACGATGCTGCAATTTATTTATTTGTAATTCTTAGTTATTTATTTGTAATATATGCATTTCTGCATTGAAGATTATATTTTTGTCGCATATAGATTAATTACCTCTATTTCTAACTTATTTATTTGTATTTTGTTTTACTGTAGCCACCGTAATTGCTTTTAGAAATAATGTGTCCACTCCCAAAGATGAAGGACCTCGGCTTCGTAACCGGAGGGTTTCAGGTTCGAGGCCAGAATCCACCGAAGAACTTTCGTGTAAGCGGATCTGTTGCACGTTATGCCGTCCGGGCCAAACGTCCTCCAGCTGGTGAGGCGTGGTGGGGAGAGGGGGGAGGGTACAGATGTCGTCCTCGTCATCTGACCAAGGATCAAAATAACGAGGTCCGTCCTGAAATAGCCCTAGTGTTGCTTTAAAAAGGAACTTTAATATAACTAAACTAAACTAAACCCACAGATGAAGAATAATAATTAATTTTTTGTCAAAATATGTTTTACGCATTTATTTTATGTTCGCTAATTACGGTATTAAAACTAATGCTTTATTTGACGCTTAGTCTTATAATTCTATCTCGAACACATTGTTAAACAATTGAATGCTGTCCAAAGTCATTCAATCTATTGTTTTTACAACATCCCTTCCATCTATTTTAAGAATTCGATGCCGAAATCAGAAAATTTTCAAATAATCGATCAAATTCGACATTCCATCTGTTTAACATCTAATCCATATTCTCAATAAGCCTCGTTGCCTTCACTCCCGCACACAGACATCAGTTCCTGTCATTTTACCATCCCACAAGCGCAATTTAGATGTGTTTTCGTCCCATCCTCTTCTAAATTGCTGAACATTATTCGGATGGCATGTACCGCTCGTTAAGGGTGGACCTGGCACGATGTAAAAAGTCGATAACAGGGCAACTCCTCTTCCTTGTCAGTCGATGTGCGGGAAGTAGACGTATTAACGAGGCTCACTTTGTGTGGGAAAGTCATCTGACCGACAGCTGTTATTCATCAGGGCGGAATAAGCCAACAAGCCACTTTAAGGACACGAGGAGGGGATCAGGATAACATTTTTTTTACCTGTTTTTCTTCACTTAGAAGTAATAGAACAATGATTTTTTTCCAAATTAGAGATCATCTTGTGACTATTTTGACTTTCTTTAGTTTGCTTTATAACATTTTCCGTTTACTTAAAGACAGTACAATGGATTAAAGTAGTTACTTTCTTTCCGATACATTAAAAAAAATTTATTTTATTTAAAATAAAAATTATGATCATTTGATCAGGGAATAAATAAAAAGAAGGTTTAAACACTTGCTTTAAACATCAAGTAATGATATTGTTTTAGATTTATTTCGTCTAACTTTATTGATCTTTAAAATTTGACCCTTGATAATGGAGTAGTAAAATCGTTCACACAGAAAAAAATATTCCTTATAGCGAGAGTATAAATTATGTAAACAAGAAAACGTATTATTTTAAATATTCATAAAAATATTTTTTTTAATATTTATCAGGATCAGAAAAGATGTAAATTCATAAAAGGGATATATTTTAAAAATTCATTATTTTTGAGTTTTAAAGTAACGTAAAAATAGGGGGCTTTTTTGCGCAGTTATATTCTCTGAAGTAATTGAGAAGATCTTTAAAAACTTACTTTATTTTTAATTTAAAATTTGATTAAAATTATGAACTACTCAAAAATATTTCAAGGAGCTTTATTTGAAACTGTAGGTCCAAAGCTACAAAAAAAAATGTAAATGTAATGTTTCAAAATATGTATAAAAATATTTTTAAATATTTATCACGATTAGAAAAAGATGCCAGATAATAAAATTGCTATATTTAAAAGCTCAATATTCTTAAGTATTAAAATGGAGTAAAAATGGTTTTATACGCAATAATACTTTGACGCATTTAAGAAAATCCTCTTAATTTTTAATTTAAAATTTGATAAAATTTGAAAATTCTTTATTAAACGGACATCTACTACTCAGAGATATTTGAAGAAACTGTAGGTACAACAGGCTGGACTATCGAAGAATATGCTTGCAATGCATTTCTTATCACACAGATGTACAGAACGCATGCCAGCCTATATAACTATTATCAAGTTAATATATTTAATTAAAATAAATACTATAAAGTTTAAGCGATTTCACTATATTTTTTATATTTTATTTTCCACACTTAATGCCCACATTTAATGTTATGGATATTACAGATTTTTTTTCAAATTTAGCCTAGATTTTTTTTAAATTATGAAATAGAAAATTATGAATGTGTATTCTTGATGGAAAGCAACTGCAAAGTCTTTATTTGAAAATTACTCTAATCATAAGCGGTGTAGGTGTATAATTATCAATATAAGTAAATGCTGTATAAGAAAAGAAATTCCACTTTTCTCATTCTATTTTGACCCTTAAATGGGGAGATGAAAATTTAGGACTTAACTGGGGAGGTATGGTCTAGGAGACTGCCTTTTTTTTAAGTCTAAATTAAATTTTTTAATAAAAGTATTAATAGGAAAATCTATCAATACATTCTGAAAATATTTTTCTTGATATAGAAATATGCTTCAAAAATTTTTCAAAATGTATTATCATTATAAAAAGTAATTGCTTTGGAATATACATTTTCTTCTCAAATTACATGTTGCAACAAATAATATTCTTGAAAAAAATATTCCTTATTATTTTTTAAATCACATTTTTTCCCCAGTGTACAAAGGTATATAGAAAACAATATAAGGGAAAATTCACCAATTATATAAAAATTTTAAACAACGACAATGGGTGAATTTGACTTTTTTTTATTGGCCTTATAGGTTTTCGAGGGCATTTTAAACATACAGGTCAAGTACAAGTATAAAAATCAGCCTTTTAATTCTGTAGATATTTCTCTTGGTATATTATTATATTTTAGAAATTTTTCAAAATGCATTATCAATAGAAAAATTGATTATATTTGTACATAAACATCAGAATCAGCCGAATGAGAACTTTCATCGAAAATATTTTCTGTACAATTATTCTCATCACCAAAATCACTTTTTGATTCATTTAAAAGTGTCTGGAGCACTGCTTTATAACGATAATCAGTAGGTCGGATGATATTTCGAGCACAAATTTTTAGTACTATCTGCTAAACCTTATATAAAGCCAGAACACTAAAAGGGGGGTGCGGTCTCACAGACGTCGCGCTAAGAAATACCTGAAATATTTAAAAAAGATTTAGCTGAAACCGGCTGAAAAATTGTACGTGCAGTGAAGGCCATGGAATAGGAAGCTACAGGGTCAATCCATTCGATTGAGCTAAAAATATAAAACTGGTGACCAAAAATCCACGTTTAGCCGTCTGACAGATCGCACCTCCCCAGTTAGGTATTAAGCATGTGAAACATTCTATAAAATAATGTAGTTACAATTATATTTCAAATTAATCTATATTTAGCATACCAAGAAATTGAGTACCTACTTAAGACAAAAGAAAGTGGAGCGTCCTCTGTTGGTTAAAGTGAACTTTGAGTTCCTAACCATCTTCTAAGTTTGAGTGAGAATATATGCGGGATATTGTTTTCTTTAAGTAATTTTATAAGACGTTAGAATTTCACTTTAGAGTAAATGAAAATAACTTTTAGCAAACTCGAAAATAGACGCTCATATAATTATCTATAGATTATTATTATTATTAAATGTTCATTTCCTGTTCATCTTTAGTCATGTCACTGAAGTGATTAAATATTTAATATTTTGTTGTTTTACTATTCCTTTTTTTTTTTTTCGACTGTCACCAACTGTTATTTTACGAATATTCCTAAATGAAATTGAAAAAGTACAGCCGTTACGTTGATGCATCCAATGTATTAATTTAATTTCTCTTCTTTTAAGCTTATATTCACGTGTTCATAAAACATGAGTTCAAAATAACCCAAATATGAAATTAAGTAACTGCTAAAAATTCATTTCTAATTCTAATTCATTCTCATAAATGTTTTATGATTTTTTTTTTTTCATTTGAAGGCTTTCACATTATGTTACATAATGTGGATAAGAGATACTAACCAGAATAATTAAAAATAAGACTTTTGTTTTATTTAAATTATACTGATTCTCTGTTTTTAACTAATACGTGTGTTATTTTCGGGTATAAATTGTGACATTACTAAAGGGTGTCCCAAAATTAACGCAACATTTGAATTTACCACCATCCGTGTAGTGGAATGCAGGCAACCCTATAAAAACAATTTGACGATAGTTTAGGGTTAGTAAAAATGGAGCATTTATGATAGAACAAGTGTTTTAATTGTTGAGCAATATTTAAAAAACAATTAAAGTATGGTGGCCACAACTCGAAAATTTGAGAATTGAACACTAGATCTTGTGATTTAACACCATTGGATTTCTTTTTATGAGTTTACTTGAAGACAAATGTCTATGCCAACAAGCTTATAAGCACGCGTGCATTGAAGGATGTAATTCAACACTGCATCAACAAAATTCAACCACATTTATGCAAAATTGTCATTGAAAATCTCTAAAAACGAGTGTGTATGTGCCAGCAAAGCTTTCTAGGCCATTTGTCCTATGCAATATTCCATATATAACCCTATCCTCTGTACTTTACAATTCAATAAAAATCTAACAACATAAAGAAAAAAAAACAGTTGTTTTATCTTTTTTTTATTTATGGAATTCAAATCTTGCTTTACACATTGTTCTATTGTATAACTATCAATTTTTATTAAACCTAAACTATGAGCTGTCAAATGGTTTTTAAAGAGGATTGTCAAAACTTTACTGCACAAATAATGGCAAATTCAAATATTGCGTTAATTTTGGGACATTTTTTATATGTATACTATTTTCTATGCATATTACTATTTTTAATAAGTGACCAATTTTTAATATGATCAAATATTTAATATTTTTTATTCCTTCTAAAACCTACCCCCGACTGCTATTTTAAAAATATTCCCATCTGAAATTGAGAAAATAGGGTCACTATACGTTGATACACTCAGTGTATTGATTTTCATTCTCTTCTTTTAAGCTTATACTCGACCGTAAAACATGTGTTCAAAATAACCGAAATTAATTAAATTATGTTACTTCTGAAAATTTATTTCTTATGACATATCGCATAAATGCTTTATGATTTTTTTTCTTTAAAAGCTCTTGGAATAGAACTACAGTCTTAATGATTTTGCTCTGGTTAGGATATGAGTCCTAATGGCCTCATTTAGTTTAATGGAAGCAGGGACATTTTGCTAAAACGTTAATGTATAGAGAAACAAAATTTTCCTTCGATTCGTTTTGTAGAATAACACTTTCTAATTATTTCTGCATATTTTGTGTAACGAGTTCGCTTATTATTATTCAGTTTAAGCATATTTCTTGCTTTTAATTTGTGAGTCAAAGTTTTTTTTTTATTTATTTATTCTGATTAATTGAAAGGACTTTCTCTCTTGAGTTATTCGTTTTCTTTTGTTATATATTTGATGAATTATTATTGTTATTCTTTGATATGTGGAATTAAAATTTAGAATCATTTCTCTTCTTTTGAAAGATAAGTTTGAATTAAATTCATATTGTTCTCTCAATCTGTTAAATCAATATTTCTTCTAAAAAGCGTTTCTAATATCAGGGTTTATTTCAAAGAATTATGTTAAATCAAATTTTAGAGAAAAACACGGAGGTGGATTTCTATTTTAAGAGAACTTTCGAGAATCAATGTTTTTTATCACACATTTCCAAGAGGCATAATGAAGAATTCTTTGTTTAGCGATTACTTTAAATGTGAGTTTCAATTAAAAATAAAACGGATAAGGGAATAAAAGGCGGAGTTCCAAAACAATCGACAGATTAGTGAGATAATATTCAAATTATATTGATAAACAAAAAAAGAATATATTTAAAAGTTGATTTTGCATGTTGGAAATATATGGGCAAGGAATTATATTTTGCTACATTAAATCGGTTTCCTCAACAAATCATCTGAATAAAATTTACACTTGAAAATATTCAAAATTCATTAACCTATTCATGATCGATCATCCAAAATCCAAATCTTTGTAAATCTTTATATCATACTGCCCTTGACGTAAAAGGAAAATGCAATGCAAGTCTTAAAACGATTTTCAGAAAATGATTATTAAAATTTATTAGTTTTAGAGAAAAAATTGGAGTACGACATTCTATGCTCTATCCATTATAGGACAAACCTTTTGGAGAGATTTTCTACTTCTAAGTGGTGGAAGGGATAATTATAAAATCATTGGCATTCCATTTGATATATCTATCCAACCCGCAATTTGGACATGCATACGCAGCGTGGAATGACATCAAGATGTTGTTTGAATCTGAATTTAAAAATTTGCATCTAGTAAGGAAATTATCTCCGGCATTCTGGAACACTGTGAACAATCTATTGTAAATTCAGGTCTGAACACATTTTGTTGCACAACGGTGTAAGTCTACATCTCACGTAAGTCTCTCATTTTTTCTCACATTCTCTAGTAAAGGACTTATTATTTTTCTACCACAAAAATGTAGGGACTTTGGGTATTTGCGAAAATGCCGTGTATGGTATTGGTGAATGATAGATACAGAATATAGATCTTTGAGCATGAATAAATCTAGCATTTTTTACTGAGTCTATCGTATGAATATAAATCTTGGATTCCGACTGATACCAAAATTTAACATAAAACTAGAATTGTAGTAATCACAGGACCACATATCAAATTTCATCGATTTCAGTGATGAGAGTCATTTGAGAGTTAATGTATTTACATGCATGCGAGAGTACAGACAGACAGATGGTAAGTCGTTTGATAAATTTTGTTCTAAAATTGATATGTATCTATATTTTGATGCTAAAATCACGTTTCAAATTTTATTTATCTAGCTCTTTGAATTTTGTAATTAACTAGTTCATTTATATTCGAACATATATGCATACAGACTTCCTGTGAGTAGATTTTTATTTCAAAATCACATAAACATACACAAATTTGATCGTAATTCCATGTCCAAAATTTCAGCTATGTAGCCCACATCCTTTTTCAGTTATCTTGTTTATAGACAGACAAACATGATGACAAAAACATGCTTTTCTGACTCATGGAGAGTCATGAGAGTCTCAACAGAGGATTTATAGCCAATAAAAATACTTCCTCTGTACTTCGTATACGAGAAAGTGAAAATTGGGAAAAATGAAACTTGCAATTTAGATCAATCCTTAGAATATTGGGGATATTGAGTAATAGGCATACATTTTTTTAGTAAATCTCCAACCCTAATGCATGATTATTGATTGTACATTTAATAGTTTTTGTGAAAGTTCAGGAGATCGAAGTATGTCAAACTTTTTCGAAATTCCCATGATTTGACAGTCATTCAGAGCTGGGCTAGATAGCATCTTCATCGCAGATGTGATTAGAACTTCGAATTACTAGATCTGAATTTCAATAGTTTATCTAAAAATCTATCTTATCTCTCAATTCTTTATCTAAAAATGGTAAATTTAACAAAATTTAAGAATTAGATTTAAATTACTTCAGATACAAAATAAATCCCCTATTATCAAAACAAAATATATTCAATCATTTTTGTGATAATCCTAACATACCATCCTATATTTCATATGAATAGGATTTTATATGAAATGGAAAAAGGATTTCAAATATAAAACATTTCTGCAGCTTTGAAGAGATGCCCTCGAGAACAAAACAGAAGAAGTGACGTGAATACTAAAGAAGATGGTTTTATATTTTCAAAATCTGTTGCCAACTCTGAGCCACAAAATGTATTCTCCCAACGTGAACATTGCCAGAAAGAAACATTCTTTCTTCTTCTATGCTCGGTGGCTCTACAGATCTATAGAATATTTTCCAACCTTAGACTGATTGTACAAATATTGTCTCAGTATTTCTTTTGGAAGCTCTTTTCTCCATTTCTGTCGCATGATTTACTAAGAAGTAGTCGTCTCCAGTGAACAATTTCTTTTCTAAAGTCTAAAAAATAGTAGTCCTACTTTTTATCCGAATGATGTTGCTCCCTATTTTTCGAACCAATTTCTCGCCTTTGGAGATGCCACTCTGGTGTAGGAGTTCCATTTCTAGAATGGATATGGAAGGGCACGGTTGGATTTCCAGTAAATTTATAATAAATACTATTTGTATAAGAAAGAAGTATTTTGCAACTTCATGTTTGTATATATCTAAGAATGTAAGTATTGATAAAATTATATTTAATCTTACGAATTACTAATTGTATTAATGTATTGGATTACATAATAACTTATTATTAGTACAAAAATTTAAATGTGTATTTAGCTCAATTTTTAACGGATTTATTGTATGAATAAATGATTTAGAAACTACGGATATTTTATTAGTACAGGTACATTACCAATAGAACTTATTTTATATCTGCTGTATTGATAGAATATTTTAATAGAAGAAAGACTTGTTTAAAATTATAGCTCAGGGGCAGCTCCTCGGGGGGAGGGCAGGCATTTGAGATTTGAGAATTATTTATGGAATAAAAATACGAAAAAAACTTATTTCGCTATTAACATGCTGAGATTTACTTAATATACGGACATAAGTAGGTTAGTTCTTTCTAAGTAAAGTTAGCTGCAAGCAAAAGTAAGTATATCTCTCTCAAGAACTGTTGAGAATTTCGGAACGAAATATAATATAAATACATTTTTAAAAAACAGCTGAATAGAACTATTAAAAAATCTTGATTTCTATAACAAAAGAATTTTGAGATGATAGTTAATTATCTCAACAAATTTGTTCTTTAATCAATTTCCATCGACACCGATTTTGTGAAGATGCGATATTAAATAACAAAATGATACAGCCGTTCCATTTTTTTATTGACAACTGTACACTGTTTTTTACTCTCACTGGTTGATAAAAATTAGTTCTTAACTTAACAAAGGAAATAAATTGAAAAAATTGGACATTTAAAGCAACTCTGAGAAGTAAAGCACTTCAGAACAAAAACAAAAAAAACATTGTCTGCAGTCATGCGCGTGATATTAATTTTCTCAAAAAATGATGCTTTTTATGTGCGTATCTAACGATTAAAAGAAAACACTGTTGCATAGTCCGCGAAACTGCTCACTTTGAACATGATAAACACTTCAATTTATATATTATTTAATTATTTTTTGAAATTTGATAAAAGTTAATAAATACAATTGTGATGCGTTCATTACTCTTGAAAATCACAACGAATAATTCATTGAAATATATGTCAGAGGTATAAAATAATCTAATGATCTAAGTCATATGCCTTTTCAAATAATTTCAAATTCTGTAGGTAGAAGTATAAAATTTTTATGTGCGCACAGAAGAATGTAATACCAGCATTTTATTAATTGACACTTTTATGCAAGGAACCTTCTAAATATTTTTTTATCTTATAATCAGTCTTTATTTAACTCCTTATTTAATGATTTTTTTTATTTGAAAATACATATCTTAGTGCAGTATTTAATGGAAAAAATGTTTGTCCCACTTTTTTGAGACACTCTGCATTGGAAAAATTTAGCTTCCTGCCGAAAAGGAAAATGAAATCGTATATAAATTAATGACTTCAGTGACTAAACATTGGTAATGAAATTTTTATCTAATTAAAAATTGCACATTATTTATTATACACACAAATTAAAGAACCGAAGTTTAACCCGTAATTGGAGACGGGAAACAAAATGACTTTGCGTTTTTCATTTTCTCTGATTATCACGTGGTGTTTTGTCCTTGAATACAATCATATCCTCAGTAACTTAAAGTTGTTCTTTCAACAGCGTGTTGGAAAAAGTCTAAGTATGAGCACGTGCTTATAACCGAGTTATTCTTTATAAAAGGTTTTGCTGTTATTTAAGGAGTCATTGACTTCATGTCTCTGAAATCGGTTTTAATGTGTAAAAGAATAAAGAAATATTCTTAAAATAATACTTTAAAATATTGTATTCTTTATTTTTGTTTTTTAGATTCTAACAATTATTAACTTTAGTGAAATTCTGTAATAACTAATTCTAACCGAAGTAAATACTCACTAAATGATTGTTTAGGGTTTTTTTCTTATAACATCTTTCCAATATTTAATGTTATAGCATTTAATATTTTTGGTAACTACCAGATTTCCAGAATGCATTGTGTTTCCAAAATAAATTCCAATGCTGTTTACAAAAGACAATAAATAAATAAATAAATAAAAAAAAATAACAATGGATACATTTTGACCCCATGTCTCTGGCCTCATGTGGAAATCCATGTCTTCAGTTACAGGTTAAATATATATACAAAAGTTAAACAATCTTCAATTTCTTCTTGATACTTTCAATAAACATCTGGAAAAAATTTATTATATGAGTATTTGTACAAACAAGCATAAAAATCTATCTAAGGTTTGAAATAATCGTTTTAATTTATTTAAAAAAATTACATATAAATTTCCAGAGCAGCAAATACAAATACAGTTTTTTTCCCAGAGGGAAACATCTCTAAATATTTTTAAAGAAGTAATGGACATTCTATAAGCCTTTTTATCTGCTAAAAATATTAATAGTTACAGGAACTGTCCTTCCATGAAATAAACTAATTTCGAATCTTAGTCGATGTGAATTTCTTTTTCTACTTCTCAACTATATTTAAATCCATCGAACTGTCAGTTCTAACTGAAACAATGAAAAATAATTCCCATTCCAAAGCTACAATTTCAACGAAATTAATTTAAGCATAATCGCTTCCATCTTTTCTGTTTGGGGCATTATAAAACGGTGTTCATTGCCATTAAATAAGTTGAGCCGTTAATTACAATTCCGAGGGAGATAACCGCGTCCGTTTCGCTGAAGAGATAATTTCAATTTCTTGCAATTTCCTACCCGGGTGTTGATGTCCTCGGATCAATGGGCAATAAATATTCGAGAGTAGTTCCGTCAGCGTTCCATTAATTGCACTGGCAGAAGATTCCACTAGATGTTAGAGGAAGCATCAATTGGTGACTGGAGGGGAGACGATCCAGATGGCTCAGGCACTCACGTGGACAGGGTTATTAATTGTTTAACTCTCCACTTTTATCCTTTAAGATAATTTTTATTGTTGCTGTTACACTCCCAATTATTTTTTCTTCTTTCGTTTTGCTTTTTTTTAAATGTGAATACAAATGAGGATTGCTATTCCATTGTTAAAACTGGCAGTTGAACAGAGGACAATATTTTGGTGAAAAATTTCTATTTGAAATTTTATTGATAATATTAACACAATATTTTCATTAAATATCATTAAATTATGCATTATTTGCAATTCCAATTTCGATGTTATACTGAATAAAAGATCATATGTGTTTCTTATCTTACTGACATTTCGCTGAATCATCTGAAGCTCGAGCTGAAAACCAAAATTTATTCTGACTTAAAAAATATCGCAATGACATCTGTTCTAAGAGACATCACGAAGTTATAAACGCTACTGGAAGGGGAAATGAAAAAAACTGTTAACGCGAAATAAAGTAACATGGAAGTAACAAATGAATTTTAAAAAAATGTAATGCTGTGAAGGATTATACTTTCTTCGATACATTCATTTAACTCCCGCACTACTAAAGCGGCTCAAAACGGCCGAGTAACTTGTATACTAGACGGACAAATATGGGACGGTTTCTGCTGTAGAAACGGTGTGCAGATTGTAAAGCAAGTTATCATCAAAGGCATCATTAGGAGGGAATTGTAAGATATATATATTTGACATATATTATAATTTATTTATATAAATGGATTTTTGACTACTAATAATTTTTTCCGAACATATCAAAGACCTTTCTTTGGAAAATCAGTGGATGGATTGTGGCTGCGGTACTAATGAGAGAAATGTTGGACATTATAGATGCCAAGTAAAAAATTATTTCCAAACAGTTATAAATTTATTGTAGTATTAGAATTGATAGGACTTAAGACTAGAAATATCGGAATCAAGAATTTTGTGCAACAATATTGGAATCACTTTTGCATAATAATATTTAGAGAATACAATTCTTACATATTGAGAATTTGATAATAATGCATAGAATATATTAATCGTTTTGAAGAACATCTGAAACTAGGAGTATCATCAAAATCTCGAATTCAATTTTTTTTTCTTTTCTGACTACTGGTCAGTGCACTTCGTATTTAAAGAATAAAAATAGTTCTGAACATTTGTCACTTAACAAATACAATTCGTGTTGGATGCACGAAATAAAATTTTGAACGTTTCTTTATTCAATGATGAATTGTATGTCTCTATATTTGTTACCGTTACTATAAGTAAATGTTTCAAATTTGATCCCTGTTTTTCAATTCCCTTGTCTAATTTTACGAAAATCCTGATTATTTTTTTGAAACTAAAAATTTCATTCCAAAATATATAAGAGAAAATAATTCATTCTAATCAATAATATTTAAATGTAGCAGCACTCTGTTTTCACAAAGTGTATTCATGAAAGTTTAAGTAAAGCAAGCCATAACCGCTAAATTTATGTCTATGTTGTTAAATTTTAAAATCGGTAAAATTTATATTTTTTTAAGTAGCTTAATGTTTTTCGGAATTCATATAGCCAAATAATGTAAAGAAGAAAAGAATAGTAGTGCAAATAAAAAAAATTTTTTTTGGATAAGAACTAACTGATTTTTTCAGTTTCAACAATGTTTAAATAAAAATGCTTAGTTTCATAATAATTATATTTATTATTTTAATGATTCAAATGGTAGAGATAATTAAAAAAAAGTTTGGAAAACCCTTTTAATTTATTATATGGTTGATTAATGTGAAAAAGACATTTTTTAAAGTGCTAATGGAATAATGGAGAAGTTAAAAAGAAAAGGGAAATAACGTAACCTGGGAGAAAAAAATGCAGACTTTCGAATTTACCCATATTTCAAATATCAATGAAACAGTACAATTTAATTAAAAATGATTTATTCATCCTAGAAAGATAACTGTTATAAATAAAAGTATAGAAAGAAAAAAAAGTTTCACTTTCATTTCTCTAATTAGCGCTTGAACAGTATATATTTCTTTGAAAAGAGATATTCCATTAAAAAAAAATTCAAAATGTTAAAAAGTAAGTGAAGAAACCATTTTCTTCTCAAAGTTCGTTGTTTAAGAGATTTAAATTTCATTATCCTTTCATTCTATACTAATGAGGGCCGACATAAAGTAATTAAACGTTTTTTAATCTCTAATTAGCAGGAATCTGAAATTTAAAAAAAAAGCAAGAGTAAAAAATTCTTCAATGATTACAAATGAACTTAAAAATCCATTCTGATACGTACTTAAGAGTAGAATATCTTTTGCTTCATTCTAATATTTTAAAAAGAGAAGACGCACATAAGATTAATAATGGTTCTTTTTAAAATAAAATATCTTTAAAAATATTATGCCGCCAGTTATTTACAATATTCGTTTTTTGTGCGTTTATATCAGCACTTGAGCAGATGTTAAATCAATGCTATCTTTGATTTCGTATTCTGAGCTTCCAATAATATAAAGCAATTTTTTATTTAATATTGTTTATGATTTCATATCTTTATGTTAAAAATAAACTGCTTCAGCCAAATATGTTCCAGAAAATATAATATATCTTTATTTTCTGGAAAGTCTTGAAATTGGATTCTATAAATAGCACTCAATTTGGTTAACGTAGGAACCAAAGACAAGACTTAATTTCGAAATTGAAGGAAATTATTGAAAAAAAATATTTTCTTAAAATTGTATTTTTATTTCATTCTGTTTTGATTATTTTTATAAGTTTTTTTTCTAGTACTTACTATAATATAACATTATTAATGTTTTAAAATCTTTGAAAGAAGGTAAACAAATACTACTAAAATAAATATAAAAACAACATTCGCTGATTTGAACTATAGCGACCAGAAAGAGGTTCCATTCCACACAACACTTAAGATATTTCATTGGAACCTTTATTTGTAAGAAAAAATAAATCACTTTGCAACGTTTTACATTCTACGATTTTATTAATAAAACTGAAAATGTGAGTAATTTTTTATATGAGTAAATTTTTTACAGTGAGACAAAAAGCATTAATATTTATAAAATACACCAGAATACTTCTTTGTGTTTAAATAGTATATGTCAGATCTATACTATTCATCTTCAGTTTTCTTCCATGATAAATTAGTAAATTTTAAACATTTAAATCCTCTCAATCATTTTATTTTCTAAAAAAATAAATTATAAGAAGTTGTGCATAAACTTAATACTTTCGCTCATACAGAAGATATTTGTTATTTTGATTCTTTTATCTTGTGTCATTTAAAAATATCATGATGTTGTTAATTATTTTTAAACTGAATAATAGCTAATAAAAAGCAGTTTAAGTGAATTTTAAAGATATGTCACACATTTAGTGTAATTGAAGTATTTTATTTCAAAATTATGTGCCTAAATTAAGCAAATTATAATAGTAAATAAAATTTATAAACATACAGTGAATTATAATAGTGAATGGATGACATTTTACAACCAAAGATATCTTATAACAAATATTTGTAGCCTTTGATTTAAAAAGATCTAAATATTTTTTTTAACAATAGCTTAGCCCTCAACTGGGGAGGTACAGTATCGCAGACTGCTAATGATGGATTTTGGGTCACCCCTAATCTATTTTCATCTTAGGCGAATAAATTGACCCTGTAACTTCTTGTTTTGTGATCTTCACTACACATGCACTTTTTCTATCGGTTTATGCGGATGCATTTATTAGTATTTCAGTTATTTCTTTGCACGACGTATGTGAGGCCGCACCTCCCCTTTAGTTTTACACTGTTATAAAAGGCTTAGCAATTAGTTCTAAAATTTGGTCCTCGAAATACCAACCATTCTATTGATCCACTTATGAAGCAGAATCTCAGATACTTTTTAATGAAGCAGAGAGTGATTTTAGTGATGAGGATAATTGTACAAGATTTTTTAGATGAAATTTTATTGTATTGATTCTGATATGTATGCTCAAATATAATTCATTTTTCTAATGATAATGTACAGGGTATTTATGATTAAAGTTCCACTTTGAAATGATCATAAAAGGAAAACTACTGGACCAAATGTTGTAAAACTTGGCAATAGTTTAAAGGAGGTCATGGGATTTTCTTTTCTGTTCCCTAAAAACATTAAGTTATCACAACCAGCCACAAAATGGCGCTGTATGCATAGGTACGACACCCCGACATCTAGGTAACATTCTTTTTGATTTGATAAGAGCGACTATTAAGAATGCAATAATGCGATTTAATGGGCTTTCAGAAATGGTGGACGCCGCATTGAACCTGCTTTGTAACACGTTTCAGAAACGATTAAACACATTTCAAACCAATGTCTGCACGTCTTTTTTTGTTTAACAATATTGAACACATCACCATTCCCCCCTGGTGTTTTTCTTTTCTTTTTTTCTTTTTTTTGCCAATAAAGAAATTCCCAAGACTTGTAAACTATTTCCAAGTTTGATAACAGTAATTTTCCTTTTATGACTATTTCAAAGAGGAACTTTAATTAGAACTACCCTGTATTATGAAATATTTTTAAAATATACTAATATACCAAGTGAAATATTTAAAAAAAAATTATAGGCTGATTTTTATACTGTACAACGAATGTTCACAAATTGCTGCGCAGAAGTAATGCTGATAAAAAAAAGGGCCAAATTTCCAACTGTCATTTTTTTAAAAAATTTTCTTATAATTGTTGAATTTTCAGTTACATTGTTTTCTATATACCTTTGTATATTGGAAAAATAAATATGTTTTAAAAAGTTAAAAAAAAATAACATGTTTTGTCAAGAATATTATTTGTTTTAAGAAGAAAATGTATGTTCAAACGCAATTACTTTTTTCAATAAAAATATATTTTGAAAAATTTCTGAAACATACTTATCTATCAAGAAAAATATCTGCAGAATATATTGGTTGATTTTCATGCTAATACTTTTATTAGAAAATTAATTTGAGTTTAAAGAAAATGCGGTCTCTTAGACCACACCTCCCCAGATAAGTCCTAAGTTTTCACCTACCCAATCAAGGGAAAGTCAATTTTAAATTAAAAAATGCGCAATAATTCCTTATAAAAAGAAATTATTACCATTGCCTTTATGTAATTTTGTCTACCTATTCAAACATAATTTTATGAACACATGTTTTTCGTTCTTAGATTTAGCAAGAGTAAGTCTTTCCCAAAAAGTATACGGGTAAGGAATAAAAAAACACTGATATCAGTTACCTTTCAACCTCACTGGCACAGAACGACAGGCATACATCTGTGCAATTAAGAAACCCCAAAATCATACTCATTTCGAGCGACAATGACATTCATTGTCGCTGGTTCCACATTTCAGTTTTCTTAAACCCAATCCTTTAAAATACTTTATTTTCACTTTGATTAAGAGATAATAGACCACTACTCTGACTGTTGCGAACGTACACGGATAAATCTGAATGAACCGATGCCGTGACAGCATAGATTGGAATTATGGTTCATTGCTAATGGCCTATACCGGCAAAGATACAACCTCTCCCGTAAGAGACACGTCCTGTCACCTTTTGGAGATAGGCAATAAAATAATTTTTATTACATATACATCTCAATTACATTTACTTTCAAACAATAACTATCGGTAAAGTAAAAATTAATTAAACAGATTAATAGTCCATCTGTCCTGGAATCTAAATTTATATCGTCGGAGTGAAAACAAATTCATCTGTTTTAAAGAAAAACAAAATTTATGTTATTAAAATCGCATGATCTGAAAATAAACTTAACATTTAACTAACTGTGATGTTATAATGACTATTAAAACTCGTGCTTTTATATGCTCAGTACACATAAAAATTCAATATACGTCCTTTAAAAAGTGTGAGTTGCAAACTGACCATGGAAATTTTACAATTTTTTTGAATATTTAAAAAAAATATTTGTGAATTGCGCACAATTTTTATGGATTCTGGTATTTAAGTATGTCAACTTTGCTCTGAATTAAGACTGTTACTATGTTACAATTCACTTTTTTCCACATTCTTCTATAAAAATTTATTTAAAAAAAATAATTTTTGTTATTTAGGCATTTATTACGTGGTTTTGTGAAATATGATAATTTTTCTTAAGTGAGAAAAAAAACACACAATTCTTAGAAATATATATTTGTTCCCGAGGTATCGCCGATAGTTCATATGACACATTTAACATTGGGATAGCCATTTTCAAAACCAAATAACCCTCAAAATTACCATCAGAATTCCATAAAGTTTTATAGATAAGTTATTTTCATGAAGACAAATCGATTCAGTGAAGAAAATTGATAGTCGTAATGAAAAAATTTCGAGACTGTAGTTAATTAACTCAGTTGATGGATTTTTCTGTCTCAATAAACCTGTCTCCTCGATTCATTTCAGTCGATATCAAATTTGTGAAGTTGCAATATTAAATAACTAAGTTATAGAGGTATTCGTTTTTTTTGTTCACGACTGTGCATAAATAGAAAATTGCTTTCAGGTGATGATGATTGAATTACAATTAGGGAAGAAATTTGCTTATAATAATTTTCATGTATTAAACAAACTCATAAAGTAAATCCCTTTAAAATCGAAAAATAAGGGTCTGTCTCTAAGATTTGTTGAAAAACGCATGAAACGAAATGTTTATGAATGAATGTTATTGTAATATTTTACTGATTGATATTTTTGCACTATAGGAACCATATAATTTTTTTATATCAACCTTCACAGGATTTAAAATATCTGTGTGTAATTACTAAATTCTTCCCATAAAACTTTTTAAATTAAAATACAAATCTATGTGCAATATTTAGGAAATAAATGCATGTTCCCTTTTTTTGGACACCTATATATAATAGTCAATAAATATAGTATTCTCTGTAAAATGTACTAACTTTGAATGATAGAGATAGGCAAGGTATAAAGAAGGCATATTTTCTAAAACCAACTAAACAAAAAGATGACTTAAAAATTAATTATTTTCAGAATGTAATTTAATAAGAAAATAGTGTTTTACATGATTAAATACATTTTACATTCTAACTTACGGTAAGTAGGATGCTGGAAATGAAAATTACTGCAGACTAAATTAGTATTAAAACTAGAGAGAAGGCTCTGTTATTGTTTATTTGGTAATTTCTACTCTGGATTTTAGTATGCTTTTTTTACAGTTTTCGGGGATTGTATTAGGAATGTAATCCACATTTAGTATTCAGATAAGTGAAAAATGAAACCATGCAATACATTTTTGATTGCTTCTCAAATCTCAAGAATTCTTAAACTTGGTTCAAATCCAGATCCGTGTGACAGGGAGGATTATAAACATTCAAGAATGCATATATTCCAAAACTGAGTTCAAAAATATCATGAAGAATATATATATATATATATATATATATATATATATATATAACTTACGGCATATTTCTATAATATATATATATATATATATATATTATATCTCTTTATAGTGGACCTTCACACATACTTCTTCTACCATCGCAGGAGACGTATACAGTCCATGTTAACTTATCTGAAGCCAGGTCATCTTATTTTTGCTAGGTTGGAGGTAGCCCATCTCGGGCGGGTACTCCGTTAATCATTGCTATTGAAAGTGGACCTTTCTTTCCACAATACGCTTAAAGCACTTGAAATGATGTCATCAAAGACACAATTATCTGAGAAATAAATTTAAGGTAAAACTTTTTTAGGAAGACTCCTAATACAATAGATCTCAAGAATATTTCTATAATTTTCTAATAATAATCCCATAACTCAAAATCACTCTTCAGCTACAGTTTTTAAGGGATTTAGAAATTTATTGCATAGGGAATGAATTTTTCGGAAGTTTTCGAAAATATATTATTTAGCTCAAAAAGGTGTTAATGAAATAAAGAGGATCAATTTTTATTTCCGTCTGGCCTCTTAACAGCTGAAGATAGAATAATTATTAATAATTAGACGAATAATTGTATCATCTTAGTGAGCAATATTTTCTTTTAAATTTTCTTTGATAGCTAATATCTCTTAAAAGTTTAAAGTTGAGAAACTTATTAATAAGTAAGTGCATTGCAATATTCGATCTTGGTTTTCTTAATTTGCTGTGTGCACAAGGTCACCTTGGTCTCTTAGTAGAGTCCTGCCTCAAAAGTATTTTCAACAAAACTCACCATAGTTTCGCTGATTTGATATTGTATTTAATAATATATATTTTGTGTACACTTACTTTACGTTTCTAAATTCTGATACGTCCTCGTAGTTGTGGGGTGAGAATAATTCAAGATATACACCTTTCTTCCCTTCTGAGAGATGCGAATAATTCACGACATACGGCTGTCTTAACTTCTGTGTGGTGAGAATAATTCAAGAGATTCACCTTTCCTCCATTCTGAGTGGTGCGAATAATTCAAGACACACGGATGTCTTCCTGTCTGTGTGGTGCGAATAATTCAAGAGATACACCTTTCTCCCCTTCTGAGTGGTGGGAATAATTAAAGACGTACGGCTGTCTTCCCTTCTGAGAGGTGCGAATAATTCGAGACATACGGCTGCTTTCCCTTCTGTATGGTGCATATGATTGAAGAGAAGAAGGTGATATCGTCATGAACGATGAATATTACTTATAGTCCCAAAGTAGATTACTTAGTGCTTCGAAAACGGTATTTCGCAATAGTTCGCGCAAGATATTACAGCAATTGTTTATGAATGACGATTTCAGAAAACTTTTTAACTTTAATCTAGACAAAAATATATCTATTTTCCATCAGAATATCTCTCTCTCTCTCTTTTTTTTGTACAAACAGCATTTCTATCCTAGGGTCCATTCACATTTTTTGGTAAATATACAAAAGAAAAATAATAAAATATTTAATTGTAGATGCAAACAGTTCTTATTTGTAAATTTCTTTATAATGACATTCTTTCTTTTGCTCCAATTATTGAAAATTCAATTTAGAAAATTAGTCATTCATTATTTAAAAAAATATTAATTCATTTATCATGAAATGACGCCCTTAATCAAGATTCATATTTTACAAAGAATTTACTTACTAAAAGATGGATAACTTCTAAACTTTTTAGGAAAAAAAAATAAAGAGGCAATATGAAAGTATTACTGATATTAAGAAAATTCATTGGAAAGAGAAAAAACAACGTATATAATAGGCTACCACAAGCACTATCGATAGCTAATAGGTCTCTCTTTCTGTATAATTTCACTCCATGCAATAAAGAGACAGATTTTCGCTATTAATTTTATCAAACCTTGAAACTCTAAACAGGCAAGTTTAGAGAAAGCCTTGCTCTTTTCTCTGAAATCATTAATACTAAGGAAGAACATTCTAAGAATTTGAGAAAATCTCTTGGTGAAACTTATATAATCCTTTCTGGAGTTTCAATTGACGAATAAAGTAACATAGATGTAAAAATGGTTGTCTATAAATTTTAAGAAGAAAGTGGAGGATAACAGGTCTGATTAAATTTCATTTTCTAAGAATTGCTGATTTCCAAAGACGACTTTATTTTTCTATATAACAGTTGCAGTTGCAGTGCAATTGACTGATTTTCAGCTATTATTCTGAAAAAAAAATTGCAAATAAATTTTGATCCAACTGAAATACATTAACGAGAATTTTAAATTCTATCCCTTTTACAAACACGAAAATTATCATCGATTAAATTATTAAATCTTAATAATTTAATCGATGATTGAATTGATTTTTTGACATATTTTTAATTGAATTGTTTGCTTTCTTGAAATTTATTTTGTTTTTAATTTAATCTAAAAGAACAATTTAGAAAGTAATGCAAACTGCTGCTTGTTTTTAGAATTAAGATTTTTTTTTCATTTTCTGAATTTGTATATTGCATTTCACTTCAGAATCTTATCCATGATTTTGTTGTTTTAATTCAGTCTAATTGAATTTAAATGGTTCTACTATCTTTTAAATGGTTCCTGATGATATGGAAAACAATTAAAAACAGCACTGAATATTTCAAGATCTAATTTGACATTTATTATTCTTACTGATGTCTATTTGATTATTTGGTTTGACCTTAGAAAAATGTAAAAACTCAAAACCAATGGGTACAAAAATGCTATATTTTTTAAATAGTAATCATATCGGAGGCAAAGAAACTGACCAAACCATTCCAAATTTGCAGGTACAAACAATCAGGTGAAAGCAAACAAAGACAAGACAAACGAAGCACTTATGGCAAATATTTTAAAATTCGTTATATTCTGTTTCTTCCACATTGTCATGGAAATATAAAAAAAAAATCTATATGAAATAAATAATAATTGTTCATTCATGCCAATTATTATTTCGAAGGACAATAGAAAGAAAGAAAAGCAAATGCGGTGCTATCGTTTAAGAAGGAAAAAGAAATGACTGCACAGCATATTGATGAATTAGTCTTAAATTTTTTAATGTATATTATATATAATATAAATTTATGTGTGATAATATACAATTTTGTGCAATAAACAAGGATTTTGCTGTTGAAATTCAATTTTAAGATGAATCTGTATTTATCAGAGCTTTTCTATAATCTATTATTCCAAATGATCATGATTTTGAGATATTATTTAACTTTTTCATGCTAATTATTCCGTTGAACAAAAAATAGAATCTTTAGGTTATATTTGATAAAAAACAACAACAATATATTTACACTCTAAAACGTACTCCAACTTAATAAAATTTTAAAAAATTAAGCAAATTAAATGTTCAATGATTAATTCTTTAAAGAGCATTAATACACCAATACGCTACATATTTAATACATCATGTTCTCTAGTATTCTAATAAATAATGCGAATTGTTTTAATATTATGAAATATATTCAAACTTTAGTCTTTAATAACATAATTTTGAATTTTAAAGCAAAACAATTGACAATACTTCGAGAAATGCATTATAACAATATTAAATAATTTAAAATGATTTTATTTTGATTAAAGTTTAAATTTTTAATTCATTAAAATATTACTTTCAATTATTCTTTAATATGAAATATATGGAAGCAATATCTATTTCCCTTAACCAGAAAGGAACGTGGCTAATTAAAGAGATCCAATAAGAAAATTTACTTCATATGATGCATACAAAGAGAAATTATTGCAAAAAACAATAGATGAGATGTTGACGAATCTCCATATTTTAGTACATTCTGAGTTCGGAAAACACATTTTTGGAGTTATGGCTACATTTCTGAATATCTCTTGCCTATGAACATGATAATTCTACAATGCTTTGAACTAGATGGAAGAATTTTCTATATGATGTCTACTCCAAAATTGCAAATTTCTATTGTCTTCAATGAAATCCCTTTTTTTAAAGTCAGTCTTCCCAAATAACTGTATGATGATTAAAAAACGAAAGCAGTTAGATACATAAAATTCCCTACTCGAATTTAACATCTCAAGTGTTGATATGCATCAAATTTTGAAAGAAATTATCCACGGAGATGACCATCGACCAATATAGATATTTGCATATATGCAAAGACAATAATTCAAAAATGTGACTGCTTAGGCAAATGAAATTTGCTTTAAATTTTTCGCATAAAAAGTGTAAAACTTTACAAAGTTATTAACTGGATTTGTCAAAGGGTTAACTTTCTTTTAGTCTATTGAGTTACACATTATAATGGTATTTGGATAATGTTTTGCCATTAATTTTAAAAAGGCACCTTGAAAATATTAGGATAAAATAGGATTTACATTTTTGTAAGGATGTTTTGTGCTATTATTTATCATTATATATATTGCAAAGGCAGAATTACATATTATACTAGCATTGACTTAGTTTTCTCCCACGACTTTTAAAATATATATAAATGTAAGCATTTTTTTGTTTAAAGCAGAAGGCAGATTTGAAGACAGTGAAAAGACATTTTACATTTTTAAATTAATTTTAATATTCATCGGGAGAACAGAATTATTTACAAGCAAGACGCGGACAAGGCACGTCCGCCACAGCACGACACAAAAGCAGAAGTGGGGAAGAAGAACGAAATAAATTATCCCTCGTCTTATATAACCTGAGATTTTGATAGGAAAAATATTTCTTTACAGTGCTAATATATTAATAAGATTCTGATGGCTATTTCTGACGTATGTCAATCATAAGTAAGAGAAACACAGAGATTTTTTAAAAAGAATGTGCTTACAGGACATTTTCCTATCCCTTCAAGCGGAGTGTGGGAATGTATCGACGTTTAACCGATTCAGCAATTTTATAAAGCTTCTCTTGAATTAATTAAGTAGAGAAAGTGGAATTGTTTGAAGAAATAAGAGAATGAACTTACTATGGGTTAAATTAAGATAAAACTTTGGAAATTAAGTAAATTGAAATTAGAGTTAAAATATCGTTACACACACACACTTATATATATATATATATATATATATATATATATATATATATATATATATATATATATATATATATATATATATATATATATATATATATATATATATATATATATAATACCATAATTTACATATTGTGTATTGTGATGGCATTTGAAAACTTATTTGAGTATTATACATTTTTCTGTATTTTGTATTTCATCATTCATTTATTGACCTCAGCGTACAATTGGGACTAAATATGACAATTTATAAATATAATTCATTATGTGTGATTTATTATATGATTTTGATATTTTTATTTGTAACGTGTAACTATGTCAGAAATTTTCACAATATTTGCTCAATTCTTCCAACAGTAAAATTAATTTAATTGGAGATACTCATAATCATGCGCAAACAAGTTGGCAAATAAAAGAATAGAAAGAATAAGAACAAGTAAATATTTTACTTTTAAAGATGAATTATTTCATTTCAGCATATCATCCCTTTCATAATCAAAATAACAAATATCAAAAATTGCTTATAACAGAACATACGAAATAAAATGTATGGTTTAAAAGTTAAGTAGGTGACTTTAGTGACACACACCATTTTATGATTTATTTATATATAATTATATTTTATGAGAGATAAATAATACATATATTAATTTAAGTGCTCCTTTAGCTAAACATAAATGTGCACTGCATGAATGAAATGCTTCGGCCAGTTTGACAAAAAAACTTTTGATGGAACAAAAGATTTATCTTAATTAATACATGTTTCGTGACAAACTTCTTTTTCTAAATGAAACATATTTCCATGACGATCTATAAGAAAAATCTAAAAGAATACATTAATTATAACTCATAGTTAGTTTTACTATCATAACGTAGTAAAATGATCCGTAGCAAAACGTAGTAAAAATTACAAACGAAAAAAAAAAAAAATACCGAAACAACGAAAAAAACATCCGAAAGAAGGGAAAAGAGAAGAGTTAAGCAATTAAGTAGTTCCTCCCCAGACCCGATCGAAAGTCATCCTTCCTCCCTATTATCGTCTGCGTCTTTCCATCAAAATAGCGGAAAATTCGGTCAACACATTAAACTGATGCTGAAAGGGTCTCCGAAAAGTCATTGTTCCCTCATCCGAAGGCACAATCAACAATGACGGAAATTGCTAGAAATTGAAATTATCTCCTCAGTGAAACGGATGTTATCTTTCTTAGAGTTTTAATTAACGACAGAACTTATCTTGGGGAAATGAAATACCGTTCTAGAAAATGAAAGAAGAAAATGGTTGGAGACAGTAGCGATTACGGTTTAATTAATTTCTTTAGGGTTATTTCAGCTTACGACTTTCTTTTCTTTATTTCGATTGATACTGCTTATTTGGTTGATTGTAAGAGAAAAATTAACTCAAAATGGCATAATAGTTAAGTTTAAGAGAAAAAAAATTCTTATTGATATTCTGACATGGAAATGCAATTGAATTACAGACATTTAATAGTTCCCATTCATATTTTCTAGATCTTTCTACAGTACTTTTGTTTTCTTATCGGAAATGATTATCCTATTTTTCTTTTTTATCATAAAATGTTTGATGAAAGATGGTAAATTTGCAGTTTTTTTTTTATATATATTTATAAAAAACCTATTTATAGTTGATTCTCTCTTTCGCTGAATTGGATATTATTGTTTCGTATGGCTTCTAATTGTTTTAATCAAAAGTGAATATTATACTTTTTTTAAGTAAGTAATTATTTAAGTATTATACTTTTAAATATTTTTATTTATTTATCTTATTATTAGAGTTAAGAAGTCTTATTAAGACATTTAGATATTAAAATAAATATTAGGAAAGAAAATATTTTAATATTATCAATAAAATAAAATAACAATAGCACCCAAAACATTTTACATTAAAGTCGGTATGAAAAAAATATACATTAAAGAAATCATCAAAACATAAATTGTATCTCATAAAGGATTATTTTAATGAAAATGGATGAAATTATTACGAGGATTATTTTAATGAAATGAAATATTGAACATAAGTAATTAATATGCATTAGTAGCTTTTGATGTTTTCAAAATATAAATAAAAATGAATGCATTAGAAAAAAATCAAATTTTATCTTTATAAATGATGAATGAAATACAGCCAGAAATTTGAATTTAAATAAAATATCTATAAACAGAAAATATTATCAAAAGTAAAAACTTTTCTTTATATACAAGTTAATAACATTTCAATTTTTTATGAATGTTATAAACATATGCATTTGTATTAAACAGAGAAATTACAAATATAACTCTCTCTCCCGTATGCTCGCAATTACTAAACAACATTTAAAATGGAGAAAAGCGCATCTCCTGTATCAGAAAATAATCTTTTATAAATGAGCTTCCTCAAATTTTAATGCAGATGCTCCATTATTATTTCATTTTGACAATGCAATGATGATAGAATTTTCTTCATAACCAAGAAAATATTTTTATTTCTTTTCAATAGAAATAATTTATTGTGAAATAAACGTTTTGAAAATCAGATTACATGGAATGATTTTTTCTCAATAAACTCAAAATTGTGCTTGTCCGAGTTATTAAAGAGTAATACATTTGTGAATAGTGTTATTGAATCTGTTACTGAACTTAATAGGGTGCATTTATTTTATTTGGAATAGTTTTATTTCTTTATTTTTCCTTTATAAAATTTAGAAGATTAGCGTGGGAGGACAATCAAAAATATCATCAATTCCAATTTGATTGCAATAATCATTGCAGAAAATAAAATATTTATTATTTTAAATTTTTATTTAGATTTTAAGTTATCGAATCTGAATTCATATTATATATTAATAGCATTTTAAATATTATTACAAAGCAATCAATATTAAGTCTGATATTGATTATTATATTATTTTATTTACTCAGTTGAAAGGGGTCATGTCAATTCTAGAATTATTGATTTTGAAGTATTTCTAAACCTATCGATTTTTTTTTCAAATTTCAATGTTTAAAAGTTTAACAACAGAGCAATTTATAATTGAATTTATATTTTGTTTCCAATAATGTGTTAAACTGCAATTGAAATATTGCCCCATTGAAAAGTTACAGTCGACTCTCCATGGCCGAATGGTCATAGCGCTGATCTTATAATCAAAAGATTGTAAGTTCGAACCCGGTAGAGACAATGGGATGAACAGTCTGTGTATATATTTAATTTCTTGATTTTATGTTCCAGAATATTCTGGACCTTTCTTTAGTTTATCATACAAGTGTGCTGGACTTTTCTTACTGTCTCCAGAAAAGTATTCTGGAACTTTCCCAGTTCGTTTAAAAGCAGAAGATTTGTCAGTCACTGTGTTCTTAGCTCAGAGTTGAGTTAATGAATTGGTTTAGCTCCTTGCGTTCCTACCTACCTTCGTGACAATATTTTCATATTTTTACTTTTATTTGCAAACCTATGTTCAAGCAGGTCCTTCTACACTGTAGAAAAAAATAAACTATGAAAATTTAAGATATATGTTGTTGTTGTTGTTGCTAATCTCCATGGTCAGACTTAGTCAGACCAAATCCAAAAATCCGTTGACAAGAAGAAAGTCAAAAACGAGGAAGGGAGAAGAATAAATTTCTCCCCAATGAAATCCTAAACAGTCCAGAATATGTTCAGCAGAGGCCTGATGCTGGCAGCATTTCGGGCAAAGAGGGTAAAATTTTTCACCCTGAGAAAAGAAAAGACATTTAAGGTGGCCACTGGCAAGTCGCGACAAGCAATTGTTGGTTTTTCTATCACAAGGAAGATTTAAGGACTGCCCCGGCTTATTGGCTCTATACCAATCATGAGTAGGGGGAACCATCCAATTCTTCTTATTTAGGAATTTCGCCTGAGAGAACAGTTTTAAGTATGTGAGCTCAGCAGAAGATGAAGTCGCTAGGCTGCTTCCTTTCTTTGCAAGCCTGTCTGCTATTTCGTTACCAAGTAGATCCACATGAGATGGGATCCACTGGAAAGGAATATCATGTTGAAGTGAAATCAGTTTCAACTTCTGAAGAATAGACAAACTTGCTTTATCGCCAACATAGGTCCAATTGTTAAGGTGTCCCATTGAGCTGCGGCTATCAGTAAAAATCCAAAGGTTCTTATAATTATTTTCGTGTAAAATTTTCTTAAGTCCCTCATCGATTGCTGGAAGTTCGCTTCTAAAAACGGAACAGAAGTCTGGATTTCGCTGACATAGAGAAAAACTAGACTGAGGAGTTACAATATAGATGCCACTACCTGCAGAATTGTCGATTTTGCTGCCATCAGTATACAATTTAATGTCACATTTAGGGATTTTATTAATGACTTCCAAGGCCAATTGCCTAAGGTATTCTGACGCATTTTCCTTTTTATAAATGGGAACAGGAAGGTTGAAATGAAAGTGAACCCTGGTAAGTTCTTCAGTAGGATTCATACAGGAGTGAAGAGAATGTGGCTCTACATTTTTAGGAATTATATTCTGAGACAAGACTTGGCTAAAGGGACTATTTTTCTTGAGTCTCTGGAGGTTAGTCCAATTTCTTAGGTATTTTGAGGTGTTGTTTTGAATGCCATAACTGGAAAGTTTGTTGTAATATTTGATAAGGTTAGCATGTCTTCTAACATGGAGAGGTTTAAGGTCGGCTTCATAAAGAACAGTATCTGAGGGGCAACTTCGTTTCAGACCAGTTATTATACGAGCTGCACTCAGCTGAACCTGTTCAAGTTTCTTCAAGTTGGAAACAGAGGCACAGCAATAAATCGGGAATTCATATTCAAGTAAAGGTCTAATGATAGCTAGATAAGTAGTTCTAAGGGTAATCGCGTCAGCTCCCCAGTCTCTACCAGCAATATATTTAAGGATAAGATATATGTAGAAGTATATATTGGCTTTCAGACATGCAAAAAAAAAAGTTAAAACATTTAAACGAGTTAAAAATGCTTTCAACATATTTATAATTACTGCCTAGATTGCTGTTCTGTTTTTTAAACAGAACAGCAATCTATGCAACAAATCTATACAGCAAAAAAGACAATTTCACTATATTAAGTAATTGAGATTCTTCAGTCAACTTGCAAGAAATATTTCCAAGTACTACAAAAATAAATTTATTATTTCATAGTTTTTCTATTAAGTTTCTCTAATAGACTTATTGTTTCTGCTCAATAGGGTAAAAACAAGTATAATGATGAATGATTTAAATTATGAAAATGATTTTCGAATGTTACATTTCTTTAAAGTATAACTGTAATCAAATTCTCTTATTTATTGCTGAATTTACTGCAGAAATATTATCTAAACAAGAGTTTTAGCCGAAATTCCAATACTGTACTGAAAACAGATTTGTATTTCTTAACACTGTTTTTCTAAATGAAGAAATAAAAGTATTTAAAAATATCGGAATATGCCAAAAGTATTCAATGCTTCATTTTATTCAAATGTCAACAAATGCTAAAGAAATGCATAAAATTATATATGTATAGGTTTTCAGGAATACCTTACAGACAAATACAATAACACCGCTCCAATAAAGAAAGAGCGCTGAAGAAAAAAAATATTATTTTTTATCCCTCCCAATTTCCTCTTTTTTCCACTGCTTTGTTTCAAAGTGAATCATAATCATGAATATCAAGAAGCAGGCAGATATAAAGTGTCAGCTATTTAAAATTCATGGGATTTACCTCGCTCCGTTGTAAGAGGGCATTTTTATGTATTTTCCTGGATGAATAATGCAGAATGTCACCACCGCATTCGAGCTCTGGTACTAGTGCGACCTGCAACTTGTTTTTCATTCATTCATCTTTATGCTCTCTCCGCTGATTGAAATTCAATCTGGCTGATTTGTTTTAAGACCATAAAGAAGATATCCCAGTTCTGAGATTGGGAGAGCCATTAGGAATCAAATTGAGCTTAGAAAGTTGTCCTCATGTTAGAGAAAGAAAACAAGGTTGCATATCTTCCATTTCCGTAGCTATTTGTCGTATGAACTCTCTCTATGATTGATGCAGGATATGGCAGATTTTTTTTCAGTGGAGAACTTCAGAGAAAAAGTTATTTGTATCTCGTCAATAACAAAATGTCCTGTGAAGATACCATTCACAATGCATTTTATTCAATTATTAAGACAATATCATAATTTACTATTGCGTAAGTTATTTAATTTGTGTTTATCTCAGATGCAAAATATGAGCATAGAAGGTTGGTCTCATATCATATTTAGAGGATTTTTTTTTAAAACAATGGGCTGGGTTCTCATTTATGTAGTCATGATTACTTCGAGGTCATAAAAATTAATCCTGACATGTCAAAGTCTCCAAATACTCAATTAAAAAACTATAGCAGTTGCTCGAGAATGCCTGAATAGTACTTTTACTTTCTTCTCCTTAAGTTAAGTGTCATTGATACCCGAGGCGCGTGCTTTGTTCGATAGAGGGGTTATTCAAATTGGTTTTGTGGACAGAAATGTTTTCTGAGAGCTTCCAAAGATACCTATTTAAGCATTTGCTTAATATCTCTCCGTTGAGGGGTTTCTTATTTTTTTTTATATCAACCCCTTAGGAACATGGACTGTCTTTGAGCTTTTTTACGGGAAGATAAGGGGAAATGTTCTTACCTTTCAGAAAAAAAACTCGGGATTATTGTATTCGAAGATGTTTGAACTTAAATGATCTTAAGAATGTAAAGATTAACAGTTTCAACAAATTAAAAGACCTTTATAGTAATATTAATTAACCTTGTTCATCGGTCTATTAGTTTCTGGTCAAACTATTAGACCATCGGTCAATTGATTTTTAATCCAAAGTAAAACCAGTAGGAGTTTCCCAAAATTTTCTCACATACTCTCTAATAAAGGTGTTATCCCAGAGGATGCCTTTCCTGATATTATCGGGCAATATTTGTGAAGTATTAACATTTGACGTGAATATAGAATTTTTACTGAATCTATCATGCCATTATTGGCAGGTTATTTGGCGATTATTCCCTGGCATTGCGGTTAATATCATCCTAAAATAGAATTAGTGTTTTAGACACGCTTTTCTTAACCGAATGAAACAAAAAGTTGACGCAAAATTGGTTTTTTAGTCATAACATCCCATTTTAAATTTGATATATTTAAACATTGCGTTTTTGAATTATTTCCTTTACATGTTTCTAAAAATACAGACAGACATACAGTCAACCTGTAATTGGATTTGGTTCAAAATGTGTTAGAATTCTACAAATTTTATATAAAGACTGTAAACCAAATTTCATTTGTCTAGAAAAAAGTGTGTTTGAGTTATCTTTAGCAGAAACAGACAGACGGACATTTTCCAAAAGGGAGTTTTTCCAACTCAAGGAAGTCTAAAACGCGTGAAGATTCGTCAAAATCTTCAGTTCATAATTTATTTATTTTTATACATTTTATTTTATTTATTTTTTTACGGTTGCGTATACTAGATATTGCGTATACTAGAAAATAAAGGGAAAAAATCCATTACACTTTTTAAAATTATTAATCACTAGGATAATGTTGCCCTTAAAACAGTGATTCAGTAATGGTATATAAACTACTATTTTTAGATCTATTTTTGCAACACATTATTTATTTATTTTACGAATACATTTAATTTATTTAGAAATGAATTCCTCAACATGAGAATACTGAGGTAGTATTAGAATTCATTCTGAAACGCATATTTAAAGAATCAGTACAAAAGTAGTTCACCTTAATAAGTAAAAAAAAAATGAATCATCTTACACTGTTTGACTTAATAAATCCGATTATTTCTTTCAACGCAAAATATTTTTAACAAGCTATATGAATTGCTTCTTGCTTCGATGAAAAATTAAAATTTTGTTACAAATTTATGTTTCAGGCTGACATTTTTTTCCTAAAGCTCGTTGGCATTCTAGATATGTAAAGTAAGTTCATACATTGTAAAATGGTCTAGAATACAAAATGATTTCTATGTGGTTTCATTACTGTCGTGATAAGAGGACATTTGTTTCGAGTAGGCGGTATTCATTTAGTAAACTCATTAAATATTTACTTGTCAGGGTGAGTGCTTCTTTGACACTGAATAAATTCCTGAAAAAGCTTATTCCTCTTTTGTTTGATATCAAAATTATTTTGAAGAATATTTTATCAAATAAAATATTTTTATCATATGTTATAAAAATATGCACATACTACCTTTTTAAAAATTTCTAACAAATGTTTAAAAAATAATTTAATAATGAGTGTGTGCCTTTTTTGCTTATTAAGAATTGGATATTATTTTTCAATGATTTATTTAAATATTAATCTATAAGTGAATTCCAGAACAACATGTTTAGATGAATGATATATATAAAGCACTAAATCCCATAAGATAAAAATGTATCCTTAGCGATATTGACACATATATAACATGTATATGTGAAGTTAAACAAATAAAAATTATGGTTTTACATGTAAAATGTGTTCCTCTTTTAATAACTTAAGTTTTTTAGCAATAATCTTTATAAAATATTTAAGCGACTGATTAAAGACTCAGTATTAGTTAACAAGGGCACAAATTTACTATGATATTATTTTTTTTTATTTCTTGCTTTTATTACCAAAAAGGCATCAAATGATTTCCTTTTTTGAGTCTTAATCAATTTTCGGTACGTTACGAAAGGTTTTCATCTTGCATATGATGATTTTAGTTCCCTTTGTGTATCAGTTGTTTGCGTTCTATCGATTCAAAATTATCTCTGGAATAAGTTTCATTTTTGCACAGAGTTCAACAATTTTCATATATGTGTATTCCAATACATTCACAAAGATTTTCAAAATTTTCAATTTATTTTATCATTTTATTCAATTACAATGCTGTAATTTTTATGTACTTAAAGAATAGAAAATATAATGATTAGTTTTTGGAAAGTGTATTATTCAAAGAAACAACCAGATGTTAAAAACAGTTTTAGATGATAATATTATATATGACAATGTAATATTTTATGAAATATTAGACTCTAAAACACTAAATATTATTATATATTATTTTCGGTTTCTCACTAGAAAGTTGATTATGTTATTTCAAACAGTTTTACTCTCATATGTCGAAAATTATATACATATAAAAATAATGTAAGAAACTGGGAAACGTTACACAATTCTTTAACAGTTTTATATGAGATTTTATAAATATTGATAGAAAACCATTTAATAAAAATCACAATTTTAAAAAATTTACAAATACGCATTTCTCCTGGCAATTGATAAAAGGATTTGCATTACTCTTTCAAGCAAAAAAGTCATTTATTCTGCCTTTTTGATTGACCTAATCATGCATTTCATTCAACGGAACAATAGCATCCCCTCATTCTACAACATAGAAACGCATATTCGTCCCGAAAAGGTTAAATCTACTTCAGTAGAGTTAAGAATAAATTTTCAAAAGTACATACAATGCATTTGGAAAAATTTATGACCCAAATTTATTGGAAAGAATTTATTGCTTGGAATGGCTTTTGTTGACGGTGCATTTATTTGGTCACTTGACGTATGCATTTGAGGGAAAGGGAGAAAACTGTTTTATTCCGTATCGTTCAAGATAATGCATGCATTCGTCACTACTGGAAGTGGTTTTATTATTGCAATTGGGCTCAAAATCGCAACCTCAATAGAAAAGAGCATGTTTTATATATATTTATATTATTGTTATCGATCTACAAAATTAATTGTTTTGTTTAAAAACATTTGTATTAATAAACTTTCTTAGTAATTATCAGACCCTAAAGAAGCTTAAAGCAGGTATTTTTCCTTTAATATTGTAACTATCTATTGAATCCACTTTTATACCAATTTCTATAGAATTTCCATGGAACTAATATGATTTATTGTAATCACTAACAACAGTGGAATTCTAATAATTATGTGGAAGCAGAAGTAAAATATCGTATAGTATATAGAGTCATTTCAATTAATGATTCTTGTTAAAGGGAAAATGAAGCATTTTCCTTTGACCAAAATTTATTTGATGCACCTTTATGGCAACTAATACAGAATAAACTGGATTGCAAAGTTAAGTCGCTTTCTTGTAAGTTTATGAGGAGAAATGAGACCAATTTTTACTGCATCGTTTAAAGGAGAATAATCGAAACTCCAGTAACCAAACCACAAAGAACAATTTTGTACTGGCACGCATGGATGTACTTTTTTTAATCATTATGAGAGAAAAACCAAAAAGAAAGTCAAAATTTCTTTTTCAGATTTCCAATTTTAATCTAAGCCATATCCTTAACCCAATAAGTCATTGATGGGTAATGCATATTGGCTTACTCTTATCAGTTCTTTCACAAGATAAGAGAGGATTAAATTAATTGGTAATGAAAATTGCTTGATTATGGATAATATTTTTCAATAACATGAACTGAAAGAAAATGCTTTTCTTTGATTTTTAAACATGAAGAGAAAGAGGGCTCTGCTTTGATTTTTGAATAGCATGAGCTAATAGAGATGGCTGTTTTTATTTTCTTATAACATGAACAGAAAGACAAAATTATTCTTAAGAGATATGTAAGAGAAGAGAGATAATGCATGACATACGAGAGAGATAATCATGGATAAGAAAGATATAAGTATTAAGAGATATGTAAGAGATACGCATGGGCCAGAGATTATTTTTTTCCCCTTATGAATTGTGTAGGTTCCGTGCAAGCATAATTTCTTCTCACAATAAGATGTTGATATAGATGATTTATCCTAACATTCTGGAATGCCATAAAGAAACACATAAGTACAAACACACGATAGATACATATAAGATATAAACACATGATAGATACAAATACATAAGATATAAACACATGATAAATACAAACACATAAGATATAAACACATGATAGATAGAAACACATAAGTACAAACACATGAATAATAGATAATTTTGCTCCTTGTCTTTCAGTATGATACCAATTTGATTAATGTTTTTATTTTTAAAGACAACATACTTTTACTCTCATATACGAGCAATTACGCAGGACGTTTTTCACTATTTCATTACGATACAGAGGTGGGAAGTCAAATTGAAATTAAGGATGTCTAATTAAAATAGAATGTATTTGTGTTTTCAAAAAATATTTGGAGCGAGGATATGCTTTTTGTCTTTAAACTTTTTATGATATTTCAGGTAATTTGTTTTCACATGAAATAATAACTCAACTAAAGAAACAGAAATCAACTCATAAGAGAATGAATTTTTCAAGGAATAAAATGGAATTTTTTTTTTATTTTTTTTAAGTTTAGCAGTATGATGGCGAATTAAGATTTTATAGTCCAAATTTAAGATTTTCCTAAACAGAAATTGTGAGTTTATATTCTAACTATTTATTTAAAAACAGGGAAACAATACAATAGTATGAATATTTTTTATTTAAAAAGAAAACGCTTAACATTTCATTACATTAAATTATATTTAATTTATTTTTAATTAATCTCTATCTCTGCTAACAATAACGGATAATGTATGTTTAATGGGCCACTTTGAACCCTGCAACCCAGCAATCTTTTGATATAAATCTAACAAATTTTGCAAAAATATACTAACGTGAGTAGGTAGGAAATTGTATTTTAGAGATTTTTTAAAAAATGGCTGTAGAATTTCTTTGGTTAAAAATATTGATAGATTTTGCCACTTTTTTCGAAAACTTTATGCAATATTGTTACTTAAAAAAGATATATCAATTTTGAAATTCAAAGTATTGTCATTTTAAATTCGTTCTAATTAAATTTTTCTTGAATTTTGAAATTTTTTACAAAAAAAATTATGAATCATTTTAACAATAGTTTTCCTTGGTGCAGTAAAATTCTAATCGTGCTGATTGTTTCTATTAATATTCAATCGCTTGTGTTTCTCCCATTACTGAATTCTAAGAAAGGACGATTCTGATACATGGCTCCAAAAATTTCATGAGAAATCATAAAGTGAAATATTAGCTTGAAGGTCTCCATATTATTAGAAGATAAGCTACAGATACAGTTATGCTTTAATGGCATTAAGATATCATGCGGATTAAGAAATATGCGCTCACTCTATAAACAGAAAAAAAATGACAGACTAATGAAGCTTGAATATAAATCAAAATTTTAAGCCTAAAAAATAATTTCCTCGAAGGAATCGAATATATGAAGCAATGTGCAACGGATTTAAAGGAAAGTAAACCACAGATTATTCAAAAATGTCAAAAAATATACATCTTTACTGTGTTCACTTATAAGATTGTTCTAACCTTCGTTAATGTTTTTTCAAAATTTCGAAATTGCACTTTTAATATTTCAGTAAATATTTAGATTTTAGTAGATTACAAGAAATGGGAATGACAAAACACCCTTTTCTTTGTGTTAGGATTTGCTTTGCTATCATGTTTTTAAATTGTGGAGCACTTTTCTCATCTCTTTTTTTACTTTTTTGTTGTAAAGTAATTTTCTCTTAAGTCATTATTTATCCTAAATAAAATTATCAATATAATGTATAGGATGTAAATGAGAATATAATAAACCGTCAGTGGCTAATTTCTTATACATTATACAATACAAGATAAAATTAATGAATCTCAACTAAATTTTCTCATTTTCTATTACACATAAAAATGTAGATTTTTTTTTTTTTTTTTTTAGATATGATACCTTAAAATCTATTCACTGTTTTCTGTCATATATTGTAATAAACCTTTAAATGCAGTTTGAAAAAAATAATATTTACATTTGATAAAGTAATAGAAAATTTAAAATAAAATATGGTTTCATCTAAACAGACGGATCAAAATGATATTTTTCTTTTCTAACTGATTTCAACATTTGATTAAATCCAATCTCCACTTAATGTTAATTGATATTTAAATTACAGCACTATCAAAATATTACCAATTATGAAATAAAACTAAATTTTGAGAAACTACTGTATATTCCTTAAAAACAATAAATTTTCTTGGTGAAATAAAAGTAGATAAAGGATTAATATGCCAATCACACTATATGATAATAATTTGTAAAAAAACAGAAAACAGCGTAGTATACTTATATCACAATCTTGCTATAAATTCTTTATGTATCAATGTGTACTTCCAATTATATCTGTTTATCATATTTGACTTTCACTCCATAAGACAACCATGATTCCGATGACTTCATCTTTGAATCTTCTCTGATCCCCAATAGTATAAAAAATACTACAGTTGATCCCAGTATAAATTCCCGAAAGTACTTGCATTGCAGCGCACAAAATATATGGCCGCAATTTATTTGAAGAATTTATGACTCGGAATGACTTTTGTTGGAATGACTATATCTTCGATGTCTTGATGTATACATTCGGCAGAAAGGCAGGGAGTAGTCTTATTTTTTTATATTTAAAGATAAAGTAATGTGGCTTCATTTAAAAGGGAACCGTGTCACAGGTAAATTTAATTTCAAAATTATTATTATTATTATTATTTGAAATAATAATAATAATTATTATAATTATTATTATTATTATTTCAAAATTATTATTAATAATTCTTCCAGATATAAGCCATCCACCATTCAAGAAGTGCTTAAAATGTTATGAGCCTCATTATAAACTAGACTAAATAATTAGTTTTTCTGTTTTGAAAAAAAAAGTGCTGCTGCAGTGTTATTAGTATCAAATATATTTTCACAAACATCTAAATTAATTTTTAAATAACATTTTAAAAATACATTTGAAAAGATGCATCTTATTATCATAGTCATTTATCTCTTAGTCAGTTAATTAATAAATATAAAGCTCAACTTTTTCTTTCCAAAATAATTGCTAAAACATGCTTACATTAACATATATCTTTTATTTTTAATTTTATAATATGATTTATTCAAATTTTAATAAGAGATAAAAACAATATGAATAAATTTCTCTAAACCTAGGCTCTTAAAAATAAGAGTTGATATGTTTTTTAAACCGTATTGTTTTGTAAACTGTCTATGTAATCTATAATTAATGGCAAAGCTTCTTTTGCTTTTAAAGCATTTCAAAATTGTCAAAAAATTGCAAAAAGTTTAATATTTCATTTGAAATTCATTTTAGTTAAATGTATGTCTCATTTTAAAGCAACATTAGGGCTATTCAGGGAATACCAATGATTTTGAATCATGGAAGAATACCAAGGACAAAAGACTTCTAAATTTCTGCTTCTAACCAGCAGAATGGCATATTTAAAAGACAGTTGACTGACTTTAAGTAATATTGATTTTTTTCATCATTTCCAAATTCTGCAGCAAAGAACTGAAACTCAAGATTAAAGAATTAAATTCGAATAAATGTATTCAAGAATATGAATTCGAAATAACAAATAATTGCTTACGTATTATGATATATTTTTATCACCTTTGTATGACTCCGAATTAATTTTATAAAAGCGTTTTTTCCTGACCAAATTTAAAAGAATTATTTATAAATCCTTAAAATTATAAACAAATAATCAAATGGGCACAAATTTAAAAGTAAATAAACTAATGTGCAATTAAAATATTTTTACTAAATGATTATGTTGGCAAAATCAATAACAGAAAATAAATATTTAATATATTTCATGAACTATTAACTTTGTAAAGAGTTTAAAATTATGTATGCTTTCCACCGATATTTTATAAAGTTTGTTGTTACATGCTAAAGAATATATTTAAATCGCATCTTTGATTAATATTACGTAACAATTTTAAAACTTCACTGATGAAAATTTCTATAGCAAGAGGAATATGAACATAAAAATCAAGAATTTAACGATGATTGTTTCTGACATCCTTTTAGTTCTTTTTTTAATTATCTAACAATTACCTTTTCCATTCCCATCTCTTAATGTTTGTTTCAAACCTAATAAGCAAACGTAACGCAACGTATAGCAAACTTAATAACGAAGCCACAAAAGAAAGAAGAAAATAAATAGGGAATTTAAATATCAGGTTACAAAAAATTGGATTACTATATCTGAATTCGGAAAAATATTGATGTTCGGAAGCAATTTATATTTGCTAGGATGTGGGGGTGTAATTAGCGACTAATTGCTGTTAATTAAGATACATCTTTAAATGAATACTAAGATGCTTTCCCCAATGCATAGGAAGTATTAATGGTGTTTTTAAGAGGATGAAAAGTATAAATGATATATCAAGAATTCATTATAACTTAAATGGAATAGTTTTACTATATTTTCAATGCATTTAATAAATGAAAGATAAAATAAGTATTTGTATATAGTAATCCATAATAGATTTAAATAAATAGGTCGATATAATTTGCTTATCCCAACTATATCGAATTCATAGCAAATTTTACTCTATGTAGGGTGTTCTCTTATTTGATATTATTGTTTTTGTGTCTGAAAGATATTCAATATTTTTAATATAAATAAAAATCAATATAAGTTGTAGAAATGTTCAACATCTACTGTTAAACCATTCGAAAATATAAACAAATGTTGACTATTCTTATTTAAAATAAGAGGAAGATCATGGTCAACTCGGCAAATTCGAAAAGTTACTTATATATACAATTAATTAAAAATTAATCAAAATTTATTCACTTTTTTCAGTAATTTCGAAGTAAATTATCAAGAAAGAGTTTTGCACTATTTCAAATTATAAGAAAAAAAAATTAAAAATATAGTTTTTATTCATTTTTTAAAAATTGATTTTAAGTTTGATTTGAACTAATGATATTTATTGCTTCAATAAATAAATAAATAAAATATAAAAAAAATAATACATTTAGTTAGTAAATATAAGTCTTTCATTTCAAACTCTTAAAATTATAAAATTTTATTTTATTTAATATTTGTTAATTTTTGTTTCAAATATATGTAAACTTTTTACTGAAGGTTAAATAAGTAAAATAAAAAAATAAATAAATAAAAAAAAAAAATAAATAAAAAAAAAATCAAGCAAAAAAAATGCTGTGCAGTCTCCCAGAGTAGAAAGTCACTGAGCGCATGTTTAACAATATATATAAAATGCCATAAATAAATGAATCTATATAACTACAATGACTAATTTTAACCACAATGATTTTTTAAAAAAAATTTACTGAAAAAGATATCAATACTAAACGAGTTCAGATTGTGTATAACAGTAAGGAAGTAATGAGTAAAAATAAAAATTAAAAAATAATTTGATGGTTTATATTTAAAAGGGAAATTATATAGAGATATCACTTTATTTCTAAATTTATAAAGATTGATCACAAGTTTAAATGAAATAGTTATTTTAGAAATGCGAATTTATTCAATACGTAAAGGTTTTCATATATATGCAAAGTTTTGTCTCCTAATCCTACATTTGACTTGAAAGGAATTTACTAATTTAATTGTCTTGTTATTTGACGCTTGGAAACTGAGGTTATTAAAAGAGAAATGGAAAGAAATTTTTAAAAAAATAATTTGAGAAATCGATAAATTAATATTTCACATAGCAGAAATGCAATTACAAATCAGAAAAGAAAATTCACTTCCTACAATTTGTTAGTAGCATAAAGCAGCATTCTATGCATTTGTTAGCAGCATTTTATGCATTTGAGTAACGGGGAACGTTTTGACATTCTTTTGGTTTATGCTCAATATAATGTAATATAACTGTACAACTATGCAAAAACTGTTAGGATAATACATATTTTAAAAGATGTTGTTGTTCCTTTTGAATAAGTTCAAATAAATAAATAAATTATTATGTTCTGATCCTACAATTTTAATAAACTTTTGAAACATGTTCATTTTTCCTCAAATTTCCAACGAAAGACTTTTTCAAACAACAATTTGAAGTAGAGTAAAATGTAATTCAAATCAACTGAAAAAAGGAAGCATTATTGGGAAGACTAGCTTGCAGCCGATTGCTCTCTATTATAATCCATCCATATCACTGGCCATTTCGCCAAATTGGCATCCTTTTCGAGATGGTTTGCCTCCAATAACAAAGTGGTCAATATTTCCATCTTAAATAGAGCAGGCCACCATCTTTAACACCGCCGTCTTTCTTCCATCTTTAACATAGAGCAGGCCACCATCTTTAACACCACCGTCTTTCTTCCATCTTTATCATAGAGCAGGCCACCATCTTTAACACCACCGTCTTTCTTCCATCTTTATCATAGAGCAGGCCACCATCTTTAACACCACCGTCTTTCTTCCATCTTTAACATAGAGCAGGCCACCACTTTGTGAAAATCTCAGAATTCTCTATATACTCCACATGTGCATTGCACAACAAAAGAAAGGCAAACACTTTTAAACTGTTGAATAGTAGGCAAAAAAAAACCTGCCTTTTTTAACATTATACCACTCAGTATTTAAAGATTTTCGGACATCATTAATATTGCCATTCTATATCATCATTAATAATTCATTATTTTCAACTTTTAGATTCTTTCTTAACCCCGAGATTTCTATAAATTTCTTTAAATAAAAATAAATTGTTCCAATTCCTCCAAAATCTTTGGAAGTAGATATCAGGAGTGCTAGAAGGAATAAAAACAGTTATATTTTTTTAATAATAAATGCTCGGAAATGATGAGCTTATGCTTCAATGGGAGATTGTCAGGATAGTCGATATTATTATGCACTGGCCTATATAATAGCGTATGAGAATAAATGAGTATGAGTATCATCCTTTAAAATTTGTACAGCTATTTTTCGAGCACTGTTGTATATGATTGTTAATTTTTCCAACAAGCACCAACAAACTATGAATGTTTTTATATTGAAATCTATTTAATTTTATGAATGAGAAAAAAAAACATGAATTATATCCCAAATTTGAAATATTATATTAAAGCAGAGAACCTATGATAATCAGCTAATATTTCACATATCGAAAAACTTACACAAAATAAATGGGGGGAAAATTAAGATTTTCTTTTTCATGTTGCTCAAATGTTGATACAAAATGAATATAAACATATGTTTCTAATTTCTGACTTCTTAAAATATGTGGAGTAAAATTGTAATGTTGTAAAATTATAAACAAAATTAGTACTTTTTCAATAGATTCATGCTTTAAGAATTTTCCCATTTTGTTTTAAAAAAGGACATGCTTCACATTTTTATCTCATCTACTGGAAATATACCTGCCAAAAAAAATTATGGATTGTTTGTATGAAGATCACATAGAATTTATCATATTTTATTTGAAATGACAGTGTCACAATTTGTAAAAGGAATTGTATTAATTAGTTTTTATTTTTAAAGCAATCTCACAAACTTTGCAGTAAATTTATTATTATAGGCAATTTTACATATTATAAATTTTTTAATAGTTTTGAATGATTTTTTACGGTTGAATTAATTTCAAATTAATTATTTTTTTTTAAATAAGAATGTCTTTTTTGCATATATCAATAATGTCTGTTTTATTATTTGAAATATTTAAAAAAAATCTCTTCTGTAAAACCTGAAATATTTAGGTTTATGGTAAAATAAAATGAATGTAAATCAATAGTATTTTAGCTACATCATTAAAATTTCTTATAAAATAAAAAAAAATGTGATTGTCTTTTATTCTGATTTAATATGAAAAAAAAGCATGGAATGACTTTACTGGATAATATTATCTTGTGTCACATTTATTCAATTACTTAGATTACTCAATTAACTAGATTTGAAAAATTAATTGGCTTTTGACAATTAAGATAAAATTCTTCCATTTACCATAACCGTGTCAATACTAAATTCATATTTAATTACATTTTGCTAGATACGATGAATGTATTAACTATAACATCGTTCTCCATTTTCTCTAATGAAATACTCCTTAGAGGAATTCCATTTCTTATTTCATAAAGTGCAGTTGAAGCATTTATACCCATTCTATCAATTCAGTGATAAGTGTAACAAATCACTGAAGATAGTAAAAATATGTCCTTGTGCTGAAATAGCGAAAGATTACATTGTTAAACAGTTAGTTAAAAGCATAAAGAGATGGGAACATTTAATTAGCAACGGTAAATACTGAAATTCACAGAATTAATTCTGTATTCGAACACTCTCCAAGTAATTAAATTTGCTGTAATCTATAATATAAATCGGAGGAAATATGTGCATATTAATTTACTTATTTCTGACTTCGCAACAATGTAATTTTTCCATATTCAGATATTTTACGTGTTTAGAATATTTACAGTACAGCTCTCAAAAATACAAAACTGTCACTAATATATCTTTTACAGTAAACTGATATACAAAAACTAAATACATAATTCATAATTGTAAATGGAAAAATTACTAAGTTAGTTTAGCCATCTGCTTTCATACGCCCCTACAAAAAATAGAAAAAGTGCAATTATAATGCAGAATTTCTGAAAGCATAATTTATTAACTACTGATAATTTGACTAATTCATTTTATAATAAATTATTAAGTGCGAGAAGCATTTGAAGTTGTTGTCTTGCATCTAACTAAATATTTATATGTCCTGTGTTCATTATTATCATTTATAAAAATATATTGTAAAATAAATATATGTCTGATTTATTATATTTTTTGCATTTGTTTACTAAAATAATTTATGACAAAATATTTTAGTTAAATTTTATCTATCATTAATCATCCTTCTTTCTTATTTATTTTTTAAAAAAGTAAGGCTAATAAAACAATTTTCGCTAGAAAAAACATTTTAATATCTTCTTATTAAGTGTATGGAATCGTATTTTCAAAAGTTTCATTCATAAGTAGGAAATTGTTTATGGACAAAAACTGCTCATGTGTAACAGAAGTATATTGGTCATAGCTCTAAAGGGACTGTTTCGAGAAGATTTTTTTATTTTTATTTTACATAACATTACATAAAATATATTTGAATTAAATAAAATAAATTTGACTTACATAAAATATATTTGAATAGATACAATAATATACAGGGCATCCCACAATGTGTGCAGCGTCTAATATTTATACATTCAGGATATACCACATCAAGACGAGTATTTTGATATATAACATGTGGAATCACACAATATAGCATCGTAATCTAATTTGGAGTGAAGTTGGTGTTATGAAAACTTTAAGAAATGAAAGATAAAACTCAAGTGATAATCAATGTTTATAATGAACTTTTAATGTAAGAGATTTTCTAAATGACATGGCGTAGTCTGGAATCGAAGTGGGAAATTGTTTTCTGCAAAACATCTGTTCTAATTTCCAAGATGCTCAATCGAATCTTTGCTCATTTTAGAACCACAGCGATTACATTCGGTACACATTAATTTCTTAGCAAGAACGCGCGACTCATACTCATGAAACATGTTTTCTAGTCTTACATGCCACTGGTAGAATTTCCATATTATCATGCTTTTCCTCTCCTTTATTGTCACAAATTTGCATAGTCACCTAGGGAAGCTGCCATGTTGTGCTATCGTCACATGCATCGTATTTTGGCATACAAATTGTATGATTCGTAATTAACGTTCTACATGTAATTGGACTATGGAGCTTGATTTTGAACCCCATATGTTACATATCAAATTATCAAGTTCTATCCGAATCAGTAACTATTACATGTTGTATATCTTATGGGTCACTTTGTATAACACACTCATGTCCATAAAGTAAGATAATTCAGAGTCAAGCGGAAATCAAACTCTAAAATATATATATCACCCGTAGAATGACTACACACATCTTCAAAAATCATATACAAATTGCAGGAAGCCACCAGATGACACCAATAATACGTTACAATAACGAGAGTGTAAGACAGTGATGTATAAGGAATACAGGAAAGAAGTAAAATTGTTAGCAAGCACTTTATAATCCTTTCAGTGCAACAGCCGCTTAGTTATGACACAAAGGACGCATTTGGATGATTTTTTACGTTGTAGAATTATTGGCCTTCTGGAATGTGAGCGTACCCAGTTGGAAGTATCCGAGGAACTTAAAATCATCCAGAGTGTCATCTCCAGGCTTTGGCAACGATTCCAAGATGATGGTAATGTGAGTAGACGTTACAGCACTGGTCGCCCCCGAGTTACAACACCGAATGAGGACCGGCATTTGGCAGTTACTACCAAAAGGAACAGACGGAGCACAGCATCAGACCTGTCTCGTCAGCTCTCTTCAGCCACTGGTACGACCGTTTCAAGGCAGACCGTGTACAGACGCTTAGGGCAGATCAACATGTATGATTGTTTCGGGGCGCTATGGGAGCAGAGTTCGTGTTTATGAATGACAATGCCCGTCCTCACCTTGCAAACATCGTAAACGAATGCCTTCGATCGGAGGATATCACCCAGTATTCTCACCGGACTTGAATATCCAGTAGAGCATGGGTGGTACATGCTTTGACAACCACCTCCTACATGTCTACCAGAACTTCGGAGAGCATTGCCTGATGAGTGGTGTAACCAGATCGATAATTTGATACTCAGCATGCCTAGGCTTTGTACGAACTGTATTGCATCGCATACTATGTATTAACCATCATACCAACCATGTAATATTGGTTTTGTAAATATGATTTTTTTTTTTTTTTTTGTAATTTGCACTAGGGAGCAAAAAAATCGTAATTTTATTAATGATATCAAACATTTAGCATCGTTTTTGCTCTTCACCTTTTTTTTTTTTTAATAAATAGGCTTTAAAAATTAGTCACATTTGTTTTGTTTCTGATACTTTCTTTTCCCGAGCTTGCATTACCCTTAATTTATGGACATAAGTGTAGATTAGAATATTATTTACAAAATTAAATTTAATAGTGGTTAAATTTGATCTTGAAAAGTATGGGCTTCATACCATCCGTTATCCTTCAAACCATTTAATGTAATGTTGTATGCTTTAAAGGGTGTGGTAAAAGAGGAAGAGAAGCGTGGAAGGATGTTTTTTCCGAAATAAGAAAATGGCTTAATATTTGAAATTGAAATTTCCGATATGCAACATATAATAAAAGCTTGCAACTGGATACATAATTTAAATTAGAGCATTATAAAAGAGTGGCAGAAAAAAGGAGACAGAAAAGAAAATATAGCTATATAGCTAAAGTTCGTTTAGCTATATTAGAAGGAACAACACTAGGGCTAATTTGGGACGGACCTTGTAATTATGAACCGTGATCAAATGACGAGAATGACACTTGAGCTGACAACCCCCTCTCTAAACTTCCACACCACACCACCGGAAGGATGTTTTGCCTTGGGGGATTTAACGTGCACCAGACCCACTAACACGATGCTCCTTCTGTGGATTGGGGTCACGAACCTGAAAAACTCTGGTTCCCATTCCGAGACCTTTCCTCCAGGCCCCGGTGGCCCATCTAATGACATAAATAATTGGATTAACACATGCAATTATTTCCCTTTACTAAATATATAAACATTCTTAGGAATAAAAAAAACAACATCACACCCTTCAACAATACTTACCTAGTCATCAGTAGCAGTACTTACTAATATGTTACTTATAACCTAGTATCTACAAATTATTGAAGAATAGATATTACTGAAAAATTTGAATTAACTTATTTTTTAAAGTTCAAAATTTGAACTTAACAAACGTTTTCAAATGAATGCAGTAACTGATAAAGTATTCCAAAAAATAATGATATAGTTAGACAAAACATAATTATTTTCAGATCATTTTGGAAGAAGAATATATATCGTTTACAAAGAAAGAGTTTAAAAGTGGTTTTTCAAGAAGAATTTTCGCAACTTTCAATTTTCGTGACATCAGAAAAAAAAAACCCTCTCCTCTCCACGAATGTTGGAAAGTTTTTAGCAGTTGCTGAATCATGTCATAAAATATTTATATGCATGCATATTTTACGTTTGGACGATATTCGATCTTTGTTAGCCATATTCAGAACTTCTCTTTCATTTCAGATTAATGATTTAACTAGTTCTTGATTCATTTATTTTTAGTTTCGCAATTTTCAGCTGCATATTCTGCCGGTATGTTTGGATAAAGAAATTTTAACCATAGATACTCTTCAAGTCTTAAAAATGTGCCTTACTTTATATGATGAAAATGGAGATATATTTTTTTCTGCTTGATGGTTTAGTAAAATTCTCAATCAAAGGAAATAAAAAAACCATGGAATTGATAAAAATCAGAAAAAATAATATAATACTGGCAAATAAAAAAGCTGAGCTATTCTTCACATTAAAGGAAAAATTATTTTTTACTTAAAGAAGTGATTTAGATATATTAAGTGCACTTCAAAAAATTACTCTTCTTTTGAGACAATAAGAAAAAAAAAAAATATGATTCGTTACAGAAATAAAAAGTGCAAAAATCCTCGGCCTTTGAAGACATGTTCTTTTCATCAACAATAAAGTCCGACAGCATACGTACCGACCATGATAGATAAGGCTTTTCAAACATCATCTTTATTGGAAATATATCACCCGATACTTCTGTGACAGTAAGAATCACTTTTCAAGAAAGGTTACCATTCGTCAAAATTGATCTGGAGATAGATATATTTTGGCTACTGTGGAAAAAATTATTGACATATATGAAGCGCTTAGAAAATACTTACTTAAGACCAAATATTCGTAACCGATAAATGTATTGAATAAAAAAAAAAATTGAATGAAGGTCTCACTATATTCTATAGATCAACTGGTACCTTTGAAAAATTTATTTTAAGTTAATTTGTTTTTGAGAATTCATCTTTTATTTCACGATAGTAGAAATTAATTCATATTTTTTTCAGTTAGGAATAATTCGCAGATATTAATGTGTAATAATTTACGAAATTTTTTCAATTAATGAATCATTTTGCTGTTGAAGAATTCTTAATCATATAATTTCAATACTTTAATGGTCTGTTTCTTCTGTGCTATTTTTAATGTTCTATTTCTTTTTTTTAAGTTATTGCATTTAAATTAGATGTTGATAAAAAAATTATATTATTTTTGTATTAAACTAATAACAGAGTATTCAATTATTTGAATAAGCTGTAATTCATTGAATAGATTTATAAATATGGTTTATATTTTAAGCCAGGTGTCTGCTAAATATATTCATTATATATATCTTATGACAAAAGTGAGATTGTTAGTAAAGTTCAATTATTCATTTTTTTTCTGTTTGTTAAAATTTGAATTTTTACTGGGAAAAATAGAAAAAAAATAGCATTGTATTTATAGATTTTATTATTCTAAGTCTATAAATTCTTGTTCTAGGTGAGTATTCTATTTTATCATTGAGAATATTTTTCTTTCAGGAACACAATTTTTGAGCTTTTTTGATGATGAATTAGAATATATTTTTCAATACATTGTTGGAGTAAATTAATTACTTGTTGCGTAATTTAGAGAATAACAAGTATGGTTGGTCAGTAAGCTATTAATGTATTATCTTTCCTCTTTATAAATGGGAAATTTTGAAATATTGTCATATAGCTGCTTAAAAAATACTTTTCTTAAATACTGCGCATATAAGAATTTAGTAGACATTTTAAAGATACACAATGTATTTAGAATATGCAGAAAAAAATTAGTAAATTATTCTCTATACAATTTTCTGTACTGAATAAATAAATCATTTTTCAATGGTGATTGGAAGACTTAAATTTTGAACTAAATAATTGGGGATGGGTGCGAAAATTTAAAGCGTAAAATCTAATATTGAAATATATTAAATATGTTTAGGATTGTTTTCGATTATTACCATTACATAAAATAATACACAAATATCATTTTTAAATTGTTTTCAGAAGCGCCATTTTTTATGGATCATACTAATTAGCAAAATTTTGACCAATTCGATCTAAGCAAAACAAATTTCCAAATTTCTTCAGCAAACAACGGAAAAGAAAAAAAACACCGTAATTATTCCAAATGCTAAAAACTTAAGAAAGAAAACACAATACAAAAAAAAAAGAAAAAAAAAACGAATCTTTCCCAAAATACCTCTTTCTATATTTAAAGACACCACCTCTTCTTTTTTCTCCACAATGAATAATATTTGATAAGAACATCTGTGTGGCAGCTTTAGCTTATCAAAGATATCGCCTGCATTCTTGGAACAGAAGAGCTTATATTGGAAAGGGGGATTTCTGCCGCTGACGATGCACTCTTTGCGGTGTGGTTTCTTCCTCCCCTTGTCCCCAGAGAACTGGGGTATGTCTTCTTTTATTACTATTTTCCTTTTTCTTTTGGTATAGCTCTCCCCTCGTCAGTAGTCACTCAAGGGAATATTCGGCAGCTAAACTTTCAGCCCCTTACTTTTTCTCCTTTCCGAGAATATTTTTGTTTTTTGCTTCGATTTAATATTTTAGTGCAAACCTCTTTCCAGATCAGTTTCGAAACTTGAAAAACATGGAAAGAGAAAAGTTTTTAAAGATTAATCGAATATCTCTGTTCATTTCTTATTTTTTCTTCGTTTCAGTTGCTCATTTTTTAATGTGTAAATAAGATAAAAACGATTTTATTGACAAATGCGATAGTAGATTCGAGTCTTATTTTTTTCAAAAAGGATAATATTAGGCTTTTCCGTTGTTTTTGTATTCATCCGTATTATAAAAACTTAAAAGTTGTATTTGCATAAGATTTTTTTCTTTTATATCCATTTTTTAAAAAAAAATGTTTCTTTATGCCTCAAATTTCTGAATCAAACATAATTTGATAGCTTCCCAACAGAAACTGCTCATTGCGGTTGGTAAATTTTCAATGTGCTTATATGATGTGCTATTTTGATCGAAAATATTTTTCCTATTTCTGATCCATTCATAAATTTATGTTTATAATTTTTTCGATTCAAATCAAATTTCTTCTGTACTGCCTTAAAATTTTGTATATAAGCAGAAATAGTTTTGTTTTCGAAAGTATACAGATCTACCATTGCTAACTATCGCTTTTAGCATTAATCTCCTTTAAGTTACTGCTTTCAATCATATGCTCACTCTCGCTTTTGGCATTAATCTCTCCTGAGTGACTGCTTGCAATCATATTCTCACTCTCGCTTTTGGCATAAATCTCTCCTGCGTGACTGCTTGCAATCATATGCTCACTCTCGCTTTTGGCATAAATCTCTCCTGAGTGACTGCTTGCAATCATATTCTCACTCTCGCTTTTGGCATAAATCTCTCCTGAGTGACTGCTTGCAATCATATGCTCACTCTCGCTTTTGATACTAATATCATTTAAGTGACTGATAACAATCATATGCTCACTATAATTTCGACATTAATATCCTTTAAGTAACTGCTTACAATTATACATGACCTCAGGGGCAAAACGATTTTGTTCGATATTTACAATAATGAACAATATTTGTACTATTGTATAATACAACATTATACTATATAATAATATGATCCCAAATTTTCTGCAAGATTGTATAACTAGTTAAGCTGCCTTAACCCTTATTTGCTGAAATATTTTACCATCAATTTTTCAAATTTATTTTTTAAACATTAGTTAAATTTTAGCACAGAATAAACTCAGGAAGAAGAAAAAAAAAACTTTTTTAATTAATTAAATTAATAATAAAAATATTTTAATCTTATTTTTAGTTCACATCTACTGCTTTCTATTGGAAATACGTTCTTCGTGTTCTTTTAAATATTATTAAAAAAAAGAATCATATTGCGAAGATATCAGCCGGATTGAAACGGTACTTTAAAGCCCCGTCAGTAAAACGGTTAAAGGAATTTACAGAAAAAATGCTTATGTTGAGCATTTATAAAATGATCTGTACTTCTTATATATTTTATATATATCAAAACAATGATGATTTAGAACGGTCTGAAATGACAAGTAAATTATCTTTTCCTATGACGAGACTAAATATTGATGGCTCAAATTCTCAAAAAGTTTTTATTTATTTATTTATTTTTATTGAAGAGATTAACAATTAACAAAGCAAATAAAATCAAAAATTCCATTTATTAAAAAATGAATGATATTCCTAAATTTAGCGTAGGCATTTTATGTATTTCAGCATTTATTTTGATATAAATGGCTAAGTATAGAACTTAAAAGTATAAAAAAAATTATTAAAACCCATTGAATCAATTACCGTTTTAGATTAAATGCTAATAAAAGTAACTAAGGGGAGTAAAATTGATTAACATTTAAAAAATATATTCCACCGAAATATCTAATCTAAATTTATTCTTTGGAAATTGTTTTACATTCATTAGCTTCAGATGAACTTATTATTAAGGTGTACGTACACACTTGAAGATTTTTTTTTTAATTTTAACTTTAAAAATCCAGGTTTTTCACAGTAGGTTATTAATATATGTTTAAACTCATTTCAGTGAGGAAAACCCATATTACACTAATTATTAATTAATTAAATAATGTTTAATGAGCTAATTAGCCTATTTTTTGAAACATGATATCTTAAATTCTAATTTGTACAGACACACAATTCTAGTTGGAAATGATGCCTAATATTAGTCTTCATATTGTCTGCCGCAAACAAGTTATAAAAATGTATAGTTTTTTTAAACAATTTTTTCATCCGCGATGAATAGAAAAAGCGAGATTTTTTCTGTCATTTTAACTTTTAAATAGCTATTAAAAATTTATTTCTATAAATATAACTTCGATTGAGATACAAAACATTCGCTATTTCATACAGATTATTTTGATATATAAATAACGGTATTTGGTTAATTTCTTGTTGAGTTATGATTGTTTGAATGAAGCAACGTAGTGGAAAAATATCATTCTTCATAAAATGAGTTTTAAAAACACCGTAACTAGAGTTTTTAATGAAAGCACCTCAAGAAAAATAATTATAACTCTAGAAATATTTCGAATATTGACAACATCTTGGTATTGTTTGAAAGCTAAAGGATCAGCGAACATTATTAAGCAATAAAAAATATTCGATATTTTGAGCGATTTTCGAAGTTTCAAGGGTGTAGATAAACCTTAATGAAAAAGATATATATAACATTCGTTTCTTAATATAATTAATTTTTTATTAAAAGAGAAAGGTTTTGAGTATTATAAAATTGTTGCAAACTCTTTTTTCAAAATATCTAATATTTAACGTTTCAAATAATATATAAATATATTTATATGTTTTAATAAATAACACATCTGGGAAAAATAAATAAACTAGAAACAAGTCCTTCCTGTTTTGATTTATACAATATTCAATATAATATACTTTCCAAAAACATCTCATATGAATCTCGTTTTAATATACGAATCATAAAATAATTTTTTTCCTAAAATCCATTATCACGATAATGAGGAAAATTTTGATGTTTTAATAAAGATTCTAAAGTGTTTCTTTTTTCAATTTAGGAATCAGATTAATCCTTTTATAAACCCTCTTTAACCCTCTACGTAAAAGGGATTTAAATCAAAATATATAAAAAGTTTCTATTATATTAAAGTAATATCCATAAAAAAGAAAGAAATTGCAGCTTATATAATCCAATGAATACAAACAAAAAAGAAAACTTAAGGTAAACTGCATATTTTATTTACAGTTTAAACATTGCTTATGTGACGTAAAAGAAAAGAAAATTAAATGTTTGATCCAATCCATACAAAAAAAATGTAAATTCAGAAAGCATAAGCAATTTTAACTATGATTAAATCAGCTTCGTATAATATAAAAAAAGAACGGGACAAGTTCAATAACTTAGGTTCTGAGAAAATTACTCATATTTTTTTCAAAGTGGGAGTAGGGTCTTTAATTTTTATTTTATTTATTTAGTTATTGTTATGTATTATTATTATTATTATATTTTTTTGCATCATGAAAAATTTTGATTCTGAAGTTCATCAGTCATTTCAGTATAAAGAGACATTACATATATTAAGAAGGGTGTGTCTAAATAATAGACTGAATGAACAATTTTACGGTGCCATTATTTTATTCTTAACCAATAAGCTTGCTAATTCATTCGCAAATGAAATCAACTCATTTCAAGACAGATTTTTTTTATATACAGCTGTGCCTTCTACTGAAGCGAGGAGGAAAAAAATGGAGTCAGAAGAGAAAAAAAAATATTATAAATTGAATTGGAACTTTCCACTCAAGCAAAAAATAAGCAATTTAGAAGAAAGTTTTCATTTCGCTTTCTCGTCTGCCCCGTCAAAGCGGAAGTCCTCCTTTCACACACACCGGATGTTTTCTGGTGACTGGTCACTCGAAAGTTAAGTATTGCGTGAAACGCATCGGCAAAAAAAATCGATATTGGCAGAGATAAAAAATGGTAAAGTTAATAAAGCGTTGTAAACAGGTAAAAAAACGGAGGCCAAAAAACTCGGCATGTCTGTTTCAGAAAATTATGTCAAGAGCATAAGTTGTTTCAATACGATTGCTCTTTTATACGGAATGAGTTGTTCTGCTAAGCGTTAGAACTCATCAATGGAATATTTTTTTCTTCCCTAAATTTGACATGATTCTGACATCTGCAGATATAATTTGTACAATAAATAAAAATATTAAGTAAATTTTGTAGTTGAAATATTAAGTAAACTCTATAAAAATTTTGGGCAGTGACGACTCTAATTCCAACATCTGATCCAGGTATGAAATCCGATTTTAATGGAACACATCAATTGAATAATTTTTCTTCCCTAATTCTAAGACATTTTTGACATTTGCAGATAAATGTTGTACAGAACATAAAAATATAAGATATACAAAGCTGATCTACACCTCTTTTCTCTATATTTATTCATTAAGCGTTTTACACAACATATTTCATTTGCAGATTTTGTATTTGAAATATTAAATAAATTCTAAATCAATTTTGGGAGCGAATATTTTGTGGTAACATCTTATCCAGGTATTAATGAAGATGTGACTTTACTGTTTCTGCGGTTTCATAGCCATGGGTCATAGGGCCTAAAGTCATAGGTCCGACCTTCTTTACTGTTTGATTACCTGCAAAAATCCTGGTCAAATAAACAAATAGAATGTTCCTAACTTATTTTATTTTATTTTTAGGTAGATTCCTAAAGGAAAACTACCTATTGCAATAGTTCTCATGACAATACTTACGGAAGATTTCTTCAATGCTTCTTCGATTATGGTCTCTAGAATCCAAAACTACCCTTCGTACAAAATTTTATACACACACACACACACACACAGAGAGAGAGAGAGAGAGAGAGAGAGAGATTGCAAATGACATTTTTAAAAAATTTCACATGCATCTTAACAGTTCAGAAGCAGTGAAATCAACATCCTAAGAAATACTTTGATTTCCTACATTTTTTTACTCGGAGAAACTAAAAAATTGAATAAAAGAAACTTAGCAAACTTAGATGAGCATGTAAAACTTAATTAAAATTAAACTCACTACATCACGAAATTGATGAATACATTAATATCTTCATAAATAAGTGACAAGAGAATAAAACAAAAATCCCCAATTACATAAATTAAAATAGAAATTATTTTAAACAATTATATGAATTAATAAATTGCCATAATATACTATCCATCTTTTTGTAAGTACTAAATTTCTAAAAGCAAAAACTACGGATCATAGACAACATTTTATTGTCTACTTTATTCTCAAATTTTTTCCTGGTTCATTAACAGAAAATTGCTCGATGAGAAAAAAAAATAAAAAACAAGGTCACCATCAAGTTTATTAGTTTCATTATTCAGATGTTGAATATTAGTTTACTGGCTCAAAGTCCTTGTTCCTTAAATAAGGTTAATTGACTTTTAAAAGCCAATTAACCTTATTGCCAGGAGAAAAGCAAGTCTATTTTTCATTACAATCTATTTGTAAGCTGATGATTTGATGAATAAATTAGTGAAGGGGTAAGATGATTTGAGACTAATCTGTAACAGAAAATAATTATTTTTTATGATTAAGATATTTAAATATTTTATAGTACAAAGTATTTACTTTTATAATTTAGTGCATTTTGCAATATGTTGGTTTATTTTTTATTGAGGAATGGCGCTAAAGTAGAAAAGGGAAAATGTATTGGCTTTGTAAATTAATCGAAGTGATTGTTTTTTGTATATCTCCGACTAAAAAGAAGGGTGGAAAAGGGATAAAAATGAATTACAAAACATCTGGTTACTGTGCCAAATCTGATTATCGACTTTGTAAATTAATCGAAGGGATTGTTTGTTGACTAAAAAGAAGTGTGCAAACGGGATCAAAATTAATTATAGAACATCCGGTTACTGTGCCAAATCTGATTGTCGACTTTGTAAATTAATCGAAGTGATTGTTTTTTGTACATCTCTGACTAAAAAGAAATGTGAAAAAAGGATTAAAATAAATAATAGAGCATCTGGTTATTGTGAAAAACTGTGATATACTAACAAATCTTAATTTAATTTGATTTATTTAATGTTTGAAAAGTTATTAATTTTTTATTTCTTTGTTTATTTAATTATTCTTTTAAATTTTATCTTATCAGTGACTGCATAGAAAATTCAGTTATTTATGTAATCAAACACATTAGATTTCTTTTCATTTCTCTATTCTTGTTCAATTTAAAAAAAAATCCAATTTTGGTTCTTATCACTTTATATTCATTTTCAATTAATTTCTTACATTTTTTTAGCTTTGTAACATATTTTTAGGTTTATTTCTTTGTTACAAATATCTAAGGTAAGAGACAAAAATACTTGAAATTAATTTAATTACTATTTTTTTTTATTTATTTGCTTTTCTATTCTTCACTTCTAAGAGAACATTGCAGAGATAATATTTATGAAATGCTTTAAGCCGAAAAGAATTAATATGATAAATTTATATTATAATTATATGCTTTAACTTCATTGTATTTTTTAATTTAGCTAAATTTTTCACATAACATAATAATATTTACTTGATGACAACTAATATTATTACTAATGGAATGCTTATCGCTATACTAAAACTTAAAATACAAGACATCAACGAAAATGAAGATTAAATAAAGATGATGATATTTCATACCATAACCTTCACTACCGAACTAAATAAAAAAATATATAAAATTGGACAAAAAACATTTTGTTCATGTAATAATTATTTATGAAATTTCTTTATCACTATTACAATATTTCCAGTTTTTTATCTCCTTAAATTACATGTATAAGCCTAAAGAAGGAAAAAAAATGTCCAACAGTATAGAAATAATTATTTTAAATCATCATACAAAACTTTAATTTTACGCCAAATTACGTTTAGAATCAAACATTAGATGACACATAATAATAAAATGGAGATTCTTAAATAGGTTCAATTCCTTCTCGTTGTTCATTAAAACTAAATCGTTTGCTGTGAAAAAAAAAACTATTGCTAGGTTTATTAGATTTATTACTCGGAGCCTGAAAATGAGTGTACTATCTTAGCATTCTTGCCTCGTAAATGAGGGTAATTTGCTTTCAAGAAGCAATTATTGGGAATTACTCAGAAAAAAAAGTAAATCTGGGTTTTCTTTACTGCAATTATGTGCAAGCGAACAATCTGACAAGTAAATTAGAGAAGAAAAGGAAATGCTGAATGTTACTTCTTTGCGATACTTTTTCTAGTTAGATTTTTTTTTTAAAAAGAAAATGTTTAGAGTCCAATTTCAAGACGATAAGGAATGGCAACATTTATAGAATACGGTATTTATAAAAAAAAGTTTAGTAACGAAATTAAAAAGTTTTATAAGAAAATTTGCAATCGTTAAAAATATAAAATACCGAAATGGAAAGAAAAAAAATATTGTATAATTTGCAATATGTTGAGATTTTCTTTGTATAAAAATCGTCACTCCAAGGATTACATGGAGCACACGACGACTAAATTTTTTTAATATTAGAGGACTACATTAAAGAGTCGATTTTTTTTTTGAGTAATCACGAGTTTTTTTAAAAAAAAAGTTAATATTTTTAATGTTTGAACAGGTTTGTTTATAAAACTATTATAATTTGGTTTTTCCTAACTATTTTGCATTTCCTAGCTATGTTGCGTCTCAGTTACTATTTTCCCAATCTATGATATATATATATATATATATATATATATATATATATATATATATATTACGATAAACCTCATAAATTAAAATCTAATGCATATTTTTTGTTTCATTTTTGTATAATGTCTCAATATGTTCTGCAGTTCTTGAATTAAGGAATAAGTAAGCCAGTCATACAGAAATATTTTATAATTGCTTTAGTGCTTCACAAAGTGAAAAAAAAATTGAAATTTCATGTTATTTATCAATGTAACCCCAATATTTAAAGTATGGATAGAAATATTTTTAGTTCGTGAACTAGATAATATATTTCTTAAGCTTTCTACAAAAGTTTAGGCAAATCATTTGATAAACCTTTAAACTAGAAAATTTTTGCTTTATACCTATTTTTAGACAAAAAAACCCCATTTTCCACTTTTTAATTTTTTTTTTGCCGTTTCACTGGTATATTTTGGTTTTATAGATATTTTTCTATTATATAAATATAACGATTTTGAAAAATGTTTGAAAAAAATGCATCCCGAACGTCGACACATATTTAATAAATTTTGATAGAAAAAGTGTATTGCTTTCATCTAAGCTCATTAAAATTGAGTATACTTTTTTCCAAGCAGAATCCAAAGTGTGTGCTTTTTTTTGTACTTGCAGGGAAAATATTTAACCCGCTCACAAGCAATCACATTTTATGGCATATATTTATTATTTAAAATAAGGTGTTCCTTACCTGCAACAATTCTTTTAAAAATAGTTAAAGAAATATATAAGACAAAAAATTATTTTAAAAATAATACGGTGAAAGTAATAATTGATTAACAAAAATAAATACACGATAAAGCAAGATTAACATCAAGATTGGGAATTAAAAAAAATGATTATCCCAAAATATTTTCATCAGAACTTAATGGCATAAGGGGTACAGATTGTAAGAGCCGGAAGTAAAAGTATTGTCGAATGACAGAACATTGTTCACAACAGCGATCGTTTTGTAGATATGTTTTATTGATATTCAGATGTATATCGGCTGCTTTTTTTATTCAGTTTACTATTTTATAAAGCACTGATCATTCGACCCTTTGGAGAAGAAAAACGAGGCCTAAAATTAATTTTCTTTTAGTTTATTTAACAATATTAAACTTCATTTAATATTCCAAGTAAAAAAATAAAAATAAATGTAAAGCTAATATATAAATATACATCTTTACGTACAAATCAATAGAAAAATAATTAATAATTACAGTGGTGGCCAAAAGTGTGGACATTTTTTGAAAGTTTCATGTTTTTCAACTTTGCGTGCTTGTAGAATATATTAATTTTCATTTAAATACAAATGTTTATATATAAAATTGAAGGTAATTTAATGTAGAATGTAATAACAAAAACAGTATTACAATATCTTCATTACAAAAAAAGTTATAATAATATAACAAAAAAAGTTATAAAATTTTAGTTATATCTATCCTAGATTTGCATTTTTTTAATGTGATACTTACACAATCAATACTTATTAGGATAACCCTTATTTTTTAAGACAGTTTCACAGCGTCTTTTCGAGTGTTTGAAGTTCATCTTTCGTAATCGCATGGTGCCAAGAATCAATTATAGATTCAATAAGTTGTCTTTTATTGGCTGGACGTTTTTTTCGTACAAGAATTTTCAAACGTCGCCACAAATTTTCAATTGGGTTGAGATCAGGGCTGTTTCCTGGCCATGGTAATACATCTATGCCTTTATTTTGAAACCATGCTTTGCATACTTTTGCTGTGTGCATGGAGTTGAATCCTGCTGAAAAATAAATGGTGCTTTGTTGGAGAAGAAATCCCTGATGGAAGGTATCAATTTTGGTTCCAGGACAGTTTCGTTGTATTTTTTGGCATTCAGGATGCCATCAATCACTTGAATTTGGCCCACACCATCTGCAGACATACATGCCCAAATCACGGCATTTGTTGTTGCTTTCAATGCAATCAGGATTAAGCGTTTCACCTACTCTACCATCTGCCTATTTTCTTCCATCACTACCAAAGAGCAATATTTTAGTCTCATCGCTCCAGATTACTTGCTTCCATTGATTGTCTGACCATTTAATGTGTTCTTTTGCCCACTCAACTCGTTTTTCGCGTTGCTTTTGATTTAAATATGGTTTTTTCCTTGGAATTCTAGCTTGTAGCCCAAATCCTGATAACCTTCTTATTGTTCTTGAACTTACTGCAATACACGCTGCATTCATTTCACATCTAATGGCTTCTGATGAAATTTTTCTATCTTGAAGGTATAGCCGTTTAATTTTCCTATCTGCAGTAGCACTTGTGCATTTTTTTCGGCCTAATTTGGTCTTATTTTCCACTGATTTCGTTTTTTCATAACGTAAACAGAACTTTCGTACACCAGAACAAATCACTTAGCCAGAAACTTGTCTAGCAATTTCAGCATAAGAGAGGCCATTTTCTCTCAATATGACAATTAGGCTTCTTTTTGTCGATGTCCAATCAGTTCTTCTTGTTGGTGATATTGTTTAAAATTAGTTTAATTAAAAAAAAGATTTAAAATATTCAAAAATAGCAATATTCTATTTAATTGTACCAGTATGCATCATTTCGCAAAATATATCCACAACAATAACTCTTTTACCATGCAAATAACCTAAACTATAGTTACACACATTTGATGGATCCTCAGAACAGTGTTTGTGATTGGCTAGTACGCTTTTATTACAAAACACGCCTTTATTCAAAACGATTTGTGTTTGTTTTTTCTACTAAAAGGAGCGTAACTTTTTTTATAATACAGATATTGTAATACTGTTTTTGTTATTAAATGTTACATTAAATTACCTTCAATTTAATAAATAAACATTTGTATTTAAGTGAAAATTAATATATTCTACAAGCACGCAAACTTTAAAAACATGAAACTTTCAAAAACTTCCACACCTTTGGCCACCACTGTAAATATAAAACAAGTGAAAAGTAATTTAAGGAATTATGAATTAGGAAATAAAACAAAGTAATGCAAAGCAAATTAATTGTTATTAGGTATAAATTTTAAAAGACTACATTATTTATAAGTGTGAAGGAGTATTATTTATATTTATCGTGTGATCAAAATCTTTATGAGATATGCAGGAAGGCAGCATTGATATATATAAAATGAAATCAGTGTAACTTTTCAATCTTTTTTTGAAATTACAAGACTTTTTTGGTAGCCCCATTCGTAAAAGCACCTAAAATTATTTCTTTCATTTTCAGATTTTCACTAACGTACAATTGTACAAGCTAACAGTTTTGTCGATTACCCTTAATCGCATAATCCTTAAAAGCACAATTATGCTCGGCTAAACATATGACTTAATCTTTAGTTTGATAAAATATATTTTATAAATTACTCTCTACTTTTGGCAGTATTTTCAAAATTGCATTTTGTGCCATTTAATTAATTGTAATCAAACCAAAATCGTCCTAAAATAATCAGAACTTCTGTCACTCCAAGAAGATAAAGGAATTTCAAGTAGGTCTGCGTTTTGGCTGCAAATGTTATCAGGTAACTGTTTTAATGAATCCATAAAAAAATATTTCTAACTTAATTTTGTAACTTCTGGATATATCATGATTCGATAGATATTTTTTGCGAAACAGTGAATTCTATTTTTTATTTAATATTATTAATGTTTGAACAAATTTCTTTATAAAAACTTCGGAATATTGTACCTTAATCCACGTTTTGGGAAGCAACACTCATTTTTATATTTCATTTACATACGTTTTAATGCTATTTCACAACTTAAGATGATATTTTCTCAAATTTAGAATATAATAGAACATTCTTACTAAAATTTTCATAAATTAAAATCTAGAGAATTTTTATTGTTAAAATTTGGTATGATAATTCCTCAATATGTTCTGCAGTTCCTGAATTAAAGAATACGTAATATATTTGTTTAGATATATTTTATGGTTGTTTTAGTGCTTCGCAATGTTAACAAAATGGAAACTTTCGTGTTATTTATTAGTCTAACCCAAATATTTAAAGAATGAATAGAATTATAGCTTAATTTTTAACTCTAGAACTAAATAATAAGGCATGAAAGACCTTAAAAAGCATTAAAGCATTTAGACTTTAAGCATTTTACGAAATTTTAAGGAAAACTTTTGATAAATCTTTAAAGTAGAATATTTTTTCTTTATAAAACATTTTAGCCAAAAAAATGCATTTTTTCCAACTTTAAAATTACTTTTGGCACTAAAGTGATATATTTAGTTTCATAGATGATTTTTTCATCAGTTTTATGCAAATATTTAAAAATATAACAATTTTCGAACTTTTTTTTTCAAAATATTCAACTTGAAAGTAGTCACATACGAGTACTATAACAAAAGAATGATAATATTTTAATGGCTTCTCAAAGTAAATTTTTGCCAGAAAAAGGAAGAAAATGCTTCATATAAGGTGGCTATATCAGATAAAAGTTTAAAGAGCAGTTAAAATGGACAAGGAAGACCGTTTCCTTTACTTTTCTTGTTAATAGATGTCGATACTCCTGTGTTTACAAAAAACCAGTGGGAAAAGTTTCTTTCAGTTCATGAATTTATTATAAATATTGTCATTCAATTCTAAATAAGTATTTCAATTAATTTATAATTTTTCCGCTTCAATTTCATCTGAATTAACTAATTGGTGAAAGAATTTATAATTCCGGTTAAAAATAAAAAAGTAAAAAAAAAAAATTTCAAGATGTATTGCACTTGCTTTACGTATTCTTATTTTCTCGTATGCATAATATAGAGAAAGCAGAATAATCGTCAAACAATTCGAACTCGAGACTTTGACGAAGCTTCACGCTTTAGATCTCCCTGAGTTCGAAATATATATCGTGACCAAGAAAACTCATAAACGATTTGATCTTGATGTTTCAAATTTGGTATACAGTCTTTACACCAAATTTGGAAATGTCTCACAAATTTTGAACAAATTGCGGTAAAAGGAAGTTTATCTGTCCATGTATTCGAATATAATTTAACGCGATAACTGCATAAGGAAGAGAGCTAGATAGATAAGATTCGGTATACAGATTTAACATCTATAGACTAGACACCTACCGAATTTTAAGCTGAATCCAACAACAGATTGACTGTCTGCTTGTATATACTTTCAGAAATAAATAAATGCGATAATTCAAAAACGCAATGCCTTAAATATATCAAATCTGGTTTGAAAATGTGTGACTGTAAGTTTAATTGTGTGCTCCATTTTTGTTTCAATCGGCTGAGAAAAACGTATCTAAAACACAAAATCGATTATTTGATATTATTAACTCATAACAGGGATTAATACCAAATAACTAGCAAAGTATCACCGAAGTATTCAAAGCAAAGTATCACCCGAAAGATTCAACAAAAATGTTAAATTTACGCCAAAAGTTAAGATTTCGTAACTACTGTACACCAGTGTCCTGTTCGGCGTTTTCAGGCATGGCAAATGTGTTAGAGAGCATGCAAGAAAGTTTTGCAGGGACTTCTCCCAAGCTCCCTCCTTTCTCCCAATTCATTTTTCACTCTGAATAATATTTGATTGGATTGTCTCTGTTGCACCAGCTCCAATTTATTAAAGTTAACGTCCCAATTTCTGAAGCATCAGAGCTTAAATTAAAAAGGCTCATTTTCTTTGCTGACGATGCACTTATTGTGGTGTGGTTTATAAATCTTTGCTCCTATGGGATGCGGTGGTGCTTGTTTTTTCTCTTATACCTCTCTTTCCTGAACATCTTCTCCTGGGAATGTTCCTTCTTCAAGACATGTTCCCCAACGATTTAATATTTTACTGAATCGATCTTTTGATACCATTGCTTTCATTTTGTAAAAACACGGAGTGATGTATTTTAATGGAATATACTTGTAGAATGTTTTTCTAGTGGCTATTTTTATTCTGTGTATAACAAAAAAAAATAATGGAGACACATTAAGTTTATTGGAGAAACTAAGAAGGGTAAAAAGATTCTTTTTTTTTTCAAGCACTCCAAAAACGTCATAAAAAGTACTTCTCGATTAATCATTTTATGTTAAAGTACGCTTCTTTTTCGTGGTAGCTCTAAGATTTCTGATTTGGAGTTTTGAAAATTTTTTTAAGCTTCTGTATATAAGATCATGATATGTTATGATTTTTATGTTAATTATATTATGAATGATATGAAGGTTATGAACGATATGTAAATTATATGCTAATTTAAAAGCAAAATTTTATTCAATTTGACTCGTAAAATAAATAATTAATATATTTTTCACTGCTGAAAATATACTAAATGTTTCTAACTACAAGTTTCTATAAGTTGCAGAGAAGTATAAAAATGTATAGCACAAATGCATCTAAACTTAAGAAATGTATTTTGAATTAATTTAGAATTATGATGTTGGTGTCATACATTTAACTTGATCCTTATTACGAACACATTTATAAGAAATAATAAGTGCACTTACGGGCAATAACAGATATTTCGTATCGAACAAAATCTTTTATATGAAAATATCAGAACTCGCAGCTTTACATATTGTGGAACGATAATAGATTCAGCTCAGTTATATTAACATTGCATTTTAAAGCAATTCTGGGGACGGACTTCGTGATTCTGAACTGTTTTCAGATAACGAAGACGACATCTGAGATGGTACCTCCCATCTCGAAGTTTCGACATCACACCCAAAGGTTGACATTTGACCCTGGCGAATTTAATGTGCATTATCACCGCTAACACGATATTCCCTCTGTGGAAGCGGGTGTCGAACCTGAAAACGTATGGCTTCAAAACCGAGACGTTGGCAGCAGACCATAACGGCTTGGGAGCATTAATTGAATGAAATCTTAAAATACAAGAAAAACAAAAGTAATGTTGAACTGTTTATCTGCTTGATCTTATCAATGATACAACAACAAAGCACTTAAAACCAATATAACATGTCATTTTTCTGCAATGACAATAGTGAGGATAAGAATTAATAGGATTAGGATAAGAACTAATTATTAAATACATTAGTTAGGATAAGGGAAAAAAGCATTCAAATATTGATATTTAGGAAGTTAAATTCTAAAATACAATAAATTTATTTTTTAAAATCATTCGCAAGTATCATCATTCCACAATAAAAATATCAGTGATTGAATAGAATATCGGACTTGGAGTAAACATATCTTTTGAACATTACAGATCGCATGGGTGAAAACGGCTCAACTTCTTCGTAACATATAGAAGCGAAGACATAAAAAAAAATCGAAAAACACATCTCTTTTTGAACGTCTATATTGCTTAAAAATTTTCATATTATCGTCACTTTGAATTCGGTGTGATAGGAACATTATGCGCAATTAGGGATAGATTATTTTTATTTTTTTCATTTTCTTGTATACTTAATATAGAGAAAGTAAGGTAATCGTCAAAAAGAAAAAAAAACGAACTCGAGATTTTGACGAGTTTCCACGTTTTAGAAATCTCCGCATTTTTGGAATATGTTTGTCTGTTTGTGATAAAGATAGCTTAAAAACCGACTTAGGTTTGACGGGTGAAATTGGGTAAATGATTTTTAATCAAATTTGCTAATTTCTATCAAATTTTGTGTAAAATCTATTTAGGGGAAATTTATCTGTTAGGCTGCTCGAACATAATTTAGCACGATAGTTATAAAACGAAAAGAATTAGATGGAAGAGACAAATAAAATTTGGTGCACAGATTTAACTTCTATAGAGTAGAAACTAATCAATTTTTGAACCAAATCTAACTGTGGGTTTACTGTCTTTCAGTCTGTACTACCAGAAACGAGTAAACATGGACAACGAATGGTATGGGATTTTGTGACTACAAATGCTATTTTGTGCCAATTTTTTTCAGTCTTTATTTTTACATGTTTAAAATAAAAATTGGAATTTTTGATACAACCAACTGATGTTAAGGATTAAATCCAAAACTCTCGACAAGGATCAGATGATCCATTCAGTAAAAAAGTTAAATTCACGTCTACAGTTAATATTTTCAAATTATTGTTCGCCATTGCCATGTAAGGGGTTCCCAGCATGCCAATTTTATTAAAGATTATGCCAGAAAGTGTGGGATAGACTACTCCCATGTGTTTCAAGATACTTCAGTATTTTTTAATTCTTGGAATTTTATAAGGAAAAACTTATATGATTATAACCTATGTGACTTCGTTTCCGTTCACCTTAAAATACTGCGATAATTTCTTGGTAAGGTTTACTTCTTTTTCAGTTTCTGCCCACTCAAGAATTACACCAGAAAACATAATATCATCTCTGAAATTTTTTGGTTGCAATTTCAACAATTTGAAGAATTCTTCTTTCATTTCTCTTCCCTTTTTCTTTCCCCTTTCCCAACCATTCATTATTTCAGTAAAATTGTGCATTAAAATCAAAAATACAATCAATAATATGAAATATATATTAAACAGTATATAATATTTCAATATATTTTCCAAAGTTTGTTATATTGTACAATGTCTTAAAATTAATGTAGCAATATTATAAATATGTACTTTTATCAGTTTCAACTTACTTCAGAGAAACAATTCTGAAGAATTCAGAACTGCTTCATTTTTAATATTGTATAACAGAAGAGTTCCGAAATAATATTTGTTGTTTAATTATGAGTTTAAATCCATTCTAAAGATTTAATATTATAACAATATTTCTTCAAATATTCTGCAATTTACTGTAATCACCAAATTTATATCCTAATCAGTAGAATCTAATTTAATTTTAAGAAAATTAAAGAGACAAATGTCTATGTCTTAACAATTTATTATCAAACCCAGGCATGTATTTAAATTATTTTATCTGCTTTGCTTAAATTTTCTTTTCTTTTCTGTCATCGTAAGACATTTCATTTAAGTAAAAAAATTGTAAAAGAAACAAGAGAGCTCTGATTCATGTAAGTTTAACCTTTTCATTTTTTCCCTACCCGCATATATTTACGCCATTTTGTCCTCGATCAGATTTTTTGCGCTACCTTTCTCGTAGAAGATTGTATTTTCACCGTCTCACGTATGTTTCTTCCCAAATGCTCTTTGCTTGAATAAGTTAGTTTTCTTCAGATTGAAATACAGTGATTCTCTCCTCGAAGTTAATAAAAGTAATCCAATTTCAAAAGCTGTTTCAACACCTACTTGACATTCAAATTGATTGATTCTAGATTCTAGAGTTTCATTTGATTCTGGAATTCTTTACACTTGGGCCTTTGATAACATAAACAGAATCGTTTCAAACGAAGTAGATGAACAGGAAAGCACTACATATGCAAATTCTCTGCTGGAGAATCTGCATTATAGCGTAAAATTGTAAACGAATTTAAACGTGGATGCAATTTCTGTCTAAGATTCAAATATGCATCGCCAAAAGAGCTCTAACTCTATGAAGTGGATGCTCGATTCATTTTATCTTAATTTAGCCTACATTAACGTCATTCTAAAATTATCTCTTATTTCCTAATACTATTCCAACTTTTCATTTAATTAATTCTACACGCGCTCTGTAAAGCTGCTGGTCTCAGCTTGTTCTCACACTCCGAGTGAAGGGATAAAAATCCTTAATGCTTACAATATTCTTTTAAAGACACTTGAGATTCCCTTTCCTAAATCAACACTTGACAAAGAAATCCCTAATAAAATCTCATAGTGAAATCACTGATGGAAAAAAAATGTTACTATCTGCTCTTATATCGCAATGTAGACTGATGTATTGACACATCGTTTATTCTCTGTTATGTATGTTATGACAATGATGCCTCCTGTAATTAAATAAATATCAAAAATATCCAGAGTTTATATATATATATATATATATATATATATACATAAAAATTTATTACGTTTTAGATTATTTTAAATAGAAAGTTATTTTAACATATTTGAACTTCTCTAATGGTAATTTTTTTCAATGTCTATACTTAATGATTTTCACTAAAATGTTGTTTAATCTAAATGGCACTTCAGAAAAAATAGTTTTAATAACTTTAAAAGTAAAAGGACATCCATTCATTATTATCTCAGAAAATATTCAGCAAACCGAGTAAATGTCGAAGGAAAATTTGTACGTATACTTTTGGAATATTTTGTTTATTTATGGAATTTTGGAGGAAAAAAAAGAATGTTCCATACAAATATCACTCCAAATAAATATTTTTTTTTAAATTCATTTCTATTAATTCAAATTTTTTTCAGCTAATATTTTTTAGAGACATAAATACAGAACAACTGAAATTATAATTTGTAGTCAAAATAATTCGAAAAGTCATAATGTTAAAAGAGAAGAATCATAGCGGAATAGCAAACAAACTAGTGAAAAGTGGTTAATATTTTTGAATAGTTTGTTTCCAGTTGTACTTCATTTAGGATTTAAAAATATCAGTTATCGACATTTTAATCGAATTGAATTTAATATACTTAATTTAATAAAAAAATAATTTAAGAGTCTTACAGTTATCTATATTTGCCCTTATCAATATCTGTATTACCATAGATGCATTGAAAATGTTAGTAGTTTTCCATGGACAAGTAAGTTTACTTTTATTTTCTTTGGAAAACTGCACTACGCTTTTGTCAAAAACTTTTTATTTACCTTTTTTCACATCTCTTCTAAAAACAAATGCTAATGAAGCGCAGCCATTCATTTACATCTTTTTTTTAGCATTCTGGGAACCCTGCTGGGAAACACAGATCTCCCATTTCTCACTTTTTTAATTTGAATCTACATAATAAATGCTCCGGGGTATGAAACAGTCTTCTTTTCTTTGAAGATTAATAATAAATAATAAATCAAATAATAAATCAAAACATCGAAATCTTTTCTCTCCATAATAATTTGAAGCGAAATACATTTTTGTTGCGATGGTATAAGTGGTGTTTTCGACGCGCACAGCTAGTATATTCATATCTGAGTTGAAAACAATAGCTCTTGATTAATCCTTTACACTGCAGAGCAGTGATTTTTAATGAAGTATGCAAATCAAGCTTTCATCTAACGAGGTCCTAATGCGTTGCCGGTAGTTTATTGATAATGAATTGAAATTATTTTTCTAATTAAGGAAAATAAACACAGTTCAGTTATCAAAGTACCCTTGAAAATATATATTCCACATTGGATTTTTTTTTTTTTTTTTTTTTTTTAGAAATTTGCAATCAACAAATTGAAATGTAATGAGGATAATAACTGAATTAGAATGCTTGAAATAAAATAAATGATTTTTATGATCGAAAATTTATAAAATTAATAATTTCATATTAAAAAGCTATGTATTCAAATATGCATATATATTGTTACAAACTTGTAATTTGCTTCCCATCACGGCTAGTATCACCGTAAGAAAGACAGTTGTAAGATCTGAGCTGAGCGGCTGCCACGTCATTGACCTGAGAGCTTGGCGACCATTTGGCGACTTGGCGGTGAATTTGGCGAGTTTGGAGATTAAATGGATACTACTGGAAAGTTCGAGAACTTTCACGACCTATCCACTAAGACCCGAGATACAGCCAGGTACGCCCTGATTGGTCTGAAGATTCTAGCCCCGCCTCCCGGAACTATAAAAGATGGGCAATCTGAAGCTGGAGGAGAAGTCGTGATATCACTCTAAAGTTAACCATTTTTAGATTTACGGATGGTGGGGCCTGCGGCCCCAATGAGCCGTAATCCCTCTCAACAAAGAAAGAGGAGAAGTCGTGTGGATAGTGGAAGGAGTGTGTGGATCGTCAAAAGTTGTGTGTGTGAGAGAGGAGTCGGAGTCGCCGACAAATAAGAGAAATTAGAGGATGAGACAGCAAACAAAGCTGCTGAACTAAGGAACTATTAGAGATTAAATGCGCTGCGTCATTAAGATTAATTGAAGGTATTTGTAGTAGAAAAATTTTTCGTAACAATATAAAGCTATGTATGTAAGCCATCCTTATCTATACATTCATGATTTAAAGTTAAAAATAATGGAAATTTTCACGAGCACAAAAACAGATTTCTAAACTATTTTTCATTTTCATGCAGTCACACTCAGATACCTTTATGCTGCAACTGAGTGTGAATGCGTGAATATTAACAAAGTTTACATCATGAATATTAGCATAACATGAATTTGCATCATGAATATCAACAAAACATTAGTTACATCATGAATACTAACATAACCTTAGTTTACATCATGAATATCAACATAACATTAGTTTACTTCAAGGATATTAACATAAATTAGTTTACATCATGAATATTAACATTAGCTTACATCATGAATATTAACATAAAATTAGTTTGCATCATCAATATTAACATTAGTTTACTTCATGGATATTAACATAACATTAGTTTGCATCACATGAATATTAACATTAGTTTAGATCATGAATACTAACATCATGCTTCTTTACTGATTTAGTGTACTTTAAAACCCCATATAATAATAAAAAACTCAACCTACTATGAAAGATAGTTTTCTTCAATGTAAAGAGAATAAAGCTGTAAAATAGGTAGCATCCAAAATGGTATTCCTGCTTTGCGTAACGTCCGGGTTGAATCGCGGCGACAATATTCTGGAGGGAAATAAGATTGAACCTTAAGTCTTAATATACTAGGGGAGTTTAAAAAATAAGTTACACTCAAACAATTAGGTCATAAATATTTATTGACAAGTACGCTACAATGTGATATGACACACATACTAGCACACTATTTCTCTACATAAGTACTAATAGTTCGATGCCCTGATTATAAAAAATCGCTGCTTGATCCTGGAGCCAGCTTAGAACAGCTGCCTGAACCTGTTCATCGTTGGGAAATTGGTTTTCATCCAAGTTTTCTTTGAGCTTGCCGAATACGTGAAAGTGACAAGACAATCGGGGATGAACGATAGATACTGCCAGATCTTCCATCCAAAACTGAGAAGCAAACTCTGTGTTGAGCTTGCCTTGTGTGGTCTTGCATTGTCGTGCAAGAGGACAATTTCTTTGCTTAACTTTCCACGTCTCTTGTTTTTCACAGCTTTGCGCAAATCTCTTAGCGTTTCGTAGTACGACAACATTAATGGTCGTGCCCTTCCGCATAAACTAGGTATAGACAACTCCTTTTCAATCGAAAAAACAGTAGCCTTGACTTTACCCATCGATGTGGGAACTTTGGATTTTATTCCCACAGGCGATGGTGTGTGTATCCATCCCATTAATGCTTGCTTCGTTTCTTGGGTGAAGTGATGCACCCATGTCTTATCGCCTGTAATGTTACGACTACCTTCCATTACGATTACCATTACCTTCCTCAAAATAACGTTGAAGGAAATCCAGGAAAGCACAAACCTTGGTACCTTTGTGTTCGGTACTCAAAGAACAAGGAACCCATCGTGAACACAATTTGCGATAAATCAGTTGGTGACGGACAACGGAATGTGAGCTGCCATCGGATATTTCCAAGTCCTGTGCAATGTGTGCGATTGCTTAGAATAATGTCTTCTAGCCGATACGCCAGGTCTCATGTGCTTACCAGACGGAAGCACATTAGTCATTGTTGACTTTCATTGTCTTTCCTCATTGGTTAAGTTTGTGCGATCATCTTCGAACTGCTGGCACCATTTCGCAATGACTGGACATGACATTGTATGTGGTCTACACTGCAAATATTTCACTATGAATCTCTTTACGCTTTAAACGTTTTGCCCACAAAAAACGTACTGTTCCGCGTACTTCAGCTTTGGAGTAATTTTCCAGTTGATGCGTCATTTTTTTCTTCTTGTACGTAGCAACGGTTTCACTATCCGAATAAAATTGCTACTGTTGTAAGTCGCGGAACTCAATTATCGTCTGCGCAAGCTTAGCTCTTGTTTCTCCATGGTGCCATGTGTGGAGGAACAAGTGTAATTTACTTTCTGAACGCCCTTTGTATACCTCATCATCAGTACTTTGTATACCTCATGATGTATCAAACTCGCACCGTTACTTTTCCCATCATAGAAGCGAGTACCAACCACCATACCATAACATTATCCTCTTATTTGTGAGGGGCCTCCGAATAGCCAAGGAAATGAAACCAATTGGAGGTAATGACCTCCAAACAGGAGAGGGATTGGAAAATGAATATGGCTAAGCACTTTACTCTTGTATCATACAACAGAAGAACCTGTTTCATTTTAATATTCTTTCAGAGCAAGACCGTGATATATTGATCAATACTCTTAATTACTTCAACAAAACGAATAGTAGTTTAAAGTTTTTTTAAAAAATATAACAACGGGTTTAAAGCTCGTTACCAAATAAAGTACATTTGGATATGGGTCCCCTTAGTTAGTTAACGCCGAAGTAGAATAATTGCTGATCACGCGCTTATTAGCAGGATGTTTACACAGATTGAAGTTTTTCAAGTATCAGATATTTTAGAAATGGTATCATATATCATACTATTTTTTAATCACCTATAGGTGGAACTTCCTTAACGTCTGCAAATGTCATTATAAGTATCTAAAAACAAAAGAAAAATAATAAAATTAAAATTCAATAATAATTTTTCGCAGCCATATTTCCCAGCTTTGATACAATTTAGGTAACGGAACTTAAATAAAAATTTCATCAGCTTTTAGTTAGCTTCCCATGATAATTTCATATCATTTAAGACTTCAATAAATTATTGAATTAAGAATTTCTAAAATTAAAAATAATATGCAGTTTAAGTTGAATTTTTTTAACAGTTTCTCCACAAATATATAAAATTTGACTATCTAATGGCCATCCAATATAATAAACTTTTGCTGATCAGATTTAGAATGTATGGAGACATAGAAACAAAAACTGCATGTAAAAATGGTAATATTTTAATGAAATATGCAAATTATATTTGCATTCTTCATTAAATACCAAGAAATATTAGCGAATATTTCTTGCAGTCTTTAAATGGCACAATTTCAATGCAAAGAATCGGTATTTCCATTTCAGAAACTAAAATCCTCAACTCACTAACAAGAATTTACATTTAAAAGAATTTGGGAAATGATTCGATTTACACAAGAATTTATATGATAATCTACAAAGTTTCTTGATATTTTTATTGCATAATATCTTAAGATAATGTTACAAAATTGATGAACTGGGCCATTATGGTGGTTAATAAAGTGTACTAAGACATTACGGTGAAGTGGGCAATTATCAAAGAAGGGAATAATGGCCAAAAAAGTCCAATCTGATGGATACTGGATGCTTTACGTTATAGAAATTTTAGGAAACATAGAACTCAGTTAACAAAAAGTGAGATGTGCAAAAAGAACAGTACTTGCTCCCAATAAGAGTACTAAAGTAAGTAAAAAATATACAGCAAATACAAATTAAATAGCAGTATAGTAGACCATGGCTTAGAATGAGGCGACTGGAGCACCCTCTCTGCAATTAACACTCCTCAAAGATAATTCAATGCTCGTATGAACGCATAAGTTAAATAGTCTCCTTCACGAGTTATGTATGATAAGAGATACGTCTTGAATTTTCTAGAAGTATCTCTTGGAAAGAATGATAGGATATGGACTTTTATTACATATATAACCATAATTCTTACCATTACCATTACCATAATTCTATTTTTTGACTATGTCCCTAACTTCGTCATCCCACAAACTATATATAAATTTTTCTTTATATATGGGATTAATTTTGAATGAAAATAATAGATTATTGAAAATAATTGATAAAAATAATAGATTAAAATGTAGAAAAAAATAGATTACGAACAATATCGTAACAATATTGTTCGACATTTTTCATTCAATATTCTATATAAAACAAATATTTTAACTTCTGCAAACTGTAAAACACCACTTATTGAGGCAAAATAACGATATATATAATAAAAATTTTAATTCATTTTTAATAAATTTGCGACTTTTGAATAAATATCACGCAATTTTTTACAGGAAAAAAGAAGAAGAATTTTTTGTCAGGCACTATGCTACACCTATATCTGACAAGCAGAACAGGTGGTGAGATCTCCAAGAATTGTGAGTCGCAATCTTTCCTTGAATATAATGCGAGTCATTTGTTATGTCGTGATTATTTTCAACGCCATAACATCACCCGCTTGTTTATTTCACTTTTCTTCATATTTTCTCCGTCGGTGCTGCGTTTCTGCTTTATGACACTCTGGGCATTATTTATGACCCTTGTGAGATGAAAATATCAACATTACAGAGCATTATTTAAATTTAACGACGCTTCTAGACAAGAAACATTCTGATCGTCGTAAATATAAATTTCCGAGACAATCTTTGTAAGTTGAATTATGTGTTGTTTCTCATATCGAAGTTCTTTGAAATAAAAGCATGTGATATGTATTCTGATTGAATCATTGCCAAGATTCCTGAAAGTTAGCTGGCTGTTGTACGGAAAAGAATGTGTTTTAATCTGATTCTTTTTAATGATTCTTTTTTAACAACATTGCAGAACATATTTTTCATATTATCTATGATATATTTTTCTTCATTCCATTATAATTCCTGACCTGATTAATGGTTTGCGAAATCTCTTCTTAGTAGAATAATGAAATACTTTTTTTAAAATTCTGACACTACAGGCAATGCATTAGTTAGGCATTTTTAAGAAGTAGTATTATTTCTTAAAATCTGAACAGATGAACAGACATGTATTCTCTATTTTCTTAGAAATATTTATGCAGATGAAGTATTATGCCAAATGTTAGTACCCCCCCCCCATCATAAAGCATAAAAATTGCGCAGTCCAAATACGATTTCATGATCTTTAATGCACTAGGAAAGTACACGGTGATAATATTATTTCAGAATTATCCACTTAATTGGATCATTCTTGAATTAAGCCTCTTTGTACATGTGTGAAACAAATAAAAAAATGGCAGAGTCGTAATATAGCACTGTCGGAATATGTAAATTACGTCAATCCCTAGTAAAGGAAAATAGAAGGCAGAATCGCAAATGATTTCTCAGCTTGATCAATTGAACTTGAAATCAAAATCTAACAAAAACTGGCGTATGTGAAAGAATATATCTTTGCATCAAAAATTCATTAGTTGTGGGAAATCATAGTGGAATTCGAGCACCATTTAAACTCTCTTTCAGGAACATGTTTGATTCACAAGAATCAGTGTGATTTTATTCACAAGAATTTCTGTCATTTCCACTCGAGACATTTTGTAGCAGTTTTGTCGTTCTATCTGTGATAATCTAATCTAGATTTGCTTTGAAATTCAACTACCATCTCTCTAATCACATGTAACAGATCGTTTTGCTGTTATACTACTTTGTTAACGACAATGCCACCAGTTATGCTCTTATAAATTATCTTTATTTTATGGAGATAAATCTTTTTACAGAAAAAATTTAAAAACTTACAAACGTTAAGACAGGTAAGTGATTTTCAATAGTGACTATATTGAAAATTAATTCACTGATGTAGTTTTTTAATGGGTATAAAAATATTATTTAACTACTAAATATTTTTAACTGTAGGGAAACGGATACTATGCTCAGAAAAGCCCTTGTATTTAGTATCAAATATAAATAAAAAAATTAGGATTATCTAATGTGTTTTTTTTTTGTATATCAACGAAACCTTTTATAAGATTTTAATTTTTGCTTGTTTTTACAGTTAAGGAAATGTTTTGCGGCTTTTCAGTGTATTCTTTTCCACTAATTGGATACATAAAAGGTGTCCTAAAATTCATACAACATTTGAATTTGCCACTATTTGTGCAGTAAAAGTTTGGTAACCCTATTAAAATAAACTTTTGGCAGATGATAGTTTAGGGTTAGTAAAAAATGGAGCGTTACAGGATAGAACAACAAATTTTACTGTAGAAAAATACTTCAAAAATAATGAAAATCTGACGACCACAGTTCGAAAATTTGAGATTTGGCTTCCTAGATCGTGTGATTTAACATCATTGGATTTCTTTTTACGGAGCTATTTGATGTCAAAGGTCTATGCCAACAAACTCACAAGCATGCATGCATTGAAGGAGGAAATTCACTGATGCATCAATGAAATTCAGCCATATTTATGCAAAATGGGCATGGGAAATATCGACAAAATAGTATGTATGTGTCAGTAAAGTAATGGAGACCATTTGCTTTATGTGCTATTTCCTACATAACCCTATCCTATGCTCTTTAAGATTCAATAAAAATATAACAATTTAAAGAAACAAATTGGGTTTTTTTTGTTTGTTTAATTCAATCTTGTTTTAACACGTTGTAATATCTAATAACTCTCTATTTTTACTAAACTTAAACGGTCAGCTATCAAATGTTGTTTTTTAATAGGATTAACAAAATTTTACTGCACGAATGGTCTCAAATTCAAATTTTTCTTTCATTTTGGTTCGCTCTTTATAAGGTACAGATCTACAATAGAAATGATAAAATTGCACATCAGTTTTACTTGTCTTAGTTTTGAATTTTGGGATCATGATGTTTAAATGTTCGCAAATATACAAATCGAGACAAGGCCAATTTTTACAGATTGCTCTAAAAATTGACAATATCAACAATTCTAGCTTTATTTCTGTTAGTGCTATATCATCATGTCTTTATTTCCAGTTTTGAGCTGTCTTGTTCACATGGATATGGACTAATGAACAGAGAAATTTTCCACAAACGAATTTCGTCCGACATTAGTTTGCATAGATATTTTAAAATTTCATAAAAACACCGATTAAAAGACAGATAAAATAATTCCAAAAATGAGTTTTTGGGTTTGGTAAAAACTGAAATTTATGATTTCATTGAAGTCTTGTGGTCTAATGTTTGCTGAAAAAAAATACTTTCTTTTTATACTTCGTTTTCAGGAAAGAAAAAGTATTTCACAAATATATTTTTATGGATATGTGATATGGTTTCTCTGCCATGCTTGGACAGAGAGATTTATAACATTTTTTGATGAATACTAATACTTAATAATAATACATTAATAATAACTAATTTGGCAACCATTTGACGACATTTTGGTGAATTTAATTAAGTAAATTTATTTAATTAAAAATATACTGGTAATTTTCAATGAGGGATTCAATGGGAAAAAGTTATAAACCTCTCTATCCAAGTCCTTTGGTAGACAGCGTGCGTGAAAGATTCAGGAAGATAACGCACAATGATTACTTTTCGCATTAATTCAATATTATTCTAAAAATATTATTTAAAAAGTTATTTTTTTCATTCTTAGATTGAAAGAAACATAAGCATATTTTTGTTTTGTTATGATTAAATGGATAAAATATCTTTATCGATTTGAAGGCATTTGCATCTTAAACCAAATTGCATGTACGCACTTTCGAAGGAATTAAGAGATAAATTCAGCAAAATAATTTTGTTGCAAAGAGGACTTTTTTTGGAAAATTGAACGTTGTCGGTGTTTGGATACGTTTGTATTTTGATGATATTTGTATTTTTATGATGTTTTCCTTTAATTTTTTGTGTATTGTCCCAGTGTATTTTGCATTTATTTTTGTATTATTTTATTTTCCAACCAGTTTCTGATATCACTCAGTTCCTCTCTTTGTGAATGGAAAACGGTGTTATAAAAGGAATTATATATCCATAGTTGCTCTGTGCTGAAAGCATATTTCTTTGTTTTTTATTTATGTACCGTCAGCGTTTTAAATGTGAAAATAAACTATTTTGTATGCAAGAACTCCCGTTTTTTTTCAACCAAAGCCACTGGTCGGAGTAGTAGTATGAATAATATTTACAACGACCTCAAATAAAATGAATTATGGGAAAAAATAATAATCAAGTGAATAAAAGTATAAAAAAAAGAGATGAATGTTATATATTATCAAATTAACAAAAAATGAATGCAGCATTCCCTATGTAGATGTGTTGATCTTCTAGATTGTAGATATCTTTCCTGGGTAGAGGGTGTTGTATTGGAGAATGACGATATTTTTTGTTTTGAATTACTCTATTTGTGTTTGTATTAACAAAAAATGAATATAGCATTTCCTATGTAGATGTGTTGATCTTCTAGATTGTAGATATCTTTTCTGGGTAGAGGGTGTTGTATTGGTGAATGACGATATTTTTTTGTTTTGAATTACTCTATTTGTGTTTTTCTGGGTTATCAATTAACTGGGTAACTTTCATTCCCTACAACAATATTTGAGACATCACCTCCCAAACAGATAACGACTACTTGCATATGAATATTTTTAAAAGACTAATCCTAAGTAAATTGTTCAAACCGGATTCGAATTATATTAAAGATATCAGTGCCTTTCCTGACGTCAGCACATCGAAAAAAAAACGGGAGAGAGAGAAACTGAAGAGAAGGAAAGACAGTTGAAAATAAATCGCATAACTCCGTGAATTCTTAAGAAAAATTTGAATTCAACTTGCATAGTTAATTTATTTCCAATTAAATTAAGAATAAATACATACTAATTAAAAAAATAACAACAGAAGGATGGCCTAAGGTGGAGACAATTCGCACAAATAAAAAATTGTATGCATCGAAAAAAGTATAAATGCTTTTTCTCATATAACTCAGTGAATTCTTAACAAAAATTTGAAATCATACTGCATAGGTAATTTATTTCCAGTTAAATTCTTCAAAAATATTAATACAAATTAAACAAAAAAAAACAAAAAAAAAACAGAAGGATGGTCTAAGGTGGAGATAGTTTGCACAAAGAAAAAATGTATGCGTCAAAAAATATATAAACACCTTTTCTCTTATTCTCGTATAGACACTTTTCATCAAGCAATCAACCTTACTTCTTTACTAAATATCTTCGAATTAAGGAGCGATTTCATCATCTCATTCTTACACAATCAAATAGTTCATTCATTTCGCAAAAGAAATCAACTCAACTCTTTCGTTTTTTGGAATCCCGTTTTCACTTTTTCCCTTCACTGCAGCTGCTCTTTTCATTAGAATGAAGAAAAGTAGCGAGAAAGGGTACAAAAAATAAATAAATAAAAGAAGAATTTTCCACTGAGGCAAAAGAATAAGCAATTTAGGAGGAAGTTTCCTTTTCGCTTTCTCGTCTGCCATGTCACGCCGGAAGCTTTGTTCGCACACATGCCGGATGTTTTCTGTTGGCTGGTCAATCCAAAGTTAAACACTGCGTAAAAGCTAAGGGGAAAACACCAAGTTCACTGAATAGAAAAGAAAAATCGTCAAGGTTAATAAAGCGATGTAATCAGAAAAGTGGAGTAAAAAAATCAACTTGTCTTTCAAAAAGTTATGGCAAAATTCGAAACTTTTTTTCCCTTTGAATTGTTCTTTAAATTGGGGAGAGCTCGGTCAGTCAAACGATAATTCAATTTCGAATTTTTCTGTAGATATCGATTATATGCCCCTTTTTTTAATATCTTATCATTAGAAAAAATAATTGAAAAAAAATTCTTCTCACATACACTACATTTACTTATTTGTTCGCATTTTAAAAGCATAAGAGTGAAAATTTTTAACCTTACTTATACAAACATTGTTTATAACTCTGATATTTAAAAACAATGACTTACTTTGAAAAAACAATTCTTGAATTTTGAATATGTTCAACGATTGATTTGCTGTTCAAATATTTTTCTTCCTAAAAATTTTGTCTAGAAAAATCATGTTTAATCTGAAACAATGTAACATCAATGAAAGAAAAAAAAATCTACGTTTTTTTATATGCAATAGGAAAAAACGCAATAATAACAATACAACACAACAATACAAAACAAAAACACAATGCAATAATGGAATTACAATAAAAATACAATGGGAATAAATGTAATAATAACAATACAGCACAACAATACAAAACAATACAGAACACAAGGCAATAATAAAATTACAATAAATATACAATAGGAATAAATGCAATAATAACAATACAGCACAACAATACAAAACACAATGTAATAATAAAATTACATTAAAATACCATTACATATATATATATATATATATATATATATATATATATATATATATATATATATATATATATATATATATATATATATATATATATATATATATATATATATATATATATATATATATGTATATATATATTCAATTATATATTTCAATTTAATTAATTTTCATAGTAACTTCATCTTAATTTAACCCATCGTAACTTCATTCTAAAATATTTTCTTATTTCGTGATCCAATTCCACTGTCTCTACTTAATTAATTCAAGAGAAGCTTTGTTAAATTGTTGAATCAGCTAAAATCTAACTTTCCCACACTACGCGTGAAGAGATAAAATACCGCTGATCATGCAAATTCTTTTTTAAAATCTCCCTGTGTTTCCCCTACCTTCTCCGCGCCTGTAATGAAAATCCCTATCATTATCATAGGTTATATAAGACCAGGGATAAAATGTCCAAGGGCTTCCCTCATTCCTTTCTGTGTCGTTCTGTGTGCTCGTCGCTTGTACATATGCTTGCTTCTTCAAAATGAAATAAAACGACGTCACGAAATTAAAAGTATCTTCATTGTCTTCAAACTGCATCATGCTTCACAACAAATAATATTACATATTAAAAAGCCGACAGGATTCGAATTTGCCTACACACACACACACACACACACACACACACACACACACATATATATATATATATATATATATATATATATATATATATATATATATATATATATATATATATATATATATATATATATATATATATATATATATATATATATATATATATATATATATATATATATATATATATATATATGTAATGATATTTTAATTCTAATTTCAATTTAATTAATTTCCAAGATTTTATCTTAATTTAGCCCATAGTAACTTCATTCTAAAATATTCTCTTATTTCGTGATCCAATTCCACTTTCGGTTTAATTAATCCCTTTGTAAAAATAATGCGCCATCAGTACTACATATCAAATGAAAGTGATACTTTTATCCTTGTCTAAGGTCACTCCAGCGGCGCGTGTCCGGAAATCCTATGTTATATAAGGCAAGTCATCATCTGTTCGTACCTTTTTTTTCGCTCTTCTTAGTTCTGCTTTGTGCGACGCTGCGTTTTCTTGTATATAATCATGCCTGCCACTCGGAATAGAATAAAACGTAATTAAAAATACCAAGTCTCTTCATATATATATCTCATTCAAGTCTCTCTCTCTCTCTCTCTCTGTCTCTCTCTCTCTCTCTCTCTATATATATATATATATATATATATATATATATGTGTGTGTGTGTGTGTGTGTGTGTGTGTGTGTGTGTGTGTGTGTGTGTGTGTGTGTGTGTGTGTGTGTGTGTGTTAGAACACAGATAAAGGTATTTTTAAAAACTGCTTTTTTAAATTTATTCAGTACATTATTTCTAAGGCAACATTAAAATTTAACTGATTTTTATAGTTCATTCTTTGTTTTTAAAGTCACTTATATGTATAAAATGATTTAATGTCATAAAATTTTTTGGTTAATCTTGACGTGAACCAAAAAAAGGCAAAGACATTCAGCACAATTTCTGGAATTATATTTGATTGCTCAGATATTTATTTCACAACAGATGTATATAAAATGAATTTGATTATAATTTTTGGGCCTACATTTCCGGAAGTTGCTTTAATAAAATTTTCTTAAGAAAACAGAAGTTTCTATTTTTTATTCTTTAAGATAGAATAAATGCTGACATTTAGAAGAATTATGGAATGTAATGTTTTCATGGACATAATGGCGGTCATTTGTTATGACGCGATTATTTTCAACACTAAACTATACTTTGTTTGTTTATTTCGACTTTTTTATATTTTGTCTCGCGAAACAATGTTTCTGCTTTACGACAAGCAAAGTATAATCCATATTCCTTGTGAGAGGAGAATATCAAAGTTACAATATATCATTTAGATTTAAAAGCAGTTTCTTCTTGTACTAATGACAGAGAAAATTGTAAGCGCCATTATTACAAATTTCTGGAGAAATGCCAGAAATGATTATAATTCTACTATATAAAACCTGCTTGGGATGGAATTATGGCAAAATTATATCTTGTAATATAATTTGCTATAATTATTATGATGAATACTTTTTTGGGTCATTTTCTCAAAATTGTTAGAACGAATTATTTTTCTGCTGTAACTGAATTTACTATACCTTAACTTATGTTCATGTTTATGCAATTTCTTTGTTTGTGTTGAACTGCCTGTTGAAATAATTGGATAAGTTTATGAATGGATATAAATTAAACGTTTATCTTTGCATAATTAATTTCTGTTGAATACAAGCTATTTTGAATAATACCACATAAAAGTCATTTAGAATCTGTCTCCTTTTTCAATCGGCTATTTTAATTGCCGATAAAATTTTACTTAGAATAGAAATTTGGCGAATGCATACCTAGTATCAATGTATACTGAAAATACCTACTTTTTAAAAATGCGACTGAAATTTCATAACATATAATGAAGGGAAACCAATGAAATCTTAGTAAGTAATTAAAATGCATTAAAAAACAAATAATAGAAACAAGGACTTGATACTAATCAACTACCCAACAGTGATGTATAAGACGTTAATGCATTTACAGCACTGCCTTGTTTGATGAAATGTTAACGTTTTTTTTTACGTTTCTGCTCGGACACCATACTGTGACGAGTATGTAATGAACTAGGACGTTAGTTTAAACAAACAATTAGATTTATCAGAATGAGGCAACTCACAGCAGCGTCAAATGAGAATTTACGTATCACTAATGGGACTCAGTTTTTATACAGATAAAAAATGTTTGAGAGCAATCCAATCTGGATATTTAAGAACACTCTAGAACATTTCAGATATTAAATCAACAATAGATAACATTTCAAATAAATTAATGCCAGTCCTTCGATAAAACGCCGCAGCTGGGATTCGAACCGCAAGCCAAGCAATCACATAAGAGATACTCTGCCGAATGAGCCACGGCGATTGCTGGTGGCTTTGATTTTAAGACAATATGCAAACTTGAGTCGCACTATTACGACCATCACACAGCAACCTGTGATGACACAGCAACCAACTACGCACTTATGGCCAACCGCAGGTAATATTGATAAATGTGTTTGTTGGAAGGCTTATAATGGTGGTTTCAGACTACGTCTTCGAATAGCAATGTTATCGTAATAGACAAATCATGCGATTTGAAGGACAAGTGAAAATGGTATCATCATCGGGTTCAGACCAAACTGCGCAACGTTTTTGAAACTGTAGCTTTTGTGAAATGTTCATGTAGTGGTATAACGAAAGTGCACAAAAACTGGAAGAATCAAGAGGTATGTAAATTGTACGGCATAAGGACCATTAATTACAAGAGTGGGCGTCGCTAGTTTTTTCATGCACTAATATATAAACATTTACATTCTAAATGGCTCAGCAATGGCCTAGAAAACTATCCAAGGCAGTTGTTCAGTGCACTTTATTGTGAAACAAGACTTCGCAGTCGAGTCTTATTTCAGCATCTATGTTGACCAGCGCTCATTGCAAGAAAGTAATGTAGTTGAATAACAAAATAAACAGTGTACCTGAAAGAGTGGAAACAGGTTGCTTTTTCAGATGAATCTCGTTTTCATCTGTATTGAATCCATAGATGCTGGTGTATCCACAGAGATATATAAAAAAACAAGTTTCCATGAACAATGATTGGTTACCAACCAAGTAGAAAAGGCAATGAGATGGTTTAGGGCATGTTTTCTTGGCATACTTTAGACTCATTCATTTCTGTGGAAGGTACCCTCCCACATATCTATGAGAACTTAGCAATTTTGCATTATACGAATGATGATATGTTTCAATTGGATATTTCTTGGATATTATTGGATATATTGGATATACCATGGTTTGGATATTATTGGATATATTGGATATACCATTGATTTTATATTTTTGGATATACTATGGATTGGATATTATTGGATATGCCACGTGTCCAAATGTCCAAAATTGTCGCACTTGGTTCAAGGAGTATTAGAAAATTTCCTGCAAATTCCCCATATCTTAATTCCAGAAAAGTCTTTGAGAATATCCTGATTGAAACATCAAAGAGAAAGAACCTTCATTTTGGAATTTTCACGAGTTACTTGATGCACTGCTGCTCTTATAGTCACAGGTGCCTGTTCCCCTTTACCAAGCACACTGAAGTCCATGATCCACTATGTAACTAATATTTGGATTCAAAAGACGGCTATTCAAATTGAGGCTGTTCGAAAAGTCGCAATAATAATATGATAAGACTATGTATACATTTTGAAATAAATTTAATGATAATTATAATGTCATACATCATATAATGAAAATATGTCATACCATGAGCTTTTAAATCATCAAATTCCAGCTCATCTGCTATTCAAAATAAACTTAATATGCCCAATATAATATGAGCACTTAATGCAATATTAAGTGCTCATTTAATAATGATAATATGAGCACTTAAAGTCTTATACAAATCCAATGCAAGAGGATAATCAATTCATAATTACTCTCACCCTGCCAAAGCAGGATCATCTTCGAAATATAATGGAGGCGATAAAGAAAGTTGAGTCCTAAATGTCATCACCGGTTTAAGGTACAATCTCTCTCATATCAAGTGCATCTCGTCATTAGAGAGAAAATAACTCGACGGAACAGCATTTCGATTCCACAAGAGCTATACTTCAGAATCGGAAGATTCCTCTGGCTAGTATAGAAAATTGTGAGATCCGCATATGTCGAATGGATTTCCTACATCCGGAGATTGAACATACCCTGCCTTCTTGCAGATTTTTTCTTAAACGATGGTCCATACTTCTGCTCCATTTGGAGGGAAATCTCCTAGTCAAATAAATATTTGCATTCTTCTAATGGTTTTAACAATTAATAACATAATGTCAGTTAAGAGCATGGGCGAAGATTGTCACCCAAAAATTTCTTTGCATTATATTGGTTCCGAAAAACACTTTAATCCACTATTGCTATTAGTGGGGAAAATAACGAGAATATTTTCAATTAATTTTCAACTCTAGAAAGTTTCTGAAGAATAATATTCATAATTCACTAATTTTTATTTCAATCAAGGGTATATAATTGCTGTACTTTTTATTTGCCCGTTTAAAATTTGTTTGATTATGATGTGGTTATCTTAGACCTCTCGAATATATTATAACTATAGCATTTACCAACAAAGCAAATAATCCATATTTTAAAAAAGCATATATTTTTTAAATATTAAATATAAAACTTTAGAAAAATTATTTTCGTCACGTCAGGAACAATCGTTGTTGGATAATTTACGCTCAACTTTTAAAGGAAATTGGATTATCTCTAAATTAGCTTATGCAGCATTTTATCAGATTATTCATAAACGAATTTACTTCGGGAAAAAAAAGATAATTTGTTGCAGAAAGTTTCGGCTATTATTTTGGGTTTGTTTAGCTTTCATAATCTAGTAAAAAGCTCATTCGGTATAATTAAAAGACTTGACGGATATTCTGTGAAACTGTTTTGTTTCGAAGTCATTGAACAACATAAGGTAATTTTCATTCTCTGTCGATATGCGCAAAGAAGTTTTACTCATCAAGGAAAAAAAGTTTTTATGATAGGATATATTAAAAATTAAAAACTGATGTTTCAGATTCCGGCCTTATTTTCATTTGCTTTTATATTTTTCTATGTCCTATATAGTGATTTCCTTCATGACGACGTTATTGTTCTTTAAAAGTTTAAGAATAGTTTATGCTACTGCAAATCCATTCGACTTGTATATATTTCTTTCGAAGTTTTATTGTAACTCTGATGATAAAAATGAGTGACAGTTATAGATTTGACTGTTACTTGCAAGAAATTGCGAAATTACTTTTAGAATTTAATTACATTTAAAAATAATCTTCAGCTTTTTTTATTATTATCTCTATATAATAAGCATATAAATATTTCTAAATGATATATAGATATTTTTTTACTTTGGTGTTAAAGTAAATTGGCAGAAGGAATTCAAAAAATACATTTTTAAAAACCTTAAAGTTTTATTCGTTTTTATTTTTATCTAATCAAATATTTCAAACACTCTATAACTCCTTTTTAAATTATATTTTATTAATATGAAAAATATTTTTAGAGCACAAAAGATTTTAAAAGTGCTACCAAATATCCCCTTTGGCGATAAATTCATTGATCGGTAATACTGACTTTGTTCCATTTCTATCAAACTTCTTATGCATAATTTGAAAATTATGATTCCATCAAAAAAATATTTCCCGATATCAAATTGTGTAAACTTCAAGACCAAATTATTCTAATAAGAAACGTTTGTACCGAATGAACGGATTTAACTGGATTTTCGATAATTAAAATATGTATTTAACCCAAAGTTTCAATTATTTAAAAAGACATTTAACTTCTTTCAGTATACCAAGTATCATTTGCAATCTTATATAGAAGGAATCAACACTAAATCTTCGAAATAAAATATAGTATCTTATTAAAAGTTTTTAAAAAAATCTTAAGTCAAGATGTTAATAGTTTCTGTATATTCTGATATCAATTTCCATGACATAATGTAAGGTGTCCTGAAATACACAGGCGATTTTCAACAATATATAACGGGAATACGGTAACGGTTTTAAAAAAAAATATCCTTCAGCAAATTAATGCGACGGGATATAAATTTTTCATCCCATGTTTTTTGGTTTTAGGTAAAAACTTTATCGGCAGATGGCGCTAAAAGTCAATTTATCATTCTTCCTGCAGACAGATCATCAAAGCACGCAACCTCAGAAAGGGTTAATGTTTCAACTTTGAAAGGAGTGTTCTATGACTGTACGAGCAGTAGTGATTTAAACAGCAGATTCTGTAGGGAAAGTTTTGAAAATGACTTATCCGTTGGAGGAAAGGATATTTTTTGTATTGGAATTCCACCGATCAGGGGTGAATATTATATTACAACAATAAAATGTTTTAAATGCAAATTCAGAGTCTCTAAGTGTCTGCAGTCGAATACAATAAAACAAATGTATGAGGAATTCAAAAGCACAGTTAGTGCCAGGGATAAGAAAATCAGAACTGTTGGATACACCCTTCGCCTATGACACAAGCGAAAAAATTGAACATCGATTTTCATTTCTTAAAATATATCAAAAAATTATAATGTGAATTTCAATTATTTCTTTATTTACATGTTTGATGTATGCAGCACCAACTGTCGACAGCTTTTGGAATTAAACCAAAAACTGTTGGAGGAAAAATTTATTCCATGTCACATGAATTTGTTGCAAGAATTGTTTTTTTTAACCATAATCATTTCCCTGTTGTACATTTTTAAAAATCGTCAATCGATTTCAGGACATAATGTAATAAGATTAAATGCGTAATTGCTAGACCTTACAAGCTACTTATAAAATATACTCTTTCGTGATATATTATTTTCACTTTTTCGTCCTCAAGTAAATAGCATAGATAGCAAACTGGATACTTCTCTTCTCTATTAGCATAAAATGTTCATCAATATTGTTACAATATGCTCATGACATTGGCCGATATTCAAAATATATAATATCGTTGTTTAGATATAATAAAATATATTGTGCTAATAGGGTGGAAGCTTTGAATAAAGGAAGTAAGTGACGAAAACAAGTGTTTGATACATCAATGAGGTCAATTTGAATTTCATGTCAGCAATGGTGGGTAACATAATGACGAAAGTTATACATAAATACTATTATAAATGTTAAAACACAGGCAATTAATTGCAGAACGTTTAAATTGATAATATTAAAGACAATTGTTTGAGTTTTAAAATAAAGTGAAACTCTTTTTCTTTTGTAATAATAATTTCGAATATTAAAAAGAAAATTGTATAAATATGAAAAACTTTTTGAAATACCCATTAAATAAAATTCCAGTAATAACTTCTAAATATTAATTTATTGTTTCAAAATTTATTTGAGTTGAAACGTAAAGTGACAAATAATGGCAGAAATAAAATTCGAGCTCTTCTGCATAGTGTATGATTTCAACACCAATAAATGATAGCGAAAATAACAATAGATTATTTTCGATCATACGTGTAGATATTTTTTAGTCAAAATCAGTTTCAACAGCGCTTTGTGAGCGTTACTGAAATCATGAACCAAACTTTAAGGGTAATTAAAATGCATATAAAGAAGCAATTTTGTATAGCAATATGGTGTCGGAAATGAAAAAGTATGGGTGGAGCAAACAAGTATAAGTACGTGCAAACAAGGTGGAAGATATAATGTCTACCAGACTTCCAATGACTCTGATAAAAAACTTCATTACAAAAATTTCAGTTCAACTGCAATTGTATATGGAACACCTGGTATCTTCGAAAGACTATACTTTAAGTACTTGCTAAAAGCTACTAGGCCTGTATCGATGTTTATGGTGACACATGTTTGTACAGATTGGAATATTATGCTAGTAAAGAGCTTTCTCTTCATTTCTTTTTTCTCCACTAAAATGTTTCATTTTCGACCCTACATTGCTATACAAAAAAAAAAAAAAAATACTTCTTTATACATATTTTACATATCATTAAAGTTTGGTCCTTAAATTCATGGACACCCTGTGTATGAAGAAAAGGCTGTTAGCATAATTTTCACGCTCAGCATCTAGGCAATGCCAAAAATTACAGTGTCTGTTCCAGCAGTTCTCTTATTGTACAGAAAGATCCGTAAATGAATGAATAATCATAACTTTATTTCATTACAGTTTTATTTTTCCAAAATGTAAAGTGAGGAACTTATCAAAATATTTTATTGATGCTAAAAGTTTTTATGGTTATTTACATTTGTTTTGATGTTTTAAAGAGTGAATTGCTGCCACAAAATTTCATATGGTATTGATACTTCTAGGATTATACACTAGAATTTCTGTTTTAGTAATAGTTTATCTATATATTTTTTACACTTTATATTTTTGTGTAGCAGTCACGATATATAATATCCTTGATTCCTTTTGTTTTTCAACACCACTTAGAAGAGTTACGCAAATTAATTTTTCCATGAAATATATGCTTTCGAATCATTTCTTTAAGGATAAAATGCATCTATAAATGTGGTTGTTATATTTAATTGCACAATTCCTCAATAAGCTATTTTACAATATTTCGAAATAAAATTTTTCAAAGTAAAACCAGCATTAAAACAAACCAAAAAATAAACTTTGTAAATTGAAATTTACCAAGAAAGAACAATTACGTTTTTCATAGGTTTCATTACACTGTATAAGGTCTATTTTTTTTTTTAATATTTAAATACTTAATTCATCGGTTTTGTAACTTCCCTTTTTTCATAATTACATTAGATAGACATAATAATATTTCCTCAACCATTCCCTATCAAACATTAATTTTTAACAATTATATATTTTTAATCAATTTAATATTCAATGCCAAAAGTAAACTATAATGCTTTTGGAATTAAAAAATATATTTTAGAAAAAGAGCTACAATCTAATTTCTGAACTTTCTACTTGTACTGAAAACTACAATATTTCATTGACAAATTCACTGATCCGCGTAAATTGGTGAAAAAAAAAGTTCAAAAATAAATTTTGCTTCTCCTGGGTACTGTTCCTTGTAACTCGATTTTGGGAAGAGTTTCGGATCATTTGCCACTTGTCCTGCAAGTTCTGATCGAATGATTGCACAGGAATTCTAAAAATGGTAGAAGTTTCCAATTTGATTGCTAGTAAATCTTGCTGAGAGTCTTTCTTGCCCCATCAGTTTTTCTACTATACTTTACTAAAAAGAAATTCTACAATAGAATAAACTTAATCTTTTTCTTTATAATTATTTACTAAGCATGCCTATGGTGTTTTAAGATAAGTATTTTCCTGAATATATTTTATGAAATTTTCCGCCTTCCATATATTTCTTCTTTTAATCCAATAAATTTTAAATAAAAAAAACTTTTCTTATTGAATATCCATATGTATGTCTTAATGCGAAATGTATAGTCATGGCTTAGTAAAAATTTGATTAATTTATTAATTAACGGTTAATTTCTGGCAATAAAAAATTAACATATACTTTCACGTGGAATTAAAATTAATCTCACCACAAAGATACATTTCATTTTGTTTCAATCTAGAAATAAAATTCTGAAGAAAGCATGTCCCTTGGTCATATTAATTATATTTTATAAAAGCCAAATTGCAATCTAATTAATACGCATCATTGATTTAATCAAATTAATGATATGTATTAATGTTTTAATATAATACTTTTATAAAAAAAATTAGTTTAATCAAAAAGTTCAATCATCTGTTAAAGAAATTTACAGAGTAACAGCTTAAATTTAACTATTTTAAGTCCATAAAAGCGGCTTTAATTGATTTTTTTTCATTCACGATATAGAAACTCCTTGTGTGACAACAATTATAACACAAGGCTTACAAACGTAAGTCAATACACATTTGATAGTTGAAGAAATTTCAAATATAACGGACGCAGGACAAATGCAAAGAAAAATGGGGGGGAAAGGGAAAATGCACAAATACAAACATAATTGCTCACATACTAACGGAACAGCATAAAATAAAAATAAAATATTCAAAATACAAATTTAAAAAAATAAAAATTTATATACAAATATATCCAGGCAGAAATGTCTAAAAGTATATATTTGAATATATGTACACAGAAATAAAGCAAATAATGCGAGGAAAAATACTATTAATATATGTACAAAAGGAAATGGAAGATTATTTACTCTGTACAGAGGCAGATAAATGAGCAAGCCAAGCTATATTGTTCTTTAGAAGGCGCCTAGCGTTGGCGACTTTCGTGCTATAGGTACCGTTCCAAAGCTATTTATTTATTTATTGCTATGGAGAACACATTCTACTGAGCAAAAGTTGGTGTTGCCATTTGAAAAATTTGACATTTTGTCATTGCATCCGTAACTATTATAGCGTAACTAATGTTTTTCCTGTGATTCTTGAGTGCATACCTCAAAATACTTTGAGCCAAAATTTTATCCCGCTCCTGTGAACGGTATGATAGATACGATCTGATATAAAGTGATAGTTTTTCTTATAAATAATCTGTAAATGCGAAATATCAAAGCCACTGTGCAATAGAATCAATGTATACTCTCTTCACCTATATAAAACCGCTTATTAATTTACGTAGTAATTTCTTTCTGATATTCATACCATAAATTATAAATGAGAAATGATTTTGTTACGGATTTTCTTCCTCGTCTGTAAGGGTTCTTTTAAGATTTGATATTTTCTATGCTGAAGATTCTATATTCTATATTTTCTATGCTGAAGATTCTATATTCTATATTTTCTATGCTGAAATAAATAGTCCGTTAGTAGAAAACAACGTTATTTAACACAAAGACACGGGCGACAAATACAATGGCAATAACTATATGCAGCCTAGTCGTACACACAGGAAAGCACACAGCAGCAAGTAGTAATCGACGGCAGCACACAAAGCTGCCAGACAGAATCCAGTAGGAGACAGCATCCTAGGAGCTTCGCTCTACGATCTCTCCAAACAGCTGAAGTTCTCACTGTCTCCTCGCTTTAGCTGTATCTAACTGCCGACTCACTATCACACGATTGCCTACTCCACACACAACTTGATGCTGCTTCCACAAAAGACAACGGGATTCAGCAATAGCTTGGACTCCACACGATGCTGGCACTCTGCCATTGCTTCGTTATCCTCTCGAAGACTCATTACTTGTCTACGACTCTGACAACGATTTAATTCACGACTCCTCGCAGCTTGAGACTGCCGGTCATTTATAGTTCCCGGGAGGCGAAGCGAAAAGGTTCTGGGCGTATCTCAGTTCCTATTGGATAGATCGTTAAAACTCTCGAAGTTTAAAGCATTATCTACTTTGTCGTTAAAATCGCCAAATTCGTTTTCAAGTCTCCAAATGGTCACCAATTTTGCAACCTAGCTTTGGGATCACTGGCTCGGCATCCGATCAGCATCCAATGCAGATTATTGTAAATCAGTCTTTTTGGTAATAAAACTAACCGTGCTGGGAAGCAACTTTACAGGCTTGTAACAATATGATACCTCAGTATCACGAATGATAATTTACAATTAGATCATGCTTGATATTTAAGTAATTTTAACTTGAAACTATGACGTAATGTGAATTTACTTATTGAATATTTCCTAATTGAAATCTTCCAATTACTCTATCTAAATTATTTTAAACTTATCATTTATCTGCTAAGACATTGATGATTATTTTCTTATACAAAAAGCGATTAATCTTATACTGTGCTTCATTCATTTACTTCCAAAGATATTATTTTCCTGCGAATCTATGATTTTAATAATTTTGTTGCTTGTTAATGTTTATTTCTCGTATTTATGTAACTGATTTAATCCTCAAAATTGAATAAATTCCCTAAGTTGGAAGATGATCAAAATGTATTATGTTTGATCTTGTGCATCGTGTACATATTATTTTTTGTACATCTTGTGTGACATATCGTGCATATGTATGATATGTACGATGTTTGCTTTCCTCTCGATATTTAAAATACACATAGTTAAATATTCTTTTAAGAAGAAATCAATAAATCAAACATCATTTTCATGCCTAACGCCAAGCGAATACTACAAAATATTTGTGTCGGAATTAGATAATAGAATACAATTTATTCTGTTATCAGCACTGGAATGTCATATAGCATTGCTGTATTCATTTTCATTAATTAATTGTTCCTATCTTCTAGGTTTTCATTGTTTTGTCTAATTAATGTGATTCTTAGCTCTTTATTGCAGAAGTGTCCTTTTAGCACCGCCAGAGATGTTTTATATTTATTACTGAGATAAGGAAATATTTACTGTTACTTTAATAAATTTTAAGCTTCAGAAGTATAAAATATTTATGGCCAATTGTGTCCAAATTAATTATTTAGAAATACGAATTTAAAATATTAAATACATTTAAGTTGAATAAGATACTGAGGCTGAAGATAAAACAAATGTATATCAATTAGTTATAAAACAAAATCAAGAATGAAATTTATTTGTCTGTTATCTAAGCCGTTTATTTGAGGTGGACATTGAAACAATAACATAACTAAAGTCAAAGCTTCGTGACTGAGACAGGATTCGTCATGTATGAGTGGATATTTTTGGTATAAAATACTTGCAAAATTTGTTAGCTTGCCAACTTGATTTTGCTAACTACGACTGAATGAAATGAATAATGTAGAAAAATGTTGGTTTTGCCATTTTTCAGTAATTCATGTATTGAAATATAATATATAATAAAATGATAATAATATGATATAATAATAATGGTGATATGATGATAATTATAATATGATATGCCGGCGCCCTGGCATAGGGGTAGCGCGTCTTCCCCGTGTTTTGGGTGTCCTAGGTTCGAGTCCCGGTATGGGCATGGTTGTTCTTCCTCCGTTCTATCTGTGAGATGTGTGAATGTGCCCCCCTGTAAAAAAGGGTTGTGCACGCGAATGAGATGTGTGAGTAGCTAAGACGTACTCTTGGTCCTAGTTGGCGCTGCTAAAAACAAGAGACGCTTCCTTGGCTTAAAATCACTGACTTCGTCAGCGAGCTTGTGCATGGCAAGTGCCATTATAAACAACAATAATATGATATAATGATAAAATGATGATAATGTCTAGTTTCTTTTTATTTTTCAAACTGCCTATTTTTGGTAAGTTTTATTATTTACTCATTATGTTTCAATAATGCTGTTACTGTGGAATATTATGAAGGCTCTTCTGCTTGAGCCACTTAGATCCTCTCCTCTTTTTCTTTTTTTACTTGCTCCTTCATTTTTTTGTTCCTTTTTTATTTTATTTGGTTGCCTTTAGCTTCTTTTGCATCTAGTACACATTTGCATGAAAGATGTTTTTGAATGTTTGTCTTTTGATAGCTATTCAAATTTTCTATTTTTTATTATAATTATGTGCTTTTTACCGGTGTAACATCACTTTTGGCGCACTCTTAATCATCATCATAATACATCAGAATTGAAAACATAAAAAAATGTACTTTATTTATCTAAAGCCTATTCCTAGCTGGAAGAATATGCCCATATGTTATCTGAATATGTTATCTGAAATTAGAAAAGGATCCTCTATTAGACAACATTAAATCTTCTTTATACCCAATAAGTTTTAAATATAACTTCCATCCTAAATTCAATGTAGTAAAAGTATTTATCAAAATATTATAGTGATATATAATTTGAATAATATATAATTTGAAAGTGTTCATCTTTTTATCTCATCTAGAGTTGGTTTTTTCCAAAAAGTTATTATTATTATTTTTTTTAATTTAACAAATACATAAAAACGTACGACAGAAAATGAATTGAAAAGAATTCTAATGGGATCCTGAGAGTTAATTTTCATTTTCCACCTTTTAAAAAAATCGTTAATTTCCAATCTGCAGTGCATCGTGGGGCTCATTAAATGGTATTAATGACACATCCTAATTACTTGTAATTAACTGTTAATTTATACTTTGAGCTTCGCATTCTAATAACCATCCACCGTTTTTTATACACTTTGAATTCCGCCAAACAAGTCATATGTTTTCTTTCATCGTGGAGCTCAGCCATGCTGATTTCTTTATTTCTATGATTCTTACTTTGGCTTACATCGTATTTTAAATAAGCATTTACTAATGCATAAACAAGGAGTAATTATTAAACATCCGGGCTAATGGTTAGATGAATATCATTAACGACTCATTATTAAGTCAAAGGTCTTCATTTAGAGAAATTACTTGCAATTTACTGGCGATGGAAAAGGTTTCTAAAAGTTTTATCTTTTTTAGGTTTTCTTTGAAGTAACGCAAAAATGTTTGTTAAAATGTTTTTAAAGAAGATATGAATTTGGGAATGTCACTTTAGAGTGTTGAGAATTGAGAAAACTTAATGAGGTAGGTTATCAATTTCAATATTTCAATTAATTTACACTATTAAATAAACACAATTTTCAAACCTTTTCTTAAGATTTCACTTCTTTTGAAACTTTTATTAGTATGTTTTAATGTTGAAAATAGTTTTCAGTTAATAGTAATTTAAATAATTTTAAGTACACACTCTATTAATTCAGTGCTGTTAGAGTCAGAACACAAATTTGTTATGCATTAAAGAATAAAATAAAATTATATGCAGTATAAAACAATCGATGAAATAGAAATTTGCAATAACAGAATTGTACAGATAGACGAATAGTACATCGATACGTACAGACGATAGTACAGACGAATAGTACAGACGATAGACAGTATGAAGAATGCATAGCTTCTAACGTCAAATATTTCAGACTCTATTTTTGACAAAAGATTTAGTGTGCATATGTACGAAATATCTTGAAGGTGTTTGAATATATATCATCACGGAATAAATACTCAATTTTTGAAACATTTTGAAATCCGTAATTACAGATAATCTCCTCTGCATTTATAAAGGACATTCAAGATTCATTTAACTGAATGAAAGTGGGATTTTTATTAGCTGAAGTATTGAGTTAAGAAAGTATAATTATTCCACTTATTAAGTTCGAATACCACTCGAATATTTTCAGTTGTTTCTTAAAATCATCAATGGCTGCATCTCATTTAAGATGTCTTTATATGCCTTTGAGTAGTTACGTTTAACACAATTTTAGGCCAAGTTATCCGTCGCCAAATGCGAGAAAACGAAATTTTGATCTCTCAGAGTACAACTCAAAATCATAAAATGTTCTTTACTATTTATTTTTAAAATATCAGTTGTGAATTCACGTATGTAATTCGGGTCCACTATCTAATATGAGGCTTTACTTCTTCACTATCTCTTGATTGTAGTGGCGAGGATAATATCTAATTAGATATTAAGTGTGAATCACAACAGATTCCCATGCTGAACAAGGGGTAAAACAAAATGATAAAAACTAAGCATGGTCGTGTTCTACTGGAGTCAAATTCTATATTGGGTGCGAACTGCGAACATTTGTTGCCATCCCGATACTGATAATTTTGGATTCAGTGTATTAAACTTTTTAAATAATTTAAATATGGTATTCTATTGTTTTTTAACATAAAAGGAGTTTGTTTGAATGATGTAATTAATTTCATTAGATTTAGAAAAATCAATAGTGATTATAATAAAATTTTGTTTCTGTTTTCCTGATGGCTTGCACAAAGCATAATCTATACACAGAGAGTAAATTTGCAGAAATACATATGCTACTATTAGATGCTAAAAGTTTAAGAAAAGGCATGAATATATAAAAAAAACCCCACATATTAAGTCTTTAGTTATAAAAATTAAAAATCAAAATAATGTAAAGTAATATAAAAGTATTTTTATATTACTTTATTACAAATATTTATATATGTCGAAATTTCTTTTTTTTATTTTAAATATATTGATAATTACAGATACAACAATTATGAAACATAGCTCGTTATTTATAATATTTCTTTTGAAATAATTATTTATTTTGCATAAATATTTGTCTTTCATTTTTCAGAAAAAAAAATGCCTACTCTAATTTTATTTCGAAATGCCTACCGCCACGCGAAAGAATGAATATACTTTTTTTTGCAACAATCTGCTCATTTAACCACTTATTTCGTCTTTATCAATTGTTCCATACAATTTACCATTCATTCAGAACGACAGCCGTAACTCCCACTCCATGTATTTGAATCTATTCTGATCTGAAATAGTATAAATATACTTCAAAAGATCTAAGAATAAATTCTCGATCCTATTGCAATGTAGTGAGAAAAGTTTATGATCGTAATTGATCGGGTAAAATTTATGGCGCGGAGTGATTTTTGTTGAGTGTGTGTAGATCTTCGACCTCTTAATTTATACGTTTGTCCGAAATGCCAAAAATTCTCTTATCCGTATTGCTAAAATTAAAGAATCTGCTAGTCCTAACCATAGGTAGTGGTCTCTTAAGAGCTTTCTCGCATAGTTCACACTCTAATGAACTTGCAATGCTAGAGAACGCCTTGCATGTTATTGGCTACAATAGTAACGAAATATTAACTTTTGGCATGAATTTAACATTTCTGCTGTACTTATCGTGCCACCTTTGGCGAATTATTTGGCGTTAAATCCCTGTCCAAAAGTCAAACTTGTCTTTAGACAACTTTTTCTCAACCAATTAAAAGAAAAAATTGATACAAAGCTACACTTGTAGTCAAAAAATTACATACAAAATTAGATAAACGTAAGTCATTACGCTTTTGAATTATTGCGTTTTGATTGACAGATAGTCAACCCGCAGTTGGATTTGGTTCAAAATTTAACAGGTGTCTATATTATATAATGTACTAAATCCCTGCACCGAATTTTATTTAACTCTTTTTGCTTTGTAATTATCGTGTTCAATTATATTCTTCGGTCAGATAGACTTCCTCTGAACAGATTTTACTCAAAATTTGAGTGAAATCTGCAAATTTGGTGTAAAGTATTCAAAGTACTATCCTTTGTGCTTGTGAGTCAATGTACAATTACATTAGAATAATTTTGCCCCGTTAAACTTTGCAATTTAATTTGCAGTGATTTGTAATAAATGCAACTCGAAGTGGCAGCCCCCAATATTATAATAACTTGTAATGCATAAAAAAATAGCAATACTTGAGTCAACTTATAATGTGATAAACTTTCAAAAATAATAAATAAATAAATAAAATAAAATAATAAATAAATAAAATAAATAAATTCAGTGACATATTTCACTAAATGGTTTTTAATAAATGAAATTTTTTTTACTATTAAAACCAAGTGATAATCTTTTTTGAATAAGATTTAATAAAATTTTCTTTATCCCTGAATCATTTAACAATTCAGTTTAACTTTTCAGTGTCTCGTTCTGCCCTATATGTATAAAAAATATTTTAGGGCATTCCCAAATTCTATAATTTAACAAGTTCTTACTGAATAGCATTTGCTACTGCGAAGAAAAGATACTTAAAAAAAGATAAAATTCTAGATATTAAAATAACATAAATTGCGTCACACTAATTTAAAACATAAAACGTACCATCATTCAAATGGGTAAAGTAGTCAATATATTTTCAATAGAAACAGTAATCTATTATGAAAAAATCCAAAATACTTTGAATTAAAAAAAAAAACTAAGTTAGTAATTTACTTTTGACTTTGTATGTGCTCTCATGCAGTGACTAGAATACACGAATCAACGAAAAGATTCATTACCTTGTTGTAGTTATGTTTGAACAGGAATTTCTTTGACCCATCAAAATTCAGTTGCTTTTTGATAAATGCTTCTTATTTGAAGCATTGGTGTTTTTTTTATTTCGATGTTTTTCGTCCGGAAATAGTTCTTTCTTTTACTTTAATTTTAAATGTCTGGTAAAATTTTTGAGAAATTCTTCCAACTTTAGGCATGCTGCCGTCTTTTTCAATCCATCACCGAATTCAATTAATGTCACTTACTTTTGCTTCAAAGCAAAATATTTCAGGACTTTTATATTGCTTCGAGCATAGCACAAAGAAGTTAAGGCGGAAAGCCAAAATATTATGATTTTTTTAAAGAAATTTTAAGAAACTCTGTAAAATCATGACAAAAACAGGATTTATTTGTCTCAATATAAATTTATTTAAGACATGTCGTCGCCGATAAAAATACTAATGTCTTGGACAATTTATCTGGAACATCCGGGTATACGCAACCTGTAACAAAACTTCTTCTGGCTTGTTCAAATTTTCATTTTCTTATTAGATAACATAGTGAAGATAGATTATACGTTCATTACTTGATTATAGCTTCATTAGTAGACTTTACATTCATTACTGGATTTAAGACTCCTTAGTAGACTTTACATTCATTACTGGATTTAAGACTCATTAGTAATCTTTACATTCAAAACGAAACTATATATTGACAAGTAGACTATGCCTTCGCTTCTAGACTATATATTCATTAGTAGACTATGCATTCAATAATAGATTATACTTTTGCTAATAGAATATACCATCATCAAGCAGAAATGCTATCTGCTTGTAGACTATAAATTCACTACGAAATTATATATATATATTAGTAGACTATACATATAATACCAGACTATATATTCATTAGTAGGCTATGCATTCAATAGTAGACTCTATATTTACTTGTAAGCCACACATTTACTACTAAATCATAAATTTACCAGTCGACTATGCATTCATTACGAAACTATATATTTGCTAGTCGATTATACATTCACTAGGGAGATATATATTTAGTAAACTATATATTCACAACCAGGCTATAAATTCATTGGTAGGCTATGCATTTAGTAGTAGATTATACATTCATTGGTAGATACTATACATTCACTAGCAGAAATTTTCTAAATTCACCACCTTGCACTCGCGATGGAAACATGTATGATCTCAAAATAGCACCATATTTAAAAAGCACATTAGGATTGGGGTTAGGCATTGGAAATAGAATGACTGTGGATAGGTTAGGGCATTTCATAACCTGTAATTGCACAACTATTTCATGAGAGACGTGACAAAAAGAATCCTATTTTTACATCACAATTGCAGCATTTGTTTACTAAACATGGCATGTAATTGAAATAACTGTTTCATGAGAGACATCACAAGAAGTATCCTATTTTCACATCTCATGGAGATTCATCATCTTACCTACTCATAATTTTACATGGCATGTAAGTATTCAAATGTTTCAAGTAAGACATAACAAGGTGTATGGTGGGTTTGCATCTCAATTGGATCATCTGGTTTCTAAATACGGATGATATTTTGAGAGCATTGTCCTATGAATTCCAGCAGTTATCCACTGATTGATCTTAGCTTCATAGCCTTAGCTAACATAGTACATAGCCTATTTGTCACTTTTAAAACAAAATGACGGAAAAAAATGAAAAGAACTTCTTTATTTTAATTAATGATCCTTTACATGATGGTTATGCACTAAATTGCGACGAAAATTATATATTTTATTAGCATTCAGAAATGGAGAAAAATTTCTTTCTTCTTTAAAGTTAGCAAAATTCACAGAATTTTAAATTATCTATGCAAATTACATAGTATATGACAACAGACATAATCTTATAATCTATTGTGTCACTGTCATGTAAGAATGTGCCGCACACTATATCAAATTACGAGTGACATTTTTTTTTCAATCGTCGTTATAGAAATTAATATAAATTTGATTTTCAACTCATTATCTTCATCTTAAACTGAATGTTGAGACAAGTCCATTTTGCTGATAAAAAACAATTAAACAGTTTATACCAATGTCTACACAATCAAAATCTATTTCATTTTTATGAGAAATTATTTGCTACGAATCAAGAAATTGAATTAAATCGAAAGCTCAATAAATCATCCCGTTCAAGCTCCTGATCAAAGAAAACTGCTTCAGATTTGTTCTGATCATATTTAAAATCCGGATAGACATCAGAATTGTTACATCCAAAATTAAGCATTATTATCCCTACTATATTTCAAAGTATCACAAAAATTTGGGAAAATGAGGTCACTTTGTTTATCTTTTTATTAGAAAGACAACTATATAAGTACAATGTGGATGCTTTATTTATCTCTTTATTAGGAAAACAACTATATAAGTACAATTAAACTCAAACTGCATTTCACAATCTTAAAAGTGATATTAATCTGTACTCATCAAAGAATGCAAGAAAGTACACAGGAAAATGAGAGCGAACGCAAAAGAATCTGTACAAAAATTAAGTAAAGCAAAAAATATAAAAAAGAATTAAAAGATCTCACGGGTAAGAGGATTTGAATATGAGAGTGACACTTTGCATAATTCACATTCAAAAATGCATTAAAATGTCTTTGATCAACGAAGCAAAGAACATTTCATAAATTTTAAATTACGTGGCATTTCATAATGGCTTGTGTCTTGCTTTCATTACTGCTATTTATTTGAAACAAATCTTCTGGCTGAGAATGATAGAAAATATGTTCTGCATTTTTCTCCGGAGTGTACGTTTCTTTATCAGGACAGCTCGGCGCAATTTACTTTCAAATGATTAACGGCCCAGGTTAATGGTGTACATGCCAATATCTGTATTTTAGTGTATTGGTTTCTTCAAGTATCTCAATATCTCAAAGCATAGTTGTATTTTCCAAACCTGGAAACAGTTACAGTTGCTCGTATAAAAAGTACAGAAGGTGAAAAATTTCCCATACACTATTTTCTAGAACACAGTTTCTTTCCCCTCCCCCACCACCACACTATATCTATACAATACGTAACGTTGCAAATGCAGTAACAATAACCTTGGAAATGATATAAAATATTCCAATATTTTATGAAAAGCATGAAAATAATATAATAAAAGGATTTTTGTTTTTGATCTATAATTTTTTTTCTTCTCATATACGCAGTGTGGAGAAATGTAGTAATCGTCAAAAAAATTCGAACTTGAAATGTCGATGAATTTTCACGTTTCACACCTCCCTGAGATTCAAAAAAATATATTTTTGGTAAACATCTGTATTTCTGTCTGTGACAAAGATAACTCAAAAACGCATTGAGCTAGATGGTTGAAATTTGGTATACGGTATAACAAATTTTGCAGATTTCTGTAAAAGTTGGAGTAAAATATGCTCAGAGTAAATCCGTCTGTCCGACTTTTCCAATGTAAGTTAATACGATAACTACAAAACGAAGAGAGTTAGAGGGACAAAATTCAACAAATACAATTAACATCTATTGTATAAACACTTGTCAAATGTTGAGCCAAATCGAACAAGAGATTGACTGTCTGTCAGTCTACACTTTCAGAAACATGTCCTCGATAGTTCAAAAAAATAATAACGCTATAACTTAAGGTGTACGTGCACACTAGAAGATTTTTTTTTTAAATTTTAACTTTAAAAATCCAGTTTTTTCTCAGCAGGTCATTAATATATGTTTAAACTCATTTCAGTGAGAAAAAACCATATTACACTAATTATTAATTAATTGAATAATATTTAATGAGCTAATTAGCCTAATTTTTGAAACATGATATCTTAAATTCTAATTAGTACAGACACCGAATTCTAATTGGAAATGATGCCTAATATTAGTCTTCATGTTGTCTGCCTCAATCAAGTTATAAACATGTATAGTTTTTTTAAACAATTTTTTCATCAACGATGAATAGAAAAAGCGAGATTTTTTCTGTAATTTTAACTTTTAAATAACCATTAAAAATGTATTTCTATAAAAACAACTTTGATTGAGGCACAACACATCCGCTATTTCATACAGATTATTTTATATATAAATAACTGTATTTGGTTCATTTCTTGTTATGATTGTTTGAATGAAGAAACATAGTGGAAAAATATCATTCTTCATAAAATGAGTTTTAAAAACACCGTAACGAAAGTTTTTAATGATAGCACCTCAGGAAAAATAATTATAACTCGAGAAATATTTCGAATATTGACAACTTCTTGGTATCGTTTGAAAGCTAAAGGATTAGAGAACATTATTACGTAATAAAAAAATATTCGATATTTTCAACGATTTTGGAAGTTTCAAGTGTGTACATACACCTTAATTATATGAAATTGTTTATAAGATTTTGTGACTTCAAGTGCAGTGCTGTGTTAGATCTTTATTTCAATCGGTTGAGGAAAACGTATCTAAAATGCAAATTCGATTTTTGGATATTATTAATCGTTTGTCAAAGATTAGTCGCCAAAAAAACTCGCCAAGGATGAAACGATAGATTCAGTAAAAATGGTAAATACACGCCAAAAGTTAATATTTCGTAACTATTGTAAACCAGTGCCATGCAAAGCGTTATCTGGCATGACAAGTTTGTTAAAGAGGATGTGATAAAGTTGTGTGGGGACCACTCCCACTGGTTTATACATTGCATTTATATATTGGCAGATCAATTTCGCCCCGAAGTCCTGTTATCTTGGTAGAACAACAAGTCATAATAATGTTAATCATTAAAAATATAGCTTTTCATTTCTTTTAGGAATCTTTGCAGCCAAATATTTTTATTTCCTTAAAATCTAAGCTCTCCTTTTATTTCATATAACTAAAGAATCTTTTTTCATATTCGGAACGGCATTTGTTATTATATTTCTTTTCGGAATTGAGGTTAAATTATTTAAATGCCGCATGTGTTATTATTATAATGCGTAAAAATAAACATTTCACCTTGATTGCTTCATTTTCATCAATGATATTATTCCAATACTTTCCAGTCTATTCACTATGCTACAATTAGAAATAAAGAAACAGAAACTGTTCTATATGGATCATAACCCAAGAAGAAATTTCCAATTTCAATTATAAAAAGAAGGAAAGTCGATAAATAAACAATTGAAAAGAAACTTTTTATATTTATTGAAGTTCTCATCGAGGTTTGTCAATGCTGACAGAAAAATTCAGTTTTTAATTAAATTTTCAAAATAATGACATCCTTTATGTTCAGGATATAGTTCCAATTTCTTGTAATTTCCTTCTCCGGAGGTAATGTTTTTTTTTTTTTTTCGTAGTTTTGTATGAAAAAGAATTGCATGAGATGGACGATAGAATAGTTTAAGAAGAAGTTATGCGAAACCTTGTTAATTGCTTTATAGTTTGCTTTTACAAGATAACCTTTTTATTTTCCCTGTTACAGTTTTCGAGTAAGACTTGTTTCATTAAGTTCAAAAAAGGAGATAAAACAAGAAATTTGAATTAGTGGAAAATAATTTTCAATGTTGTCTCCTTATTGGAACAGGTATAATTAATAAATATAGAAATATCTATGAATTAATAAAACAAACAATGAAGCTGAAAAATAACTTCAGGTAAATAAATCTTCTGTTTCCTAAAATCATATATGACCAAACAGCTCAGAAACAGGAACGAGATACAATCAAAGTTATGAAAGATAAGGGAAATATTCTATTCCGTTCGATAACTGTAATGACATTCCCTGTTCTTCAAGGGTCAATATACAAAAGATAGCAACGATTAACTAGTAACCTTTAAGGAAATGTATACACTGGCTTTATTTGAGAGTTATCTTAAAATATCGATGTCCTTCAAACTCATCTGAGAGAGCATTTCGAAAAAGCACTCACCAAGGGTATTTAACCAGTCCGACTTAAAGAAAGGGGAGGATATTTCTTTATAATATCTAGATGGGTCGAATGATCGTCATAGTTTCGTTTAATGGTCATTTGGGCGCCTACATTATTCCTATAGCTAATTCAGAACCAATACAATCTGATAACATTGGTTTTGAAACCAGGTTATCACGAAGTGTCCAGCTTAGTGATAACCTGGACAAAGTCTCCAGTTTAGTGATAACTTGGACAAAGTCTCCAGGTTAGTGATAACCTGGAAAAAGTCTCCAGCTTAATGATAACCTGGCGTCTCGGGCGACTTTCGTTGTTCCATTGAATTTGCATTTGGAGCCTTTCAATATCAATAAAGTCTGTCTAATAAGTTTGTAATCTTCAACGATACTTTCACCCAAATGTTTACAGAAAGCCTAGCTATTAAATTTTATAGAGATAACAAATATTATTTATGACCGTGAAAACTTATGCTTTTTATTTCATGATATAAAATTACCCCACTGTCAGTGAACCAATTGATTGTCGAATTGCTGACAAAAGAATATTCATTTTAAGAAAAACCGGTATTTACATAGATAAATAAATGGATTAGAATATTCCTGTTCCACAAAACCACCGAATCCGTCAATTATTATCTTGCATAGTAAAAATGCGAAAGATTAATTTTGTCAATTAACTTCTTTCTGAATAATTATCTTTCTTAAAGAAAATGTATTTTTTACAGTCAAACTAGTGAATTCTAGTTACTTTCAAACAAGTAATTGTACTGTAATCAAGCTCTTATACTACTAAAAAAAGTATTTTTGGATGAAAATTCTGATATTTTGCATGAATTAGTTAAATTTCTGCACTACAGAGAAAAAGTGTAGCAATGTTTCTAACAGACATTCCAGAAATTTCATTTGATTTTTTACTTGTTGATGTAGACTAAGGCTGCACAATTATCGTTCTTCTAAGGTGAAAAGTTTCCCTAAAAATGCATCGGCGAGAAGTAAAGCACTTGAATTGTAGAGAAAGAACGACAACGTAATTGGATACTTTCATAACATTTAAAAAATACACGTAAGCATGTAGAGTGCATATTTTTGTAATATATAATTGTTTTTGCACTTTTATAAGAAAATTTATATTATTTCAAACCGACATTTTCCAAGATTAGTTCTTTTCCCTAAATTACATTAAATAAAGACGGCCACTTGGTAAAAGTTTTGTCATAGATGGCGATATTTTTAATTAGTTTGTTTCATATAATTGTAACAGAATGTACAAGTTAGGCATCAGTTATTAAATTCTTTAAAAATTTCTTGGAATATGAATAATCATATGAAAGTGCTAAAATCTTTCTTTTAAAATTAGATTCTTACGCAAAAAAAAAAAAAAAAAAAAATCATTTGAAGTTTATTGCAAATGTCACTTCCACAATTTTACAGTTAAAGATTATTTTAAAAAAATAACAACACATTTAATGTTTAATGCAAATGAATGATCGAATTGGTAAGTGGAATAAGTTAGTGAATGAATATACTTTTGATATATATAGCTTTTTATGTAACAGTTTTCATAATAGGGAAAGTAATATAAAATTAACAATACTCTGAAAATGACTAATTAATATGGTTTTTAACACTCACGTTGCAACAGAAAATGTCTCGTATGGCTTTTTCTCACTAATCTTAGTATTTCCACCCCCCCCTACCGTAATCGGTGATTTAATAAGCTTAAATTCAAGGTAGGACTTTTACATCCCCTCAAGATATTTCATTTTAGAAATTAACTTACAAATAATTTGTCTCATAATGCCCAACCACAAATGGTTCATAACACATTCATGTACTACGCTACGGCATTGGATGATGTTTATGAGAATGGAGTGATAAAACGTAAAATTGTTGAATGCTACATAAGTGTAAATAATATTTACTGATAGTATGGTATTATAACGCAGTTATAGTAACCTTTAATTAATCTAAAACTTCTTTAATTCCACCTGCTAATCAAATATTTCCACAGTCTGCATTTTTGTTACGTACTTTTGATGTTTTTCATTAACAGAATTTAATGCCAAATTTCATTCTGAAAGTTGTTCCATAGACTAAATTGGTGGTTCAGTCCCGTGAATTGTCAACTAAATAATCAAAGTGAAATTCTTTCTATTTTCTCGTATACGTAATACAGAGAAGATTTAGTAATCGTCAGAAAATTCGAACTCGAGATTTTGACGAATCTCCTCGTTTCAGACCTTCCTGAGTTCGAAAAACACGTGGTGAATAGCATATAAGACAGTTAACAACTACGCTACACAGGCATATGTTTTTGTATCATGGTCATTTTACTGGACTGCAAACCACAAGGTCCCAGGTTCTATCCTCGCTAAATTCAATCCCACAAATTGGTGACAAGGACGATGAACCTTCAAACTTCGTACAACTGTTGTGGCGCCATCTACCCACAGCAAACCAAAGTCGTCAGATTCACTTGACGCAGCAATCCAAAAGTCGTCACACTCACGTGATGCAGCATCAGCAACTACTCACCCACACACGCTCCCCATAACACTTGGCGCTACTCAACTGGGTGCAGGCCCATTAGACAACAGCTAAATTACATCACCACTCAACACCCATATCGTTCGTCTCACCTCCGACTCACTGGAGGGAGAGTCTGTGGTGAATAGCATATAAGCCAGTTAACAACTACGCTACTCAAGCATATACTTTTGTATCATGGCCATGTTACTGGACTGCGAGCCACAAGGTCCCAGGTTCTATCCTCGTTCAATTCAATCCCCAAAAACACATGTTTAGAAAGTATCCATCTATCTGCCGGTGACAAAGATAACTCAAAACTGATTTGAATTAGACGCTTGTAATTTGGTATAGGTCTTTAGACGAAATTTGTAGGTTTCTACCAAATTTTGTGTAGATTCCATTCAGATGCAGTCTATTTGTCCGGCTATTTCAATATAAGTTAGCAGCATAACTACAAAATGAACGAGCTATATAGATAATATTCGGTACTTAGGTTTAACATTTAGGGATTAGACACTATCAAATTTTGGGACAAATTCAATGATGAGTTGACGGTCGGTCGACCTGTACTTTCAGAAACATGTAAGCGCTATAACTCATAACCGCAATGAATTAAATTTATTCAATTTGGTATGGGACTCTGTGACTACAAATGCAGTATTGGGTAAATCTTTGTATCAATCAGTTGTGATAATAAGTTGTGATAAGTTGTGATCAGTTGTGATAATAACTCCACAAGAATCGCAGAATAAATTCAGTAAAAATACAATTCAAGCCAAAAGTAAGTATTTCACAGATATTGTACGCTAATCTATTCACAGATATTGTACTTTAATCTATTCACAAATATTGTACGCTAATCTATTCACAGATATTGTACACTTAATCTATCCTCAGATATTGTACACTAATATATTCACAAATTTTGTACGCTAATCTATTCACAGATATTGTACATTAATCTATTCATAAATATTGTACACTTATCTATTCACAGATATTATACGCTAATCTATTCACAAATATTGTACGCTAATCTATTCACAGATATTATACGCTAATCTATTCACATATATTGTACGTTATTCTACGTTCTCTAGAATAACATATTTATTCGAGAGAATGCGAGAAAGTTTTGGGAAACCACTTACTGTGTTATGTTATTAAGAAATATGCATTTTTTTTTATGCAAGGTCATGGTAGTGATACAATTTTGGAGCGGAGAAGTTTTAAGACTCGATTTCAAGGGAGAACTTTTGTATATACGAATCTGAAAGACATTTTAATGTGTCGACGATCATAGGCCCTTCCACTTCTTCAATGTGGAAGCTTGAAAATGGGTTGTCATTCAGTTACAATTCTCATCATCAGATCATGGTTATAATTTAAGAGTGTTTTGTCGAAAAAAAAAGCTCTTTTGCAACTTCTTTTCAAAAATATCTGTGTAATATCCAAATAGCACAGAATAGTGCAAAATATTGTACTATATTATCTGACATTATTTTACATTATTCAATATTCAACAATACTATACTATATTACAAATAGCATACACTATCATACTATATTGTTCAATATATATATGTGTTTTGTCCAAAAAAGTTCTTTTTGCAATTTCTTTCCAAAAATATCTGTCTATGACCAAGTTGACACAGAATGATGTAAAATATTGTTCAATACTGTGTGGCATTATTTTACATTATTAAGTATTCAAAATGTTATACAATACTGCGAATATTATATACTATTACACAATATCGTTCAATATATATGTATTATTTGGATAGTATCTGATAAACTCATTGTAAATAAATTAGACTTAAAAAAACTCAATATATTTTGTTCAATGATATTTTGTGTATAACTTTTGTTTAAAAAGGGTATTTTCACCTCACTCAGCATATGCTACAGCCCATGCTTCCATTTATGTATTTGTTTCGATGAGAACTATTTAATAAAGGTTCATTTGATTTCTAAAGGAGATTCAAAGTATATCTCAAATGTTCATAAATGCGTAATGGTTGCGAAACAGTTGTTTTTAATAAATGAATAAAGTTATTTTCATGCATTTACACTCCTGATTTCTTTTAATCATGCCAAAACACTCCATATCAGCTATAGTAGATTTCTAACTGATCAATAATGGATGCGTAAAAAGACCTAAAAATATGCTTGAAAATTTCTAAGAAACAAGAAGTGAGATATAAAAAGTAAACGATATGGTCTATATCCAAATAGTAATATTTAATAAATCAGCTGCAATGGTCTCCTTTATCCTTTCTAGAGTACTCTATAATAAATGTGTCATCTCTCGACCCCTACTAAATACTGCACATCTGAAACAAAGTCAAGGAATCCAAGAACGCTAAAAGTTTTATTTTCACACACGAATGCTGTGTATCTCGTAGTATAGTAAAAAAGCAAATATTTTTTTCATTAAATGCATGTTATTAGCGACAAAATATTATTATTCAGAAATATTTATCTTTGGTATAAATCTGCTATGAAATCTTTCAAAGTTTTTTTTTTTTTAAATCTATTTTTAGGCGTTGTCTATATTTTCCCAATCTATTGCAACCCAAATTTTGGCATACAATTGCAATAGTGGCCAAAATGTGACATAATAAATTTTATTTATTTAAATAATTGTGTTATTAATTTAATGCATGAGAATGTAGAAATATTCTCCTGTACACCGAATTTTATCCATCTAGCTCTTTAAGCCTTAATTTATCGCATTCATTCGTATTCAGTCAGGCAGACAGATTTCCTCTGAATGGACTTTGTTCAAATATGGTTTAATCCCCATGGACCAAATTTCACCCATCTAGTTAATAACATTTTGAGCTATTTCTTTTATAGACAAGCAGAAGACAGAAATACAAACTGAGCGACACAATTCCAAAAGTACGGGCTCAGACAAGTCTGAAATGTGGAGATTCGTCAAAATCTCACTTTTGAATTATTTGCCGATTACAATATTTTCTCTTTATATATTTAGTATACAAGACAGTAAAAGCATTGTTTCTCAAAAATGACATGCAAATTTGATGAAAAATAATAAAAAATTAATAAATAATGCGTAATAAATATGCTCATAGAATGAATGGATTTTTTATTTTTTCTAATGATAGATGCCAATTGATATTTTCTTTGCAAAAAAATTAATTAATTAATTAAATTAACATTTCACATGTTCTATTTAATAAATAGAAATATTTTATTCAAAATCACCATAAACATTATTAGTAATATTATAATTTTTGTAAAATAAAGCATTCCAAATATAAAACTAAAAGCAAGATAATTAAAGATACAATTGTTGATATAAATTCCATTTTAAATAAAATTTGAAATATAACATTTATAGTCTGTCTGCCTTACAGCTGTATAAGCCAAAACGCAATATAAAAGAGGCAATACAAAATTACGTTTGAAGAAATAGACACAATTTTATAAATTTTTTCGAAAGAAATAGACACCATTTTATTAATTTTTTCGAAAGAAACAGACACAATTTTATAAATTTTTTCGAAAGAAATAGACACAATTTTATAAATTTTTTCGAAAGAAATAGACACAATTTTATAAATTTTTTCTAAAGAAATAGACACAATTTTATAAATTTTTTCGAAAGAAACAGACACAATTTTATAAATTTTTTCGAAAGAAATAGACACAATTTTATATACTTTTTGAAAGAAATCGACACAATTTTATAAACTTTTTTGAAATAAATCTACAGAATTTTATATACTTTTTTGAAAGAAATCGACACAATTTTATAAACTTTTTTTAAAGAAATGGACATAATTTTATATACTTTTTTGAAAGAAATGGACACAATTTTATAATTTTTTTTGAAAGAAATGGATACAATTTTATAAACTTTTTTGAAAGAAATGGACACAATTTCATAAACTTTTTTTAAAGAAATGGACTCAATTTTATAATTTTTTTTTTATAAAATCATAAGGAATTCAATACTGAAACTTCAAGAAATAAGCCACAAATTTCTTTACAAGATAGCAGTTCTTTAGCTTATTTTCAGAAATTTCACGATTGGGTTGGTAAAGAATTGTCATTGCCAAACAATGCATTTTTACCCACATTTCCAGAGAAAATTGGATTACGCTCTAACAAGTGAATACGAGTTCTTATCAGAACATTCATGAAAAGAGAACAGCACACAAAAGAAAAAACAACATGTTATAGAAAATACCCTTTTGTTCTCTATTTGCTTACGCCTCATATTCCAGCAAAAATTACAAGCAACGTAATTAAAAGACTTGGCGAGAATTTTGAGAAACTCTTTTGTTTTGAAGTAAATTAACAGCATATGCTTATCCCTTTTCTAAGGGAAATAATCCACTAAAAACTTCTACACGTCGAGTGGAACACTTTTGTCACCGACGAAGTTAAACAATGGAGCTAGATTCTTTGACAATGAACCATTTTCTTTTTCTCGATTTGGGACTGAGCTTAATACGTTTGTTTCATAATGAAATTAATTGTGTCTGATGCTTTTAAGAATAATTAACGCACGTGCAACTGGACAGCATTTTCATGCTCTAAGCTTTGAAGCAAAAGTTTAATATACAAATTGATATAGATGACAAATTTTTCTGTAATATTAATATAATATATTTGTTTCTGAAAATGCTTTATGGTTTCAAACCCAGGCAACAAAGAACAATTCTATTGGATCACTCAAAAATATAATCCTTTCAAAACTATCACTCCTACTGACGCCACCTCAATTACGGAAATGAAAAGTCACCGGATAAGAAAGAGGATTCATGTTCCCTCAAGTGTCCAATAAGAGTGGTGTGGTTTCTTTAGCTTCATTTTAGTAGTTTTCTTTTGTCATTTATGGAGTGTTTCGCATATTGGCTGTTGGTGGATCTGCTTTAACTGTTAACAACCAACAAAGAACATCGCTATGGGATCTCTTAAACATATTCCGGAAACATTGTCATAAACATATACATAATAGTAAACGGTGAATTTTTTTTGTAATATTATTATAAATGTTTTATTTCAATGATTTTGTTTTCGAAATTTGCTTTATGATTTCATATCCAGGTACCAATGGACTCACTGAATCGTAATGCTAAAAAATATAATTCTTCCTGCAACTATTACTGCTACAGGCGCCACCTCAAGTACGGAGATGAAAAGTCATCGAAAAAGTAAGTCCAGTTTCCCTGAAAAGTCCAGTTATATAGATGTGGCCACATTTTGATGATTTATTGTGCCGATTATGGGGTGTTTGGCACATGTGGTGGCTCTATTTTAACTGTTAACATCCCTGGAGCTAAAGAGTATCGCTATGGGTTGGTTCTCTTAAAAAATATTGTAGAAGCACTGCCTGCTCTTGAATACGATCTTTTCTGGAGACACCTCAAGTGCGGAGATGAGAAATCGCGGAAAGTTAAATGGGTTCTCGCTCGTCTGAAATATCCAGTAACAGTGGTTTTTTTTTTCTATATCACAATTATGTGTCATGACACTTTAAAGGCATTTTGTTGCATTGGTCTGTGGAGGCGCTCTTTTGACCCTTCTTATATGTTGGTCAGTGAAATATGCCGGACTCAATTCTAAACTTATAAGAGGGATTTGTGGTATGGTAAGATTTCCATACCTCATATATTTATTTTTTTTATCTAGTTGTTGTTTTCATCAAACTGTACACATTTTTTTTCTCCAATTATCCAATTAGCATAGAAGACAAAAGTAAAAATTATCATGTGTTAAATCATTAATAAAAAACGCAAGTGGGTATTTAATATAATGAATGCATCCGACGTCTGCTTTTTTTATGAGCGTATCGAAATCGGAAAGAAATGCTATAAAAATATTTATAAAGGAAAGTGAGAAATATATATATATGTGTTCAAATAAGTTTTAAATTTTTTTTAAATGAAATCTGTGTAAAAAAAAATAATTTTCTGCCTGCATATAAACTGCTTATCTTAAATCTCTTTCAAAAGAAGAGAAATGAACCTTAATAAAATGATTTCGAATGTGAATGTATAAAATAAAAAAAAATACAACCTGTCATAACCATTTAATCAAAATTACTATTAAAATGTTACAAAACTCATCAGAGAAGCAGAATTTGGAGCACATCTTCAATTTAATAGGAGAATTTTGGCTAAAAAATAAAATACACGCAAAACTTCGTAGTAGAATCAAATAATTTTCAATTTAGTAACTACGCTCGAGAAGATTTTTTTTTTTTTTTGAAAATTTTTCGAAAATATTTATATTTTTTAAACAGTATCCCAAAAATTAATGCTCCAATTATTTTTTTAAACTGCAATATTTTTATTGAATTGTAATGTGCAAAGGATGGGTAAATATAGGGAATAACATATAGCGCAAATGGTCTCCATAACTTTGCGGGCATATACGAATTATTTTACCGAAATTCTCCATGACCATTTTGCATAAATGCGGCATAATTTCATTGATTCAGGGTTGAATTTCCTCCTTCAATGCACTCGTGCTTGTAAGCTTGTTGTCATAGACGTTTGACTTCAAATAATCCCATAAAAAGAAATTCAATGGTGTTAAATCACACGACCTAGGGAGCCAATGCTCAAATTTTCGAATTGTAGATGCAAGGCGTTCATTATTTTTAAATATTGTTCAACAATGAAAACTAGTTGTTCTATCATGTAACGCTCCAATTTTACTAACTCTAAATTACCAGTTGTCAAATGTTTATTTAATTTAGTTGCCAACACTTTACTGAAGAAATGGTGGAAAATTCATATTTTGTGTTAATTTTGCAAAAGTAGAGATTGAACAAACCTCTATAAAACGAAAATATAGTGGGTAAGTGACAAACTGGTGAAAAGCCTTTCTTTTGGATAAAAAGAGATATTAATGAAAAATCTTCAGGAATTTAAAAAATGATTTGCATAAAATTTTGCAAATAGCTTAAGATATACATTATCTGGTTTGGGAACTAAAAAATAGGTTGCAATTCTATCCATTCATTGAGTATTGGTGTTCGTCTGATAAATAACATGAAATTTTTCATTTTCTTTTTCACATTATGAAGTGTTAAAACAACCATAAAAAATTTCTAAATAAATAGATTACTTGTTCCCTAGTTCATAAACTTCAAATCATATTAAGAAATTATTTTACTAAATTTTAACAAAAAATATGCATTAGTGTTTAATATATGAGGTTTATCAGAAGAAAATTCTTCTAATGGTTTTGTAAAGAAATCCATTTAACCATTAATGATATTTAAATAAAACAAATTTTATAATTTTAAAAAAAAACGACTTTTTACCGTAGATTCAAACTTCAGATTTGAATTTAGAAATGAGATTTGTGGAATTTCGGAGAACTCTATTTTAATGAACTTTTATAAAACTGTTAGCACTTTAGTATTATGCAAATCATGCGAATGTATTTATTTTATTAGTATTTTTTATTTGAATTAAGGTATTTGCTTACTTGATGTTAGAAATATTTCATTTATATGCATATATTCTTTTTTGAAAACCCTTCTTTAAATCTCACGGAATTTTACATAATTTAAAGAGATTTTAATCATCAAAAGATTTTCATTTACAAAATCCATTCAACAAAATTGGGAGTACTTTAAAACGGTAAAAAACTTTATTTTTTATTTTTTCAATAAAATGTGTTAAAACAGAATGAAATTATTTCTGAATTATTTAAATATTAAAAAGATAGTCAATGAAAACTAGTTTCGTTGTCAAAAAGTTGTATTTCATAGACTTATTTTAAGTATAGGTTTAATTAAGTTGTATAGATTTGTGGATTTTATACACCATTTTTCACAAAAATAAATTTTAATTATTAATCAGAAATACATGAAAGGCATGCTTAGAAATTTGAAAAAAAAGCTAATTTTGGATGTAGAGCTTGTAACAATGATTGGGAATTTTAAATTATTTTTCAAATATCGATTCTGTATTTATCAAATAATTAAAAACATAATATCCGGAGCTTGATCAGTTGATAAGGTACAATATTTTTCCAGTACGCAATACTGCTATGTTTCTTAATATACAACTAGACATCAGAAATAAAATTCCAGTAGTAAAGTCAATAGAGATTTTTCATCCATTTCATGTAATACTTTCACTATTCTATCTTGTCACACCGGTTTCTGCTTCTTAGACCGAGTGCAGGATGTGAAATGAGTTATCACTAAGGATATTTTTACTTTACATCCTACACCTCTTGTTTGAAACATAAACCAAGATATAACTTACACGTTTGGTTGGGACGGATCAGTGGTGAAAAAGGTAATGATATAATGAAAGAATTTACATATGCAATGTGAACCGTGGCTTTTCAAAACACATTTCTTCAAAAAAATTTACCGAAAATGCAAGTTTTAGAAAAGAAAGTGGAAAAAAAAAGAGATGTAACGGTGAGTTTAGAAATGCTTAGTTACTTAAAATGTAGATGAATTCCAAACGAGGTTGTAAGCATTTATAAAAACAAAACTGCATACACTTTGGAAAGAGAAATTCCTAAGAAATAATTCATATTTTGGAATGTGTAAAGTCTGTGCTTTGCTCAATCACTCACAATCACATATATTTACTGAAATTAGTCGTATGCGAAGGGTATTTGAGATTTTTAAAGTTTTTCCTTAACACAAAATTTCTTTGAGGAATTTTAACTGGATTTACATTATTTTCTTTTTGTTATTCGTTTCATTTCTAATATTTATTTTTCTCAAATATATTCTGTATAAAACCGTACTCAAAACATTTCATTTTTTAAATATTTTTTTCGAAGCATTATTTCAAGAATTTCTTTAGTTTTTCAATCCATCACTCAATCAATGCTTTCAAGTTTAGATCGACTGCTGAAATTCTTTCCGGATATATTAGAACTTTCTGGGAAAATCTCAAAACAAAAAGTGGTACAATTCTTAAAGCGCATAAAATAATAAGACTGAGCGTAAAAGAGAATTTTGTCTGCATTTAAGAGGTGGAATTAAAAAATAGTACATAATAAGAATATCCCAACCATTGCCAATCCTACGGTATTTTAGATATTATAAAAGAAAAAGAAACACATTATTCATTTTTATTTTCTTTGAAAAGAAATATAAAAACTCTTCACAAGTTATTTTTTAAAATCTTGCAGATTTAATAATGAAGACGGTTTTAGAAAAAAAATTCAAATTTATTGAGCTCCTCCCTTTTGTCCAGAAAAATATGAATGAAACATTATAAAAAAAGAAAAAAAGAAACCGTGATTAAGTTTCCAAATTTCCTTCTTTTTTAATAGAAAAATTAGATCTTTTGAAGGCATTTTCTTATGCCGTCGTCATACCCATAAGTCTTTTGGATCTCTTCTTTCTTTATTTTTTGTTTAGAAATTCTAGTAATTGACAAACGTTGAAGCCTGCTATTTCCTATATCTTGATGTGGAAGCTAGAAGAAGAAGCAACATAAATCCATGAACAATGTGTATATATTTCAAGTTCAGCATGAATCAAAGAAACTATGTACCTCATTTTTTTTCCTGGGGGCTCCTGCATATGCTAGCATTTCAGATTCTCGTGATTTTTGTGCTGTGTCAGTGTACAAACATTGGTAGCAGAGTTAGAGCAAAAAATGACTATAGCTGAAATTCGTCAGATATTGATGAACATTTAGAAAGTGATCATGATACAGAATCTAAACTAAGAGATTCTGAATATTATCTAAAATCTTATCGAAACGTTTTCTGATGTTGACAAAAGCTAGTAAATACTACTTATATAAAATGCATGTTCTTACAATATGAATAAATTGTCTTAAAATCTATGTAACCATTTAAATCTGATGAATAATTTTCAGTATGTATATAAAAATGAAAGATTAAAGTTACGAATTTCAATAGATATATTTAAGCATATTTTTATAAAAAACTTCAAACGTTAACTATTTGTAAAATATAGATTTTTCCTATTCTTTCAATATTTTTATAAAGAAAAAAATAAAAATAGAGAATTGAGAATTGAATTGAATAGAGAATTGAGTTTTATATGAATAAAGCAAGAAGAAATGAAAAAAAAAAGATGAAAAAAAAAGGAACGGAATGAAAAAAAAAGGCGATAAGCTCAATTTTGATTTTTCTTATTAAAAATTGCATTTGTGCCTTAAATAAAACATATTACTATAAATGAATATTCATATACTATTACCATATTTTATTTTTTATAGCCAAGAAGATAGAGAATGAGTGACTGACAATTTTAGATTCAAAATGGCATGGGATTTAATCTTCCAAAAAAGATGGCAGTGATGCGGAGTTAAATACAATTCACTTGTGTTCAAAAAATAACTGGCACTTTCGAAAAAGAAACATATTAAGATCTAAACTTGAAATATATGTACATATATAAGTGCTATAGTAAATCAATAATAAGTGAAATTTCAGTTAAATATATTTTATCTACAATTATAATGAATATCTGAAATAAATAATGAATTCGATGAAAACTCTTGACTAAATAAAATGAGAAAGCAAATGACTTATTTTTATCCAACAGCAAATGTAAATATTTTTCAACGAAACACCTCTCGGATTAGAAAAATATGCGCAATCAATATACTCACTCTACAACGAGCAAAGATAAATCTGCACAATTTCTTTCAAAAGGGCTTTCTCAATCTCAGAGCTTAGAAATCTACTACATTACTTTAAAATGAATGAATCGGATTGAATTTTTCAATCTGCGAAAATATAAAGGTATACGAACAAAAACATCACATGCTAGTCCTAAAAGGAGGAAAATAAATCTAAAAAAATTGCTAGATCACACGAACATCTTGGCTCTTGCAAGTCTCGAATGCTATGCAGACATTTTGCATTATTCATATGCGGAAATGCATCAAAATATCTTCAGTCAGCAAAGCCAGTGAAATTCCATGAATTTTAAATATTCTAACAATTTAAATCGATCTCAGTCTTGCTGTTTATAACTGTTATGTACTTTCTCAGGTAGAAGCTACTCAGGAAGACATAGTTATAAATCAATATTTTTTTTTTTATCTTGTATCTCTCTCTTTTCATTTGCGTTAAACTGCATTTCTTACTTTTTAAGAATATAGACGGATTTGGAAAATGTAAGAATCGACATCGTTGATTCCATCTTTGACTGAGTGCCTTCTTCATTCGTTTCTTTACAGAATTTTATCATTTTCGTTATTTATTTAACAACCGGCGTCCTGGCCTAGGAATATCGCGTCTTCCCCGTGACCTAGGCATTCCGGGTTCGAGTCCTGTTTCGGGCATGGTTGTTCTCTACTCTGTGTTCTATCTGTGAGGTGTGTGAATGATCCCCCGTGTGAAAAGGGGTTGTGCTAGTAGAGTGTGTGCGTGTTTTTTCTTGATATGAGCCAGAAGTCAGACTTCTGCCCTCGGGTGCTCAGGGGTCTTTACCCTCAGAAGCTACTGCGCAAAAACTTGGCTTAAAATAGTCGCACGACGAAAAAAAAATTATTCTTTAGTAAATTCGAAATGCTTTATGTTATTTTCCAGATCATTTTTACTCTTTTCAGTGAATTAAACATAAATTTGTAAAACGTATAATTAAAATTTATTCACAATAAAATATTTTCCTATGAGTCAAATATATATTATAAAATTATCAAATCTAAGCGAAAAATCAAAATAAAATAAGCATTTTTGAATACAATTTAACTTAATTGCAACATGCCAGATTTATTTCAAATTCAACCATCTATTACTAAAAAATAATTTTAATTAATGGACTACTAAAAATGCTCAAAATTATTATTATCTGTTAACCAATCATTTCTCATCACTATCCATTTTTATTTACTTTAAAGTTAATAGTTCACTTTTTCAATCCCAATCATTATGAATTAATCATCCTTTTATCAATATTTATTACTATTTATTATTATTATTTCGTTTCACCAGTGTTAATAAGACCAAAGTTTAATACCATCCTTAATTAGTGTTACTTCACCATTGATAATAACATTCTATTTTACGTAACATTTACATATTGCTTTATTTTGAAATAGTTAAAATATTTTTAAAAAAATTTCGTTATTAAATTGATGAGTTATTCTTAGAAAAATATCTACTTTTTTGACGATTAAATTAAGTAATACTTTTTAATTATTGATAAAATTTTATTTTGCCTTTCAATTTTTCTAATATTTGATTTTATTTTCCTCCGATGAACCCACCTTTGGTAATTGAATTATTCGCCAGGGATATTGATTGCGTTTAAATTCATTAATAAAACTTACACATAAATTTCAAAATATATGTTTCCTAAATTCATAGAGAAATCACTTTTAAACTTAAGATAAGCATTGGAACCACGCTGTTAATTCATTTATCTTATCAGATATTTATTCAGGCAGGTACTGCAGCTACTGATAAAATTAGTACTAACAAAATGCACCCATGTCCATGAGAATGATGAGCAAAACGTCTTATGAGCATGGGTGGGGGAGTCTCTGATTAGATTTAAAACAGAGCAAGATCAAGTAAGTGATTGTCCTCGAATGAGGCGAAAACATTGTGTAATTATCCGTATGAAATAATATATAAAAATGTGTTTCCCTTCACTGATACACACAAATTCTTAAGATATTCGAATCATCTTGAATTTCGTAACTGCTTATGGGAAATAAGACTGAGATTATACAAAGGACAATAAAATCAGTTCTTTAATTAGAGCTCCTTCCTTTCATTTATGATTCATATTTTTAACTTATTCAGACAAGCTTCGAAATATTTGATAAAATAAGAAATAATTATTACAGTTGCGTTTCCTTATTTATATTCATTTTACATTGTTTAAGATTTTGATAAATATAGTGAGAAATCTATTCGGGTTTTTTTTATATGTATATATAAATGATTTTTGTAGGAGATATACAAAACTATTTTGTTGTTATATTTCGTATTAAAATAATATGAATACATTAATAAATAGAGTAAATAAAATCGATTAAAATTTAAAAAAATTGCGAGAAAGATGCAAGTTATGTTATGTTAAGGTGATTATTATAATTCTGCACAGCATCAATTGTGTGGTCATTCTAATGGTGGCAGAAAAATTAATTTTTAAACTGAAAGAAACATGCAGTTTCAATTAAGAGTATTATTAAAATGGTTTAAATAGTTTTTTTGTTGTTGTTTCAGTCAATAAATGTATAGCTGAAAAAAATTACGAAATCTAAATATTTATATAACCTCTATTAATCAATTACTCTGGGGACTCACATATTTTAAAACTACATGTTACATAATCAACTTTCAGCTATTTATTTTTTAATCGAACTTCATTATTATAAATCCATCCATAACCTCTTCGAACAAGTGTGCTTTACGAATTGTATATGGTTACGAATATGTAATATTGATTTCCCATGCACTTGATTTTATGTAACAAAGACAGTTTCAGCGACAAAGCAGCGTTCACACGAGGCCAACTATTGCGGGCAATAGAAGGTCAAGCCTACCTCAAGAAGATTACGTGATCGCAATAGGACAATGGCAAATAGATGTCCCAATAAGACAACTACTCGCCATAGTTCCATTATGGTCAGTGATCTTCCTGAGGTAGGTGTGACCTGTGCGCAATAATTGGCCTCGTGTGAATGTTGCTTAACTCTAAAGTATTATGCATCAATGCAAGATCAGTGACTCTCGTTATTAAAGACAAAGTTTATGACGGTTCCATAAAATGGTGAGGAATTAGAGAAATTTGGTGACAAAAATGAAATTTTCCGAATATTTGAGAGTCTTATCGATAGCTCGATTAGGACTATATATATATATATATATATATATATATTTGTGTGTGTGCAATTTTATATGTTTGCATAAGATTTTATATCTAAAGTGCGAATTTAAATGATTTTGGGGCATCCTAACTTTTCTTAATCAATCCGGCTCAAAAATTCTTAGAAGTGCCAAATAAGAATAGCAAACCATATTTTCTAACGTGATTCCAAAATCACTATAAAACCTATTATGCTGAATTCAGCAACAAAAACGAATTATTCCATTAAGAGTAGAATTGAATTTCCAAAAAATACATACTCAGAATAATAAAAAAACATCTCGAATTTTGACAAATCAGATACGGACGCATTTAAACCCTTTAATAATATAAACCCAAAAATAATCCAATAGTCCCGTTTTGGAACTCATTATTAAATTTATTTTGTAATATTTTTATTCATTTGAAAGAATTTCAATCAGTATAATCTGATTTAATGGATTTCCTTATCAATTTATTTTCCAGTGAAGAAATACGTTCTATTTATTTTCAATATGAAGAACCGTCATAGGTTGAGCTTAGGGCAAAATACATTTATTTGGGGATTGTTTTCGGAGGCCAGAGACATGGTTTCGTTCATTCCTAAAAGCAATCTTTGTGCCACCCCTGCTTAAAACAGGGAAATCTATCTTTACTTCAGGGAAAATAAACCACCTTTCGATAAGAGGGAAATATGAACAGAAATGTTTGAAATTGAATTCTTTGTACTACGGATGTTTTCGTTTGAAGGAATCAAGTACAATTCTTTAAAGTTTTAATAGTTTTATGTACATAATTTTGAATTCATTTGATGTATTATCAACATCAGTTGATTCCCAACAACATATATTTGATGGGAATGGAATGTAAGTGTGTTTCATTCATTGTCTCTAAAATTAATAGATTTATTCCTTTAATTTTATATCGCCCACCATTTTGATTGAGTAAAAAGTTTTCCTGAATTTATTAGTTGTGGGGCTCTTATTACTCTAAAATCTTTTCTTTAAGAAGATTCTTTTTTGCTGAGTTCAAAAATATATTTTTTCACAATACCATTTCTTATTATAAAAACAATTTAAATATTTTATTTATGTTTTTTTTTTTTTTTTGAATAAAGGAAAGTTAAAAAAGAGTAGGTTGCTTCTTTTATAGAAATAAAAAAAATAATAATGGCTATGCCTCAAAGCCCTTAATTCATTTATTTAATAATGCATGTGACAAGAAGTTTGAGTTCTATGTTTAAACATTTTAGTTGTTCATGCTGCAGAAGGAAAAAAGTCAGTACTCCGTTAATTTTTTCAATTCAAAGAAATTCAAGTTTTTAATCATGTCGGTTGCAATTATTGGTGGGATATGAATATTGAATATAGACAGAAAAACCAAAAATAACCTTTCACCAACGGATTGGTTTTCCATTTTTTTTTTTCATTTCCCTTCACGAATTCTATGAGTAAGAAGTCATTCTGATAGTATTCACATAATCCAGGTTTTCTTAAAATATATAGGATTAAATATTTAAATCAGATTCTCATTTCGAGTTCAAAATATTGAAACATGATAAGGTTTTAGATTTGGTTCGTCAGTTCATATGTTATATTTTTTTTCAATTTAATTTTAATTATAGCGATGGCAAAGTAAGTGCAAAAAAATGTACTGAATACCGTCGCAATGCGTATGCACAGGGTGTCTGCTCTAATCATACGTCTACATATGAATTTAATTCTCGTAATGTGTAGAAAAATTTAAAAGTCTGCCTGATTCAAAACTAGAGAATTTTGTGGAGATGCTATTGGAGATAAACATTAGAAGACACCAAAACAAACGATCTATTTTGCTCGGTTTTAGACATGATGAATTGTGAATAATAAAATAATTCTTAGTACACTCCATATGAAGACGTTAAAGATTGCTTTAATCATTAAAAATAAATATATATTCTTGAAAATATAAATTATTGGTACCTCACCAAATTTGACCATCAAACATATTCCCCTATCTAAGAAAAAATATATATATAATTTAGATTTAGGGAAAATTTAAAATAACTTGCAAATGGGTATCTAAAACAGCATATATATATATATATATATATATATATATATATATATATATATATATATATATATATATATATATATATATTCAAATCTCAGAGCAAATAGTTAGCTTTTAAAGTTTAAAATGCTCCTTTTTAAGTATCACGCATAACATATTTTAGAAATTTTTTATAGAAATTTATAGATTTCCCCCTTTATTAAATTAAATACAGGAAATTGGAGAAAGGGAATGATGCCAAACGTCATACCCTTTCTTAAAAATGCAATAACGTGTACTAACAAGCGTAAAAAGAAAGCCTTTATCCCCAGATCAATTTCGGTGCTCGGAAGTTAGGATCAGAATCCGTGTTCAGCTTCTGCTAAAGCTATTGGATGACACATTTCTCAACAAAAACTGATATTTCTAAAAGCCCTGTTCAAAATCTATTATAGGCTTTTTGTCGTTCTTTGTCCACTATTGGACTCATTCAATGAAGCGAAAAAAAATTTCACAAAGCCTCGGGAATTTTTTGTACATTATATTTCCTGGACAAATCTTTTTCTTGAAGTCGTTGGCAAAAAAAAAAGGAAAGACAGCTTTCAACAGATATCGAAACGTATAATAACAGAAAAAAAACCCCTCATTGATGCAGAATTTGCTTCCATTTGGATTGATTCACTTTCTTTCTGAATTTTTTTTTCATGACTCCTAAAGATTAAGATTGTCTTTCATGAATGTGAGGAGTCTACTTATTTTTTTGTTGTTGCGAAATGTTCTTATTTAGTCTTTTTTTTGTCTTCGATTTACTTATATCGGACTCTTTAAATGAAGATTAAGTCATATGGTATTTTCTTTTTCTTATAAAGGGAGAAAAATGATGACTTTACATTACTGAGTATGGGTTGCTATGATTTCAGGGAAAAACTTTTTAAAATTATCAAGGTAATAGCTTTGTAGATTTATAAAAATCAACAATATGTTTTATATCCAATGGATTTAAGTGATCACATTAATTCTATGTCAGATCAGTTCCATTATATTAATGTCCGGTTTAAAATCAAAGCTAGGGCTATTTTGTGACGGACCTCATAATTTGAACCTCATAATCAAATCACAAAGACGGCACCTGAGCTGCTACCCTACCTCCAAGCATCCGTACTACATCAGCGGGATGACGTTTGGTCCCGACGAATTTAAAATATACCAAAGCCGTTTACACGATTGTTCTTCGGTGGAAACAGGCACCGAACCCGAAATCCTCCGAGTGTAAAACCGAAACCACCAGGCCACAGCAATCCTAATAACCCTTTGTCATAGAATACAATATTAAGAAACTGATTTCTCATTTACAATGAATTTCCTTTAATTCTTAATAATTTGTCCCGTAGATTATTGTATTTAACTATATTATTATATTTTATATTTTTCATATTATTAAATTATATTTTACTTGGAAGTAAATTCTTCTTTCCATTCTTTCTTTCGTTACACTTTTTTCTAAGCAAATGAAGTAAAAAATTCTTGCATTATTATACAATAAAATTATTTTCATTTTTCTTACAGCATGGAAAAAAATCTGTGAACTGTTTAACACACAAGCATTGATTGGATCGCACAGAAAAAATTCGTTTAATAGCTCAAATTATGCGCTCATACCATAATTTTTTTGTGAAATAATCAGCCATTTTTGTTCTGATTAGTGATAAAATATTAAAGTTGCAATGAAAATATAAATAAAAAATGTTAATACTATTTACTTTTTATATCGTTATTTCAAGCATCGTAAGATTAAACAACTTTTATGAGTTCATCTTACCAATTAAAACAGGAAAGAGGGTGGATATTTCACACATTCTTCCAGAAGAGTGTCAGGAAGACGGTAAAGAATTCGTCAATAATTTATCTTTATTCATTATAAACCTTCGATGGACGGCTTCAAAGATTTAAAATAAATTGCAATACCAGGAAATGAAACATGGAAATAGAACTCTTGGAGTTGTGCATTTAGTCACGTTCAGGACCGAATTCAAAGAAACAGCACGGCGGCGGTTTCTACAGTGACGCTGAATAGTAGCAACACGCTGAGTCCACGGTGCTATGAAAAAATCGAACTATGTAGCAGCTGCATTGCTCTTCTTACTTTCACTGAAAGAATTTTATCGTAAAATATTTTGCGTTCGACTAAAATCGATATCTGTTCTTTAAACAACCGGACAATCGAACTGAATCGAAATGGATTTTACTTTACCCTTAACTGGGGATTTGAAGTCTGTGAGACCGCTAGCGAAGGATTTTCTGTCACCTCTCTTCTATTTTTAGCTCAACTGAATGGATTGACCCAGTAGCTTCCTGTTGTATGACTTTGAATACACGTGCACTTTTTCAGCCGATTTGAGCAGATGATTTTTAAAAATAATTCAGTTATTTATTCGAGCGCGGTCTCTAAGACCGCATCTCCCTGTTAGTGTCCCAGTGATAAACAAGGCTTAGCAGATGGCGCTAAAACGTGGGCTCCTAAATACCACCCAGTTTACTGATCCGATTATGAAGCAGTGCTCCAGACACTTTTAAATGAAGCAGAAAGTGATTTTAGTGATAAGGATAATTGTACCGAAGAGTTTTTCGATGCAAGTTCACATTCAACTGATTTTGATATGTATGTTCAAACATAATTAACTTTTCTAGTGATAATGTATTTTGAAAAATTCATAAAATATATTAATATACCAAAAAATATATATACAGAATTTATTGTTTGATTTTTATACTAGTTCTTAACCTGTATATTTAAAATGCCCTAGGAAACCGTGCTGAAAGTCACACAAGCCGATAAAAAAAGGGCCAATTTTACCCATTGTCATTTTTTTTTAATTTTTCATATAATTTTTGAATTTTACATTATATTGTCTTCTATATACCTTTATACTGTAAAAATAAATATGATTTAAAAAGTAAAAAGTAATATGCTTTTTCAAGAAAATTATTTATTGTAACATGTAATTTGAGAAGAAAATGTATGTTCCATTGCATTTATGATAATATAATATATTTTAGAAAATTTCTAAAACATATCTATATATCAAGAAAAATATCTTCAAAATATATTGGCAGTTTTTCATACTAATCCTTTCATTAGAAATTTTAATTTGAGTGTAAATGAAATGCAGGCTAAAAGACCGCACCTCCCCAGTAAAGTTCGAAAATTTCACCTCCCCTGTTAAGGGTTAAAACTCTATATCTGAACTTGGTTTGAGAGATAAGCAACAAAACACATTGTTTCGTAAAGTATGTATTTAATTACGACAATGTGTGCTTAGTTACGACTATGTTTGTTTAGTTACTATTATGTGTTTAAATGACTATGTGTGTTTAGTTACTATTATGTGTTTAAATGACTATGTGTGTTTAGTTACTATTATGTGTTTAAATGACTATGTGTGTTTAGTTACTATTATGTGTTTAAATGACTATGTGTGTTTAGTTACTATTATGTGTTTAAATGACTATGTGTGTTTAGTTACTATTATGTGTTTAAATGACTATGTGTGTTTAGTTACTATAATGTGTTTAAAATGATTATGTGTGTTTAGTTACTATTATGTGTTTAAATGACTATGTGTTTAAAACGATTATGTTTAAAACGATTAGTTACAACTATGTGTTTTAAAACGACTATGCGTGTTTAGTTACTACTATGTGTGTTTAGTTACGACTATATTTTTAGACACGATTATGTGCGTTTAGTCACGACTACGTGTGTGTTTAGTTACGACTATATGTTTAGACACGATTATGTGCGTTTAGTCACGACTACGTGTGTGTTTAGTTATGACTATATGGGTTTTACTGCGACTATGTGTTGTTACGACCATATGATAGTTAATGTATGTGTTTTTCGTTAATAAGTAAACAAGAAACAAAAACTGAGAAATGCTTACATGATAAGGTATACAGTATCAGTTATACAAAATTTCTGTTTAAGGAGACTGTTTCTTTATTAAAAAAAGATAAAAGTAATTTGCAAACACTTAATTCAATGACATCGATGTATTTCTCCTCTATTTTAAAAAAATATTGAACACTATGTAGAAATAATACACTTTAAAAATACATCTGATAAGTTTAATACATCTTATTTTATTCATGTTTTATTCAAAGTACATCATTGAATAAATTGGCTTTCAATATAATATTATTTTGGAAATGAAAAATTCTTGAAGGAGATAAGTAAGTGCAAGAGATCAAGAATTCGAAAATAACACCTCCTCGAAATTCTTTTGAGTGTCCTCAAACTGCAAGGTAGGGATCAGTTGAAAAAGAAGATAGTCTACCTATTAAGCGGCTAGGAAAATTGGAAACACATATCAAAAATGCAACATCAGCGTTTTCAGTAAATTCCATAATACTCAAGAATGTGGACGATAAAATTAATACAACGGAGCTCATACCCCAGAGTAACAAAAAAAAAAAAAAAAAAAAAATCAAAATTAAAATATTAAAAGAAAAAGAAATGTTTTGAAATTTGTTTGTGTCTATTTTCGCTTTTAACATCATGTTCACACTGGCGTTAATTCAATAGTAAAGGATTCTTGTTGTCATTTCTATAATTTATTCTGTATAATGTATATAACACCTCTGCAAATGAAGGCCTGGTCTGTTTGATACCATAATGATATTTTCATATTCCTGAATTTTAATCATGGCAATCGTGAAATATTTTGTTCGTTGATTTCTGATTTCTCAAACCTAAGAGAACATGTTATTTATATCTAACATGCTCCAGAATAGAGGTCGTCTAATAAAGACTAACTGTAAAGATATCCACGTGGCGTTTCTGGATCGGGTTAACCTGGTTGGTAGGGCTTTAGATTCACATCCTTTAGGTTATGAGTTCGAATTCGCCAGCCGTAGACTCTCCGTGTGTGGTGCTCGTCATCTGACCGCGGTTCAAAATGACGAGGTCCGTCCCAAAATAGCCCTAGTGTTGCTTCAAACGGGACGTTAATATAACCAAACCAAACCGTGTGTGGTGGTGGTGGCTGAGGCACGCATAAATCTATCGTGGTCAGAAAGTCTTCCATCTCGAGAGCATTACCACTGGGGGTACTGGAGCAGAGGTGATCGTTCTCTGGTTCGAGTCTAAATTACGATCTGTGGTTGAATGATTGAAATGTATGAATGAAGTTCGCCTCCTAAAAAGGGTTGTGACGTGTGAGAAGCCAAGTCGTACACTTACCCCTAGATGGCGCTACTGAAAAGCAAGAGACGCAAAAGTTTCGACTTAAATTTGCTAAAAATTGGTCAGCAGGGCTTATCTACGATATCAGTAACTGCAACACAATGCGTTTTCACTTGATAAAAATCTGAATAAAATATTTCTTGTATTATACCATTTTTATTATTCCTGATTGAGGATCCTGCTTAAAAATAACAAAAAGAAGAAATTAAGAAAAACAATTGATAATATTTTTATTACAAATAGTGACACCGCAGCAAATTTCATTCTTTCCCACATTTATTGTCCACTTACTTATTAATATTTATTTTCATAGAAAAATCTTCAAAAATTGTATGCGTTTTCATAATCATCTGATGTATTGATATATGTGCAGAAACTTCTATCAAATTCAAAAAGGCATTTTATTTTATTATTTTATGTAACTACTTGTTAGATAAATAAATATTTTACTAAATAAAATAATATAAATAGAGAAAAGCATAAAAAAAACCCCGCTAAACTGTGATATATCCCCCCCCCTTTTTTTTTCTTTTCTTAAATATTTTATAAATATATGAAGAGTTTTAATTACCTTCCAAAATTCAATTCAAACGATATATATAGTTATTTAGTGAATTATAGCTTCCATGATTTCTGATTCTAAAGTTAAAATCTTAATATAACATTATTTGCCTGATTTTTTTTTTCAAATTTCAGTATTTATTTAGAATTAATTATGTGTTTCTTTAGCACTAAAAGTGATTATTTATAAATGATAGTAAAGGTCAAAATGTTTTTCGGATCCATGGTACACGGTATTTGCAAATATAATGCAGTAAATTAACAAAAAATGAAGAAATGGATTGTAAAATTTAAATGTTTTGAATTGATATTTATACATATTAACTATCGAAACAAATAGCGTATAAAGTAGATTTCTAATGTGATTATTAAAAATGAAATCAATGAAGTTCCAACAGAGTTGGTCAACTAAATTTATTTCTCATTTTGCTAATTCATCATTAACTTACTCAATAAATAAGGATTTTTTTGTTCTACCAAAACCCAAAAGATTCAAAATAAGGATTTGCCTTCATTCACATATAAAGTATAAAGAATAAAAAAACATTTTAAAATTAAATTATTCTTATTTTTTGTTACTAAATATTTAATGGTAAAATCCAAATTAAATTTGGTTTAAATTAGGAATCTCATGTGGCGATTTCAATTATAGTGGTCATTATTTTTTTAAGGATGTAAGTTTCCTTATTTGCATCGGACATATATGCCAAGCATTTGAATTATAAAATGAATTTTTAAATAACACTTTCCAAGGAAAAAAATAAAGACCTTTCTATCTTTACATAGAGCAGAAAAATATTTGTCCATTTTCATAACACGTGCAATCTGCTTTTGTTCTCATTTTGATAAAGGTAACTCAAATAGGATAATGCAACAAAATTAACATGGCAATTCTACGCTGCAATTCAACTAAATAATATATGTTTCTTAATGTCAGTTATTAAGCATCATTAAAAATATATTTAAAAATAGGCCCCATTATGGTGTGATTTGTGAGATCGCTGGAAATGTTTTCATCGATAGAGAAACAATTGACTATATTATTTGAAATATTAACAAAATAGAGAACTAATAATGCAAGTTGAATAAGAACTAGTAATGCAAGTTGTCGGGATTAAATTGAATAATAATTTTTTGTTACCTATTTTCTACTTCTTCATTCGCCTTTATAGGAGCAGATAACAGCTAACCAGACGTGCGTTAGACAGGGGAATACGCTATTTACAAAATGTCAATTACTATAATCTTACCTAACAAAAAATTAAAAGCTCCTTCTTTTACCCTTATTAGAAAATTCTTCCAAATATTTTTTTTCAATAACCCGATCAAAGCATCAAAGTCATCAAAGTCTCTTCAGTCCAAACATTTTCTTCACGAAGAAAAAAATTCTTTGTGATTCAAAACTTATAAAAATATCAATTTATCCAACAATTCTTAAAATCCTGCTCATAGGCCGATAAAAATATTCAATTTCTCTATTTAAACATCTTTAGTTTTACAAAATCACTAAGATAAAATAAAAGAGTGTCCAAAAATATCGTTAAATCCGCTTTATTATGAAAACATTCGTTTATTTTTCGACTGATGGATTCAATGACCCTCACCAGAATTGTTCACATTTGACACTTAGCCTCTAATTGGATGACTTAGGCTACAAAATAGAAGGTTTTAGAATCAACAGAAATCTTGGCGATAGCATCAATAGGACGAAAGCAATCATTTTAGACTCTTCTCTGTCTTGTTAAATTTACAAAGTCAGGATGCAGAGCTGGAATCAATCGAGTAACCGAGTAGTGAGTCGGAAAATCAGTTCAGCTGAAAAGAGAAATCAGTGTTGTGGATTTGTATTTGACCCCATTAGGCTGTTGTGGGTGCTGACTACCGATTTGATGTTGATGTGTTGTTGTTTATTCTAAGCTCTATTCTTGTGTATGAATTGGATATATTTGTTGTATGCATGTTAGTGTTTTCGTGTAGAACAAAACATCGCCATTTCTTATTAAACCTATTGAATGGTTTTACCGTATACGCATTGCCCCAGATCTTGAGTTTCTAATTTTAAAATTTCCGTAGCAGTATTCTTAAATCCACTCGATTATGAAAACAATCCTTTCCTTTGAAAAAGATCACATATTTTTTTGGCTATGAAAAACGACATTCCACTACAAATTCTTATCAAATTAGTTCCTCCCTTTACTAAATTATTCATCAGATCCTGAGATTACTTTTACTTTGGTGCGAAGAATACCTGCCTTTTTCCTTCCAATTACTAAAACTTACTAATTGTTTCTTAAAAGCAAATTACCCTCATTTATGAAACAAGAACACTGGAGTTGTCAGCTAATTTTCAGTCGCCGAGTAATAAAACTAATAAACTTGACGGTGTTCTGTTTTTTATAGCAAACACTTTGCTTTTAATGACTTTTGAAAAAAGAATAAAAAGATTTAAGGAAATAAAACTTTACTCAAAATGTCATTTTCTGTCATAAGACATTTAATGGTTACATCTAGGAAAAGCATAGTTCGCTGTAGGAAATTAGGAGTCCCATGTAATGGTTTAAAGTAATTGCTTCGATTATTTCCATAATTGGACAATTTTACTTTATTCTCTGGATCTGCGTCTCTGTTGGTTTAGATTGAATCATTTTATGCCGACAAAGTTAGTTTTAATTAACATTTTAACTTTTATTTGACAAAAGATTTGTTTCTATGTTTTCATACTTGTTCAGTTTCAAAAATATTGAATATCAGACAATAATTCTTATCGCTTATAATGTTTATGAAGCGATTCATATCCAAGTATATGATGTTTGTTTGAAGTTTATTTAGAAGAGATATTTTGAAACTATTCCTATTAGAACACAATCCACATACATGCTTGTCAGAAGGACATTTTTTATATGATGCCACTAGATGAGTTTTAATTTTTGATCTGTAAAGATGTTTCTCAAATTCGTTCTCCTTTTTTGGTTAATGCGCTTTCAGAAGAATATGAAACAATACTTTTTCAATACATGTGGTTTAAGAGTACTACTACTGCTTGAAAAATGGAATGAATATTTTATTGATTCATGAAGTGTGCTAATTTAATTTGATAAACGATAGACCGCTAGTTGAATCAAATGTCGTACCCTCTGCCATAGTATTCATTAGTTGATACAATTATAATTTGAATAGATATATATATATTATTTTTTTTAATTAAAGTGAAAGCGATCTCTAACATTTTAGATTAGTGTCAGTATTGAATCTCATTTAGATCTGACAATGAGATTCTTTGGAGACTAATTGGTTTTCATTATTTTTTTTTCAAAACTATTTACTCGGATTGCCTTGAAGGCTCAGATATATTTAGTTATAATCGAATTTGTTTTTATATTTTTTTATAATATATATTTTGTCCAGCATGAATCTTATTTAGTGCACACAACACTTATTAAATTATTAATCTATAATATTTATAGGTTGGTATATTATCTGTAAAATGCAGCCTAAGAAAATGAATAGTCCAAAACATCCACATGACGTAAATATTTAAAATATGGATGTTAGTTACTCCTTGAGTGTTAAGCGTTCATTAAGTAAAGATGGTTGAAAATCATTTTAGAATGAAAGTTTATAAATATAGTTGGAAATGTTAACATTTTCTGAATAACTTCGGAATGCTTTATATGCACAAACACATTTTTGCTTCAGTTTGAAAACAATGATGATTTAAAAGATCCATTTATATTTCTTTACAATTTTTTCTTTCATTTTAATATTTTTTTTAAATTGAATTCAAACACAAATTTGTAATCTGTGTTTGGTTTGTATTGTTTACCTTTTGCATTGCCTTTACCAAGATTTATATTTATTTTCTTTTTGAAAAATATAGTCAGATTATGAATATAATTTATAAAAATATAGTTATAATTTGTTACTCAAAATAAATAGTGGATTTTTCAATTTCCAAATAACAAATGTTTAAACGTAAGACGAAACTTTGGATATATAGCCGTAATTATTTATTTGGCATTTTTCCTGTGAAATTTGTTATACTGTGCTATGGTAATTTTGTTGTTAAAATACTTACGTATAAAGACTGATGGGATCAGATCAAACAAAGAGAAATAGACGAACCAAGTTTAACCATTTCACTACGGACGCGGCCTAAACAAAATGAGCAAATTCTATCCCAGCAATAAATTTTCTGTTTCAAACGATGGGTGTAGGATATAAAACGAGTTATCTTCATGAGTGCTTTCGATTTACACCCAGGACTTCTCGTTAGAAATCGAATCTAGTCCTCTAGGATACAATTTGCACTGATACGTATACCGGTTCAATAGTGAAAGGGTTAAATAAATGTTACTCTCACATATTTTAGAACAAAAGTTCGAATGTCTTTTTTTTTTAATTTTTATTTTATTTGGAAATTGTAGATTCTTTTATTTCGTAGAACAAATGATTTTCAGCAAACGTCTTCTACGTTATAACAATACTTTGAAAATCATTTTATAGTCCCTTTTATATTTGCAAAATTAGAGCTTGTTTCAGCTGTTTTTTTTTTCCTAAATAAAGAAATGATGTTTGAATCTTTTAACAGGTTCCCAAAATAGGAATATGTAAAATATAAAAAAAGCTTTTCTGATATTGATACAAGATAAATAAACATCCTTGTTTTCCAATCCATTGCTTAGTGAATAATTATTTCTTTTCGCTCCTCCAATAAATAAGTAAATAAATAATACTTGGTTTCGAGAATACAGTGAATTGAAAACAAGCACCAATGCACGAAATGAATACCAAAAAGCTACCGAAAATAAAATATGAATGAAACTTTTGAATTATGTCAAAGAGATTGAGAATTCAACAAAAACTTGTTTTTCAAATAGTCAAATAAATAAGTATTAGTTTTTCTCTAAGCATTCATAAGTAATCTCCTTGAAATATTTATTCCTTATCCGATGTGAACGAATAGTTTTAGCATGCATTCCACAGAAGAAAAAAAATATAAATATGTAAAATGCTTTTGTTTACAAATTTACTTTCCTGTGCACTTATCAATTATAAAACTTAATTGAAGAGGGGAAAAACTAAGAATTATTTTGCTTCTCATTAAATGCAAATTTCCTTCAGATATAAAATATTGAATTCAATTGGAAGCAATTTCAATGAACATTTTCTGTTATTAAACAAGTGTAGAATATTATGAATAAATCCATTTCTGCTTTCACCGACTAGCTACCAAAAAAATTAGGGATATTTCAAAGTAGCCTCCGCGAGTGGTTTCTAACGTACAAGTGCAGATATAAAAACAAATTCTGAAATAATTCAAATTTATTAAAAACAGATACAATTTTTAGTGACTGATAATAAAGAAAAAGAACCCTTAGGATTTCGAAAAAAGTGCAAATATTAAGAAAGCCATTTTCATAAAAAATATTTCGATTTTTATCTGGTAATAAAAAATCAAATTAACAAATAATTTAATGAATATAGATTTACTTATCCTATTGAAGTTGGTAATTATATAGAGCTAGGAAATATATTATATATTCTATGAAGTTGGTTCATAAAAGTTAGTTATCATATTGAGCCCATTCTACCGTTAATTTTAAATTCTCAGCATACAATAAAATCCATTAAAATATATAGACCTTTAGATATCTATTTAAATATTGCCTACAGTAATGAAGAATTATTATTTTCCTCTTATTCTCTATTTCCATTCGAAAAATTGCCATCTGAATGAAACTGAATCTATTTCCTAAGTAAAACTCCACAAATAAAAAATTATATCCTCATTTTTTCATTCATGACTCACCGCCTTTGGCCAATATTAATGCTCGTTAAAATTTTCAATTAAATATTTTATGTAACTTGGTATCTTAATAGCTTCTTCAGTATAATATTTTTATGCTACAAATTTTGATAATGTAATCTTATATATTAAACAGACATTAAACAGTTCTCTCCATTATGCTATATATATATCTCTCTAATTCTCTGTCAGTTCCCACAAAATTTCAACTTTAAATTTAAGTGAAAATAATAAAACTGTAATTAATATATAAATATTTATTTTTTAACTAAACTCGCTTATTTTTCAAATTATATAAACCAACTTAGTACTTTTTAAAAAAAGTTGGTTCGGCATTGAAGTCTTATGTTCACTTCAGAATAATTTTCAATTTACAGAACAGACAGAATAACAGAATTTTCTCTGACTCATCATAAAATTTGGTTTTTAGTTTTACTTTCGAAAGGATTTAAATGCATGCATAGGACAAAAAATATTCGGAATAAATGGGGGAAAACTCAAAATTCTCATTAAAGCCAATTCTAGCAGCTCGTAAGTGACCCTTGTTTAATGTTAAGATTGAGTTAGTTTAGTTTAGTTATATTAACTTCCGTTTTTAAAGCAACATTAGAATTGTTTTGGGACGAATCTCGTAATTTTGAAACACGGTCAGATGACTAGGACGACACCTGAACTGGCACTACGTCTCTAAACCTCCACACCAGCGGGAGGAGATTAAGATTGAGGTGTTCATATCACGTTATATAATTGCTGGAATTCGCAAAAGATTTTTATAAATAATAGAGAGAATTTTTCAAGAATTTAAAACAAAAATATTTGGTGTGGAACAAATTAGTATTATTTTTAGCTTTTATTTGATTTTTCTCATTTTTAATTTTAATTATGTTATTGTATATTTACAGGAGTAATGTTACATTTATCTCGATTCATCAAAATTTATTAGGATATATTTTAAGGATTTTTTTTTCCTTAAATTTAACATCTATAACCTAATACACGACTACGTGGACCGTTCCCCTGAACATTTCAGCGATGAGAGGGAAGGATAAGATAATATGAATAAGGTTTCACAAGAACATAGAGAAAATGAAAGAGTCAACACCAGGGGCACGAAACACTTCATTCTAATTTTCGATTACTATTGAAACAACAAAGTGAGTGCAGAAACAAAAGTTTTCAAAAAGGGAAAAATAATTAAATTTTGAAAGCATCACAATCAAAAGATCTTTTATTTTTATTTGATTGGTTCTCATTACTAATTTTTAATCAAGCTTTTGTAAATCATCACTTCTTATTCAGATATTTTGTTTTATCAATATTAAAGGAAATATGCATCGACTGTTTATTTTGCAATTCCATTTTGTATGATTTGTATGTTACATTTTTTTTCTCATAAGATCGAAGAATGATTGACATTTATCATCTGAATGTCGTAATAACCAAATTGTTAGGACAAATATTTGCTATGAAATTTTCTCCTCTCAAGCTCTCCGTCTTACATAATTTATAAAAGCTTTTGCTTTTATGAAAATTGACTCCAACATCTATTATGCTGTGTGTGTTGCTATGGAAATAGTTGAATTTTTTTTGTTGGTAAAATATTTTTTTTAAGATTGGGTTATAATGTATTCATTCTGTTTTTAAACAAATAACTTTATAAAGTACATTGCATTTATCATCAGAAAATAAATACAAAAAAAATGGAAATGGATATTATTATACAGATTAATGAATGTTTTTTCAAAAATTTTGATTCATTTTAAAATAATCTATTGTATTCAAATTCAAATGTAAAGGTACTGATTCTGTGATTCATTAAGAAGAGTTTACATTTTTTCTTTTCCTTTTCTGCATTTATTATAAGATTTTATCTCTGAATTGTTCCCACCTACTGCTTACTGATGCTGCTTAAATGTTATCATTTGCAAAATGAAAAAGAGAAGTTTAGACTTCTGGTAAAATTATACCAAACAATTATGAATTATTCCTGTGTTGTGGTTCTATACTCAGTCGTATATTTAATAATTACGAGTGGTTATTTAAAGGACATTGGGCAACTACAGTGTGTATATTTGTGTCTGTTGGCGACGTACAGACCAAGCATTCCGAAACAGATTTGCTATATATGGAAAAATATGAGCTGGGTTGTGGGAAGCCATATTTTGGTAGTTTGAAAAATTTTGAGGCAAAAAATATCATAAGATTTATCTCTGATTTTTTCACCACCTACTGCTTATACATGCTGCCTAAATGTTATTATTATTATCATTTGAAAAGAGAAGTATAGACATCTGGTAATATTATATCAAACGATTATGAATTACTCCTTTGCTCTGGTTCTATACTCAGTCATATATTTAATAATTACGAGTGGTTATTCAAAGGATATTGAGCGCACTACAGCGTGTGTATTTATGTCTCTTAGCGATGTACATGCCAAGCATTTCGAAACAGAGTTGCCAAAAATGGAAAAAAAAATGAGCCAAGTGGGAAACCACATTTTGGTATTTTGAAAAATTTTGAGGTAAAAAATATTATAAGATTTTATCTCCCGTTTTTTTTCCCCATCTACTGCTTCCTCATGCTTCTTAAATGTTATTATTATTATTATCCTTTATAAAATGAAAAATATAAGTTTAGACTTCTGGTAATATTATATCAAACGATTATGAATTAATCCTGTCTTAAGGTTCTATACTCAGTCATGTATTTTATAATTACGAGTGTTTATTTAAAGGATATTGAGTGCATTGCAGCGTGTGTATTTATGTCCCTTGGCTATGTATAGGCCAAGCATTTCAAAATACAGTTGCCAAATATGGAAAAATATGAGCTGGGATGTGGGAAACCACAATTTTTATTTTCAAAAATTTTGAGGCCAAAATTCTGATTTTATTTATCACTTTTCCTTATCTTTTCACTCAATGTTTTGCTTTTTAATGCTACCTACTGAATTGCTGCGTAATTTTTTAGGAATTTTGGCAATTCTTTTTTTTTTAATACGCTTTGACTAATGTTTCACAACCTTTAAATTGTTCAAATAAAAATTAGACCATTCTCATTATTTCATTCACAGTAATACATTTAATTTATATTATGCGTAATCATTATTATTAATAAATTAGATGTGAAAAAAAGCTGTTAGATTAAATATTATACTATTTTTTTGCTTTCATATACAAAAGTTTGCTTCTATTTACCTTAATCTATATAATTCATAAACTGCTTCATCGTAAAAACTAGCAGATACTTTTAAGAAATATTTTTTTAAAAAAAATATTTCCAGTCCAATTTTGATGATGAAAATATCTTCCCCTGGGTTTTTTTGAGTATCTGAGAAAAACAGGGAAACACATCTTTCAATAGAAGCTGTATCTTTTTTTAAAAAATGACAGAGAAATCTATTACTGCCATTTTGCTGTATCTGCACACTGTTGAACTTCTTGGCGATGAAAAGAAAAGTTTCATCAAAGCAATAGGATTCACCTTCATATTTTTTTTAATAAAATAATCGTTAAAAAATCGGGGGTTTCTTCTGTCAGTGTTTCTGAAAGAATAAGTATAAATTGTTTTCATAAATATCAAGAAACATGACATTAGAAATAAAATCACCTTTTTTACAGGATTTTCTTATGCTTTGCTTCGTCCTTTCCTTTTTTCTTTATATATATATATATATATATATATATATATATATATATATATATATATATATATATATATATATATATATATATATATATATATATATATATATATATATATATATATATATATATATATATATATATATATATATATATATATATATATATATATATATATATATATATATATATATTGTTACGAAATTTCCGGGGTTCGTTTGGATAGTGGGAGTTATATGGTGTGGAGAACACTCAAAAAGCAGGCGGCAGTAGAAAATGAAACAACGACGTTTATTTACACGAAGACACACAGGACAACACAAAGACGACAACTATATACAGCATACAATTATCTTCAGCCGATATGTGCAGACAACAGCACACAGCAGACCGTAGCGCACAACTTAATTCAGCACTCACTTGACTCCGTCGCTGCTCCGCTAATCTCTGGAAAGCCAGTTCCTTACTGTCGATTCCGACTACTCTTCGACTCCACTGGTCCTCGACTCAATTCACCCTCTCGCTGGAAGACTCGTTCTTCCCCAACGACTCTACTCTGTCTCTTTCGACTACTCTACCACTACTGGGTCACGACGACTCGGCAGCTGCGGACCATTCCTTTTATAGGTCTCAGGATTCGGGGCTAGAGGCCTCTCAACCAATCAGGAACGTTCGAGGCGTATCTCCGTTCCTACTGGACGGATCAGGAAAATTCTCGATGTTTCGGGTATAATCCATTTTGGCGCCAAAGTCTCCAAATTCGTTGCCAAGTCGCCAAGTTTGTCGCCAAGCTCTGGGACCTCCTATGGAACCTACCATGCTGGGAAGCAGCCCCGCAGATTCGTAACAATATATACATATATATATTGATTTTTTTAGAAATATTTTTCCTTTCTAATCGTTTTATGCCATGTACTTCTATATACCATCAACTTACTTTGTGCTGTTCGTTATAATTAATATTTTTTAGAGAAAGCCTTTTAAAAATAATTAGATGAAATATTGTTTACCTTCAACATCAAAATAATAAATCACATGAATTTTATGTGGCAAACCGACCTGGAGAGAAATTATTTTGAGATGATGGTATGCAAAAGAATCAATCAATGAAACAATTGATAAAAATAATTTGAAAAGTTCCATTAAGAAGAAGCTATGCGTACGTCATCTAATTTGTTTGAGAATTTTAAGTACCAGTTTATATTTGCACCAACTGTTACAAATTTTAACTTCATTTTCAAACATGATTTTTTTTTCCTTAAATTGTGAAAAATACTTATTACGTAATAGTTAAAAAAGATGATTACTAGAAATTAAAACCAAATTTGAATTGAAAGCGGAAAATGAAAAATAATGCAGGATAATTTGGGTACTTTTATATTTTGGATATCAATTATACAATAAGAATGATAAAATAATTATGACTTCTTCTTTGTCATTCATATTGTAGTCTGTATTGTAGAGTCCAGTCCACATACATTGATACAAGCAATTTTCTTGATTATTAGTAGAGGTGGGTTTTAAAATAGGTTCTCAGGCAGATGTGCAGCAATATTTTCAGGATTCGAAGCAGAGTTACACAGAACACATTGACACAAGCATTGAATCAAAGATACAATTACACATTGATACAGTTACACATATTGATACAATTGCACAGGACATTGATACAATTACGCATTGATACAGTTACACATATTGATACAATTGCACAGGACATTGATACAATTTCACATTGATACAGTTACACATATTGATACAATTGCACAGGACATTGATACAATTACACATTGATACAATTGCACAGGACATTGATACAATTGCACATGACATTGATACAATTACACATTTCAAAGCAGAACACATTTATACAAGCAATTTTCTTGATTACTTGTAGAGATGGGTTTTAAAATATGTTCTACTGGAAATGTGCAGCAATATTTTCAGGATTCAAAGCAGAATTACACAGAACACATTGATGCAAACATTGTATCAAAGATACAATTACGCATTGATACAATTACACATATTGATACAATTGCACAGGACCTTGATACAATTACACATTTCAAAGCAGAACACATTTATACAAGCACTTTCCTTGATTACTTGTAGAGATGTGTTTTAAAATATGCTCTCATGGAAATGTGCAGCAATATCTTCAGGATTCAAAGTAGAATTCAACTTCTGTTTAGACGTACAAAAATGTATACTATGTGAAATAAATTATTTCTGGAATTTCATTACATTTTCAAAATAGAATTGCTTATTTTTGATTCAAATATTCTTTCAACTAGAAGGCATTATAAAGGTACTCCACCTATAAGTAGAGCATTTCATTAATTGTGATTTTTTTTCTTTTTTGTGCAAAATAAAGGAACACAACGTTTACATACGCAAAATTTCCAAAAATTCTGAAAATGAAACTGTCATTTAACTGGTTTTTGTTGATTTCTTTTTACTAATAATTATTGTTCCCTCTTAAAATAAAATTTTTCTTCTAACATTTATTGCTCAAAAACATACAGGTGTATAAAATGTTGAAAATTTCCTACGAACAATTCATATAAAGTTGATTAATCGTAAAAAGTAAGGGATAATCTTCCTTTTTTCCATGAATAGAAAATTAATATTTTCTTTCTTTAAATAATTCAATGGATAAAATATTCTTTAGGATATATGGCGATTTTTTTTTTAAATTTTCATTTCTAAATATTATTTTGAACTTCTTTCCGAAAATCCTACTGTTTAATTTTCGAAAATATGTATTTCATATTTTTTGAAGAATGTGACGATTTTTTTATGATACAGCAGGTTAAAAGGAAAGAATTAGTGCCCATATTCCACTGATTTTTAAGAGCTTAAAATCTCAAAAAAATATCAGTGAATACACTAAATATTCCAATGCACTAATACACTAAATATTTCAAGCATTCATGTCATAGATCCAAATCTGTATATTTCGATTTTCATTTTCTTCAATAATGTATTCAGCCTTTTCATATAAGCATTTAAATGTCTTCAGTAAAAATTAGAAAATGAAATATTGCATTTTGATTGGCAAATGGGTACTTGATTGTATTATCTACAGATAGTAAAGGTGAATGTGTAGTGACGCTCTTTAGGAAATATTACAGGATCTAGAACTAATAAATGGTTCGCATACATTTTGCATGATAGATATGTGAATCTAGGAGACATTTTTTAAAATTGTAATTATAACTGAATGAATAAAAATGAAGCCAAAGTTTGTTGTTATTTCGAGATCATTTACGCACATGATTTTATTATGCAACTTTCTGTCCATTTGTAATATATATATATATATATATATATATATATATATATATATATATATATATATATAAATATATATAATTCGATATTTTGAACAACAAAATACCGAATCAAAAAACATGATTCAATATTTTTCCCATGATTCAATATTACAAAACATGATTCGACATTTTTCCTTTAATAGTAAATACTTTTTTCAGCAACTACTAACAAAGGCGGCTAGTCAGAAATATGAAAAGGAATACCTTCAGAACAATTTCTATGATGAAAAGAGTACTATGACTGTGTACTATTTTGTGCTATATTTAACAATAAAAATTAAGACGACGTATTTATTCAGTAAAAATGAACTGAAAATCGTTGAAATTAAGTTTTGTTTAGAAAAAAATGTGGTTAAAATTATCGAAGAAAATATTTCAAAAATAGCCTGCCCTCTTTTAGACTGCAAAATTTCAGACTTGGAGTACTTGCAAGTACTGCAGTTTGATTATTAGAAAAAGAAGAAAGAGCTTCAATAGATATGAACATAGTATCTCCAGATCCATTAGATGTCGGAAAAAAGTTTATTGTTAGATTTGTTGTCTTTGACTTCAGTGCAGAATAACACATTTCAGCAAAAGGAACTATCACGTTTTCAGGCTTAATAAATACCAGGGTCTGTACTAGCATGCGCACTGTCGAGCTTTCTATTTGACAAAAAGAAAAATTCTACAAAATCCAGGGGATTTATTGTCCATTACATTATTTGTTCAAATCCGTTTAAATTCGGTCACAGATGAAATAAAATAGAAAATATCTTTCAACAGTTACTGTAAAACATGGCATTTATAAAAATAAATCCTATGGATACAATTTTCACTTTTGTTCTAAGCAACTTTTTTTTTCTCAAAAATTGTTTTTTCCTTATTTTGATCCCGTACACGAAAGAATGGTTTCATTCTTTGAAAGAAACAACAAATTTTCCATATTTTTCTGACTTTTGTTTCCTTTATTTTTCTTTTTCTCCCTTTTTCCTCTTGGTTACTTTGTATACTTCTCTTTGATTAAAAACATCATCAATCTTAGAAAATTAATCGTTTCTCTCTCCTTTCTTTATAGAAAAAAAAAAGAATTTCTTATTGTTCCTTGAAATGAAACATTACGGTTTAGGTTTCAATCCTCCATGTAATATCTTTTTTTGAAATAGAATATAGGGCATTAATAAAAGGTATTTGAAAATGTAATGTAAGATATTTTTACTGTGGTAATTCTGACCCCCAACTCGTTTACAATATTTTTTCTTCACCATAAATCAGGCACTGATTGTGAAAGGGCTGTTGGTAACATTTATTGATCGAATCTATGTTGTAAAACCTAGATATATTCTGGGTAACATATATGGGCGAAGATTGTCCACTTCGATTGTTTTATGTGTAACAGGCCCGCATTATTGTTTCTTCCGAAGAAAACTATGAATATTTCCTTTCCTTAGCATTTAATTCTTTATTAGTTCATGACATTTATCCTCTGATGCTTGTTTCATATTCGTCCTTTATTAAAATTATATTACATAAAATGAAATTATAAATTATATTACATAAAATGAAATTATAAATTATATTACAGAAACTGAAATTACAAATTAAATTACATAAAATAAAATTATAAATTATATTGCATAAAATAAAATTATAAATTATATTACATAAAATAACTTTTTATTTAGTTTTGCAATATGATCTAAGTTTTGGGAATCCAATTATTCGTTATAGTCGTTAATAATCACAAATATTCTTTACCAGTTTGTAGAATATTCCCTTCTTTAAGAATTTCTTAGAACTTCTAGCCCCCAAGTTGTTTCTAACAGAAACACAAAATAAGAAATAGTTTTATAGATGTTGAGAAAGAAGTCCGAAATATTTGAATTGAATGAGCATTCGTAAGAATTGTAAACGTATCAGTATCACTTATTAAAGATATATCTAATTTATATCTCAAGAGATTACATCGCATGCCTAATAAAATAAAAAGTTAAAATATCTTAATGATAGCTAGCTATAAATGTAGAAAAAAAGTAATGAAATTGTCGAAAAAATGCCTCACAACCAAAAACGATTTGCCAACTGCCAAAATGAATGCTAAAGAATTTTCTTCCTTCCCAAACATGGAGCCCTCCAAAGATTTCACTATTCCATTATAGGACCATTAGTGTAAAGACCTATCAGGAATCATAAAGCTGTAATACTGGGGAGTGCAAAAATTGAAGTGCAAATTTTCCTTTAAGCAATTACCTACAGAAAAGAAACATATTTTTTTAAATTCAGGTTACGAATATTAAATATATTATTAAGTCAGAAAAACCCAAATTATACATGAACAATTCTCCGAGTTTATAATAAGAAATCAGCATTTATGAAATAAAGTAAGGCGAGTTGCATACACTGTGTAAAAAAAGTAGAAGGACAGTGTCTTTTTGCCAATTAATAATCTCTTATTTTCTCCTAACTACCATATATTTATGCAGATTTAGTTTAATGACCCTTGTTTTCATTTTAGGCAAAAATTAAGCATCTACCACTAATATTATTAAGAAAATTAGTATATATAATTTCCGATGCGTAAAAAAAGTAGGACACTTGCTAATATATTTAATTTAGTGAGTTGTTCTTTATTTAAATAGTGATTTTGTGCTTTTTTTATGCTTTTCTGTCAAAAAAAATCTAATTTGTTTAAAAGTTACGTTGTTTCTCCGTTCTCAGAAATGCCTAAAGGAATACCTTTGAACGATTTGCAAAAAGAGAAAATATCCGCGTATCAAAATGATGCTAAAGCTGTCAGAGAGATTGCTCGATTGTTGCAGGTGAGCCCCAATACAGTTTCAAACTTTATCAGAAATCCTTATAAAAATGGAAATAAAAAGAAGACTGGTACATCGAAGAAGTTAACAACCCGTGAGGAAAGAAAACTTGCTCGTGTGCTGAAGAAGAACAAAGGAAGTGTTTCAAAGGCAAGAAATCAAGCAGGACTTAATCATGTGACGAAACAAACAGTTTACAACTATATTAAAAGATTCAAAAAATTCATTTTCAAAAAACGGAAACATCATCCTAAGTGGAAACAAGCTCACATTGATAACCGTTTAGCATTGGCTAAGGAGCATATGTCCTGGACTACAGAATGGACTTCTGTGATATTTTCCGATGAAAAGAAATTTAACTTAGACTGTCCAGACGGATATCAGCACTACTGGCATTGTCTGGGGACTGAAGGCGAATACTATTCAGCACGACAAATGGGAGGAGGGAGTTTAATGGTTTGGTTGGCTGTTGGATACGGAGGAAGGACAAGTCTGGTTTTCTTAAATGGTAGGCAAAAACATACAGACTACATTCAAGTGCTGAATTCCGAGCTTCTTCCTTATGCCTCTGACAGGGAGGGTGAAGAGTGGAAGTTTCAGCAAGACGGAGCTTCCATTCACACCGCGACTGGAGTCAAAAATTGGTTCCTAACAAATAATGTGGATGTTTTACCATGGCCAGCCAAAAGTCCTGACCTTAAAATAGTGGAAAACATCTGGGCAATGCTAGTTCGTCGAGTTTATGCTGATGGAAGGCAATTTGATTCGTAATCTCAGCTTCGAGAAGCATTGAATGATTCGTGGGACAATTTTTGTCAAACTGAAATTCAAACTCTATACAATTCACTTCCAAACAGAGTATTTGAAGTTATAAAGGCCAATGGGAAGACCATTCCTTATTAAAATCACTATTTTTTCATTCATTATAATGTTGTCCTTCTACTTTTTTTACAAAGTTTCAAAAGAGAGAAACTATTTTTGTTGCCATTAATATTTTATGTTTGAACATCATAATTGTGGTGTTAAAATTGCATTTTTGAAATATTTGTTAAATGTTTCAAATAAAAAATTTTAATAAAAATAAAAACATTTTCGGTTATTGTTACAAAATCAAGTGTCCTTCTACTTTTTTTACGCAGTGTAATACAGCTGTTATGCAAATGCCGCTGATAACTATTACGAAAATGTATACTCGTACATCCTTTGCGAATTCTCGAGAACCCTCCTTATTTCACAACATGTCCAAGTGAGATTTATAATATAAATATTTCAATATATATTTCATAAATAATAATTTATAATGAATATTTCAATAAAAATCCCCGAAATTCAAAATTTTAAAAAATTACAATCCCCAACTTTCAGGGCAAACTGTATGGGGTAATTAATTTGTACGGGACTAATAGAAATAGTTTCCTACATTTAACCCCGTTTTTAAAAAGAGAAAGCTTAATTTTATTGTTTAAATATTTTTTTCAGCTTTTTAGCTTTTTGTGTGTGAAATTGTGCAATAAATTTTTGACTAACTTCCCAATGAGGTACACTCGATTGAAACATTTATTATGAACAGACAAAAAAAAAATGAATTTTTTTTCTCCATTGTTAACCTGTTCTGAGCTATATTTTTTTCCTCATTGGGATGTCAGAAAAAATTGATTCAAAATTTCTATCAAATAGACAAACAAATAAGCAGAAAAGAATTATAGATATGTCCTAAAAACTCATCAAATATTAGTGTAGTGTACTTTATGCTATGCTTAAAATTGTTTAAAAAATTATAAATATTAGAGATGAGCAAATATAAAATCGGTATCAAACATTTTTTTTTTTTTTTTTTTTTTTTTTTTTTTTGCAATTATGGTAGGTTAAAAATAGCTTTTATGCGATAATATGTCTTTAATTTACTGCGGAAAAACTTTAAAATTCTATTTGTTTTTAATAAATGTAATTAAAACATGTAAAATGTGTTTTCCTTTCAAAGTAAAGAAGAGCTGAAATTTGTATGAAGGATTTTCAAGGTCAAATCATATGCCATATATAGAAAAATTATTTTATAACATTATTTTTTATATTATCATTATTATTTTATTATTTTAAGCAATTATTTCCTTGTCTATGTAGCAGTTTATAGGCTTGATACATCACGATGGCATATCCAGCTTATACACAGTATCATGTTAAAATTGTTAATGATATGATGCTACGATTTATTTTTAATTTGTATCTTGTTACGTATGTGTTAAATAACATCATCATTCGGGTGAGCAAAATTTTTATCTATTGGATACTCCAGAAAAATCATTCAACCTTCTGTTCATTGATTGAAAAAGAAGCAGAAAGAGCGTGCTTCAAAAGATATCAAGCAATATGACATAAATAAAAACTCTTTCATCTAGACTTTTTTTTTCGTTCTGGTTTTTTAAGAGAGTATCTTGTTTTTTATTTCCTTCAAAGTAAAGTTTCTATATCATAAATGCGAACATTCTTCATTCTGTTTTTTCTTTTCTTTTTCCCTTTTAAATTTTCCTCTTTCTTTACTTTCTTTTTTTTTTCTCGTAAATATTTTGTGTTGTCTCTTTTGTATCAGGATTTGATAAGGTTAAAAAAGGATTTATTTAAGAATACAAAAGAAAGAAACTAGATTTCCATTTCATGTTTCTTACATTACTTTATCCTTAAATACAAACCTTTAATATACAATGGGTTATAAAAAGAATGAGCAATTTTATTCTGAAAATAATTTTTATGGCACGTCTCAAAATCGTACTGTTAATATTAAAAAATGTAACCGATTAATAATATATTTTTGATTTAACAATGTAAAAAATTGAAGAATCAGCTTGATTTTAAAGTATGATCAAGAAATTGCTGAAACTTTGAAAAATGTTATGTGCTTTTCAATTGATTTATGGTATTTCTCTTTGAAACATTGTGGGATACAAAGTTGCTGACTTGTCAGAACTAATACATTAAGCAAGCATGCTTATACATCGCAACTTCAAAACTTCTCTTTGTCGAAAAAAAGTGTTTGTTTTTCAGTAATGTTCATCTTTTAAATTTCCAACATTGTAAGGAAAATATTTTACCTAGACTTGATGCCAGCTTATAAGAAATAAATATGACTTGAAACAGAATTTAATTATCATCGAAATTTCAAAAATACTCGACAGAATATTGAAAATGGTGATTAGTCAAATGATTTTTAGAATCTTAACGGATGAAATGATATATATAAAGAAAATGGAAAATAAATGGTCACAAAAATATTGACAAAATTCAGAACATGTTTTGCCAAACGTCTGATTATTTCCAGAAAACTCAAACAGCGAGATTTTTGAGTTTACAAATTGCAAGGACTGCTCACGGATGCCAAATTTCTCAAATCCCTCAAATGTAAAATTATCATCAAAATATGATATTTCTATGCTTCTATAAATAGATTGTTCTCCTTATCTCTTTCCTCGCAATGAACAGCTATTCTGTAATGGAAAATTTGCTTAGGTCAACGAATCTCAAGTTCTGAAAAACTGCATCGACTATAACTCTGAAAATTGCGGCTAAAGTATGCTTATAGTTTTCACTTGCAACAATGCATGAATGATGATAAGAATGCATAGCAACTCAGGTTTGTTATTTCGTAGGAAACACCAGATAAAGAGTTTTATAAAATTTATATGTTAGAAATTGTATAGAATATACTGTCATCGTTTCTGTAAAAGTCATTGCCCAAAAAATTCGATTTTAAGATTAGTACCTATCAGAGATTTCATATTAATAATCTATAATATTGCGGCGTAAAACTTAAATAGATTGTCCCAAGCGAATCATAACTCTTTATACTGACAGTCAAATGTAAAGTATCATGCCAGAAAACTTCCGAGATAGGCTCTATACTTTCAGGAATACAGTGTGGGACACTGCATCTGAAGAAGCACCCGCAATGGCGATTGTTTATCTAGAAACCCACGAAAAATAAAGCTCTGAAGATATATCAATTATCACTAACTGATGGCCCATTAGTTGAGAAATTATAAAGAGAGAACTTATTAAATAGATAGCGGATATATATCTAGGTAAAAAGTAGGTAAAAAGTCTAGGTAAAGGGTACCATCAAAAAGGTATTAAAAAAACTTTTTTGATGGTTTAATCAAAACGCAAAAAAATAATAATAATTGAAATCATATTTTATTTTGTTTTCTAAAGTTCAAATGACATTCTCTTGCAAACCTTTGAGGATGTGAGCTAAATTCTATTGTAAACCTTAATTTTTCTAAAAAACAATACAATTAAAAAAATCATTCTAATAAGATTTTTTTTTCCATAACAATTGCACGCTTTTAAAATTTTTCTTAAGGACATTGTTAGTTTTTGTGCAGAAGAAAGCACCGTTACAAATAATAAATCCGGAGAATTTAGTTATGCTTTCTATTTTGTAGGATTAACCAGCTTCAAAAACTTTCGACTTAATTGTCAAATGATTTACAACTTTTGGAAATTACGGCTTTCAAAATTTAATGAAAGTTGATGACTCCAGTTGTGAAAAATAAAATTGTAAATCATGGAATTGTAAAATAACCTCAGCTAGCATGCATTCTGAAGCTCACAATGCAATATAAATAATTTTTTTTTATTGTAAATAAGTGGCTACGGCTAAGTATAATAACTCTCCAATAAAGAGATTTGATCAAATAACAAAGAATTTTTATAAATGATTTAATTGAATAAAAATCCAAATAATATTTATCCCGCATTAAATAGCTACTTAGTCTCTGAATTAGATTATCTTATAGTTTATGCTAATCTTATAAAATTATTATTAACAGGATTCTGTATAAAATTTAAAATATCATAATATTAATGCACATAACGAGGATTACAAACCATATGTATACCTAAAATAACTATTTATTTTTATAATTATATATGTCTAGATGTTGGTTTGTTATAAATACTATGCCCTTTATTAGATATAAATTGCAAAGCTACTTTTGTATAATGGTATAATATGGAACAAAATAGTACAATTCTACGTCGATATTATAATTTTCTATTTAAATCTAATATTGTTTAGTAAAAATATTTTTTTTAATGTTTTCCAATTAAATTCTCAAATATGTCTGAAACCCATCGACAGAGGCTGTTAACTTAGAAATCAGTTTCCATTTCTTTTAAATATGATTATTAATATATTTATTATTTTAATTCGTGGAATTAACAAATCTTATTTTGATGTGATGTTTTATTCCGAGTAAATTTCAAGATATCTTGTGTTTTACTCCATAATTTTGTATTCTGGGCTACATAAGATTAATGATCCAGTTATTAATTTTCCCTTCACTTTTAAACATTTTTAAAAAAACTATAACAGACGAATTTCAGAAAGAAATCAACTTACATTGATAATTAAGAATCACATTCTTTTTATTTTTTCAATTTGGCTGAAAAGGAAACCTATATTACATTAGCTGAAATAAATACTAATCCGAAGTATATACCATTGAAACCTAATTTAAAATCTCTAAAGCTTTGAATTATATCGAAAAAGATAGCGTGCTGATATTCGCTACACTATATTTCAAAGATTTATCATTAAATTCATAACGCAAACGCACCCGCATTGGCTCTTTGAACGTTCCGTATTACTCATGTTGATCCATCATGTTAATCTGATACGTTGCGCCTGCAGAGATCCATTGGCAAATGTTGACCCTCGCTTGCTCACGGACATTTCACACTAATACAATCCGTCAACATCGGACCCGGATTAATCAGTTTAAATTATGAAGCGCATTTCACACTGTGTAGATTCCGTTGATATCATTTCTCCGTTCACGTTGGCGTATATTATTGTAAGAAAAGGTAAAGCACGTTGGGATAGACTTCAACAAAAATATGTCCTTTTTAATTTAAGCAAAATTCGTAGTTGTATGATTCGATCTCTTTTCAGGTATCCGAATATGCTGAAAACATGAATTTGGAAGAAATTTCGTATTTTTATTTTCTTACAGTTTCAAAAAATAGACAGGTTTCTATTTCTGGTGATATATTTATTTCAAATCTATGTCATTTAGAGGCCAAGTTATAGCGAACAAATGACAAGTAAGTGATGTTTATTTATAGACCTTTATAAACTTTAAATGCGAATTTTCTGAAGAACGAATTTTTTCGTTATTCTACTGTACGAGTATTTTCATATCTCAAAAAATAATCTAGATATCTTAATGAAATTTATAATTAGTTTTCGTTAAATTATACGGAATATAGTGAATTATGAATTTGATACTGAATTTTTTTAGAAATGGATTTATGATTGTTTAAATGGGAATGTTGTTGGAAAAATTTCGAATTCTGATAGATATTTTCGCATATTACGAATAAAAATTTTATTTTTGAATATGATTCTTAGATAATTGTAAGTTACATTCTAAATTAGTTACACATGTAATATGGCAAAGAGAAATGTAAAACTGTGATTTTTTTTTTCTCTAGAACAATCCTAGTTTCTGTAAATAAATGCAAACATTTCAAAAATGCTACATCAAAACATGCTTTTCTTAAAAGCTACATAAATGTTTAAATATTTTAAATTTATTCATAATTTTATCCTTATGTTATTAAAATAACATCTAATGACCATTAAAGTTTTTTTTTTTTACTTAAATCCCCTCCGGACATAGTCGAATACCTTAAAACCGTTTGTAAATCCATTATTAAACGTTTTAAATTCATATTCCATCTGAAGAAACGTTGCGATAATCTTTTATTACACACTTTTATATGTCCCAGTATTCAACAATTTAATTCAAAGGGGTAAAATAAAAATCATATTTACTTTTACAAAAGAAAAAAAAATATTTTATTGCAACTTTAACTTCATGTATCTCTAAATATTGTAATTATTTTTATTGATGTCAGTTTTAAAATTTTTGAAAACTGAAAGAATATTGCTACGAAACTTGGCCGGTGAGATTAAGACGAGAACTTGCTCGCCAACAGATGACGTCGCTTTATTCTACAAGAGAAATACAAAACATAGTTATCAAAACACAATCGAAGCGTACACAAGGATATCAACAATGCAACAAGTATACAGCAAATTTTAATAAACAATAACAATAGAGAAATAAAGGTTCTTGATGCCCAAACTGAATTCCAAACAAGGTATGTTATTCAATACTCTTCTGTCTTTATTTAGGATTTATGAGAGTCATTTAAAAATCTAGAGAGATTTCGGAAACTTCTCTCTAAATGGTGTTATTGTTATAATTATTGTATTTACTAGAACCTTTATTTATTATTTTTTTGTCAAATTTGTCAATGTTTTCAAATGGTTGTAAAGTGTGTCTCTAAGTTCTGGGTATAAATTCAATATCCGTTGAGAGTTTATGTAAGTTTCCGTTATGAATCCGTTCTTTATAACGACACTATGTGGGGAAAAAAACAATTTTACATATTTGTAACAATGTTTCAAATTATTTTTCTTTCCTAAATGATCCATTTAATATAAAAACCATATTCTGGATCATCTAATTCGTTATATTGAAATGCGAAATTTCATGTAAATCCTGTTTTAACTGCACAGAAGAATTATTCTTATCATTATATACATAATACCAAACTAACTACTCCGACCCGCCGGAGGTTACAAGGAAAAACTTGAATGACCATCGCAACAGCAACACTATCGGGAACTGTGGCTGAGTCCTGAAAGCCATCACTGGCCACGATACAACCCTTTCCTAAAGAAGTAAATCGTCATTGAAAGGAGTAGCCAGGCCTCTACCTTTTCGTGTAACCCCAGGGGTGAGGAGAATTAACCACCATACTGGAAGTTTCTCATCTTCTCCTCACTTACGAGATGCCACCATGGGATTATCATTATATACAGGGTGATTAAAAAAGCTCTTTTGTAAAATGACATGACTATTCAAGCATAAAACAAGGATAAAAAATCACATAGAGATATAGGACCGCGAACTTTATCAGTGGGCTAAACTACAAAAAAGAGCTCAACATAGGAAGATTGTCTTGAAAACTTTCTAAACTTTCTAGATGTTCTCATTTTCCCTCACACCCACAAGTCATAAAGTTTCTATTGCTCCTTTCGAAACAAAAGTTTATTTGCAGCTACTAATCTCTCAACCTTAGAACGCTATACTTTTCTTCAGGATAGCACCACTATGGCAGCACTCACTCCAACTCTCCAACAGGAGGACACTCTCCTATTGGAGGAACGACTTCACCTTCTCATCCACCCTGATCCTGTTGCATCCATCCAGACAACTCTCCATTCCTATGGTCCGTGCTCTCTGGATACCGGTACATTTTGCCCTATTTCCCCCCTCCTTGTGGTTTTCCGCGGTTCTTGTATGTCTATACATTTTACCGATAATTTGTGGGAAGCTCTTGATCGAGACCACAGACAGTGTTGGTGCTACAATGGGTCAATTGGGAGATTTACAACCGTATTCATTAAGGCAACAGGCCATCGGAACGAGGCTTAGCATTTATTTCATACTTGTTACAGTTCATGGTAGATCAACAGCCAAGCTACAAGGTCAAAAAAAGAATATAGCCTCAAGCCCAAGGTGGGAGCTCCTAATATTGCCAGTTATCTTGAAGATTGTCTTCATTTGAGCTGTGGATGCGTTGGGAATAGGGATTGCAATACCGGTATACCGGGATACCGAATACCGGTATTTTGAGCCATTTGTACAATTTTCTAATACCGGTATTCACAAGTTTAAATACCGGTTTTTCGGTATTTACTAGAAATTTTTAAAATTGTCACCACTATATGTTCAGGGATCGCCAACATGACAAAATAGCATACGTTTTTGTTTTTATGTCTCCCTAACGGGCGAAATTAATTAGTTAATTAATGGCTTAATTAATTGCTTAAATCTAAAGTAGCGAAATATGGATTATCTCTGAAGAAAATATTGTATCCATAACGACTGATGGAGCAACAATTATGAAAAAAGTTGGAGAGTTGATTGGTGCAAATCAGCAGTTGTGCTATGCACGTGGAATTCAATTAGGAGTAATAGATGTATTATACCAAAAAAAATAAAGAACAGAAGAATCCAAATAATGTGGATATAGAAACTTCGGATTCCAACTTTGAAGAGAGTAAGAGTGAGAGTGATATTGACAATGAAGATAATGACAATGTAATTGTTGAAGAAGATATTGCTAATGAGGATGAAATATTAACCTATCAAGAATTGCTTCCTATAATTTATAAAGTTCGAAAAATTGTTAAGATATTTAAACGTTCCTCTATAAAAAGGATATATTACTAAAATATATACTAACTGAAAATAAAACAGAATATATGTTAATATTAGATTTTAAAACACGTTGGAACAGTTTACTCCTAATGATGGAACGATTTTTGAAACTGAGAAATAAAATCCTAAAAGCAATAATCGATTTAAACCCGTAAATTAATTTTTCAGATATTGAATTCGACTTAATATCCAGAACTATATCAGTTCTATTTCCAATAAAACTGACTACTGAGGCATTATGTCGGAGAGATTCTAATTTTTTAACAGCTAATGCAACAATAAATTTCATGTTGCAGTCACTGAAAGAACAGCACACATCACTATCTAAAGAATTACATTGAAAAATCGCACAGAAGAAAAGCATACCGAAATAGAAAATGTCTTATGGTATTTAAATAATTATAATGATTTTAAAAATGAAAATGAAAAAGAAGAAAAGAAAATAACAAATTCAAATCTGATTAAGTTTAGAGTAAATTTTCTTAAAACGTTTTACCCACAAACCTATCCACATTCAGAATTCGGTTCAATTATCGAAGATTATGATGTCACTACTGTCGATAGCGAAAAGGAATTGTCTTTTGAACAAAAATTAGAATGAGCGATAAATAAAAAAAATTTCAACGAAACCAAAATACAATACAGAAATCAGCTATATCCAAAACCATTCGACGAGAAATCGATTTATTTGAAGATGAGGGATTTAGAGGTAAATACTTGAAAAAAATATATCGCGCATTGCTAACAGTACCACCAGCTAGCGTAGATGCCGAAAGAGCATTTTCGACAGCTGGTCATTTTTACACGAAATTACTTTTCAGGCTTAATGACAGTACAATTAATGCATTATGTTTTTTAAGATCACATTTCAAAAATTTGTAATAGTACCACAGACTGAATAGTGATATTTACACTTTTTTTGTGATTTAAATAAATAAGATGTTCCTTTACTTTTTTGTGATTATATACTGTTATAATTTATGTTACAAATTATTTTTGTGATATTTACACTCTCTAACAAAACCAGCAAATAAAACAAAGAAACACCTGTGTTTTCTTTCTTTCTCTAAAATTTCTAATACCGGTATTAAAACCGGTATCCCGGTATTAAGATTTAAAAAATACCGAATACCGGTATTGTAATTTTGGTCCGTTATTGCAATCCCTAGTTGGGAATAATATAGCAAGTTACACGCACTAAGAAATGGCTAACATACATTTAATGTATGGTGTGGTCAACTGCAGTTAATATGAAGATATGCGAAAATATCGTGAAAAATATTCTGATAGAAAGTTGCTTTGCCAGTCTGCATTGACGATTATGCAATACCAGCTCGTTCGAGGTGAATAAGTCGAATATTGATCGCCAATGAAAAAAATCGGACAGTTGTTGCAGAAAAACGTGCTCTCCAAGAGCTGGAGATTAGTGCTAATAACGAGTACGAGAAATATCCCGAGATGCCCATATAACACAATCAAGCATTCTACATGATGAAAGTCAAGATTCGTTTCATTTACAACAAGTTCAGATATTGGAACTAGAGGACTGCAAAAAGCGTAAGGAATTTCTACCTTCTTCTTGCATACAGCCGACAATCCCGCAACCACTGAACGTAGTAGTATCGACAGGATTTGTTGTGGCCGACTGCTATCTTTAGCATTGACCATCCTTGCATTGACCGATTTGTCAAATTGGCATTCTCTTCGAGGTAATTGGCCACAAAGTGGTCAATTGCTGTCCTTCTTCCTTATCTACAAACTCTCAAATAGTTGGTAAACAATTTACAAATTTTGACATCATGTCATTCAGAATTTTAAGATTACCTGGTACCATCAGTACTGTACTTAAGTCCTTATTTATAATTTTATGGAATTTATACCGTCCTTTTTCCAAGAGAATGTTACAACTTCATAGCAATTGTTCTCTTCATTGATGAGGCTATGCCACACCTTCATCAACACAACCAACGATATATTACTGAAGTGTGTTTTTATCCATTTTTTTTCTACTTTTCAATCTGTCATTGAAAATTGAAAGTCACTGAAAATTGATTTAAAATTGTAATAGTGAAAAATGGTATTATCTAACCTCATACCTATGTTTCCTGAATTTTGAATAATTTAAAAGATGTTAAATTATTTCATAAAAAAAACATGAACACCCTACCAATAAATATAATTTGAAATATTTATACAAGGATCTTTTTGACAAGCGCTAAATGAGTCATGAAAAATAAATAAGTTTAGGAATATAAGGCAGGAATAGCATGAGCTCATGGTACCAGGAATTGCTTGGCTCTGTCTGAATAAAAACCTTTTTATATAATGCTTCATAAAATATAAATATTAGATCATATCAATTTTAACTGCACAACGTTTATTCTTTAGCTGAATTTATTCGAATGAACGATTTTAAAATAATTGAAATGTACCCAAATTAATTAAATGAATATAAAATATTACAAATGAATTTAAAATAAATAACATACCTCCTGAAATCATATACGTGTATCACCTTATTAGCTTAAAATGTCCAAGAATATTTTTTCGGATATTTTCAAATTATTGTAAGGACTTCAGAATATGTAAATAACGTTCAGTTATTGTCCTAACTTGCACTAACTGGACGATCATCTTAGTTCTTTGGAAAATAAAGCAATACTTAATTTTAGTCGAAACATCATATATTACTCTATATAAAAGTATGTTATTAATTATAAAAGTATGTTAATAATTATTAGTATGTTATTAATCCATTCTTTAAGAATTGCATAAGTCTGAAATTTGCCTAATATCTTATGTAAGAATTTGCTTGTGTTATTTGTTCTGAATTTCTGACATTTTATGGCATTAAAAGAAAAAAGAAAATATGTATATAAATTTACGTCACATTTCCAGACGAAAACTAACTTGTATTTTTGGATATACCCTATAAAAAAATATGAGTAATTTAAAACTCGTTAAGATGCATATATTGATTGTATATTTGCATTAACCTGATTACATTTAAACTTTTTATGCCGCTGGTAGAAATTTTATTTGTTTGGAAAACTTAACATATTTTAACTTAAAATATTTTGGATCAAAGTGATAAATAATTTCAAAAAATTCAAAATTATGATTAATAAAGAGAAATGCTATCGCTAGACTGCATAAATCTTGAAATAAACTAGTTATAATCTCAGTTTTTCAAGAAGAGATTATGAAAAAAAAAATGCTTGAAATCCATTACCATTTTCTGTCAGCAATGTAATTTCTTTCATTACCTATCTCGTCTCGCCGTATTGATCGTCTCTGAACAAATACAGTTTTTGAAGTAAAAATTTTTAATTTTCCTCCGTCAAAGGATTATACATTAAGACTAACGTGAGCAGAGCTATATTTAGAAATCCGTACTAAGTATTGATTTATAGAGAAGATAAAATCCAGCAAACAATGATACAGAGAAATATAACTATCTGCCATAAAATTAAATATAAAATATCAAAATCAATTTAATCTGAATTTCAGTTTCAATCTTTTTTCAATATTATCAATCAATTTCAATCTTTTTTATCCATATTATACATGCAAAGGAGAATTAACTCGTATCATACTAAACTGCTTCTTATTTGAATAAAAATATAAATGCAGCGAAATGAAAAAAAAAAATGAAAAAAAAAGATAATAATATACAAAATAAAATATAAATTATTTTTTATTAAATAATATGTAAATCCTCCTGTATCATATATTACTCAAAAGCCATGCACTTATATGGTTTCTCTCTCTCTCTCTCTCTCTCTCTATCTATCTATCTATATCTATACATATATATATATATATATATATATAGATAGATATAGATATACTGTACTATATATATATATATATATATATATATATATATATATATATATATATTGTTACACACCTACACTGTTGCTTCCCAGCAAGGTGCATGGTTAGTTCAATCACTGGAAAGACCAATTTCCGATCAGCTTTGTTGGATGCTGATCGGGTGTCGAATCAGTCATCTCAGAGCTTGGCGATAAACTTGGCGATCATTTGGGGACTTAAGAAACAAAATAGATATTACTGGAAACTTCGAGAATTTTAGTGATCCATCTGATAGAAACTGGGATACGCCTGATTGGTCCAGAGCATTCTTTGCGGGCCTCCGGGAAATATAAAAGGCCGGCACTCTCAAGTTGCATGCAATCGGAGACGGAGCCAAGTAACGAGTCATCGAGAGGATAACGAAGAAACAGCTGAATAGTCCAAGCGTTGTGTGAGCTCAAGCAATTGCTGCATTGAGCTGTGTACCGAGTCCTGATGTTTATTGTAGAAGCAGCACCATGTCATGTGTGGAGTAGCCAGTCAGTTGTGTGTCGGCAGTTGGATACTGCTACAGCGAGGTGACAGTGGAGAACTGCAGCCGTTTGGTGAGGCCGTAGAGTGAAGCTATGTGAAATCCCTTCTTCTGCTGAATTCTGTCTGGCCGCTTTGTGTGCTGTGGTCGATTACTACTTGTGGACTACTGTTTGCTGTAGTGTGCTGTGTGCTGTCTTGTGTTCGTCTCGGCTGTGTATTTGCCGTCTTTGTATTAGTACCTTCTATGTAAATAAACATCGTCGTCGTTCGTTATTGTGGTTTGCCAAAGTCTTTGCAGTTGTTTGAGCAAATTCTGTCCACCGTACAAAATTAATTACCGTAATTGTAAAATTAACAATTGCCGTACCGTAATTGTTAAAATTTATGCTATTCACAAAAACAAAAACAAAAAATTCTATAATGATCAAACGAACAATTTAAAATTTTAAAAAGATGCTTCTAATCCTTTGCCCTTCAGAATAACCATAGACATTCTTCCACAAATATTCAACTCCACGATACCGGTAACAATAATCTTTATTAAAAAGTGTATGTGCAAATCGTAGATTTTGTCTAGTGGTGCATCTGATATGCATGATCCCGATATTGAAAACTAAACGAAATTTAATCACATAAAAGGAAAATAGAACAAGATGCATGGAATTTAAAATGATAAACATCATATACGAATGTGCCAAAAAAAAAATGGAACAAACGCTCATTTCCTTAATTACTGCAATTATAAATATACTTACAATTGTCATCAAATAAGATATCTAAATATATCAAAATACTTTTGAATATGCAGAAAGTGAATATAAAAGGTTAAAAAAATATTTTTATACAACACTTACAAAGAAAAAATGCCAGAAGAATTAATGTTTATACAGACCCCATAGAGAAAAAGTATCAATGAGTAAAACGTCTCTCTAATACTCATCTACCAGGATACTAAATTTCATGTTTCTATTTATCCAATTTGTTGAAATATCAAAACGCAAATTTATTAACTTAGACCATTTGCCCTTACCTCTAAACGATGTTTTAGTGAGACATTCGGTTTGCATGCCATGAAAGATTATTAACAGGTCATAAGCTAAAAATAATTATGTATTTATTAAATTTAAAAATTGGTCAATTACTGTATTAATTGAAAAAAATTAGAACTTGTTTAAAAGAAAAAGTCCGGTATTTAAACAAAACTGCTTTATTTTTATAAGGCTTAATATATCTTATGTCATAAAATTGACTTAAAATGTATTTTTTAAAATTTTTTTGAATGTATGTTTTAGTGTTTTATATGTTTCTACACAGATTCCCCGCCATTGATGTTTTGACTCAATTCTAGCATTGTATGATTTTTAAACATGTACATTTGAGGATCTTTACATTAATTAGAAATGCAAGTTTTTTTCGAAAAAAAAAGCAAATTTTAACTATGATTTTCTACGAAACGTTGTGTTAACAATTGCTTCAACAACATTTGAGAGCATTTCAGAATTGTTTTCAAAAACATGATTCCTTTCAAGCATTTTAAAATGTGTATAATCGTAGTAAAGTTCTTTAAAAAATAATGAAAATTATGCTTATCATTGTTATTTTTATCTTTCTCATCAATTGTAATACTCTTAAACCTGCAGATTTTTTTCAATTGAAAGGTTTGCTTTGAAATGACACCAAAATTGTTCTGCCGAAAAATACTTTTTTCTGCCCGATTTTACAATTTTTTATTATTAAAATAAATGGGCTGAAATGGAACTCTTGATTGCCTTTGAGGATGTTATTTCAGTATTTCATTTAAAATAACAATATAATATTTAATATAATAACATGAACGAACTTGATTCCTTTTTAACAATTAACAGACATTTTTAATCATGTTCAATAGTTAATTTCTGTTGGATATTTTATAACATGTACTAATGTTTGCATTTTAAAAATGTATTCTACTCATAAAATAGGCTAAAACCTGATAATTTAGAGCAAGTTTTGATACTAAATCAAAATCATTGCAGTTATTACCAACTTGCATGCCAAACAAATCAATCTGTGATTCTTTTTTTTTTTCAATTTTTATCAATTTTTTTTTTACAAAAAACTCATATTTTCTTTTCCGTTTTTAAAGTCATCGACCGATTTCTAATGATTCCGAAATATTATTCGTTGTCATGGAAACTGGTACCCTTCACATCTTAATTACCCAAACTTGTCTCAAAGTTTCTCCCGATCAATTTAGAATTTTTAAATTGTCTCGAGTCGCGTATTTCACTGCTTTTGACAACCCACTTCAAATGTCACCGAAGGCAATAAATTAAAGTGAGATAAAGGATTTTAAAAAATGGAAATAATAGAGAATACATTCGGATTTTGAAAATTATGATGGCGATTAATTATGATAGAGATTTTAAAAAAGTAAAATGTTATTCCTGATCCGATTCTCACTTTTTTATCTCAGCAATTCTAACAGTAACATTTTCCAGACTCATAGAGAAGGGATAAAAATGCGTAATGCTTTAATAAATACGTAACATCTCTAATACCTATTTAAAAATCTCTAATTCTTTTAAAAATACCAAAAATAACTTTTCCTAAGTCTGCTGTCAAAGAAATCCTAATCAGATTATCTTTGTAAAATCACCAGTAGAAAAAAATCTGTTACATTGTTCACACATTGCGATGTAAACAGACATCATTTTTCTTCGATTTTCTCTTGTACAAATTATGGCTCCATTGATAAAATAAATGAAATCAAGAATTATTTTTTTTTCTCTTTGTCCACTTATCTGCAGAATTATTTTTACACACACACACACACACACACACACACACACACACACACACACACACACACACACACACACAGATATATATATATATATATATATATATATATATATATATATATATATATATATATATATATATATATATATATATATATATATATATATATATATATATATATTGTGTATATTATGAATACCCTGGGATATTGAATGCAATATATTTAACGTTATAAAATATATTAACATGATTGAAATTTTTAAATGTATTGCAGATATAAATTTTTAATATAAAAATAATATTAATTACAAAAGTCTTTCTGTGAATGACTTAATGAACTTTTCAGACAAACATAATATCAAATTGTATATTCAATTTGATTATTCATCCATTATGATGCTTTATATCTTATGAATTAATTCCTATTTTCCTTGAAATCATAAAATTAAGATTAATTTGAGATGCATTCGAACAATCATAAGTGATAGTATCGCTTTGTTCTGAAACAATTTTTCTTTTAATTCTCTTTACAAATCAAATCAAGCTAACCCAACTTTTACAAAGTTAGAATACCTGTTTTTATTTTTATTTATTGCAATATTTATTCCAGTGAAGTTAAAATGGAATGTAAAGACGAGAAGATAAAGAAAAATGCAAGCGAAAAACACTTCTCTGAAGCAAAGAATAAGAAATTTGAAGAAATCTTTTTTTCTGCTTCCAGTTGCGCCACAGTACACACGAGATCTTGCTCGCAGACACACCGGGTGACTGGTCACTCCAAAGTTAAATATTGCGTGAAAACAAAGCTGAAAGAGACTCATTGACGAAAGCTAATAAAGATTTGGAAAACAGAAAAATATAGAGGAAAAGTGTAAGTTTGTTTCGAAGAATTCTGTTTAGGATTCCAATGATTCACTCTTGAATGCTTGTTTCCTTGAACGAAATGTTATCCATTTCTAAACTCTTACCATAACACCAAATCTTCTGTCAAAAAATTAATAATTATTTCATATTTATATTTTTAATATCATTTTGCACTAAGCAATAAATTGGTTTTTCATGTTTAAAAATTTATTTTTTCTTGAAATATCAAATTTAGGAAAAAAATAATAAATAACTTGTGCCCTATTTTAATGTACAAATTCTTAATGCTGTTACTTAAAATCAAATCGAATTTAGTTATATTAACGTACCTTTTTTTTTAAATACCACTAGATCTATTTTGGAACAGGCAACGTAATTTTGAACTGTTGTCAGATGACAAAGATGACACTTGAACCTGCACACGTACACACCTCTCAAAAATTGCACAATACACTAACGGGAGAGCACTTGGATCCGACGGATTTAATGTGCATCATACCAGGTAACTCGACGGTTATTTGGTGGAGTTGCGTCTTGAACCTGGGACTCTCCGCTCTCCAGCATGCGACTTTACATCCGGATTTAACGTGTAAACGGCGGTTCTCCGGTGAAATTAGGTCTCGACCCTTCACCCTATGCTCTCGAAGACAATACCTTACCACCAGGCCACTGAGGCCCATAAATTGAATCGAAGCATTCAAAAAAATGTATATTATTTTTCTTTTGAATCCTTTTGTTTTAAGGAAAAATATTATTTTTTCTGTTTAAATATTTCGTTTCTGTGCTGCAATTTATTTTACTTTTAATATTACTAATAGTTCTTTTTAAACATTTCAAACCACAATTTTCTCTATTGAAATGAAAATTACATTAGAAATTATGTGACCAAACGCGCCATTTCCTTTTACGCAATATTTTCGCTACGAATAAATTTTTATATCAATACATCATCTACTATAAATCCCTTTGCATAGTGGTAAGTATAATTCAAATCTGCATAATAATTGCTTCAAACCTTCTAAAATAATATATTCCACCAAAGATTATTAAGATCTAGAATGGAAGATTTGAAGCCATTTCTCCCCTTTCCCTTTTGAATCCAAATATCTGTTGCGAATAGTGTTTCTCTGAATCCACAGCCAGTAAAACAACTAATAGGTCCAACAATATTTTTTGAAGTATAAACGTTTTTTTTTTTTTTTTTTTTTTTTTTTTTGCAAAACTGATAACTTTAATAAAATATATAAACTAAGCTATCAGTTGAAGAATGCAAAAGACGAAAATGCATTGCAACCAGTTGTTAGAAAGGGAATTGAATTTCTTTTTCAAACAATAGAATTAAACATTATTAATTTCTAAAGTGAATTTTGCCATTTTTTGTGGACTGTCAGGAGTTTATTTGCATGCCCATACAGTCCATAAAGTAAAAACTGATTCATGGTGATGGTGAAAACTAAAATATTAATTCCCATCCGACTATATAAAAATTCTTCGAATCTTCTAAGGCTGTGAAATTATACCTTTACATTTATTAACAGTAAAGAATATATTATGCTTTGTTTAGCTAATGCACAAAAACTTATTATTCACAACAAATTTTTTCAACGCATTGATTACATTAATAGTTTTTAAATTGTCAATCACTAATAAAAATTTTCAATTTTAATTCCATTTGAATACAATCCATAAATATTGTTTTATTTCTTAGATATTTTATAAATTTTTATGACGCCAAATAATCATTATGTCTGGGTTCAAAAGGTGAATTAAAATGTTGGAAAAAAAGCAGTAAAATTACAAATTTTTGACATCTTTTGACTTAAGTTGTTTTTTCAGGATATCATGGTACCTTTATATTAAGTATGCATTTAAAACAATCTAATTAAGTTTTAATAATCTGTTATCTTGAATATTAGCAAAAGAAACGCTTTGTTCTTTCAATATAAGTAATTTATAAAATGTAGGACTTTATGTTACATGCAATTTTTTTAAAGTTAGGTTTCATTATTTCCGTTATCCAATTTTTAAAATCTTTAAATTGGTATCGGAGTAATATTTTCAAAGAAAGGAAAGTGAAATATCTTTTGATTTTATTAAAATACGTTTGCAATTTGCAAGAAGAAGAGATTTGTACCACGTAGGTGGTCATTACTTTTTTCAACACTATAAAAATATTAAAATAAATATGGTGAGAAAAATTAGTGGAAATAGAGAAAATTTTTATGGAAACAGGCTTGAAATTATTGCAAATATTGGCAGAAATTTGGTTGATCACCATTCGGGAGTCAAAACAATTTATTACTTCTTATGAAAACTTCGATCTAGGATTGGCGTTGGATCAATTCCTAGTTAATATTTTTAATTTGAAAAGTTCGTCCTCTGAATTAAATCCTCCATTTATTCTTATATATTTACATTTTCCACTCTTGTGAGTGTTTTACATAATAAACAATTTTTTTCGCAATTAGAAATTTGCTTTCTAATGCATCGACTTCTATATCTGATAGTCTATAATTTTGTCTCGTGAGGTATTTAATTGTTTAGTTTTAAGAGATGATCCCTACTATTTAAAATCCACAAACATAATTTTTCAAACAATTCCATGCTGCATCTTTATTCTACATTTTAAAATATAGATTAAGGAATAAATTCGTTCAAATATTATTCCATCTTTAAGACAATCAAAGCTATCAAGTTTGCATTGGAATATCAGCTAATAATTAAATTGGGTTAATAAAAATAAATTAAATAGTAATTAAAATTTATTTAAAATAATAAGAATATGAAATATATTTATTTTTAATATGCAATTGTTTACAGAATTTTATTGAAAAATGGTTAGAAAATTTAAAATGAGCTCATTTTCTTTCAAATTTTATTTAAAATCCTTCTAATAATTTTAAAATATTAAATTCTTCGCAAAAACTTTCCTTATAAACGCAGTTTAACTTGAAAAAAATAATTTAATATATATATTCTTAATATTACTGCAATCGTATTGATTTAAAGACCTTACTAGAAAAACATTATGATATTTCTTCTAAATAAAATAACTCATGTCAATTTAAATCATTAAATATTTTTTGAATCTCTTAAAATGGATCAAAAATTATTAAATCCCTTAAAAATGGTCGATTTAAAATTATCAAATATTTTGCTGCCTTTTTCATTCAAAATGCAAATAAGAAAAAAAAAATCAGAAACATGAAGCTCTTTAAAAGTTTTTACTTCTTTTTCGAAAATACCTCAAGAGATCCTTGATTTAAACTTAATAAAAGTAATCAGATTTCGAAAGCTTTTCGTGCATTTACTTGAAATTCAATCTATTTAATTTGATTTCAAAATATTTTACACTTGAATCTTTGATAATTTAAATAAAGGTTGCCTTACGGGGAATCGTACTGTAAATGGAAATTCTCCGCTAGAATTTCTGCACTGGAATACTAACAAGTAGTAAACTAATTTATGTTGATGCAATTCCTACTGGAAGATAGCAGTTTTATTTTGGAATAGGGTTTGGGTACTCAAAGTTAAGTTTACAAGAAATCGAATTTTACTTTTTCTCTTTAAAAAAAGTAGAGAAGAAGTATCTTTATTTCTGTAACATTTTTGTATTTAGTTAGACATTGAAATGACACGTAACATTTATTATAATTATGCTAAAATATTATTCTAAAATAATTCTTTAAAAAGTACATGATAGAGTTCAGTATATGTATTGCGCTGAATTAGATAAAAAAAACTTGCCAATAAACATTTTATGTCCTATGATAAAATGAATTATTAATAAAATCTCCAATTCAAAATGCATTACTTTTATAATTTTTTACTAAAAGGAGCCATTTCACCGTTAAAAAAGGAATGGAGGGTTTGAATTATAAATCAGCAAAACTTTGGTCTCCTCAAAGCGTTCTCGCATGCTGTCAAGTAAGAGTGTTATTCTAGAGAAAGCATTGCATGGAATTGACGTACAATTTGACGTGAATTTAAAATTTTTACTGAATCTATCGATTGACGCTTGACGAATGTTTTAGCGATTAATCCCTGCCATGCGTTAATAGTATCCAAAAATCGAATGTGTGTTTCAGACCCGTTTTTCCAAACCGAATGAAAAAAAAAATATTGACACAAAAATATAGTTAGAAAATCCTATAACAAATTTGATACACTTAAGTCTTTGAGTTCTTTATTCAAAGCGCTTACATGTTTCCAAAGTACAGGCAGACGGATGGCAAACTCCTTGTTGGACTTGGCTCAAAATTTGAAAAATGTCTACACTATAGATGTTAAATACGTTCATAAAATTTTATCTATCTAGCTTACTTCATTTTGTCTCAATCGGATTAACATATATTCGAACAGCCGGACAAATTAATGTTGTTATTAATAAGCCCAAGACAATCTGTAAATATTTAAAATATTGTAATAATATAAACATTTTTAAGAAGAATAGAATATATGAAAAAATTCCAGTGTTTGATTGAACGAAATCTTAATATGAAATCGATTTCAAATTGTCGATGTAATTCGTTTATTAATTATGCCTCATCTATAGGTGCTAGAATAAAAAATGAAAGTTGTCATTATAAAATAGATTAGTTCATACCTGAAAAAAAGTCCAAACAAAATAAACTTGAATGAAACCAAATTTTCCCATTTATTTTGTAGCCAATACTCTTTATCGTGAAATGATGCTGTTCGGTAAATATCATAATCCAAATCTGTTAATAGACATTTAGCAGACGATTCCTTTTCAGACATTTTATAACTGATACTATTTTTATTTAGTTTAAAATATTATTAAAAAGTAAAAGCAAACGAATTTTTCTTTGATAAACGTATTTTATTAATATTACTTCATTTATGTTCTGTATAATAGCTGATGATCAATTATAACCCTTTTGGAATCTGGCAATGGTTTGTGATATATGCTGTTAAGTTGAAAGAATAAACAAGCCGATGGAATTTTAAAATGCTTGTATTATTTTAGTATATTTTAGTTTCTAAGAATTTAAGATGCTCTGTAGTTCGAAGCTTAAGAAAACGGGTAGTTTTCTAGAAAGCATGCAAGCAAAAGATGCATATAAAACTTTTTAAAATAAACATATACACCAGAAGACGGAATATTTCAACGGAATCACCATCTCATTCTAAAACAATAAAAGAGTATTGAAATTAGGTTTTTAATACCAAAAATCTTTTACTTATTGTACCTATTGACGGTCTTAAATCGAATCAAAATTGTTTTCTCTAAAAAATTACTCTGTTAAATTGAAGATAATAAATAAATTGAAGTGGAATTTCCACCTGAAAAAAAGAAAGAACTATTTCAATCATTTTTTTCTTCTGCAACTTCCACATCGTAAAGGAAGACTTCACAAATATATGAAACATTTGGCCTCTCAAAAGGTTAATTCTATGCAACGATATAGCAATAGAAAATAAAGAAGAAAAAATAAATAAAATAATCATTTTGGTAAAGATACAAAAAAAAAAAATAACCCAAGACTAATCAAGCGTTATTTAACAGAAGGGAGGAAAATTTTGTACTTGAAAAGTTCATGTCAAGAAACTGAAATTATTTTACTTGAAATGTTTTTCCATTAAAACTGAGTTGGGCTAGCCGACCAGAAATACCAATCAATGTCTTAAAAATTTTGAACATCTGTTGTTTCAATTATTTTGACAGGCTGGCTATAGACAGACTTACAGCAAACTTTTTAATAAAAAAAAAAATTAAAGAAAAAAAAATTCCATTGGAGGATATAATTGTAAAACATAATATTCCTTGGATAATCTAGCTCCGGAAGTAATCGTAAAGGAGTAAGCAATTTCTGTTATTTTCTATGTTTCCATGTTATGCTCTAAATCTAATCAGAACTAAATGTAACCCACTTAAGAAAAAATAAGAGACTTTTGAATAAACTGTAAATATTGTAATAAAATAAATTGTAAAATGTAATAAATCAAAATTATGTACCTTAATATTCTATTGTAGAAGTATACTATAGAAAATATTATTTAAAAGTCATCTAATCCCCATTTTTTTAATTTTTTTGTCCTGAAGATCATATTAAAGAATTTGCAGCTTGTTTCTTCACTTTCTTGTACAACAATTTTTTAAAAAGAAAACTGAAATTCTTAATTCAATGAATCTTAGTGCATCAGGCATTTCTGACTCCGGTAAACACTTTCCATTTTGTCTAAAATTGTTTTCTGTTTAAGGGATGGAATTTTATATGTAACTTCTACAGAAAATTACAAATTTATATCAAATTTTTTTGTCAAATTTTATTAAAATAAAATCTGTTTGACTGTTTGTCAATATGCATGCGATTATAAATAATTAAAAAAAATGTAAGAAGCTTGATAAGTAAAATCGGTGAGACCATGGTATCATGAGAAATGCAAATTGTTTGTAGACTTTAGACAAGATCTATTATACATCTGAATGAAATGCACAAAAATGTAATTGCTTGGAGAAAGGAAATTTTTATCTGATCTTCAAATCAAGCTTGTAGGCCCATATCGAATTTTAGCTAGATTTATTTATTGTACCTACAAGCTAGATTTATAGATAATTAGAGTGTAATTATAAATAAATAAAAAAAATGCAAGAACCTTAATAAGTAAAATCTTGTTCTACAGTTTTATCATGAGAAATGCAAATTGTTAGCAGATTTTAGACAATATCTCAATTGATTGACTATCTGTCAATCTTTTATTAATGCGAATGTGATTATTTAAAAATATAATTACTTGGTTAAATGTCCTTGTTATGTGGTCTTCAAATTAAGCTTGTAGGCATGTTTAGAAAGTTACTTTAGATTTATAGAAAATAAGGCGTCCAAAATGTATGTTCCGATTTTCTCAACATGCTAAGAAGTATAAAATAAATAATTTGCCCCTTCATATGCTTAGTTGATGAGATGGGGAAGATTCTCTGTCTTTCATAATTTGCCATGTCTTTCAATATTTTGACGATTCCTTACATAACTATTCTTTATACACTCAGAATCTGCGGATTTTTATAAATGAAATGTTATATATTGTATAAGTATGAAAAAGTAGAGTTACAGCAATTTTATTCTATACTTCATTAAATAGTTCTTTTTTACTACAGATATTAGTAGAAAAGAAAAACTTTTGTGAGTATTATTTCGCTTCTTAAATTTACAACAAAGGCTTATTTCCCCAATTTTTTAATTAAAAATGTATTAAAATATTCAACAAAAATCCTCCTTGGAGTTGTATCAGAAATTTATTTAATTGGTATTCTGCTGTTAAGAGAAATGGGTATGTATTATAGGAACGAAAGTGATAGAATAATTCATTTTATTGTTGAAATTGGCAAAAAAAAAAAAAAAAAAAGACTCATACACATTCTATATATCTTTGAATCTTTGAGAGTGCTATTATAAGAAATATATCATACTTTTTAATAGTTTTGCTTTTATTAAATTATACTCAAAATACATATTTATATATTAAATTTAAGAAAAATTGAATAAAAAAATGATAATTTTTTTCTTTCTGTATTTTATAATTTGTATTCCAAATGTTATATTTAAATATTGAAGTTTGTGCAGCTTCTTACGAATAAGTGAACAAAATCATGATATTATTCTTCCCAATAAAAATATATATTTCAATTGCATCCATCATTCAGTATTTTTATACTGCATATTAAATCTTATATAATATTTATTTTTATATACCTTTTTAACTCTCCTTTTTTATTTATATATTTATTTTTTATATATTTATATTTTTATTTATTATTTATTATTATTATTATTTATTATTTTTATTTATTTATTTATTAAGATGTTTGCTAATTCTATGAAATATAAGTCATATCAATAAACAAATACATAATCTATTAATAGATAATTTTCAATATGTCTTACATATAGCTTTCAAACTTCTCAAATTATCACAGCAATAGCAATATTTTTTCCAAAATATCCTTTTACCCTTACAAAGACTCGTATAACGAATAAATTCCAACGTTACACCCCGCTACTCTAAATTGCTTTCATTCTGAAAAACCCGCCGGAAACTCTGTTACCTCTTATTCCACATTTTAATTCGAATCTGCATAACAAATGCTCCAAGCTAAGAAAACAATCTCTTTTTTCTTTGTTGATTGCTGAGATTGCAAATCAGAGTTTTAAAATCAATTCCCCCCATTTTAATGTGGAACAAGATATCTGTGTACTGCAAACGGCGAAAACTTAATTTTCTATGCCCTCAAGCCTTGAGAAACCTTTGAACTTTCAAACAATAGTTCTTGATAAAAGTTGTGCACAACAAAGCCACAACTTTTAATGAAGTATATAAACTAAGCATCGTGTGGGAAGAGAGGAAGTGGAATTTCTCTGTGGCCAGTGGATGGAAAGTGAAGGGAGTTTGTACTTCAAATAATGGAAAATGAATGCATTGAATTGCCAATGATGCATCTGCAAATAGATTTTGCGATAGGAAATTTATATACAGTTTCCTACTATTAAACTTATATTTTGCAGTAAAATGTGTATCCCTTATAGTAGAAATATACTTTTCATTGTAAAACTTCTTAATGCAGAAACATATATTTTATTATACATATATTAAATGTGTGTTTCTGCAACAAATATAAAAATTACACAATTACGCTTGTAGCCAAACTCAGAATGTTTCTCTGTATATATATAAATATATATATATATATATATATATATATATATATATATATATATATATATATATATATATATATATATATATATATATATATATATATATATATATATATATATATATATATATATATATATATATATATATATATATATATACGATATACATATATACATATTATCGTATATACATATTATAAAATTTTAATTCTAATTTTTTAAAACTGATTATAAACTTCTAAATTGAAACAAAGATCAGTTTGTTTACAACGTCTGTCTTTCTATAGAAATAATGCATTATTATTACTTTTTGTTATTTCATTTAAATATAAGGAATGTTAAAAAAAGTTTCTAACTGTGACTAAGATTTTTTTCAATAAATCCTTATTATTTTCTTCGTAAAGATTTAGTTGATATGAAGTTCCTTGGGGCTATTACTTCAAAGAATTTTTTTTCACGAATTTAACTTCTAATTTCTTTTAAATCAACAGAGATTTTAGTTTCCCTATTGCACTTTTGCATAGACTATCTTATAGATTATATCACATATCTTTTATTTATTTTATAATTTATGCATCCTTTATGCATTCTTAAATCAGTTAATTGTCTTTGAAATTCATGTAATTTTTTCTGATGGCATGAAATGTTTTCCTACAAATAAAGATTATTATTTTATAGTTTTTTTACTTAAATGACGATGTATTTAGTAGTAGTATAAAAAATATAAAAATATTGTGGATGTTGTAATATCTTGATCCCGATCGATCAAATATGAGAGTAGAATAACAAACAATTCCTTTATTTACAGCCTTATATGTACACAAGGACAACTTGTTCTCATCTAGATAAATATTTTTTTTAATATTTTTATAAGATTCACGCCAAAGTTGAAATTTAATCATGAAATAGTTCCTCGCTCAATTCGAAGAATAAACAAATATACAAAAAACAACAACAACAACAAAAAGGTAACATGCTGTTAGCTCAAACGACTACTGCAGGGGGAGCTCCAGAAATCCACCGATCTTTATCGGGTGGATCTTAACACGGAAGCTCGAATCAGTCGAATCTCACAAAATCAGTAATACCTTCAAATACTCCTGTCTCTCCGACTTCTCCTTCCACACCTTTCACTGCTCTCACCTTTCTCTTCAAAAATACCGCCTTTTATTTCCCTCAAATCTCTGCCTCTCATTTTCTGATTGGTGCACTTGAGTTCTTTATCACTCAATAGCTGTTCAGCAATGCTTCATCAATAGTCTGCAATCGATCGTGGGTATGTCTGTTAATGATTCATCTGTGTAGCTGACCATTACCGAACACATGTTAATTATAGTCCCTTCATAATGGGGAAAAAGTCGACAATTGGATGGTTTGACGTTCTTCTTCCTTGAAGATATGATTTTTCTCTTTGAAACAACGAAACGCACATCTGCGGTTCTTTATCTGGATACAACTAATGACCCGACACTATGATTTTACTGGCGAAGAGGATCTTCCAATTGGCAGTTCGGAGACACTTAACAATGTGGGGTGTAACATTTGACGTTACATCCTACTCGAATGCCAATTATCATATGAATGAGTGTGAGAGAAACGGGAACGTTACAATATCATTATGTTGCTAATTTTATCTTTGAGGATCCCCAGACTAACAGTTTTAAGGGATTTAACTCCTCAAAGGTAAGACACTCTTTAAAATGCCCACATTTCTGGAATGCTTTTTAAGGACTTGTCCTTAATTTCCATAAAATTAGATTAAATTTCTTTCATTTCATTCTTATTTTGAGAACGCTTCCTGGGCATGCGCTTTTTGAGATAAACACTCTCTGGGGCATGCGCTAGAATGTGAATGGTCTCCGTATCCGAGAATTAATAGTAAATATTTTATTTTCAATTTTTTAAGTATATGGATGAGTTTGAATGCGATTTGGGGTTAAGTATGGAAATATTGGTATTGTCAGATCAAATCTGACTTAAGCGAGTTATGAATGTAATTCCCACTCTTCAGCTATGAATGCAAGTAAACATATGAATTGAATTGAAATGCCTTTTGAATATGACTCGTGCTGTAATAAGCAAATAGAAGGAAAGCTGGTTATTACGAACTCGTGTTGGTTGTATTTTTATACTATCTGTGCGAAAAAAAATAAAGCATTCTTTTTTTTTAGTTTAAACCAACCGAAACGTATTTAACAATGTTACATGTTGCTGGAAATATAAAGAGTTATGTTTTTTTTTCTCTTTATATTAAAACATCACAAGTGATGAAATCGTAAATAAAAATATGCCGCAAAGTCTTTTTTGGGATATAATGTTGGTTATTTTTTTTACACATAATAATTTCCAAATCCATAATCTTACTCTTCTATTTATTTGGTTACACTTCAAATTTTCTACAATATTCAAATTTCTCTTTGTATATCACTTGGAATATTAATCACGAAAGTTGTGAGACGAAAATATCAAAAATATACTGAGTTATCTAGATCGATCTATATTTAAATAGAGTCATTTGCAGTTTTTTAGATGAAACATATTATATATATATATATAATTATACTGCAATGATAAATTGCAATTATTTTTTGTATGATACATATGTTTTATTTCAAATAAAAAATAATAGTACATTTTGATAATTAAATATAAAAAATAAGTTATATTATCCAGATAATTAAGTTCCATAAATTCATTTAATAAGATGAAGACACTTAATATTTAAAATAAAACTGTCTACCACGCATCATTATTTACAAGAAATTTCTTTTATGTCTTGCCAAAATAAAAATGTTTAGAATTCTCTTAGACTTGACGATAAAGAATATTTTCACTCTGCATCGTTTTTTTTTGCTTGTTTTTTCTATCTTAATTAAAATTGTTATTCTCACACATGAGTGTGACTATTATTGTAATTTAAGTTATTTACTTCTTTACTTAAAATTTCAATAAATTCAAAAACGATATTTTTATATCTGAATGTGAATAATTTAAAATTTTAAAACTAAATAAATTCTTAGATTTATATTAACAAATTCGTATAATATATAAAAGTAAATATACTTGAATAAATACTTAAAGTGAATTGGCAACAAATGATGGCGAATTGTAATATAATTTATGTAAGCACATGCTCTTTTGGCAGTATTTCTAAAATTCAGTTATTATAGATTTGTTATATAAAAATATGAAGGTTAGCAGAAAATCGTAAATAATGTAAAATAACATCTAATTTCATCTAATAAACTCAAAGTCGTTTTTTTACTTTGCGTTTGCCAATATGATGGTAAAATTTTTGGTATTCATTTTGGAAAACAACATCCAGGATGATAAAGAAATAACAGGAGGTGTTCGGAGCCCTGTAGCGTTTTATGCACCATATGAAATATAGCAAAATTTGGTCATGATACATATTAAAGTATGCGGTTTGTAATTTCTTGTAAGAAAAAAATATTAATACCAAAGAAAGCCGACAGGAGAAATCCTGGCACTGCGATCGAAAACTTTATTCATGTAATTTGCTTATACAGATACTTTGTGACATGACATCGAAGATAAAAGGAAGGGGTGCTGGAATTTATGTCATTCTGCAAGAATTTGCCCGTCGATTGCGTTGTCACTATGTAAACGCGCCTTATTAGTCAAGCTGTTTTATCAGCGGGATGAAAATGCCAGTGCTGCTCTTTGAATGCATGTAGTTAAAACAGTTACGTAGAGAACCGATGACCATAACTAACTTACGAAAAATGGTTGAAAGATTTGGAACAATAAGAATCCTTGGTGTGCAACCAGGCCGATGATGTAAAGTTATCAAGCAGTAACAAGTTGAAGAAGTTGCAACAGCCCTTATGGATCAGGCGATAGCTTATATGCAGGTTATCAGCAGTGCACGTTCAATATCAAAACAAAAATACCACGTCCTCGACGATGCAGAAGATATTGCGTAAGATCCTGAAATTTTATACGTATAAGATAACATCCATTAATTGATGACACTGATCTGAATCTTGGAAATTTCTGGTTATGAGGTGATTCTGGTTCACTTGGAAAGCATTGTGTATCAAGGACATGTTCCTGACATTCCTACTTTAAAAGATCAAATAACATTACATGACAGACGAACAAATACCGATATGCTGCGATGCAATTATTGGAACATCTAGTTTATGGTCACATTGAGCCAAATTTGTAAGTTTCTACAATAAACGTTTTTCATTAGTATATAGTGTGTTGCTATTTACTGTTTCCATTGGCAATTATGTATTATTTTACCACACGTTATGTGTTTGCAGTGCTAGGATTTCCCCTATTGACGTTTTTTGGTACTTATATTTTTTTCATTTTTCTTGACAAATCGAAACCACATTCTTTTATATGTATGGTGGCCAAATTTTGTTATATTTCGTCCTGTACATAATACGCTGCAGGGCTCCGAACACCTCCTGTTATTTCTTGATCATCCTGTTTTTTAGTATTTTAAAAATTCTCTTGTTTCGTGCGTGTTCCCTTTTTTTCCTTTAAAATCATTCTATTCTTAAAATTACTTATATTTTATTCTAAAATTTCCGAAAAAATCAATTCAAACTATTATCCATAAAAAGAATATTATTCATTTGTCATCTTCAAGATCTCTGAAAATAGAGATTCTTTATTTTAAAATAAGAAATAATATAAAACATATTTGAAAAAATATTTCACACTCTGCTTTTTGAAGAAATTCTAAATTAAATGTGTTCCTGGATATCTTAATTTGTTTCGTTAGATGCAAGAATGTTTAAAATAGGAAAAATATATATATGATATCTTCGAATGTTATTTATCGAAACTATAACAAGAAAATTGATAAACATTTTAGGCAAAGTTACATACTCGTTGTAAAGTCTTCAAAAAATTATAAATTTGAAACACCTCAATAAAAGTTTCGTTACAGTTTTAAACGAATTTATCTAAAATATTCGATAAGATCCGTTAAAAATAGAAATACTGTGATCCAAATTCCGAGCATGCATCTAAACCTGAAATATCATTCAATCATAGATTTTGAGAAACATAATCATAGATTTTGATATTCAATCATAGATTTTGAGAAACATAATCATAGATTTTGATATTCAATCATAAACTTGAATGCACTTCAGTTTATTCATCCTAATCTTTATTCTCCAAAATAATTCTCTATCTCAAGAAAATTGAGATTATTTTATTCTCTTCAAAATATGACTTACTTTCAAAGTAAATATTTGCTGCTTTGTCATATTAAATCAATTGCCAGCAATTACATTACATGATATACGAATGCCATTATTTAAATGATCCAAACTTTTTTTGAGTATAAAAATATCATTGAGATAAAATGATTGATACCGTTTGAGAGAAAATAAAGTTATATGAATTATTTCTTTGCATTATTCAGAACATTGAGCAACATAATGGCATGATAAAAATACATTTTTTTTCTTTATGATTAATGCTTGTTTTTTATGTTTCCGATTACTTCGTTTCTAAAAATTCGAATCGAGCCAATATTCGGAATTACGAAATAGTTTTCCAGAAATTGCTCTTTTTTTCCTGCAAAAAATGACCAGGAATAGCATTTATTTATTTTGATCAGCTAAGAAATATTACCTGTTATTCGTATTTTGTCCAAATATAGATCTTTACGGAGAAAACATTTTAAGAAAGTATTATTTTTACTGACCCATTACCTAGTTCTTATTATGATTCGATTGTTACTGCTACTTTGATCTGAGAAAATAATGCAAAAAATATATCATTATATTATTTCTAATCTTGATTCAAAAACATTTGTTGTCCATAACAAATCAAATAAAAAGATGGCATGTAACATATGCTTTTTTAAATTCAAGCCCAGTTAGATTAAAAATATAGAGAAAACAAATATACAAATTTTTATTTGCTTTTCAATATTATTTTGATGTGAATTAAACAAGGTCCGTGTTCAATTGGCTTTCAACTGAAAAGTATTTAATAAATTTTAAAATATTTTTACCATTTTTTAATATTGTTATTTAAACCCCTTAGATAATTGATCCATGTGCCCTGCACAATAATTCATTATATCTCAAATTTTTTGAAATATATTTAAAAATTATATTGATTTTCTTAGACTTGTATCTTTACAATTGAATATTCATAGATGGGAAACAAATTAATTTTCGTATGCACGTAAAGTAAAAATAAGGCTCATGTGTTCGCTTATGAGTGCTCAGAGTTGTATATTGCAATGACATAAACCACCATACTTTGCTAGATTATTTTCTAATATCCTGTAACTCTCAATATTTCTATTAATCGTAAATGTCTTTGAGAACCATCCTGCAATATAATCCTATAAAGATGATACATTAACATATTGCGTTGTTGTTGTGACTTATGGTACTTTACAAGCCCGATGACAGACATCTGTCAACGATTTAAGCCGAGTGAGCACCTATTATTTTTTCAGTACCACCAGCTGAAGCCAGGAAAACGACTTAACTTCTTCGCCCGTCACATTCGCTTGCACAACCCCTTTTTACGGGGTGTGGGGGAGGTACATTCACACACCTCACAGATAAAGCACAGAAGAAGAACAACCATGCTCGAACCGGGTCGTCCAGATCACGGGAAGACGCGTTACCCCTATGCCAGGAGGCCGGCAATTAATTTACAATTACATTTAACTATAACTTATTTAAATAATATATTTAACTTTCATATAAACTAACTTAATGTACCACTAGAATATTTTAACAGCTTTTTTTTTCTGCTTAATCCGAAATGCTTAGTCTGAATGTCTTGATCTATTTCTGGAAGAATAGTACATAAAAGGAGGAAAAAATTAGTCGGACAAACTTAATTACTCTTTCAAAAAATATTACGATTGATAATTCATAGACATACCAAATAACCTTATTTTTTAAAATTAATATCTTGTGATTTATATTATTCGAATTTCAAATATTCTAATATATTTAACTATTTTGAATTTTCCAAAATAAGGTAGATTTCAGATTTTAAAAAATATATTATTTCTAAATCTTTCAGATGTGTTGCAATATATTGGAAAAAGGCAAATCTTATGAAATTAGAAAACTTATTTCCCTTTCGAGATGGGAAACAATAAGAATTTGCTATTATTCATCACATAAGGGATGCACATATGGCACATAAACCACAAACCTGACGTAAAGAATGCAGTTAGTGAAAATTTTCAAATATATGTATTTTTTATATAAAAGTTAAGACAAATTGGATCAGTTAGAAATTTTGGATTTATTGCTCTTTTAAAATACCAATTCATATATATATATATATATATATATATATATATATATATATATATATATATATATATATATATATATATATATATATATATATATATATATATATATATATATTAGCTGCATTCATTTTTAAGTTGCAAAATCTAAATAATAAATTATTATTTTAACATTAAAAAATTGAATCACAGAATTTAATGATTTCTATCATAATACCGCTATTTGGATATTCTCATGAGTTTTCATAAAGCTTATGGCATTTAAATATTTTACTACAATGCCATTTCATTTTTATTTTAATTATTTTTACACTGATAGGAAATTCTTAAAGACCTTTTTCGTGTCTTGTAGGATTTTACAAAATATCGATTCACTGCTCTGCACAATACATGCACATTAGAATTATTTAAAAATCCAATTTCTTATTTGGCGCTATTTAGCCATGGGGAAAATATGTCTTGTAATAAATTCCACTTCTGAATAATTTGACAAACATTAAGTTAATTTAAAAAATAATTGCATTTTCTGACATTAAATTTCACCCAATATAAACATAAAAAGTAACTTAAATGAACATGCTATGATTTCGGGGGAAAAAAAGTTATTTTTGATCAACATGTGCCACCATGGTGACAGAAATTCAAATTATAGATTAAAACAAATCTCAATGCAAACTAAATCTAAAAACGTGCAGTTTTATGCGAAAAAACAACACTTCAAATAAATAGGAAATATATTTTTCATTATAAAAGTTTAACAAAATGAATAAACACACACATTATTTCTATATTAATTAGGATATTTGGAGTATAATTAAAACTAACTATAAATTTAGTTTAAAAAAATGGTGTTTAACTATCTAACGATTGCATAATCTAGCTACACTTTTTTACTCTAATGTAATTAGAAATCAAATGTGCACAATTCTTCTATATGTATGCTTGGGAATCATAAAATAATAAAACTGAGATTCTTTTTCTCAAGGAATATACGATTCACCGATTTTGAAATAAAAATTTAGTGTGAAATGGTCATTTTTAAAAACATTTTTTTATACACATTAATATTAAAGGCTAAATAAATATTTCCATTAAAACTAAAATTACACAAATTAATTCAGTAAATTATTCAAAAATACTATATATTCATTTCCTATGTGAATTACAGCCATCTGTATATGAAATGATTTATCGAAAAGATATTTGTATACAAAGCAAATCTGAATGCCTTTAATTATAAATGCTAAACAAAATTATAATTAAGACTATGGACATAATTAAGCTTTTGATGTTTTGAAGCAAAATATTTTGTTTAAAATTAAATAAATATGATCAATAGATGAAAGACTTTGCATTTAAGACATTTGAATAAGACTTTAAAAGTTTCCAAAGCATTTCAACTTTTAAAGTAAAGGTATAAATTCGAATAATAAGTTTCTTTGTTAAATTTAAAAGTCTGGTGTTCATCTTCACAAAATATTGGTTTTAGTCTTGAAAACTTTAAAAGCAATTTTGCATGGAGACCATATATGTAATATAAAGATTTCAATAAATGGTGTTATTAAGCCTCTTAGACAACTAAAACATAAATAAGTAATTCTTAATTTTGTTAAATGCATCTTTAAATTCCCTCCCAAGAATTACATGAGAATCCACAATCTTTGCAATAATAAGGCAAAGATATAGTAAGAAAAGACCAATAATAACTGTTCGATAAACTTTTAATATAATAGATTTTTTTAAAAACAATAATAATGTACTGATACAGATAGAAAGGAAGTTTTAAAATTATTGCAGTTACTTTATAACTTTAGAAACTGATTTTAAAAAATAAGACTAAACACTCACAATGATAATATTTAAAAGCAATCTTAAATCTTTATTTAACTTTCAAACAACTAATAATACGATTATTTCTACTAATAATAAAATAAATTTTTCGCGTGTGTTTGTATTTGCTTAAGTGAGTAAGCTGGAACTCGAGAAAGAAAACAGTTATTTCTGCACTTAATAAAGTTGACATAAATGTAACTCTGGAGTATGGAAATGAGTTATCGGTACACTATTTGAAATTTTTACTCGAATTTTTAATTGACATTTAGGCGAAGTTTTGAAGTTCTACTTTTATAATAGCCGAAAATATTATAGCACAGAATTGAATTTTCACCATCCTAAAATTGTTTTTAACTATACATATTTAATGGATGTACAGTTTTTGTTTTACCTTTAAACGTATTTTTAAGCTTAGTACATAATATAATTTAATGTTTTCAAGAAACTAGAACAATTTTCATTGTTGTAACAGGTATTGTAATTATGAGTTTTCTTCTAATGTTGTTGATAAATGTATAAAAAAAAATGGTTTATTTTTCAATGAAGAATAGAATTATGTATAAAATATGTTTTTAATAAACTTTGAAAAATTTTAATACTTGAAAGGTAGGAAAATAATAATTTTTAAAGTGAATGCATTCATTTAAATAAATTCAGCAAGAAATTATGTATATTAGTTTACGTTTAATCACTTTTGGTTCAAATAAAATTTAAAATTTCAGATAAGATGATAAAAATTGAGAGATATGCGTATATTCAACAAGTGAACATATTTGAGTCATGGTGTGTGGTCAACGATTAAGCTGCGCTTCTTTTCATATCAACATTTTTATTCGGGAGATAGTTTTACTCGTAACAACATATTAAAATTTTTCAGGCTAGTTTGAAGTACATAGCTAAAAAAAGAAAGGTGAAGGTGAGAAAAAAATTGAAAGTGTGAATATTTTTCTATTAGATTCATTTTATTTTTGCTTGGTTACTTAAGATATTGAAAATTCCGCTTTTGGATATTTTATTTTTGAAAAATTCAACTCAGTTTGCAGAGACAGAAGAACATACATGATACATCGATTTGAGAAAAAAAAAACATTGTATTCCTTGTTGTTTGAGAAAAATTATATTTTTCTTTTCTGCTTGTAAATTTGTGGAAATTGAGATATCTGGTGTTGCCTATTAAATGATGAAATGCTATGTTATCTAATGTTCTGTGTTTCTTTTCTTTTATTCTTATAAGAAATGGATAGATGCTTCAATGATCTTTAATAACTTTCATCCACTCTATCTACCCACCGCGAAACATTAAAATAATGGATAATTGTAGTAATTATGAATTTATTATTGGCTACCTAGATGATGTTTTTGCTTTCACGGACACAAAACTGGAATCCTTAAAATTTTACTCACTAAGAGTCCTCATGATAAATCTTCACAAACTTTCATTTTTTTCTAATATGTAATCTAAACAGACATTTTGATCATTGTGAGACTTTGAGTACATGTATCATCATAAACTTGTTATACTTTTATTATAGCTACGACACATTTTTATAATTTCTTGGTGTTTCATTGAACCTGCCTTTAAAATAATCAAAAATTTAGCATTTCTTTTCTTTTATATATTTTCTTTTATATATTCATTCTAATATGATCTATAAATTATATTCCAACATGATCCCTTTTTTTATTACATGGACTCGTCAGTAGGTAAGATTTTGTGCTCACAATTTACAGATATTTGTGTCATGTTTCTTTTACATGAATGAACTGTTGATTATTGGGGAAAACGGTTTGAAAAATTAATTTAATTATCATAAGTAAGAAAATAAGATAGAATCAGAAATCCTAGAGCTCAATGCCATTGCATATGTGCACGGCCTTGTAGTTTCTAAAATGCTGCTCAGCAGTTATAACTATTCATTAGAAATAACATTTCCCATAATGATTTCTGTAAAGCCTTTTAGTTCTGACCTCTGTCATCAGAATTAAACAAAAAGAAAGTAATCATTAAAAATTGAACCTTCTTCACGTTTTAGACTTCCTAAATCTTCACGTTTTAACACCCTAAATCCTCACGTTTTAGACACCCTAAATCTTCACGTCTTAACACCGTAAATCTTCACGTTTTATACACCCTAAAAATGCGAAATAACATGTTTTTAAAATCATGTTGGTCTATGACACGATAACTCTGCGGCTCTTGGAGATAGAAGAATGGAATCGTATGCGATTCTGACACCAAATTTGCAGATTTGTTTCAAATTGTGATTGGAATAGATTGAAGGACAGTCCGCATGTCTACCTGTATTCGTGTATGCTATTAGGGTAACAAAAAATGAGAATTGCTGATTGGACTAAATTTAGTGCCATTTTATCATGATAAATATAAATTTGTTTCAGATTTTTTATTAAAAATATCAAGAAGATGAATATCTGTTTGATTATAAATTCAGAAACTCGGAAACGACATAATTTTAAAACGCAACGACTTACAAATATATGAAATTTGTTATGCGCTCCAACATAAAATTCGCAAAACCGTACCAAAATTTGGAAATGATTAGTTGAAAGTTATGTATCCGAAATTCATACTATTTTTTTTTTATTATGAAACGAAGCATGATAGTTACATATTGTTTAATTTAGTTATGTGAACGTTCTGTTATAAAGCAACACTAGAGACATTTTGGAACGGACCTCGTAATTTTAAACTGTGGAGGGATGACGGGGACGACACCCGAGCTGGAACCCCCCTCTCCACACTACATAGCACCAACAGGAGGACGTTTGGCCCTGACGAATTTAACGTGCAGCAGACCCCCTTACACGACGGTTCTTCGATGGAATCGGGCCTCGATCCTGAAACCCTATAGTTCACAAGCTGAGACCTTACCACCAGGCCACCGCTGCCCTAAGTTACATATTGTGCCTCTACATGTGGAAAACTGACGAGAGGAAGGGCATTTCCGCTTGTAGACATCACCGCCCTTTCTATGATATTCAACCGTCCTTTCTGTTCCTGTTACAAGTTTAAAGATACGTAACTCTTAAAATCTTATATATTATTAACTGCCTTAAGGGTATTTTTACCTTCGGCGTATTGCAAAATATTCAGCAGGTATCAGCTACATACTTATTTCATTATTAATTCTTTTCAAATATTACATTTCTAAGCTCTTGAATTTACAATAAGTTGTTGTTTTATTCAACGTATGCGAATCTGGATTGAAATTTTCAGCCTCCTATTTAATTAAATTGGTAATTTGATTTACTATGAAAATATTTAGTATAATCTTACACAGTTTAAACACTTTCCACAAAGAATCCAATTCATTACTTAGGTAAACAATAAGTTCCTCCTGAAGTTAGTCATTATTTATTTACTTAACAGCAGTTAGCAAAATAAAGAAGTTCAAGTGACATAAATTTAATTCTATTGAAATAATAAGTTTGCAAAAGAATTCTTATTTAAAGTTCAGTAGACATTGAAAAATATTTATTTAAACACAAATGAATTGAAAGGGTTGTTACAAATTACTCTAAATATTTACCATTTAAATGTTTTAATCACTAAGATGTTCTGAGTGTTTTCATTCTTTTTCACGTTCCTTTGTTTAAGTAAGATTTAGTCATAAAATAATGAAACAATTTATTCCGTTCGAATAAAGAGAAAATAATTTGTCTTTTAAAATATTGGATTCCTCATGGATACTGCAGAATGCAGGGCTATAACAGTCTTTTGTTATCTTAATTCGAATGGGTTAGCACTATTAAAATAAGTTTCGAAAATAAATTATGGTGCTTACAGATTGTTGCCATTCACAAGAATAATATATTAAGATTTTGAATAACCTAGTGCCATTTTGTAAAACCTTGGGTTTCTTTTAAATTCATGATATAAAGGAAGGATTTCTTGTGCTTGACTTTAAAGGAATTACAATCAAATAACTTATTCTATAGTTTGTTTTATTTTTTATATCTTATATTTATCATAAGAAACCATATGCAGTCCATTTGATTTTCTCCTATTTTTTATTTACTGATAATGCTTGTTTTGTACATTGTTTTATTGTATATTAAAGGAAATCGAGTATGCAATTTGGATCTAATTTCTTTCAAAGTTTGGGACAAAAAAATTATATAGGTCTAAATTTTTGGCTCCCAGATCATATACAAATTTTGTTTACCTTGCTTATTGATTTTGGGTAACCTTTTCCGCAAACGTGCGGGGAGACCAATTGGGACGGCCTCTGTTTGATCGGATTTAATCCAAAACTAGACACACAGTAGACACGTCCTGTTTTGTAGTTATATGCTTTATACAAAAACATGCCTATCATATAAACATATCAATTGAATACGGTCTCTGCTTCCTCGGATTTAATCCAAAATTAGAGACACCTTCAATCTTAAAGTAAGACTCTTTATACAAATTTCTACCAATTTTGTCAGCGGCATATCTGGAAAAAGGCGTAAATAATTGAGTAAATTGAGTAAAATAATTTTGAACCGAGAGAAAAAATAATTCTGCGTTTTCACATATCAACAATTGCAAATAGATTTGCCATTAATTTATTTCACTTTACTGGTTCATTAGTTGGTCGATTAGCTTTTCATGATGTCGATTTATATACTTTTAAAAAAATATTTCAGAAGTGCGTATGAATCTATAATGAAGCTAAATGTTATTGATAGCGAAATGGAAATAGTTCTGATATTAACAACAATAACAACAATGTAATGTGCAATTTCTTGCTAACGTTATTTTTCAATTATGTAATATTGTGCATTCCCCTTGAGTTTAATTTAGTTCAGCTCTATTAAAAGCTCGTTTTGAAATTGCTTGATATTTGTATCAGGATATCTGTATCTCGATGAGCTTCGTAATTACGAGACGTGATCAGATAAGAAGGAGATAAAGGTAAATGCTCAAAAATTCCCCTCCGAACAAGCGAAAATAGCTAAAGAATTCGCTTGACATTTTTTGACATCGGATTGAGTCTAAAAGTTGTATATCTCCATTTTTGATATGAAGACAAAATTTTGTCATCAGAGTTTAGGATATTCGTATTCGATTCCATATGAAAAAAAAGTATATATATATGATAATTTATTTCTTTCTAAAACTATTTACAAATCTAAAATTTAGGTGGAAGAATTATGTACTAAAATTTCCTTTATTCCTTGTTTCGTTATTGACCCCCCCCGGGGGGGCCCTCAAAATGAGGATGAGGAGCTTCGGGTATGGTGGCTCGTTCTGCCACCCTGGAGGGTACACAAAAAGGTGGGGGATTTGGCTCTTCCCATCGATGACGGGACGTACTTCCTTCAGAAAGGATTGTACCGTGGACGGTGATGGCCCTTAGGATTGAACCACAGTTCCCGCTAGTATTATTGTTGCGGCGATCCGGTCATTTATCCTTCGGGTGGGCCGGAGAGTCAGTGATATGACTTGTTTCGTTATTGAGATTTCGATTTCTTATACTCTTGAAACGATTGAATGGTAGAGAATCAAATATATAATGGATTTTGTCCAATATATGCAGTTTTTAAAATACTAGTATTGAAGCGATAAATGAAATTTTACCAATCAAGATGTTTACGTTTTAAAGATTTTGAGTTCGTATACAAAGCACGACAAAATTCCTTGGAGAAATTTTATTTCAAATTTGGTTGGTATCTATATTTTCGATATTGTTTTTAATATAAGGATGGTATTTTGATTTGATATATACCAAATTTCATTCAACTAACTTAATTTAATTTTTAGTTCTCATAGTCATAGACAAATATAATTCAAAACTGAACAAATATGAAATAAATATGGAGAGGCATGAAAATCGAAATTTAGACGATTATAAGTTTCTTTTTTTACTGTAACAAATTTTCAGTCATTAACTGGATATCCCTACAGAATATTCATCATTATTAAGGTATGCACTATTCTATAAAAATATGAAGTCATTAAAGACTTTCATATTGAATAACTGATACAAAATATTGCTCTTTCTAACAAATATATATATATATATATATATATATATATATATATATATATATATATATATAATTTATTAAAAAAAGCTGTCTTGAATATGTTCTTACAATACGAAATTCAATTTATTAACAACTGAAAACAGCATAAACTCATTCCAAGTGTGATCTCTTTATATAACACGTGCAGACGTTCCTGAAGCATCCGTGAGAAAATCTGCAACTTTAGGCAAATTCTACAGAGCTCGAAAAAGAATTAAGAGTTCTTCAAAATAATGGTGTTTCTCACGAACGTAAGTTTTACCTGGAAGTTATAAGAGATTACTCTTCGTCTGGACTTCATCACTCACGATCCCAGATGCTCTAGAGGAGTATTCACAGTATAAAGTGAGATTCATTTCCGTACATTCATGAAATATGAAGAAATGCGTCGTGATAAACGCCTCTAACAACTTTTAAAGTAATTGTTGAATGGGAAAAAAAATTCAGCATATGCCCAGTCTCTACTAATTGAAATGCTGAAATTCTACTTTTAGTTTAAATATAACTTTTAAGGAAGTTATTGTGAAGGTAAGGAGATAAGAGAGGAAATAACACATTTTACAATATTACATATGCTCTTTCCAACTTACTAATAGACAGTATATTCTATTAAAACACTTTATATCTATGCAAATTGTTTAAAATTCAAGTAAATAATACTTTTAAGGTATCAGTGCTTGTTCTGTGAGTTTCTTCATTTATAGAAGAAAATCACTATTTTTAGTGAGCATTTATACATATAATAACTATTTAATAAGGAATATAATTCGTCTTTTAGTAAAAATCATCTTTTTAGAATCAATAATAATTTCAAATATAAAAGTACTTTAATAAACATTCATTCGAATTTATTTTTATGTTTTATAGCATTTTGTCAAAAACCGCATTCCTATCTTTAAACATATTTTGACTTTGAAAGATTTAGTCATAGAACGAGGAGGAACTAGGAATCAAAACCCAATTTTTAAAATTTGAGTCAATTTTCTTTAAATGAGTTTTTTAGATAAAAAATTATTTTACATGAAAATTATTTAACGTCATCAGATTTCGTGTCCACATACCTGATGAATAATTGGTGAAATTTGTCTCAAAATCATCATTGCTTTTATTTCCAGAATTAACCATAATAATTCCTTCTATGAACGAAATCTATCACCAGGTCTTAAGAAATTAAAACTAATAATTATAATAAGATGATTATTTGAAATTAAATACATCAATAATAATATTGCTACAGTAGGAATCTTTCAAATAACTTCATGTATGTGAAATTGTATACACCTGTATACAATTTCGCATACCATTTGAGTTAAGATATTTCATTAATTCATATATAATATTTTCAAAAATTCATAAAATTCAATTCACTATTTATTAAATTAAGTGAATTCTACTTTTTTGAGTATTTTTAAACGACTAATTGAATTCGTTCATTACTATAAAAAAATCTCAAAAATTTCTTTTAGCAATTTATGTAACTATATCTTAATGGGTTCCTTATCAAATATTTTTAAAATTCGAATTTTGATAGACGCTTGACTAATATTATGTTACAAGGCTTGCAACGACCGAGACGACCTCAAAAATTGGGCATGAAACGCTTCTGGTGGGGTGGATATAGAAAAGGGTAACGGGTATAGTAACGTGTATAGTAACAATACCTCCTATCGATCATGGTGTGTCTCCGCGAGGATGTATCTGTTACTTGAGGGTTGTACTGTAACTGTGATAGCCTTAGGGCTCAGTTATAGTTCTTAACTACGCTGTAGCTGCGCCCTGATAATTCTATGTATCTGGATATTCTCATCCACTAGGGGGCACCTAAAAAAGAGGACGATAAACTTCCAGTATGATGTTTGGTTTTCTCCTCCCTGATGCTACAGAAAAAGTTGGGGGATGATTACCTCACACCAATGACGAGACGCACTTCCGAAGGGAAGGGTTGTGATAGCCCTTAGGATTCAACCACAGTTCCCACCAGTGCTGTCGTCGCGGTTGTCCGCTCATTCAGTTTTTTCCACGTGGCTTAGAGAGAATTGAAGTAGTCAATTTGTGATTGTGATATAAGGGTACCCTCGGGCTGAACAAAATAACTCCAATACAACTTCATCATTATGTCCATTAGTCTATGTATTTCCTAAAACTCTATCTGTATTTTTATGCATTCAATTATATCGCTGAAAATAGTAGAATAACTTAAAATAGGCATACTTTAAACCCCCACAAAATATCCCTATAATTTGTGAATTTGATGCAGGTAAAAGCTTGCAGTGAATGACAAACTTCCAATTGTGTTGAGATGTAAAATCTAAGAGATTGGAATTTTGCCTCAAATGGCTTGTTTTCAAACTGATCTCACATAAAAATTATGAAGTCTTTAATTTTGTAGAATTAAAAGTATTGTAAAATTTATGAGTTAAATTTCTAAACATGTTTCATATTTGTAATTCATTATAGTCTGTGTTAAAAAAGTAAGGACACTAGATTTAAAAAAAAAAAAAGAATTTTTTTTTTTACTGCAATTATTTTTATAAGAATTATTTTTTAGATCATTCACCGAAAAAATATTAGTAACATTACCATGATATTCAAAAATAAAGTATAAATGACAACAAAAATCGTTTCTTTTATTTCAAAGAGGTAAACAAATTAGAAGGACAGTTATAAAAAGAACAAAATATAAGCGGTTTTAGTAAGGAATACTATTTCCATCAACTATTATGAACTAGAATATCTTATTTGGAAGTGAATCATACAAAGACTGGATTTCTGTTTGACAAAAAAATTATCCTATGAGGTATTTAAGGCCACTCCAAGCTCAGAGAGCGATTCAAACTGCTTCTCACCAACGTATATCCGACGAACAAGCATTGCCCAGATTGTTGAATCTCTTATTTTAGATCCCCCCCCCTCCCCTCCCATTCCTCTCTGAGGAACTCTTCTCAGCAGAGAGTGGTTTACTTTCTCGGGATTTTGAGGAATTCATTCTTATGCATTTTCAAACACGTTCTTTTCCAACCCATGTGTGATAAAATGTTCACAGAAAAATTAGAAACCGCTGCGTACTGTTTATATATCAAAATAGTTTTATGTTAACACATTTAATGAATCTGCGTGCCTTGGTCATTTGCAACAATTACTACAACAGTCACGTGTACATTAGAATAGACATGAAATAAAGAAATGCATTGCAATCGAAGACATATCTTCTAAAGATTGAAAAAATGCAATATACTGGATTTTTAATAACAATGTTTAGATTTTTTAACAATAAAGCAAGCCTAATAACAATGTTTTAGACAAATGTTTAGATTTTTTAACAATAAAGCAAGCCTAATAACAATGTTTTAGACAAATGTTTAGATTTTTTAACAATAAAGCAAGCCTAATAACAATGTTTTAGACAAATGTTTAGATTTTTTAACAACAACGCAAGCCTAATAACAATGTTTTAGACAAATGTTTAGTTTTTTTTTTCCAAAAATATCCAATATTTTGTTGAAAAAGGATAATCATCAATTGGAGATAATTTGAACACAGAAATGTCCCGTCATCCACATCAAATATCATTAATATTTGTGAAATTAGTTTATGGAATCAATTTATTAATAAATGTTACATGAAAATATGTACATTGAACATCGGAGATGTAGAATGTACAAAGACTTTTCTTTGTCTTTTACCCCCTTTCTGCATATGGCAATTCTTGACATTATATTGTTAAATGAAGACGAATTTTCATTCGGATCACGTAGCATTCTACTGAGAATATCAATTGTTTTTGCAGAAGCAGATATACGAAGTTGTTAATAGTTTATAGTGATAATGGTTCGAGGTTTAAAGGCATACAAATAGATATATACGAACTAGAATGGAATCTATACTCATAATGTTTTTATCCAACAACATTTTTTCGAATCAATCATTTCAGAAGGCGGCTAAGCTACGACTATATACTATAAACTATGACAGGGAATCCTTGTAAGCTACTATATATTATTACTCAAGTTGATCAAATTATTCGGTTTAATATCATCATTAAAAATAATAAAAAATATATATAATTGCCAGGATATATTAGTTTAAAATAAAAATATAATGTCACGTATATCTCGTCAAAGGATATTAGGAATTAGATTCGTTTAACAGAAAAAGTGTAGTGGTAGCTTCATAAGCCAGTTAGCAGCCTCCGGGCAGGATGATCACTTTTGTCTAGTGGTTATGTTACGAGGCTACGGGCCCTTACGTCAAGGGTTCGACACTTGGCAATTCAATCTGTACAAAAGTAGTGTGCATTAAAATTATCCTTTAAAGTATACTTTGACCCGTTGCTGTCAGCTTAGAGTTGAACATAGGAAAGCTTAACAAATAAAACAGGTTTTAGCTGATTAATTACATGAAATAATCATTAACATATTTTGTTTTCTTCTACAACTACTTCAAACTTTATATTTATCATCACAAAACAATTTTAGGTAGGTGACTGCGTTAAAAAGTCACTACGTTTTTTGCTACGTTAAAAGGTGACTACGTTTTTTGCAAAATTATAATTTTTAAAAATTTTATATTCTTAATGTTTGAACAGGATTCTTTATAAAAATCTTTAGAATTTTGTTTCTAAGTTTATTTTTTGGAAAAAGTACACGGATTTTTTTTAACATTTTTTTTTTAATTTACATACGTATTAATGCTATTTTGCATTCTTAGATGCTGTTTTCTCAAATTCTAATCTTTAACAGAATTTTTTTAAGGAAAAACCTCATGAATTAAATTCTACTGAATATCTTTTGTTGTAAATTGGTATAATAATTTATCAATATGCTATTCAGTTCCTTAACTAGAGAATAAGAAATTTATTTATTCAAAATATTTTATAATTGTTTCAATGCTTCGCAATGTGAAAAAAATATGAACATTTCGTATTATTCATCAGTCAAATCCCAATATTTAAAGGAATAATATAAATGCAGCTTATTTTTTTTAGTTCAGAAAATAGATAATAAACTATCTATAACAGTTAAAGCAAATTATTTGATAACTCTCTAAACTAGAAGATTTTTGCTTTATACATTTTTTGAACCAAAAGACAAGTTTTTTTTCTAATTTTTGAAAAATGTTTGCCATTTGACTGGTATGTTTTGGTTTCATAGTTGTTTTCTGCATCTATTATATGTAAATATTTTAAAAATATAATTATTTTCGAACATTTTTCAAAAAACAAACAAACATTCCGAACGTAGTAGCATAAATCAAAGTATACAATTAATGATTCTTTAAGCATCATAAGAATTGCACACAGTTTGTATTAAAATAAAAATAGTGTTTGTTAACAAAATTTCACAACTCATTTTGTCAGCTTCCGAAGAAGTAATCTAATTTGTTTCGCACAAGGCCCTCTCTTATAAAACGTGCAGCTTTTCATCGTACTCGTGAGAACATCTCTGACATTAAACAGATTCTCTGTAGCTCCAAAAAGAATTCAGATTTGTTCAAGATAACGGTACGCCACACGCACTATAACTTCTCTAGTGACTGCCTTAGAGAAAGGATTCTGTATTTCCTGGTAGCATCATTACTTATACCTCCTAGACAACCCCCCCCCCCGGAACACACACCCTCCCCTCGTCATAAAAGAGAGTTGTATTTCCTTATACTTCAGAGAAATGAATTGTCTGTAGGAAACTTTTCTGAGAAAACTTTTGCTGCAGAAAGATTAAAAACAAAATAATGCTCTCAACAAACATACCGAATAAATCAGCTCTTTATAGATTAGATTAATCAAATTTTTATGGTTCCTGTTGATTTAAGACTATTTTATCAGCGTTCCGGTAATTAATACAATCTGGAAACGTAGCAAGAAATTAAAGGTAAAAGAATGAATTCTGATAGCTCTTCGCATGCGTATATCTTAAGTACACTGTTCTTCATCACAAAGTAAACAGTTTATTCCCCTTAACTAATCTAACAATTACTATATTAATTGGTAAGTTACATTAAGTTCTAACATATAAAACGGAATTAATTAGCGCATAAGCTAATTGCACGAAATTAGTTTAATAATGGAAGAATTTTGACTTCTTTTATCAAAGATTGCTATGGGCTATTACTATTTATACTAATTAACATGGTACTACTAACATCATATCATAACATTTAATTAAAATATTCTAGAAGATAAATATTTTTTCCTTTTATTAATATATATTTTTTTGTAATTCGGCCGATTAAATACATTATTGCGAGCTAGTTAGCAATATGTGTGAGAGCACTGCTTCCATATAATAAAGATTTTAAATAAACAAAAATAAAATTGATCTTGCAAAAATACAAATACAAATAACAAATAAACAAAATAATCAACATACAATTGATAATAAATGAAAATACAAAATACAAATAACAAATAAACAAAATAATCAAAATACAATTGATAATAAATCAAAATACAAATATACAAATTACAAAATACAAATACACAAGTTACAAAATACAAATCAAAATACAAATATACAAATTACAAAATACAAATATACAAATTACAAAATACAAATACACAAGTTACAAAATACAAATCAAAATACAAATAACAAAAATGCAAATAATCAAAAATATAAGTGATCTATCCAAAACTGGTCTTGCAACACAAGACCAATTTTGTATAGGGACTGATATTTTTTTAAAAAAAGAATTAAATGAAGAGAACAACAACTGAATTAGACTGCCCTTTATAAAAATATCGCATCAGCAGGAGGATGTTTAACTCTTACATTAGATATTATGTACAGTAGTATAAAAGGTGGATAATCAACGGAAACCAATTTGAATCTGAAATCTTCTAGTCTTCAAGCTCAAATTTTATGGTAAAATCACGGCAAATAAAACATTAAAGAGAGCAATATTTAGTTAATATTTTCATTAAAATTAATTGATAAATTTAATTAAAATTAAACTAAATTTAAATAAAAATAATTTAACTTATAATTAAAAAATATTTTTTAATTATAAAAATTATATTTGCTGAATTCGCAGTTTTTATAACAATAAATCTAATATTGAATTACAGTCACTAAAGATAAATTTCAATTCCTTCTGCAAAAATAAATAATAATATTAATAATAAAACAAATAAAAAATTATAATAATTATTACTGTAAGAAATTTATAAATAATATATTTTTCAAAAACTTCAAATGAAGATATATAAAACGGGCTTTGCTTCCTATCTCAATTGGTAAAATGAAATTATTATAAATCATATTAAAAATTTACAATATAATATTCATCTAGCATTCCTTAAGTAAATTTTTATTTTTCGTTCTCAGCAGCAAATGCATATTTCTATAGCTTTTGTTACATGAAACTTTCTATTAATTAACTTAACGCATTTACTTTGAAATTTATTTATTATTATCCTTCTTTCACATTTATTTCAAAATTCTAAGTAAAATAAATGATAAATTCAAAAATAATTTTAATCTTTTTTTAAATTATTTTATTGCCTGATTTAATTTCAAACGTGAATATAAAAAAAACAAAAAAAAACTAACAGTTGAAGCACCAAAATAATTGTAATGATACACATGTTATGTTATTCTGCAACTGAGAATATATCTCATTTTCATCGAAAACGTAGTTAAGCGTATTGAAATTTTTCTTCACGAGTTTTTCCACATAGCCTTTTTTCTAGCAAGTATATAGAAGTTGCATTAAATGACAATCTCTCCTAAGACTTTTTGAATATCTAGATACTTAAAACATTTGCTAGTCAACTTGCGAAAAATTGACTGAAAATATTTTAAGTTCTCTTTAAGTAAAGAGTGTAACTTATCATCACTTTAGTAAAACTATTCCTAAGCTCAAGCAGACTTTGTTCAGTTCTAAAAATATTTAAGGAGTTCTAGGAAATGGTGTTCCACACGCACCTTACTTTGACTGAAACCCTGGCGAACAGCTTACATTTTGCGCTGACACCCTCAATTATATTTTAGAAATGCTTATTTGGTGACCCCTTTCGTACAAAGAATAAAGATTCATTTTCTCATGTTTTTGACTTCGGGTTTTAAATAGACACGTTTTTTAATTTTTCGTTTATGGGGAATTTTTTAGAGAAAGTAATTGTAGAATTGTGTATTGTAATGCGAATGTATTATGTGTTCATACAAATCCTGTAAATTTCTTTCTAATAAAAATAAAACATTGGATTTCTTGTAACATGTTGAAATAACTATTTTTTTGGTTAAGGATATTATCAAAATGCGATTATTTTCATTGATTTGTTCCATACAAGCAAAGTGAAACTAAGCATTCGAGATGCATTCTTTTTTTCAAAATTCCCTGTTGATATATAATTGAAATTCTAAATGCAAATAAAATACACCTTTCCCATTGAACTGAAACCAGGTTTTCCTGCATAGTATCCGGTTCTCGTATCCGGTTCGCGACAATCCGGCTTCCTTACTATCCATCCTAGTATTCTTTCATCGTAATGAATTGAGGAAGGTGATACAACTCTGCCATTTGGAAGTACGTCCTGTCATCAATAGAAGGAGCAGCGACCCCCAACTTTTTGTCTACCCACTGGGGTGGCAAGAATCAACCACCATGCCGGAAGCTTCTCATCCTCAATCAGAGGCCCTCCTGTGGATTAATTTGTAGCTAAAATAAAAATCATTTATGCGAGATAATATTTTTGGCATATATACCTGAAAATCAAAAATTTAATGAATTTCGGGATAAATTATTTTGCAGTCAATTTTGGAACTTTGAGAAGCTTATAGCAACATTTCTCTTATCTTACAGAATAGCTGCGCTGATTTTATAAATATTGAACAAAAAGAGTAGATATATACAAAACATACAAGCAAATATTCACTTTTTTTTGTATAAAGTACACTCCCGAGTATCCGGTTCGCAAATACTCACTTTTTCTGTATAAAGTACACTTCCGACTGTCTAGCTTCTGTATAATCTGGCCTAGTTTTCTTTTTCATAATTAAATGCCGAAAGCATGGTGTCTATTATGGCGTCACACTGAATCATCTTTTAAGGACTTTTTCAAAATGTAAAAACTGTAAGTTTTGTGTATTATCTTAGAGTTGCCTATTTATATCTGCGTAATCAATTATCAATGTCAAATAAAATCAGTTTGAACCAATTTTCTTAAGAATTAGGCCTACGATTTACGCTAATGATTTGTTTATGTTTTCTGCATTTAAGGTGGAATTACAGAATTTTTGTTAAAATATGAACAGTTTATATCCTTTAACTTAGTTTTTCTCTAATAAATTCTTGAAACGTGTAATGCAGTATATTAACATATATTAACTACCCGCACAGAGCCTTCTATTTTAACACGACAACAGCTTGGCATGTATGCTTCTAACACGACAACAGCTTCTATGATTCCACGGGCCGCGGCTGCGTTCACATTGAAATAAATTAGGGTTTAGTACTCAATAAGAACAGAGAAAATACGTATTATAACAGTGAGTTTTAGTATTAAAAATTTGTTTTCTGGTATTGATGTGCAAAGAAACGAATTCATAGAACGCCAGCCTATTCTTTTAAGGCTTACTCTTCAGCTTTTCTGAAGAGCAAGCCTTAAAAGAATAGGCCGGCGTTTCTTTATAAGGCTTACTCTTCAGCCAATTAGGCTGGATAATCCGGTGTGCGCTGTGTCTTTATTTTCTTTCTATTTTTTTTTACAAAATATTGAACTAGTCATAGAAAAACACAATCTTCTTTTAAACAAAGAAATTATTAAAACTATTTCTTCTCCGTTCATAAGAACGGAGCTCATTTCAGTACGTAATATGAAGTATAATGAATACATTCAAAGGAATTGGAAACATGCTATCATTAAATATTAAGAAAGAAAATGCGTTATGGAAGAAGGATTAACGTTTTGAGGAAAAAAATACTTTTAATACCAACAATATTATTTTTCAGAGCATTTCGGCTCCTATCTTAGGAATATTTCTGTTTTTTATATCCTAGGAATATTTTAGAATGGGATTATTAACTTACGTATTCTTAATAAGAAAGATCTAAAATTCCTTTTATAGACATTAATTATGCAGATTTTATAAAAATTCAAAATAATTTATCAATTATTTACTAGTGAAAGTTCTAAATAATCTGTGAAATTTCAAAATTAGCCGCGTATATCTTCATTGAAATAACTAAGACCCATAACGAAATGAGACACTCAAATACTTGCTTGTCATTAATTTTTGGTAGCAATTTCGTTGGCATAATTTTAACTAGCATGCGCAAGTTATGTTAATTGGGAAAATATTGCAAGCATCTGGTGGAATAAAATACATATTATACTACATGATTTCTATCATGTCAAATACCAGAAAGGTTTTAAACACATTTTTTTTTATATATTTTAATTTCTTGTCTGATTTTAAATCTGGCCTATGGTTAGCGCGTTTTTCCCGTGATCTGGGCTTCCTGGGTTTGAATCCTGGGTTTGGCATGGTTTTTCTCTACTCTGTCTTCTATCTATGAAGTGTGTGAAACTGCCCCCTTGTAAAAAGAATTTGTGCAAGCGAATGTGTGAGTGTCATCTTCTTAACAGCAAAAGACGTTAAAAAATTATATTTAGCCAATTAAAATGTATCTTTAGAGAATGTCATACTTAATTTTAAAATCTGAAATGAAAAAAAATCTTAAATAGATTAATGTTCCATTATAATTTTTGGATAATGTATAGTTGTTAATTATAGTATAATGTAAAATATTTAATTCAATATAAAATCCAATCCAAACATCCAATCATAGAGAATTTTATAGCAAATTTCTAATAAATATGAAATTTCGATATTCATAAGCAATGTAATAATACTTTGAAGCATTTATTAAATATAATTACAAAATTAAAACAATAATTTGCAAATATAAATATTATCATAAAAAATAAACAATAATGAATTAATGATTCTCTTTCAATTTTGTAATTCTAAATTAACCGGATTGTTAATGGCTGCATGTCCATCCTTTCCTCTCCTCCTTCTTAATAACACTTTTTGCCATTATACCTTCCCACCTATCATCCTCCCGGGGGGTCACATCGAAATGAGGATGAGATGCTTCAGTATGGGGGTTGGATCTCGCCACGCTAGAGGGTACATGAAAAGGTGGGCGCATGGCTCCTCCCATTAATGGGGGACTTACTTCCTTAGGGAAGGATTGTACTGTTGCCGGTGATGTCCCTTAAGACTCAACCATAGTTCTCGCCAGTATTACTGTTGCTGCGGTCGGTCTTTCAGTATTATTTATCCGTGTGTTTTCGGGCGGGTCAGAAAGTCAGTGAGATGACCCCCCCCCCCAAATCAGGTATCTATTTTACTCGTGTTTATAATTCTTATCTTTGAGTAGCAGTACACTATTATTTGAATTTGTCTTACTGCTGATAAAGGACTTAGAGGACTTCTAGAATGTGTGATTGTGCAATAAATTGATTCTGCTGTATCTGTGATAACTATACAGAAAAAAAAGCAAGGAAATGTTTCAAATTTTGAAAATAAACATGTAATTTACTTATTTTGGGTTGAAATTGAGCAAGCCAACTTCTGATTTCCACTCAGTATACGTTCGGGTTTTTTTTTTTGAAGAATAAACACAATATATTCAAGTTTAAAAAAAATATTTCCGTTTGGTATATCAATAGTGTGAAAAGTGACTAGAAATTATCCTAATGAATTTATATTTGTACATGAACTCTTAAAGGTTTCAGTCTAAGGAACAAGAGAATTTTCTTAAGGTAATGTTCCAATTACCCGACAGCTTGTTCCTCAATGATTACTCTCGTATTACTTATACCTTGTGTATGAGTGGTATTTATATCATACAATAATGTAGAATACCTTGTGTATGAGTGGTATTCTACATTATCGTATGATATAAAATATCCCGTATTATTATTATAAATGTAATATTGTGTATTATTGTTTGATAGTAAATATCTAAATATATATTTTGTATGGGCCAACATTAGACGATATTATGCAAAATAGTGTGATTTGTGAAGGTATGGAGTTTCGTTTCCTTCCAGAGGCACTGGTAAGCATTTTTGGAGATTTAGAAAAATCATTTCATTCAGTTAGAAGTCACGAGGAGGATGTATACTGATAGTGAGGATTCTAAGGATTTTAAACCTCTTTTGTGATAAAATATTCAATAAAGAACTCATATTTTCTAAAGGAATGAATACAAGTACAGGTTTCCCACTGAAGAAAAAAAATGCACTCTTCCTTTTGTCAGTTTCTTTGTTTGGATATATAAAAGAACAGCTGGATCCATTTTCTTTTGGGAGGAATTATTTGTTTGTATATATCTCATTTGTACTTTCATTAATGGATTTAAACCTGGGGAATATAACTATTTTTTTTATTAATTTTAGGAAAAATTTATTGGCAGTAGTCTTGAACAAGGAAAAGGAGCATGTTTCTGTATTCCTTAGTTATTAAATTCATTTAAAATATTACTGTGGAAATTTTAATTCGATAATTAAAATTCATATTCAAAACAAAAATGGACTATTTACAGTGATTTTTGTTTTATCAATTCAACTGCTACAGGTTGTTGCGACGCCATTGCTTTATATTTCATTCACAAATTTGTCCTTGATCGCAACTGTGGCATCACAGCCTTTACGTAAGAGAATTTGAAGGGATGTGATGAGGCGATCTCTGATTGGTCTTTCATTACGTCACTGTATGATGTCAGAATTTTAATATAGCACAATCTGATGTTAAAAACGCTATGGCGTTGTTCTGTTCTTGTTCCTTTCATGTGTTGGGTAATGTCTCTGTGCTGTGCTTTGTGTTAATAAAGCGATTTTAACTCGTAAGAAATGAGTATGTTTTATTCCCGTAACCAGAGCATAAGAAACTTGCAGAACTGGTAGGTTACAGTTGTAACAAAGGAAATTCCCATGTTTTCTTTGGAAAATGAACCGTCGTCGTAGAATGAAATGTTGAAACAGAAAGAAAGATATTGAAACCTAAATTTGAAATGCAAAGGAATGCATATGAATAATCCGATAAAAACAAAATAAAAATCTGATTAATCAAAAATTTTCTTTTTCAATTTTATATAAAAAATTAGGCCTAAAAATTATGAAATGCTTAAAATATACATGTTCTTACAATTAAACAAATGTTAAATAGCTGAGTTTTAAAAAATTTATAGTTTAGCTTTTAGTATTCCAAACTGCTTACATTTATGGGTAAAACAAATGGCCCCAGAAGCCTGAATACTTGGTATATATGTGTTCATTAAAATTTGCATAATATGAATATTTATACAATGTTAGGATTTATATTCCGAAATACAAAATATATTTAAAAAATATAAAACTACCCAAATGGAGTGTCTGGAAATATAAATTTGAATATCTTACGAAAGGCAAGAAATATTATGCTAATATAGCTGCAAAAATGGATAAGTTAGTTTTCACTATTCTAAAATGAATATTCATATGAGCCGTTTATTTTGAAAGTAAGGCAAATTCATTTTTGAAAAAAAAATGGAGATAATGGCTGTTATGGATAAAACTTGTTGTGATCGTTTTATGTGTAAAAAATTTATATTAAAAAATATTTAGATTCTAGTATTTTGAAGACGGAAGTTTTAGCTCTTAACAGTATTGAAAATCTGTTTATTTTGAAAGTGGTGCAAGTCCATCTTAAATTCCCGTAATGTATTTGACCGAATAAATTACGGCAAAATTTAGCTGCGGTTGCTCTATGGTGAAGGAAATGTGGCCGTTTGACATCATGTCTGAAATCTTGGGTGTTTCAATTCATCTATTTTTGATATTGAAAATCGGTGGTTGTACAGTATTTTATAAATAATAAAAAGTATATCTTAATTTTGTGTGTCATTAATAATGTTTACTTCCATCACCGATTAACAGTCCAGTGACAAGGAAATAAATATCATTGATCACAAATTTTTATTATCAGGACATTCATTTCTACCGAACAATTGTGATTTTGGAGTGGAACTATACAGTAACTATTCAATCCAGAAACCAGTTCTTTGCATATTCCTCAGGATTACAATAAAGTAATACAAAATTGTCGGAAACATAATGAATTTTTAGTACAGGAAATTAAACATGGAAATTTATTTTCAGCCCAACCTCTGGAAAAAGCGGTTTTGAAAAGTAAGAAAAATACCGATGGAGAAACCGTGAATTGATTAACTATATGCTGGATCAGATTTATAAGGGATGCACCATACAAAATGTTCAATAAAACTTCCATAGAACGAGATTTTGAATGTAAAATTATCGATTTGTCAACACAACGAGAAAGGTAAATAATTCCAAATAATTACAGAAATATAAAATGATCTTTTATGTAACAAAAAAGGAGATTCTTACATCTGAAAAATACAAGGATATGATGGATTTATTACCATATATTCCTCCCGTTATTCATGAATTTTTTAAAATGTTAAATCGTGAATTAAATTCAAATTGATTATATCTACGTATAATCTGAAATATATAATTTTATTGAAATTCTTAATAAAACTGAATGGTTTGTTGTTATGCCATATTTTCTACTAGAATATTCTTGTTTTTTTCTCTTTTTATCAAATGAATAAATAGTTATAAACATTTGAATAGTATTTTGTTTTTATTCTTAAAAAAAGGCTGATGCAACTGAAATATTATTTCCCAATTAAATGAATAATTGCAATAATTCTTTAATTTTGAAAATGAGGCAAGTTCATTTAGTTGTAATGGAACTCTTATTTTTTTAGTCAGCACTGTAAACGCTATTGAATTATAAACCTACATTATCTGGTGCCACAAAATACAAAATATACATATATTAATACTTACCAATATTCTTAAATTTATTGAAACGCAAACCTTTAAATATCTCGCAATAACAAAAAAATGGACTTGCCCCATTTTTAAAATGAACGGCTCATATGTTTTTTTCAGATTTAGGATTCTGTATCTAACAAACATAATTTTTTAGAAAAATGATTAAAATTTCAGCTATAATTTTGTATACATTTGTTTATACAAAATTAATGATTAATTATGATTGATCTATGCAGAAAAATTTCGTTAGAATCTCACTTTTAAAAATACACATAACTTTAACTCTATATGGAATTATATCCTTTTGTAAAACGAATAAAATTGAATTTAATGGAGTAGATTGCATATTATTTTGATACTAAAGAATATTTCATGTCTGTGTTTCTCTAAAGAATATTATAATAGTTACAATTTTTTGATAAAATATAATGCAATTATTATTATGTATATGTTTTCACATTCATCGTATTATTTTATATTCATTTATTTTTTTAAAAATCGAAATCTATGACAATATTTAATTTCTTACAAAATAAGATGATAAAACTTATTTTGAAGTTTGGAATATAATATAAGTACGCTAATTGGCTTAGGAAATTTAAGAGAAAAAACGGGTAAAAATAAATCTAAATATTGTGGAAACCAGTCTTTTTAAAACTGGAATTAGTTTGGGAGGTATAATTGTATTGAGTCAGAAAGAATTCTTAAGAGGAATCAAAATGGCGATTTAATATTTTTAAGAATAGAGCGTTGAGATTGCCTGTCTTGCTATTACATAAAATATATCATTAATAAATATACGAAAATAGAGTTTATTACATAAAGTAGAACAATATATAGATTAATCCAAGTTAATAATTAATTTAATAAATGAACCTATTTGCAGAAAGCAAAATTAATAAGTCTTCCATGTACAAAAGCATCCAGAGTCAATCAAAAATTGGAAATAGGGATTCAAGATGCCAAACATTTTTAAGAAAACACTAATTGGAACATAATAACAGGAAAGCAGGAAATTCATCATGATTTGAAGAAAAATCTTCAACGAAAAATATTAAAGAAGGCAAATCAAGGATTGTTAGGAAAATTAGTTCATATATGCTTATTTAAATATCTTAAAAGAGGATGATTAAAGATATTTTGGGACACAAATTAGTTTATTGGTACTTGCAAGTTTAGGATTTATTACTAGGGAAATAGACACAGAATATCATCAAAATAATGGGGATTTTTTTAAAAAGTTATTTGGAATAATTTATAGAGACGGTTTTGATTGCATATCCAAAATACTAATCTAAGTATTCTCGTCTCCCAAATATAAATAGGTGAGAGGTAATAAGAGGCTAATTTGTATAGAAAAATTATATATATAAGTAAAGTATATGGATTAAAATGCATTTAAAACTATGCAGCCTTCGTTGTCATCCATTGTTCATACATTTGCTCCTAAACCATCTGTGTGCATGTAAAAAAAAGAGATCTATCCAAGTCACAACATCTACAATACTAGGAATTAATAGCTTAGTTTAAAAGTCGTTACTTAAAATATCTTAAGTGTTTTTTTCTTACATAATTAATTTTTTTCTTTTAAAATTTACATACAAAATGACTTAATATTGCATGATAATATACTGTTTGATAAAGTAAGTTAAAATACATATTTTCTTGATTGGTATAAACGAAAGTGTTTGCATACATTTAATATTTTTAAAAAATGCCCTAAGAATACTAGCAGAAATGTTCCTTAACCAATTAGGCAGTTAATATTTATCAATGGTATTTTATTAAGCGGTTTAAAGCAAGACAAATATTTATGTTTTGAATATCTGAAGCCTTGGAAAAAAGCTTCACTAAACATAATAGTAAGAATAACAATCAAATATGAGTTGAAGCATAATTAAAATCAAAACTTATTTGTACAAATATTGAAATTTAAAAATAGAAATACAATTATGTTATCTCTTACCAACTGTCAGAATTATTCTGTGGATACATAAATGGATTCAAAATGATATTTCATTTTAATTTTAAATGATTTCTTGAGTTAGAATCAAATGTTGTTTACCCCGCTTACAATTGAATTTCTGAAATTAATAATTCATTTGACGCCTGATAGCAAAGAAAGGATAAACATTTAAAATAATGAACATTTCTTTACTGTTTGAATATGGCAAGTAAACTGAATAAATTATGTATTTGAATAGTCATTATTTACAATATGTTATCTAAACGAGTTAAATAAGTCACATTGGAATAATTGCAAGAAAATGCAAAATATTTAACCTCAACCAAGTTTTTAATCTTTTCAAAGGGAAATGTTTTGCTTAAAATGTATTAAATAAACTTTAGATTCTAAAAATCAGAGCTTTTGGAAATAATATTTATATATATAAATACCAAAGAAAAATATTTCGGATATTATAACTGATGTAGCAATTCAAATAATTGTTCTCCATCTAATTTGTTTCAATATTTTATTTAGTAATTAGTATTAATTTTTAATAAATTTTACCAATTCATTTAAAGTTTATAAAAGCAGCTTTTTAAAAAAAAATAATATGGGCTTTTAAAAATCTCACTTGATGCATTTTATATTCTTTTATTTCACAAAAGAAGCAATTATAACGTAAATATAACGATGAATAACTTTCTTAATAGTAATTACATTTCATTGAATTGAACAAAGATCCATATTATGTTTAAATCTATAACGAAATAAAGCCGAAATATTAAAGGGAAAGAATAAAATTATTACTTACTAAATATCTTAGAAAAATTTCTGCAAGTATTGAAATATGAAGATAAGGTTAAATTTATAAGACGTCTCTTTCTTTATTGTAAATAGAGCCATTATTTAAGATGAATATATATTTTCAGCTATATATATGTTTTATTTTAATAGATGTTTGCTTTCAAATTAACCCTTTCGGAGCTAATATGAAACAATACAGCATAGTTTTGCAGTTCCGTAGCATTTTTCTTAAGTAGAACATAAAAAAAAAAATTATCATTTCGATAGGCACCAAGGTCTTTATCTAGTGTTATTCAAAATATCTAGTTGATTCCACTATGTCCTCAAATATTCACATTTCTGAGAAAAATTATTATACAAATAATTGTGATGCAATGCACAATGGTTTTAATACATATTCTGAATGTCATTATTTAAAAAAAATAGAAAAGAAGATCATTTGAACATTTTTGAAAATGAATTCGGGCTATTACATGAATCATCATTTTGCAAGAAGGAATGAAGTAATGAGAGAAACATAATGCATGTCCGTAATGAATAAATAACATGGTTTCTCCTTTTCACATTGAATAGAAACAATTTTAATTGGAACTAAGTCACTCTATTCATTCTTTCGTAATATAATCGCAGCAATATATAACCTTAAAAGTCTAAAACATCACAAACACAGTTTTATTAAGAATTTGAAAATGCAAAGTAGCACAAAAAATAAAATTAATACACATTCACAAAATGACACCTCCCTCAGCTGTACGACATCTCCATAAACTGTACGACATCTCCATAAACTGTACGACATCTCCATAAACTGTAAGACATCTCCATAATGGAATCCGGTATTTTGAATGCTGACCAATATCGAAACAATTTTGTTGGATATTTTGTGCTAATAGGGACCTTATTACATGAAACTAAATGTATAATATAATACGATGCAGCACAGAATTAGGAAGGAAACTGCTGTAGCAATTGTCTTTCTGAAAGTATCAACTTCTTTTAAGCTTTTTGGCAAAGGACTGGACTTAACTGGGGAGGTGTTGTCTACGTGACAACATTGCCTTTACTCTCACATTCAATTTCCTAATGAAAGTATTAGTATGAAAATCAGCCAATATATTCTGCAAATATTTTTCTTGATATAAAAATATGTTTTAGAATTTTTAAAAATATATTTTTATTGAAAAAAGTAATTGCGTTTTAACATACGTTTTTAACTCAAATTACATGTTACAACAAATAATATTCTTGAAAATACATATTAATTTTTGCTTTTCAAATCGTTTAATTTTAATCATATTTATTTTTCCAGTATTCGAAGGTATATAGAAAGCAATATAATGGAAAATTCAACAATTGTATGAGAAAAAAAAATTACAATGTGTAAAATTGACCCTTTTTTAGCGACTATTAACATTTCTATGCAGAAACTTGTGAACATTCGTAGACGGATTTCGAGGGCATTTAAAACATAATGTACAAAACACAAGTGCAAAAATTATCCTGAAAATTATGTAGATATTTCTCTTGGCATATTAATATATTTTATAAATTTTTCTAAATTCATTATCACTGAAAAAAATTATTTTTGAACACACATATCAGAATCAGTCAAATGTGAACTTCCATCGAAAAAAATTATTATGTTTTTATTATATTATTATGTTGTATATGTATTATTATGTTTTTATTATGTTTTTGTTTTATTATGTATTAATAATGCATTGAACCATAATTGCGTTATCACAGTTACATTTGGTTGATTGAATTATTTTTTCACTAATTACTAATTATTTGAAGATGTTTCCGGAATAATTATTACATTATTGCAACTTACAATAATATCAAGCTATACAATTACAGTAGAATTAAGCTTTAATAAATATTATTACAAAAAATATAGTATTTTAAAATATAGGGAAATAATTATAAAGGTTTAAATATGTCATTTTTTAATAATTCATAGATACAGCTCTAGCGATTTATTTGAAAAACAGCATACTGAATCATTTTAGGATTTTTCAGTTTTTATGGTTATTTTTATGTGGAGAAAAATAAATTGAAACTGATAACGCGTGCGTATTGAAAAGTCCAAATCAAAATGTGTTTGCCTTTCTTAAAATGCCCCAAAGCTGAGTTCAGTAGAAATTTCCAAAAATAATTTTAAAAATTTCCTGCGGCAGCATAGCAGTAAAGAGCAAAAGCAGATCTTGTCATTAAATATGGCTCAAAATAAGATTTCAATACTGATATCTCCTCATAGCAACCATGACGTCTAAATGACAATGAGACATTACTGATCATGAATGAACCTTCTATCTGAATCTACATGTTCTTTTAGGTGATAAATCATATTTCATATATACCAAACGAATACATCATAAACTTTTAGAACACAATGTAATTCATTCTTATTTTGAACAAACATAGAGAATATGGAGTGATAAAAATAATATTTTGAGAGAAAATATGCTTCATGAACAATAACTCAGATAGAGCTGTAAATCATGTCATCGCATTTTCGCTGATTTATTGAAATAACATGATGAATTGAGATTTCTGAATTTTCAATGTGCTGAGGATTCCATCATTCTTCCAAAGCTATAGCTTGCAACGCATCTAGCATCTATTTTTTCTTGACAGATGCTTCTCGAGACATACTTTCATGTTTAATTTTATAGAGACAGAAAGCATCAGAAAAACAAAATAAATGTAATAATAGTTTAATTAAAAAGAAATAACGGTGTGAAATAATAACAGTATTCACCATACAAATTCTGTAAGTCTTGTAGATAAGGAAGGATCATTTTCAGAATCCATGTTTTCCCTCAATAATAGTCAAATCAAGAGTTCTTATTATTAGGGTATTATTTTCTTCTTACAGTACAAATTAGTATCTGCAAAATTACTATTATTTTTATAAGGCATGTCATTTGCCCTTTAGAAAATTACTGATTTTTCGATTTCAAGATATTTTTATTCATAATGTATATTTATTTCTTCTTTCTTTAGAATCCAAAAAAATATTAAATTGAATTCAATTGAATGAAAAATTATTTTAAAAACAACTATATAAAATTTTTAAAAAAATGTATTAATTATCAACCTAAAAATTTCTATTAAATTATCGGAAACTTTAAATTCAGCTATTCGACGAAAGCACATCTAATAAATAGTAAAAAAATTATAGAGATTTGACATTTTATTTTTATATTTAAGATAGAGAAGTGGATCTCATTTTCAATCTTTCTAAATATTTCTGTAGCACCCTGTGTAGAATTCAATAAACTGTTCGAATATGTAATTTTAAAGAATGTAAATTTATGAAAACGCCCTTGTAATTAGATTTTTTTTCCATTGCAATTGAAACTGAGTTACTCCAACATCGATACATTTCTTAATATTATTTGTTTTCTTTATATATGATGACCTATATTATATATTCCATATTTTTTAGAGAACAATTTTATATTTTGTACATGAGAATTTAAAATTTATTTGCTAAAAGTACTGCTTTTTTTGTTATAAAATTTCTTGAATTTCTATCAGATTTTAACTTTAATGCTTTAATAATACTTTATCATACATTCTGCGAATTTCGTATTTGATGACTTCAATTCATTTGCGAAAGACATTTATAAGCGAACTACTTTTAATTAACGAAATTGTTGACATATATGAATAACCAAACAACAATGTCGTAGCTTTTAAAAATAATTGATACTTTTGAATCTTTCTCTCAATTCTTTTATAATAGTGTTAACGTTTATCACAAAATTTATGAAGATTTAGAAAAAAAAATTGAAATGTATTAATTAAAATTAGAAATATATTTTTAAGAAGGTACATGTGAAATGAAAAAAAAGAGCCTCATGAAAAAATATTTCTGAGTAAACATAAAAGAAATCAAAATAACTGATGCTTTCTTAATGGATGCTGACATTATTAAGGTACATTTTTTTTATGAAATAATTATCATTCAGTAACAAAGAATAAATCTTTTCTTTCAAAAAAAAAATTTATCATTTGATGTCAAAAGTTATCTCTTACGCTTGTCAAAATGCTGACACTGAAATTAAATGTAGCTGATTGAAAAAGATTGTTTAAGATAAGATTAATTTAATTTTTAAAACGGTTTTATGCATCAAAAATCTTGTTATTTTTTACTTGTTTTCCAAGTTAAGAAAAAAAGAAGCAAGCGAATATTTTAAAAATAAAATTAAGCAGCAGATCCCTTGTGGAAAACTTAATTAATAATAAATTTACCGTATAAATAATAATTAATTTATGAACTTTACGCATAATATAAAGTGTGAATATTAGTGGAATAGATTTAATGCGAAAAATCTTGCACAATATGGAAATTTAGATAGATATCTCATTTGAAATGTCATAATTATATTAATTTCCTAAATTTCACTATAATGATTATGATTTAAACAGAATGCTTGAGGTGTGGTTTTATGCACTTATCCTCTTTTATCAATACTTTTAGAAAATTTTGGAATATTTCTCCCATTTCTCATGGATAAATTTTTTTGAAATTTTTGCTTTATTAATTAAGTGAAGCTATTTATTTTCATTCAATACATTTGAATGTATTTAATGACTATGGAACGTTTTGATGTATACAAGGTTTAATTAACAGTTTAATATTTTAATGACTCCAGTATTAATGGCATTATAATGTAGATAATTCGATAAAAATGAATTATAAATCGAAATCTAATCAGAAGCAAAATTAATTAAAAGATCAAAAATCATAATTTTCAGCATTTTACTTTTAGGTATATCAGAGTTCACTAACTATTTAGTATCAATGACATATAATAATTTATTTTAAAAACTGCTCTTATTTATTTTATTTCACTTCAAATTTTCAAAGCGTTTCTTTAAGCATTATAATTTATATGTTTTATATTGCTGCAAATCATTTTTTCAATTGATTGACTTTACAGGGATATTTTATCTTTTGTAAACCCAGGTTGTACGAATGGGCGCAGCAGTAATAATACCGCAACATCAAACGCACAGTCATTTGTTTATTAGGTGTCCATCCTTCCAAAAAATTATTGGAATTTAATACATATATCAATTTGTATTCTTGAGTTTAATGATATATTGTAATATTTTTAAAAAGTTTCGTTGCTATAAAAAATAATAACTATATTAAGATTCTTTATATTTGGCTTTTTTCTTATTATGTATGTCTTAATATGTCTATTTGATTCAGTTACCTTAGAGGTAATTACTAAACAAGGCATAAACAGAAAAATGAGTCCATATGCAATCAAGATAAGCGGTAATCTTTATTATCTGACCGCCGTTCAAAATTACGAGGTCCGTTCTAAAATAACCTTAGTATTGCTTTAAAATGGAACTTAAATATATAAAAACTAAACAAATATTATTATCTAATTATTAGAAAAAAATGCAGATTTACTTTTCATCAGAATTTTCGAGATTGTATGTTTTGATTTTTCAAAGCAGGGTTTAATAAATAATGCTAGCAGGATGTGTCTTTTGAAGAAATCACATTTTGAACTAACAGCGATTTTCAAATTTTCTGTGCAACAATTTTGAAAATAAAATTTTGCGTTGGAAGAATTCCGTTCATTACCATATATGTAACAAAAGCTTTATAATTTCATCAATTTCATGAATGTTACTGTCTGCAAAACTTTATTTCTTTCAAAATGAAAATATCAGTCAAACATTTCAGTACGTCAAAGAATAAATAGATCTTTCAAAATTTGTTCTATGTTGTATAAAATGGAAGATGCCTCCAAAATAGTCTCGTAATTTTATGCAATCATTTGGAATCGAATTCCGGGAAATAGAGTATCGGAACTTTAAACAACAAATCACCAACGTAATGCAAAAAAAGATATTATTCTGATAGAAATAAAGGAACATCGTTCCCATTATACTTTTCGGTTTGGAAAATGATATTTTTATACTCGAATATTTGATGGATGGATGGATGGATTGTGGGATTTAAGGGCGCAAGAGCCATAGATGACTATACTGCGCCAGACATATGGTTATAACTCGAATATTTGAATAACGACAACTGATGTTATGAGGCGCAATTACAGAAGATTTCATATGTATACTAAAATCCTATATTTTCTTTTTTCGAAATGGATGTGCATTTGAATAGAAAAAAATAATGCCAGCCTATTTTCGTAAAATGTTAAGAAAAATAAAAATTTTAATATAGAGAAAATATGACCCGCATACATTTTTAAAAGAGATGTCGTTCTGTTCAATGGGATGAAATCAATATCAATTTTTTTGGGAAAAATTTCACGATTGAATAAAATTATGTGATTTGATGATACATATCAATTGGAATAAAGTTTAGAATATTCGCATAGCAGATATACACAGAAATGTATATCGCCATATAAGGGACATTTTAAGAAGGAAACAAATATACAGTTTTGAAACGGATCTGAATTTCGAATACCAGATAAGACATATATTTGTTTAAATATGTTTCAGAATATTTACCCTTGTATTTATCTATTTAAATACTGTGATGGGAAACTTTTGATAAATCATTTTTCTAAATATTTTGATTTAAAAATGTACTCTTTGTATACTCATGACAACGTCTAGTGGATTCTTAATTCAATATGCTCTTATTTTTCTATAATTCTAATGCCTAATCGAATAACAGTCGAACTTATATAAAATATAAATTCAAGCTTATTTTCTCAAATGATCATAATATATAATATTGGCATTTTAAAAACTAATCCCTCATTGAATTTGAAATGTATCGAATGTATCTATAACCGAATAAAGGTAAAGCATTCTCACCGCCATTACTGCCATAAAGTGTGTCCATGTGACTAGCTGTCCGCTCATGATATATTACTATTTACAATTTAACAAGCCTTTATGAAGCTCAATCAAATTTTTCAAAACAGCTTGAAGAAAAGTAAAATGCCGAAACAAGAAAAAGACCGAAGAAAAGACCGAAACAAGAAACCTAGTGCAGATTTCAAGGTTTCAAGGATCATGAAAGTCTTATTACCCCAAAACCATACATGGAATAATTGATTTATTCTTACCAAAATTAATTTTTCATAATTTTGTTTCATCAATATTCCGAACTAAGCCTTCAACAATTAAATTAAACTTTACACTGAATTCCCTATTACAATTTTTCCTTAAAAAAAAGTATATTTCGTTTATTGCCTGGCAACCCTAGTAATGTGGTCTTTAGCATGTAGTGTTTTCATTTTATTTTTCAATGCATGTTTCCACCTATAACTATTCAGCTGACACATATGTTCCTTGTTATCTGAATGGGATGTATTTCAGACGTATACTACAGTGAAAAGAAGAAACAGTGAGTACCTATTGAAGGTTGAAAATATTTTTAAAAGCAAAAATAGCATGTAATTCTTTCAGAGTTATGAGTCTTATAGCAAAAATGATAAAGCGCATTATTTTAGAGTTCAAATCAGGTTTCAAAAGGGCTCAGATGATGGATAAACATGAAGAGCCATAATTAACCTTTTACTTTGTTATGCTGAACCTAGTGTATGTACTAGTTCACACGTAGCCACACACTCCATATTCAGCATTTAACAATAAAACTCTCCTTTCGAATAATCCATAGATCCACTATGGAAAATATAACACAAGATATTTTTTAGCAACTGGAGGAATCAAGATTAATTTAATGGCATAATTCCTCAAGTAGGTATTTTCGGAACGATTTACATCACTAAAGTCCTTTTAGAGATCACAACAATTGCTATTTTGGAATATCCTAATACTCACAATAAATCGCTTAACGTAAAAGGAATTGTTCTAGAAGCTGGCAGGTTTGGAATCAAGATTAGTTTCCACTGCCACATTGAGAAGTTGTTTCACAAATCATGAAGATATTTATCGTCATTTCAGAACAATTAATAATCTTCACGATAATCACTAAGCGCATGATGGCGGGAAATTTAACTTCTGGAGGGATCATCCAGCCGATCTATGTGAGTTCATATGATTACTATGAAAAGTTATTCTAGAAACCACTGATAATTTTCTGTCATCATTTTTAGATAAAAAATTAACTATATTTCCTATAATTCCAGGAATTTAAAAAAAGTCCTGGAATATAAGGGGGAATTTGTCAATCTTTTGATGATCATTTGCTTCAGTGTTGAAATGAAATAATTTTATTTATAAGATACTTTCTTATATAATTTCTCCCCACATATGCGATTGATTTTTAATTTTTGTAATTAATACATTGATGTTAAGTGTGAATGTGATGCGTCTGAATGAGCTTTACTAAAAGTTTTTGATGTTAAGTGTGAATGTGATGCGTCTGAATGAGCATTACTAAAAGTGTTTGATTTTAAGTATGAATGTGATGCGTCTGAATGAGCATTACTAAAAGTTTTGATGTTAAGTGTGAATGTAATGCGTCCGAATCAGCTTTACTAAAAGTTTTTGATTTTAAGTGTGAATGTGATACCTCTGAATGAACTTTACTGAAAGTTTTTAAGAGAACATAGTGATGAAAATCGAATATCCTTTTGATCATCAAAAATACTGAAAAAAGCATACATACTGTTTACTTATAATTTTTAAGCAAATATCATGGTGTAATGCATTTATTGGGTCACAAAAGGATTAACGAGGATGCGAGAAGTTACGTCAAAAAATCTTTAATATGTAATGGCAATTGTAATAAACAAGGAATTTTCATTTATATCATTAAAGACAGACTATACGATAATCAGTAGAAATTATTTAGGGTAGCAGTGCCAGTAAAAAAGAATGATTTGGTACTATTCCCTTCATTTTCGGAATTTGTTATTATTCATGTCTTAACATTTAGGGATAATATACAATGTAAGAACAAAAAAAAAATCGTCTTCTGTTACTTTAAAGCTATTTACATGGATGAAATAGAATCATTTCCTTTCAATAATATAAATTCATGGAAATATTAAATCATTTTGAAATGGCTTTTATATCATCCTAAACTCATACCTGTAAAGTTTAGGAATAAAGACACTCTGTATTATATACTTTCAAACGGAAAAACTTAAAACTTTAAGTTTTTTTTCCACCTTCATGGGGCATCCTATATATTAGCTGCTTCTAATGAAAAATTAAATGTTATGTAGCTAATTCCTCAAACAAACCATAGTTGTTTTCTCAAAACTAAGGCGTTATCACGCGACATTTAAATTTGTTTATCTGTTCTAAATGAACACTTAAATCCAGTGGACTGATGAAAGTTTAACCTGAAGCCTGATACATTTCTACACTAATGATTTACAGGGTAGCAAATAATGCTACTACATCAGTTGAAAGCCTGCTCTGATGAGTGTGTTTCAATCGAGTCCATTTATGATGTCCAACGTTTTAGTCGTAATGTTTAATTCCTGATCCAGTCGAGTTAAGTAACTGAGAGTTCTATTCCAAAGGCTTGATGGTACCAAGATCAATTCTAACTATCATATGGCAGACATTACTAACGAAACCGTAAGTGCTCGATGATTGTGGCTGGAGATACAGTCTATTTGGACTTGAATTCTAACTTCTGTTCAGAGATTAGGATGTTTCTCTTCTAATTCTCTTTATAAGATTGCAATATTATTGGAATTTTCCTTATGATGAAAGGAACATTAAATATTTCCTTATATCATAAGGAAATATTTAATGTATAGATGCGACAAGTACATTTTGGAAATGAGTTATAGTGAAGCCTAAGAAACTGAATCTTTAAAGCGTGCCATTACTGCTACATCCACGCCACAAATGACATTAACCAAATTAGAAATACATGTTATTAAAATTAAAAAAAAGGGAAGGAAATGGAATAATACATAAAGGAAATGATGAATCCGATATGAAGATTGTTATAATGAAGCCTAATAGCCTTTTCAGATAAATATCTCCCTAACAAAAATAAGTTTTTATTATTAAATTTATGACATTTTAAATCCCGTTTAGGATCACATTAAATGTAAATGAATATCAAATATATCTTCAATTATTTCTTTTATTAGTTTTACTCATGTAGCAGCTCAGACTTCGAAAGCTATTTTATCGCATTTCATCAAATAAAGATATTTCGAACAATTTAAGAAATATGAATTTTGTGAATATATTTTATCAACGGTTTTCATGATTCGGAATAAAAAAAGAGTTAAAGTTGTTGTAAAATTTTGAGCTTATCTTTTATCATTATTAAAAGCTTCAATAACCAACAGTCTTGTGGTAAACGAAAGTAACTTATCGATAGCATATTTTAATAATAATCAGAATAATATGTTTTCTTAATTGATATATTCAGAGGTGCAGTTCTAATATAACTCGGATGTATATGTTCTATCTGGTCTATTAATGATAGGACGATGTTTCCTTCTAATGTAATAGCTGCAAGGATCAAGGTTCACTTCATTGATACCTGGCGGTTCAGCGATGCCGTGATTATCTCTAACTATAACATTGTGGAGAATTTCTCACCAGAGCGTGCGGCTTAAGATGTGAAATAATTAAACCTTCATTCATAACATGTATTTATATTATTCGATTGAACAATATTTATGATCAATATCTGTTACGAGACTAATTGCATGCCTGCTACAAGCTGTAACAGCAGCGAATTTGAATGCTAAAATCAATAACTCTAAAAAAAATATTGTATTATAGACAGCTGGTGTTTAATTATTGTTGAATTATAATGAATTAGATTATTTTAGTTTGATTCATGCAGTTTTAATGATATCACAAAAAAACATTGATATCTCTTTGTCTTTTAAATATTCATACACAATTTATTTATGAGTATGTCAGAGAAACTAAGATACATGATTAGTAAGAATCCTGGGAATTAAATTTGCTGTAAAGAACAACCTTTGGTCCTAGGAGGCCTCTGCAGTTTCTGTTATCAACAAATAATTTCAATTTCGAGATTTTGATTAATTCACACGTTTTGGGCATTTAAAAATTTAAATACCATCTTTCAATTGCAACAGCATGTTGCAATTGAACGATGCATAACAAGAAATATGTTTTAAGTATTCAAATTATAGTTATGAGTCTAACATTGAAATTGAAGCTTACAGGCATATTTTCGATGAAATCCTTCAAAGGAATATATATTTTTCTTTTTATAATAGCTGCAAATGACAACAAATTAGATAAATAAATACCAGATGCATAATTTTAATATTTTTTTTTATTTAAATGAAGTTTACTTAAAACTCTTAACCTATAATAATCGCACAGACCTAAGCGTAAGTTAAATTAATGTTACATTTAATAAATTTAAGCAATCATTTAAGTGTCAACGAATGCTTATGATGATATAGAGTGTCTAACTTATTCAATACTCTGTCATGACATCTCGTATAATCTAGTTTTTGAACATGTTAACTGGCTTGTATTTATCTTCCATATTTGCACAAAAGTTTGTGTTCCATAAAAGAACTTCTTTTGAAAAAAAATAACACCGATCAAAAAGTGATGTTTCACATGGCTTCTTATTTCCCTCAATAACTCATGCATTCAAACTGTCTTCATTTATGATTCAAAAGACATTCCATTTTTCTGAGAATACTTGAAAAATTTCGCTCTCTCGCGCTTTTAAAGAAAAAAAAACATGAACGAAGTTTTGAAAGAAATATCCCTTCTTGTAGAAAGACGGAATAGAAAAGCAACCTATTAAGACACTTGCCAGGAGAGAGCTTTTTTTTACCAACAAAAACAAACACTTCAAAACAGTTGCGAAAAGCGCAGCACTTCAAAATTCCTTTTCCCTGTTTATAAAACATGAAGAAAAACGGTGGATATCTGCCCACTTGAGCCTTAAACTTCATCCATAAATGAATAGCGGAAGCAATATCGAGCAAAAACATGATGCACACGGGATTTGAGAACTATTCTTTTCATTCAGTATATATAAGGAACTAAATGATGACGAGTATTTTTCTCCATTACACACCATTAATAATTAGGTACTTGTAGCTAGGACAAGAAAAGGAATTTTAGATATCTATCAGGAAACCATGAAAGTGGAAGAAGTGTTTCACTAGAAATGGTTCCGAATGAAAATGCCATACACTTCTTTATAAAAAGAAAACATTAAAGTAAAACGGAAAGTATAGCCGGTATTTTTAGTCTGTTTTTAATTTTGATATGGTTTCCACATTGATACCACACTTTTTATTTATTCCATATGAAGGAATGTGTTTCTATAAATGTAAAAATTCTGCTTATCTTTAAAAAAGTTGTTTTTAATCCTTAGTACTATCTCAAAAGTAAGTGCTATTTGTCTCAAGTTTAGTTAACATATAAAATTTTTAGAGATCCAATATCATTTTAAGAATATTTAAGTTATTTGGTTTCTAAGCATAGTTAAAATTTGAATGGTTTTGGTCTGTTCTAAAGATTTCTTCAAAAAACAGTCGTTTTCATTTTTTGAAAACATGTTTTACATTTTTCTGTTATATATCACAGATTTTAAGCATTTTCAGTATGTATAAATAACTAAATGTTGACGAGTATCTATCCATTACACATTATTAATAATTAGGTACTTGTAACTAGGACAAGAAAAAGATTTTTATATACCTATCAAGAAAGCATTAAACTAGAACTGTTGCACTAGAAACAATTTCCAATGGAAATAATGCACGGCTCTTTATAAAAAAGAAGCACTAAAATAATGCCAAAAGTATGGCCAGCGTTTTTGAGAAGCTATTTTTTAATTTGGATATTGGTTTTAACATTGATATCACGGTTTTAAGTTTTATTTCATTCCATATAAATGATTTTTTTTGTATAAAAGGTTTTATTTTTATTTTATTTTATTTATTTATTTTTTTAATTTTGAGCACATTCCCAAAAGTTTATTATTTATGTGCTATTTTCCTCAAGTTTAGTTAGCATACTGCTAAATTTTCAAGTACCCAATATCATTTGGAGAATATTTAAGTAATTTCATTTTTAAGTATAGCTAAAATTTGAATAATTGGTTGTTCAGAAAATTATATTAGTTCAGAATGTTAGTTTTGGTTTGTTCAGAAAATTTTAAAAAGAAAGTCGCTTTCAAATATTGATAATATGTTTTACTTTTTTTCTGTTGTCTAGCAGAGATTTTAAGCAATTTTCAATATAATATCTTAACATAGAACAAATATATAATTTTCTTTGATATGCTACATCCTTTAAATGAACTTTAACTGCTCTTTAATAGATAGTTTGATTAATTTTACATTGAAATTCTTAGAATACTTGATGATCGTTGTTATCTTGTATTTTAAAATGATATAAGAAAATGGAAAATAAAAAGCACTATTTCAATTATTTTTTATGGTAAGATAAAATATATACGAAAATAACTTGAGCACAACTGAGAAGAGCTAACAAAAGCTTCTAATCGCGCAGCATAATAATTTGTATCTATATATAAAATATGAAATCAAAATCTGAAAGAATGTAAAAAACTTTATAACAATTTTTTTTATATCTTTAAAATAGGAACTAATTTTGAGTATATTTTTTTGAAAACAAATAATTGTAAAACGGATTTAGAGAATATGTAAACGAACATAAAGGAAGTATGTCTATTATTATTCTGGGCATTAAGTTTCTAATTCATTTTAAAAAGATTTTTTTTTCTTTATTGGCATCTTTCCTTATATTTACAATTTTTCTGTAATAGCCTTGCTCTGTAGGGCCTTTCTTAAATTGAAAAGTGTAACCTACCATATGCAACTATTTGTTCTGTGCCTTTCCAAATCGCTTTTTGTAAAATATGCACACTTTTTTAACATATATATGTCTTAATTCCGTTGATTAAGCATAGTTTGTCTTCATGTTAATGTAGCCAATGAGCATAAATGCTTAGACTTACAATTAGGCGGTATTTTGTAATCAGAAGAATTGTTGTCGAAAAATTCCTAGTGGAAAAGAAATTGTAATGTGAGATTTTGTGCAGATAATCAATAATATAAAAGAGCGAAACATTAGAATGAGATTAAAATTTGCACTACCATTATAAACGTTCCACTCAATAGACACTAATAATAATAAAGATACTGCAGATTTTTTCTTCTCTGTCAGATAGGAATGGGATTGGAGATCTATGGAATTTGTTTAATTCTCTAAATCCTCAAAATGCCTGCTATGACTTCATGTGTTGATTTTTCAAGTTTAAATTAAGTATTGCTTAAATTTAACAAAATTAATCTGAGGATTTTTTTTTTCATGTTCATAGATGTGTATAAACCAATATATTTTAACATTGGTTTATTAACTCGCAAATCAGCTGCACTGACAGCTTTGTATTAAAAATTGTGTGTTAAAATATATTGTGTTAGATAGATGGTGTTAAAATACTTCGGAATGTTGAATGTTCATATCATTTAGTTTGAAATCACTTTTTTCATTCGGAAAATGCTGGAACCAAATCTCATAGAGGAGAAGCATAATAAAAAAATAACTTACGTTTCTCCCAATATTTTCATTTGAAATAAAAAAAATTAAATTGGAACAATCAAATTATGCGAATATAAGAGGAGAAGAAGAAAGGGGGCAGTGCCTGGAATCTTTTATTTTCTAAGAGTAGATAAGTTTTGATTCTTATACAAATTTGACATTTCATGTTAAAACATCAAGGGCAAAGAAATTGTACTAATGCAAAAGACATAATGCAATGCAACGATGTATTAATGCAATAATTTATCGTCTTGTGTAGTAGCAATAATTATGAAATAAAATTTCTTCTTTTAGGATATCATAATAATATCATATAAAAATATCATATGTAGCACTTCCATATACTCCTTTTAAAATAATAGCTGAGAATTGAAAACAGATGTCATATTTATAGTAATAATTAATTTACTTTCTATTCCAATCTTATAATCGAAATGTGGCAAAAAATACAGATACTTAACTGCTAAAAGCACCATAGGTTAACGACCATTGTTAGTGATAGTTGCCAGTGAGAAAACCCGCGAGAATTGGCGATATGTCGAAAATTTCCATATTACTAAATGTCGTCAGAAATTGGGACTGTTTTGGCCTTTTGGTACATTTGACTAAATGCTGCCAATAACCGATAAGTAAAGAAATAAGTAATAGCATAGAAGAACAGACAAAAACACAGAGTTCATAACTACTGCAAAATTAATGCATATGCTGTAACAATCTGTCTATATCACCGTCAATGAAATGGATTTCTAATAAATGATGACACATGAACTTTACGATTTAAATCCTTGACGGCGCATCAGATATATCAAATATCACGGCGCATGTCTAATATCATTAAATTGGTTTTGGAATTCAATAGGAGAGAAATAGAAGAAACATTTAAGAAAATCTTTTCAAAAAATATTTAAAAATCAGGAAATTTTTGTAATAACTTAAAACTGCGTTTTTATAAAATGAATTTCCGGAACTTTGCAATGATAATAATAATAAATTATAGTTCTGCAATAAAAAATAATCCACAATTTTTCAAACTCAAAAGTCGTCCTAATACATTTACATTTACCTAATACATTTTAAAAATAAAATAAAATCTCGAATTTTAGAATAATTTTTTCAACATTAACTCCACCTAGCTTTTCAACATTAACTCCACCTAGCTTTTCAACCTTAACTCCACCTAGCTTTTCAACATCAACTCCTAATCCCTCACTGTAGCATATTAGGTAGCGATACATTAAAACTGCACTATCAAATAAAAAATAGCGGAAACATAAAAGACATCTATTATGTACCTAGTTTTAAAATTTTTAAAGAAAGGAAAAAAAAAACTTTTAAAAGAAAATGTTTTCTTTTATTTCAAGTCCCATTCGATATTTAATGAATTATTTGTTTTCATCCTTCACTTTTTCTGTCAAAATGTGATAATTTTGAGTTCTGAAACAGTGTAATTGCTTTAAACGTTAAAATACATTTATAATTAGTGAATCGCCTTTCTTTAATGAGTGAACAAAAAGAAAACTAATTTGGACATATTCTGAAAAAGAGCTTTAAAAACTAAGACACTTCAAACTAATTGTTAAGAGTTTACACTTAAAAAATTCTCCTTTTTAGCTTTTAAAACATAAAAGAAATGTTTAAATGGTAGATTGTAAAACCACTTCTATTTCAAAGAACATTTATAAGTAAACAGAAGTAGCATCATCGGGCGAAAATCCATGCCTCGAGGGGGCTCACAATTGTTTTTTTCCATCGGTTGCTATCAGTTAAATGATCTAGTAAAGGTTTTTCCATTACACCCTATTAATAATTAAGCCCAAACAATTCAGAAATAAAGATCAAAAACATTGTAACGAATTCATGAAACTGGAAAATGTTTTTGAACAAAAAAGAAATGTTAGTAATGCTTTGCTAAAAATAAATAAACTATATTAGTGTTAATATTATAATAATGTTATAGTTAGTTATATTAATAGCAAATTAACTATATTATGAAGTTATGTTAAAATTTATGTTTTATTTTATATAATTGGAGTTACTTTATTTTTATTGAACTTTCTAAGACAACTTTATTTTCAGTTGTTTTAAATAATTTTGCTGAAAATTAATATTTAATAAATTGAATATATTTAATTTTAATATCGTTTTCTTAAAACTAAAACTGGTTGTAGAAATATTAGCCGGAACATCGCTTTTAAATATTCAGTTGACCTAAAGAAACTATCTTATAATGAAAGTTTCCAATTAACTTTTTTTTTTCTTATGTGTCAAAATACCGAGTGATGTTAAATTATATTTATTATTTACGGAATAATCTGATTATATTAATTATTCAAGTCCAAGCAAAATATTCTGGCAAAAATATATGCAGTTATGCCATTAGGAATCAATTACCATTTTTAAGGTTTTTGAGTTCACGTAATATAATGCCATTTTGTGCCCCCTGGTGCCTATAACACTGAGTTATCTAACCAGTTCGGTGAGCACAAGATAGAAGGGAAAAAAATAAAGGTGAAAAGAAATAAAGAAACTACGAACTATCCAGTAATCTCCAGAGAGAATCCCATTGGTATCAAATCCTACACCGCTTTGGCGAAGTAATAACTAAATAAAGGGAACAAGAATACCTAAAAACAAATGGTGAAAAGAATACCCAACACAAATGGCTAAACTTGCAGAGATATGAGTTTAAAAAGGAAAACAAGGAAATAATTTGATAAATAAGATTGTAAACATCTATATGTCTTGTATAAAAATATAAACAGACACTACAGAATCAGGAATCTGTAGCGTCCGTCTGGGTCTGCAGCTTTGATTTCTTTTGTGAAAATGTGGTTCATTGGTTCTATGGCGTATTATAGTTATGAGGGTATAATTTAGGCTGAATTGGAAGAGTGACATTTTGTTCTCATCTATTCTGTGGTCTTGAAGAAGTCTTGGTATTTATGAACATGATTTACTGTAGCATGAATCATGCCGTGTGAAAGGGTATTAGATGCTAAGGAATTTTCCTGTAACATTCTTCCTCGAGACTTGTTTCCGGCTTTCTCATGCGCCATGAGAGAGTCAACAAGCAGTAGGTGGCATAAAAAATTGGGGATACTATCTTCCTACAACTACAGCAAGGATAGTTCGCCAAATGGAATCTGGTCGCAGCTGAAAAATAAAATACTATATGTAACTTGCTTTGCTTTTTTTTTGTATCAGTATGCAGAAGAATTCTTGTCTTGCCTTGCTGTTAGAATAACACCCCAGAATAATGTTGAGGAACTATGGTGGAATTTTTAATTAATGACCATCATTGGTCTCAGCAAAAATCTACAGCCATAGAATCTATGTCTCTCCATCAGTAATGGTTTCAACGTAATTCATTAACTTTAAGACAGTTAGAACCTGCAAACTTTGAGCCCGATAAAATAAATCTTCACTGTGAACTGTGTATTTACACCTATAGTTGCACATTTGAATACTATTGTAAAAAGTAAAAACTTAAAAATACTCGTTCCTTTTCAGGCAATAATTTTAATCCCCACCTGATGTTCATACTGTATCTAGTTTCAGTTCTTATCAGCGCCATTTTCATGTACACTCTTAATTAAAATTGTCTACCTGCTTTGATGCTTGTCTACTTCCTACAACTAATAATACAGTTTGAGCTCAGTGTCTGAACTCGGTGTCGAACAATTTAAATTCGTTCATTGATAGCTTCTTCAGTACAACTGAATGCTTAAAAGTCATGATTCTAAATTATCTGAAAAAAATATAGGAAGTAGTTGTAGGAAGATAATTTCTTCTGTTGAAGTGGTTGAATGAAGTTTTTGAGCCTTAATGCATACTTAGAGCCAATAACAAAACAAAATCGTATTTTCTTCAGGAAGTAAGGAAGAAATATTAATGAAGCTACACTACATTATCACTTTTGAAGCATACCATAACGTGGCTCTTCTGGCTAGCCTAACAAAGGCATAAGGATTAAATTTGAATAGAACAAACCACCTCGATAGCATTAGCAGAAACTAAGATTGAGTCCTAAAGGTCATAATTGGTACAGTCTTTCCCGTGGGAAGTACTTCCCATCGTAAGGGAGTAAACAACCCACACCGTTTGTACTAACCCGGGTGGCTAGAACTTCCTGTATAGTCCACAGGTCCAATTCTCCGAACTCGCATCCTCTTCGAGGTGGTGGGCTACCAGCTAAGAAGCGGTCAATCTTTAACCTTCTGTTCAGAAAGCAGTATATGGGATATATTAAACGAATTATACTCCTGGACATTTCTCATAATCTTCTGTATTGACTTATATCGCATGTCCTATTTTCGTGATCACATTCGTGCAATACTGCTATCTTGTGCACTTGCTGCTTCCTGTTCCTTTGTTGCAATTTTTTTTAGCTTCAAACAATAGAATGAGCTAATAGTAAATGTCTATATCTCTTCAAAATGCAATATCATTTTCCAAAAAATTATATTTTTACATGATCTCCTCGTTAAGCTTTTGTCTGTTAAAATGTTTAAATTTAGCAGAAACATTTCTGTCCCATTGATAAAACAGTATAACATGTAATACGTAATTTGGTAGAGTCAATTTCAAGATGAAGACCACTTTTGGTAAGAAAAATCTTCTCGATTTCTTATATAGTTAGAGCATATTCCATTTATTAAAAAGTACGTAAATTGTCTGCTCTAAAGCACTATTTTATCCCCCAATGGCAAATATGTAAATTAATATTTTTTTTTCCGAAATTGAAATTTGATATTAAAGAGTGCTTGTGTATGAAATTTTAGATGAAATGTACTAAGTTTTTACTTCAGAGAAACTTAAATATATTCTCTTTAATATATATCACCCTGTATGTTAGTAATAAAGTACCATTAATTGTTTTCCTTTTTTTTATCATTACATTGTACTATTTATATGAAATTTACTATTTTATGTCTCGTAAAATTCAAAAAAAAAAATATTTCTAGTAAAAGTTAAAAAATTGTTACCAAAAAAATAAAAAAAAATAGAAGGGATATTAATAATTTGATTAATATTAATTCAATTTAATTTAATTTTAATTTTTAATTCAGTTTGAATTTTGGTTTTTAAATTTAAACTTCAATGTCAGAAAGAGTTTATTTGATTGTTACAAAATAAAACTACAAAAATTTTGAAATATTATTTAAATATAAAATAAAGTTTTAAAAATTATGCACATTCCTTAAACGGTTTTATTTTCAGTCAGTTTTATTTTTAAATGTATATGTTTCCTGTAATAGGTTTTTTATTGTTATTTCTTTTCTAAATATATTAAATATCAGCTTTCAATAATATTAAGCAATAAATTATCAATATTCAAATTTTGTATCACTCCTAATATCTGAACATTTAATACTTTTTTTTCAGTTTGACAATACTTGGATAAATCTATAAATATTCTAAATTTTTCATTTTCTTCTAGAAAAATATTTAAAACAAGGTGAATGTTTTGAACTAAAGATGATTTGTTGTGGCAATGTAAAATAGAAAAGAAACTGACGGGAACACGTCACAGCGAGAAATTTGTTTACCCAGAAGCACTTCAAGGCCATTCCTGAAGAAGAAAATACTTCAATATGTCTTTTTTCCTGACAATGAAATAGAAAGAAAAATCTGACACATCTTATTTCATTGTTTTTCGGTTTCTAACATTCTTTATAAGAAAGTAACAGATATAAAGTAACAGATATAACGAGCACAAAATTTGATTTTAAAAATCTTAATAATTATAATTTTCTTATAATTAGTTAGAAGCTCAATTATATGAAGTATCCAGTTCCTTTACAGGCTATTTATAAGATAGTTAAATTTGACTTGAAAAGTAATAAATACAATTAATTCTTATAAAGAAAGAAGATAGATGTGTTCAAATAATGTATGTAAAATAAGAATATATTTACGATTCTCTGTGTAAAGAATTTCATTAAATTGACCATTATGCGTCAGTTTATGTGACCATTTTTATTTACATTTCTAAGCTAACAATAAATTGTTATTTATAGGCTTATCTTTATCAATTAAACATCTGCTATTCAAATAAAAGATTTTCACCAATATTTTCTAGCCAATAATATGAATATTGCTTTTTAACCACAGGAGAGATTTTTCTTTGGAGTTGGGAACTTTACATTCGATCGGCTAGCTATAAATTAAATTCTTCCTTTAAGTTAAGCTTTAAGAAAATACAATATCTAAATCAATGATTTTGCAACTTTCTTATTCAATGGCTGAAATTTCCCTTTTCAGATAGGACCGCGGTGGCCTGGCGATATGGTCTTGAATTCGGAACGGGAGCGTTTCAGGTTCGAATCAACCGAACCATCGTGTAAGCTTGTCTGGTGTACGTTAAATCCGTCGGGGCCAAACGTCCTCCCGCTGGTGTGATATTGGAGTTTCGAGAGGGGTTGATAGATTAGATGCCTTTCTCGTTGTTTGACCGTGGTTCAAATTGTGAGGTACGTTTCAAAATAACCTTTGGGGTACTACAATAAATAAACTAAACCCACTCACAGACTCTTCAATACTTTGCTTATTTATTCTGAGAGTCGCTACCTCTCTCTGCTTCTCTGATGGCATCAAACGTTCAAATAGAACACAAATATCCTTGATCAAAACAAATCTCACTGCACAAGTATTTCAGAATGGTGTTGAAAATAGTATCTAGAGTAAATAACCCATAAGTAAACATTCTTTTTCGCAGGAGAATTCGAAGAAGGGAAACAAAAAGATTGCACTTACGTCGGAAATCTTCGAAGTGAGATGAGTTCAAAACAACGAAAGAATAAACATGGGTAATCTAAAAAGTGTGATGGCATGCTCTTTTCCTCATTCATTCGGTGGGATTATTCTGGTTGAAGATTAGAAATCATTTGATTTGTTGAAAGGAAGATTACATTTTTATTTCCTCGCACTAGCTTCTTGAAATTCAATCAATTTTTAGTTACTGCTTTTTCGTTCATGATTTATTTGAAAACAGAAAACTTTGTTCACTCGAATATTGCATTGGTTAATTCCGTTTTAAATTGTTATGACGGTTAACATAATTTGACTCTTGATTAATGCATTTTTATGAAAAACAAATAACCTATACAAGTTGGTCAAAATATAAATTAAGTACCAATGATTATGTTTTACCAGTTGATTCTGGAATGAAAAGAGGACTTGTTTGATTTATGACACTTTCAAGGGAGCATATTGCTACCTAGAGTCATCCTTAAAATATTGACTCATGGAAGATTTGAGCCAAAATTCCCTTTACAGCTTTCATTATTAGAAGATAAAAGAAAATCATTTTTAGAAGAGTTTAAACAAACATTGTGCCCAAATATAGTATTCGCCTCCATTGATATCATTCAGGACTGCGTGGTAGAAAGATTTAGATTCAAATAAATTGGTAGGTAACATTTTAGATAAAATAATGTGTGTATGTATTTCTACATTCATAAATTATGCAAGAAAGTAGTAATACTCTTTATGTTTGTATTATATTCATTCCATTGTTTTGTCATGTAGTCACATGTATAGATATGTCTAGATTATAACTAACTAACTTTGTTTATTGCTGAGCCCTTTTATTCATCGTCGTTTTCACTTGTTTGTCTGGAATTTGGAAAAATTGAATACATCTTGCAATTTTTTAACAAATGCCGCTATCGATTCCACTTATCTTAGAAGGCGCAATAACTAGCATGCGCAAAAAGTAAAAGATTTACATAAAAATTTTAGTTAATGTACAAAACGGAGTATTAATCCAATAAATCAAATTTTAAAAAAGACACATCGTGGATTACAACCTTAAAAGTATGGTCTTGTGATCACCTTGACTTTCCGGCGTCATGGTATAGAGGCAATAGTTCTTTCCCGTGATCTGGGGTCCCGGGTTCGAATTCTGGTTTCGGCATGGTTTTTCTTCACCCTGTGTTTTATCTGTGAGGTGTGCGAAACAGCCCCCTTGTGAAAAAGGGCTGTGCTGTGTGCGAGTGTCATATGAGCTAGAAGACAGGCTTCTGCCCTCGGGTGCTCAGGAGTCTTTACCCTCAGAAGCTACTGCGCTATCTTTCCGTTGTAAAGCGGAATTTAAGATTTTAACGAAGAATTTAAAACTACATGTGTCCTTATCCATGAATTAATCATCTAAAGAATTGCAGATATATAATACATTCTATTACTTTGCTATCTATAAACATAAAGGTCACAAAGCGAGCAAACAAAATCAATTCTATTCAAAAAAGAAATGCACCACAGGTGTAATTCAGTTTATCATTGGCAGAGTTTATATCAAAGAAAGGTTCACTTCCGGAATACTTTCCAATTTTCCTGAGATATTGAATGTAAACATCAGCAAGAGTGTTCTTCCTTGAATTCTTCTGGGAAAGTAGTGAACAAAATTTCAGAAGAGCGAACGCAGAGACATTTGATAAAGGAAATGTTAGATCTTATTTTACAACTTAATGAATGATACAGAGTGAAGGTGATTAACTGTCTACATGTTGAGCAGCGCAGAATAGTGTCATTTGCGATTTTTCTTCACTCAAAACATCAATTAATTTTTTTAATTTATTTTTAGGTCGTAGAACATTGTTTTACTTCAGCTACAGATTTTTAATAATAAACTTATTTGAGTAAATTTGCAAAGTATATTTTTCCTCATTTAAAAAATGATTTTCATTACTTTTGTTCTGAATGTAAAAAACACAAACGCTGAGTTTTTTTGCACCTTTTTATGAGCTTTGTTTTGTTTTGTTTAATTTGGAGATTAAACTATTCGTAGGTAATTGATAACTTATTTCGGATTATTTAATGGATTAGTGACATAACGGAGGAGATTAAATATGTTTTTCTTCTTGAATTTAACCAATAATAACAAAATTATGGGATTAATTTGACATATGTATTGTAGATAAGTAAATACTTACAATAAGATTTCGAATTCACAGTACTCTAAATCAAGTGTTTGAAATACTTCTTCTAAACCTATAATGCCTTAATCATTCAACGAATATATATATGTCTCATGAGTCACAACTATTTTGCTAAGCAATCGGAAATCTAACAAATATTCATTGTCACAATACTATGAAATGTTAATGCTTCCTTATGAAATTCATAATTTTAGTTGTAACGGTAAGTGGGTAAAAAGGTTTTGTAAAAGGCTCTATGACTTAAGCCCAAGGCAACTGGTATGGACCCCAGTCATAGAAGATCCCAAAGAGAAAAATGTAAATGCAATGTATCACTTTAAGTACGACCGATTCAAAGAACATTAGGGATATACTAACAATGAAGTTGTAGATCTCCTGTCAAGGTAAACCACTTAGAAAGAAATGACATAGCGAAGGTAGATAACGCCCTGAATAGGATATGATTTTTCATTCCCTGTAATTGTTATTGGTTTAGGAAGGCAAATAGCACTCAAAGAAAGTTTTTTTTTCCTCTCATTCGTTTTCACTTTAAAAACTAGTATAATCGTATGCTAATGCCTTGCCACCTTGTCGCTCCACACGACTGGCACCCGGAATTACATATTGATAAACAGCAGCCAGAGCAGACTATGATATTGCTTGCAAGAGATTCTAACACAATTTTCTGCACACTTGAGCTAGCTCAAACTTTTCACGACAGATAAAGTGAGAATTATTATATATAAGACGTTATCACGAAGGAAACCTCGTAAATGAAGATGAGAAGATTTCGGTATAGTGGTTGGTTCTCACCACCCTTGTGGATACACGAAAAAGGGGGATTGTAGTTCCTCCTATCGATGATAAAACGTTCTTTCTTACGGAAGGGTTGTACCATGGCCGGTGATGGCCCTTAGGATTCAACCACAGTTCCAGTCATTGTTGCTGTTGCGGCTTCCAGTCATTCAAGTTTTTCCGTGTGCCTTCTGGCGGGTTGGAATAGCAGGTTTGTGAATATGGTTGGATATAAATCATTAATTACAGAATGCAGTTGAAAAATTAATATTATTCCCTGGTATCACTTATTAATATTATACTACTGACATTCAAAGAAATACAAATTATGTTCGAAAAGCTCTTTCGAAGGAAACAGTAAAGAGAGACGCTTGATAAGCGTCTTCACAATAATGTGATGTGGGAAATTGGAGATAAAAAATGTTAGCATAATATGCAAAGTTGTTTATTCAGTAAAGTAAAAGTGTTTATTCAATAAATTCAGCAAAAAATTATATCCAAAATCTCCAGGGTATACCTAACTTCGAAGTTGGATTTCAGCCTACCATGTAAATGGTATAATTTATTTTGAAACCAGGTTCTGAGTTTTTTCATCCTTTAGTATCAAAGATAACATTCTGGATTTTCAAATAGGATAATATTGATTTTATTCCAACATCTCTGATCCACCACTCTCTCCAGCATTTCCATCTAAAATACTTTACACTCTCTCCAGCATTCCACCTCTCCCAGAGACATAAAAGCCCATTGCTTATTTATCCTTTTCCGCTTGCCCAGCTCATTACCATTACGCTCAAACAACAAAAGCCCAAAAACCAAATCATCCTTGATCAAAAGGAGAATGTACACAACAGGTGTAATTCAGTCTCCCATTGATGGAAGCACACTCGAATGGAATTCCTTAAGTAGCACTTTCCTATTCTCGAGAGGCGATGAGAGCAGAAGCCACTGACGCTTTCTCCCTCGCAAATCTCCTGGGAGATTTGCGCACAGAACACCGGAAGAACAAATACGAAGGAATCTGGAAAAAGGTTAATGCCGGATTTGATTTCACACTTGAGGGGGGAGGAGGCAGTAAAAGAGCAATAACCGTTAGATGTGTTTCGGAATATAGAGCAGGATTTGCTGTGCTCGATCTGGCTTACGGGTTTCAAAGAAATTCAATATTTTCTTTATAAAATATTCCCACAGGAAGATTTGTAAGAATTTTGAGCCTGCGTGTTTACCTATATATTTGTAACAATATATAAGACAATCTTAAATGCTTAACTTATTGCCTTACGATGAAATGTTAATATTTGAAAGGTGCCATAAAACTACTTGTTTGATTTTAATGGTTTTATAAGCCATATGTAAAGGAACATCTTGGAATTACTGATGGTGAGCCGATAAGACATTAATCTATAGAGACCATTGATTATATATTGATAGGACATGTAATCGATATACAAAATTTTAGACAAATTTATCGTACTAAATTCAGGAAATTCTAAGCTTTCCAAATTGAAATAATATGTAATTTCAGTGGAATTGAAAATAAATCTCAATATAATGCAGAATTTTGCATTAGATGTCGAAGGATCAAATCTCAATATGAAATGAAGACATTTGAGAGTGTTATGATTCCAATACATATGAAATCCTCGTAACAAACATTATGATCCAATTTTCCTCATCTTTTAGTGCTGGAAATTTTGTACAATGGCACTGAAGAAACTGCCCACATAGTCACTTGATCCATATGGCACTTGAAGGTACACTCAAATAATGTGATAAGAAGAATATACACATAATCATTATTAGATTTACAGAGTAGCGGCGAATTTGATTGCAGTAGATTCTATAAATATACAGATTTTGACAAATGAAACCATATTATTGGGTGATTCCATTTATTTCTATGTGCTAGAAAGCCTATGGAGCTGCATTGCAGAAATTACGTATATGATCATTTGATCCATATGACGATTGAAGATATACTTACTAAAAACGTGAAAAGAAGAATATATGTATACACATTAATGGCAATGGCGCAAAGGGATACATTTGTTTGCAATAGACTCTGTAACTATACAGCATGTACCAAATTAAAAACGAGGTGTTTCGGTATCACAACTAAATGTTGTGGACATACTCTTCTGAGTATTCGGTTTTGATTTCAGAAGAAAGAAAGAAAACATCTGCGGAAACGATCTTTTCTAACCTTTTTCGTTTATTATGTTATAAATTTCTTACTATCCAATTCTTCATGAACTGAGCATTTAGATTTTCTTTGATTTATAATCGTCCCACTGGAAAGTGAACTATTTCAAGAGCAAGAAATGATACATAAGGAGTATAAATCTGAATTTTGCATTGATAAATTAATCAGAAAAATATTTGGCAGTGAAAAAAATCATTGAGAAAAAGGAAATCTAAGAATAAATACGAGTATGATTATCTATCAAGAATTAACAAAAAAAAAAATAGAAATTTCTTTAGAAAAACAAAGGCAATCCTCAATTGCATTAAAGACAAGATTATTATAAGAAGGAAATGCAAAGTACCATCAGCCTCGAGTCATTTTTGTTATAAAAAAAACCAGAAGTCATTTTTATAATCAGAAATCTGTGACGAAAATCGCTCGTATTGAAATTAAGGTACGCCAAAAATCCTTGACATAAAACCAATTCCTTTTTATGGAATACTACTTTTATGGAATGATATGGAATGTTACTGCTCGAAGCAATGAATATGAGCGGAGCTACCAAAAAGAAGCTTTCAATTAGGTTAGCTTTTCATAATAGCATATACAAATATCAATTTATTTGTAATAGAAAGAGTAAGGAATCTATTCTGCTTTTTTTGAGAAACGAAGTACAGCAAAGTATTCCAATTTTATGATTTCAAAGATACTAATCTCTCAGTGAAATAAAGAATATTAATTTATTGCTTGAATTTCAGAATATAATTGCTCTTTGGTTACAAAGACACGCCACATTTGTCGAATTATCTGTATTCGTAAATTAAAAAAAAAAAAATCTAAGCAACAGCACTAATAATAATCCTTACAGATGTTCTAATGGAGAAGCATAAAATAAATTATCTCTAAAAATATTTAGTTAATTTAAGGCTCTTCAGAATGAAAGTAATTAATTAGAGCCAGAGGGTACTAAAACATTCCAATTTTTAGTATTACAAAATACATTTTTAAAACTTCTCAATTTTTTATATTTTATTTCGGATTTGATACAAAATTTGCAAAGTAAAATACCTGATATTTTATTTTAAATTCATTTTTAACTTTTCAATGAAATTTTTGTGTTTTTGATGTGTATTTTTATACAGAAGTAAACTAGAATTTCACAGTTGCGAAAAAGAATAATTTCTGCGTATATTATATATTTTCTTCCAAAGATAAGGATAATATTTCTCTTGATATCAAGAGTAGGTTTAGTGAAACCATTATGTTTCAGCAAACAGAAGAAAAGCCCTTAGATTTATATATTCATGAATGGTTATCATTTAAAAATTGAAATAAATAATTTTATTAAAGAGAATAAAAAGAAATTTTTGTTAGTAACTTTATATAAATAAATATTTTATGAAAAAAATTTCAGATAGTATATTTAAAGTCTTGTGAACATTTAAATGCTTGGATATTTTCTGTTTTTGAAAGGGTATCTGTTGAATGGATTGAAAATGGGAAAATTTCTGGTTCAGAATCTATTTAAGTTATAATATTAGTTGTGCATGTTATTGAAATGTTTAATTTATCAATATTTCCCATCAAGCTCAATTATGTTGAAACAAAAAAAATTAGAGAATTTATATTACGACCAAGCATGCCTGTCTCTCTATTTTTATTACGTGCAAATACAGAGGCATAATTTCATAAAATTAGTTCATAGTTAGCTTTTCTATGAACATAGTGTTTCTAATGGCTAATTAAAAGGCTAATTCAATAAATTAATAAATCATTCTAATATCTTCTGTTAGTGCATAGCATAAAACCTGTTGTTTCTCATCTCAAATAAATCATCAAATTATGAGTTGAGAAATTCAATATTGTTTATAATGATAAGTCATATCAGTGACCCTCTGAACCACCCAAAGGCTCGCGGATAAAGAAAACTGAATGACCGGACCGCCGCAACAGCAACACTGGAGGGAACTGTGGTTGAGTCCATAGGGCCATCACCGACCACGGTACAACCCTTCCCGAAGGAAGTGCGTCTCGCCATCGATGGGAGGAGCCACCTTTTTGTGTACCCTCCAGGGTGGCGAGATTCTAACACCATACTGGAAGCCTCTCATCCTCTTTTCATGGTGCTCCCCGGGAATCCCTTTCCTCAGTTGCATATTTATTAGATATCTCTTGTAGAGAAAAATTGAATAGGATATTTTGAAACAATGATTGAAATTTAGTTATTCTGAATATAGTTAATATATATTTTGAATTTTTATCTATTTAAAGCATTTATGCAGTTCTCTGAGTTTTGACGCACACATTGTTGGGAGAACACAGCTAGCCAAGTAAGTGACCATTCAATGTTAATTAACTTAATCTCAATATTAGCTAAAATGACATCTTATATATCTTTTGACATGTGTTTTAACTATGCTCTTAATTAGCTAATTGACAGATAGATTTTAATTGTACTGTATTTTCCAAAACATTAAAAATGTTATGGTTTTCTATTACAAATAGAATTATTTGTTACTTATGTTTGATTTAATTAGGGTTTAATTATTTATTGAGTTACGAAATTGATTAATTTGGTACAATCTTAACTAAAATGAAAAAAAAATGTTCTAAGGGAAACTAAAGGTTTAGAATGTGAATAAAACCCCCATTTACTTTTCTATTAATTAAATTACCGGAACAAACTGAACTAAAAATATTTTTAATTCAAGTTGACAATAAATGTTTCTTACTAATGATTAATTTTACATAGTTAATAACTATATGCAATGCCTAAATTTATTTTAAGATTTTATCAGAATCAAATGTTAGAAATGGTTTTTTGTAAATTACGTAGCTAATAAGTATGTATATTAAACTGAAGTGAAACAATAGATGTTGCCAGTGTAAAAATGACCTTCGTAGACCGCTAATCATTAAAAATATGATATTATATTTGTAAATAGTATATTTTTCACATTTGGTAAAAATAAGAAGAATACTTTTTATGGAAAATACAGCATGTTTTTATAATTTAAATTGTAAAAAATAATTATTTTATATTGTAAAATGTATCAGATATAGAATTTTAAACGTTATCTTCAAAATATTATATGAACCGCTTAAATATACGGTTAATAATAATTTTCACTTAATTGAATGATTTTATATAAGGCATTTAAAACAAAAATTGTACTTTTTGACATTTTAAAATAATATTTCATGTAATGTTTAAAAATCACTTCACAATATTTCTTAAAATGTCGCATTTAAAAATTATTTCTACATAATATTCCATATTAGTAATACAATTTTACAAGTTTTGTTACAATCGATTTTATAAGTTTTACTAAATTATCACTTGCAATTTTGATAAGAAACAGAAATATTTGATAAAGATACACTCTATAAGGGATGTTTTAAACTGACATCACAAAACTCAAACACATCTAAATTGCATTCATTTTATTTCATTATTATTCATAATTGTATTTCCTTTATAATAAATTCAATATATGAAATCATTCAAATTATTTTTATTCTAACTCCACCATTCTTGATAAAACAGGAATAAATTCACCAAAATAAAATTAAATGAAACCCTACTTCAATATTACGTGGCTTACATCTGGCTTAGACTACACATTTTTTTAAAAAATAAAATAAAGAAAGGACGGAAAAGCTTCAAACTAGGCAATCCCCGTTCTTAGAATCCTTCTATCAGCTTCCTTGAGTTGACTAGGATCGAACGATGACGAGCTGTAATTCGGTAACTCAGCCATGTAACAACTCACGTAAGTCAAAGCAAACAGCCATCGAGGTTATTGACTGGTGAATGTTTGGTCCAGCAAATTGCACCAAGCTGATGCTTGCATTTATGTGATGCATTTGGCGGTTAAGGTTTGGAAGTCATTATCTCTAAATCTGTCATTACAACCTAAAATGTTTAAAGCAGTATTGGACGGAATCTTTAAAGCTTTTTTGAAATAAAATTAAGTACTTTCAATAATATGATAATTCTAATTATATCCGTCTACGGGTTAAGGAAAAGAAAATGACGTCCATCCAAAACATATTGTATACAAGACAAATGAAAAATGTCCTATTTAAGGAGGTTTTGCAATCGATTATTGCAATTTATTTATTTCGTTTATTTATTTATTTCCATCACATTTATTTCCGACATATCTTATTTCACAAGAGGAAAATTAAATACAATAAATTTGAAAGTGAAATACGACTTAATAAATATTTCCAATTGATTTTCGCACTTTAATCATATCCACTATTTTGTTGCTTTAATAATGTTATAAATATTATTTTGTTGCTGAGTAAATTTCTTTCACATTTTATTCAGTACTGAATCGTATTAATATTTGACAATGATCTTTCATCATTTCTACTTTACCTGAATTGCCATTATAATATTTTGTGGAGATCGTAAAATGTAGATGTATTGTAGATGGCCGTAAAATTACAAAGTAAAAGGAAGTAACTCACCATTTAAATCCATATACATATTTATAAGATGACTAGTTTTTAAACGAAGCATTTTCCGTTTTTATAAGGAATAATATTTTTATTTATTGAAAATAAATTTTAAATTAGAGGTTTTTGTAAATGTTGTATAAAATAACTGAAATTACTACAAGAGTGGAATTTCAAATTTCATTGTGTCCTCTCAGAGTAAAAGAGCTTCCGGCATTCCTTTACGTTTTTTTTATTCATAAATATATAATATTTTTATGCATTTTTTTAATAGTCCATTATTTGTATCCATAATTTTCTTTAGAAATTCATGATTTGTTTTAATAAATGCATTTTCGAAATATCCGAATTATTATATTCAAAAAGTTTATATTTTATGCAAAATAATAAAATGTTAGGAGAATATTGTTTTTAAATCTTCCTACAGATAAAGAAAATTAAAAGAACTGTTCATGAAAAATAAAAAAAAAACCCAATGAATTTCATAAAGCGATAAATAAAGCTTTATAATTACTAAATATTCAATTTTTATTTCTATTCACATCCAGATTGCTCTATGTCTTAATTCAGAAAATTATATTCGGCATTTTTTTCATGAAAAATACTCTTCAGATTAATATTAATAGGACTTCAGATTACAGATTAATCTGATTAACTCTAAATGACTATCTAACTAACTTGATTGATTCATTGTCAATCATCCGCTCATTATAAATACATACGATTTTGTAATGAATTTAAATCTATGCAAACATTTATTGCGAAATAAAGGACCTTCGTTTCTGAATAAGGCCAATTGACAATGATTTTAGATACACATAATAAGCTTAATGGCACGTTTCATCTAATTATTCATTGTCTTAAACTGAATAGTAATGAGAAATCTCATTATTTGTACCTCAACAAATGAGGCTTATTTGAATTATTTGATGAAATGAATGATATCGCATTTGACTCGTTATAATGGCTCACTAAATTCAATTCATAAAGTATTCTTTGAATCAAATTCTGACAAAATTAACTTTAGATATAATTTGAACCAGCCACCATTGGCAAACAGTTGGCTTAAAGGGAATAATGATTGTAATTAATTTGAATTAAATATCTTCTAAATTTATTGATGTTCGTGATTACATCAATAGGATTATGATAACAATAGAATAATTTTAAACATCATATTCTAATGTACAATAATACTGTGTTATGGAAATTGGCTAAACCCAGTTCTGCTAATTGTGTAAGAGAGTCTTTTAAATGGAATAACTATTATTATGTTATCTAAGTCATCTTAATGGCATTAAAATGCAATTGTTCAACTATTCTATCTTCTAATTGTACATTGTCTTCCATAGTTCTGTAACTTCATCTTCTGAGTCGTTTTGTACATCTCGCTGATGATTAAAAGAAATGTTTTTTTAGCTCTCATCAATAGAAAAAAATGAGGGATCAAATGCTTAGTGAAAATAGTTTGAATTTCAATGTATTGTTGAATATCATTTAAAAATGTATTTAAAAAAAATAGGAAAAAAAAAACTAAGAAGCAATTTTGCAAATACTGCATTGTTATTACTAAAAAAGGTTTCTAAAATTTAAAAAGATTCAAAAATTAGAAACATAATCGAAGAAAATACAAAACTCTCGTCAAAAAGCTAAGTAAATTAAATTTTAGAAATTTTTTCAAATGTTCATATTTTATTGCCTTAATGGCAATTGTTCCAAATTTGATAGGTCTAAGACAAATAACCTCTTCTATAAAATGCCAACAGTATTTCAGTTCTACATATCATTTTTCTTTATTATAAAAGGTTTAATTTATAGGTCTTTTCAATATAAATCTATTTAGTTTAAGACGGATAAATACTGATAAATTGCTTTATCATTGATTGTTATATATGAAGTGTATAGAAAGTGTTGTAATCATCAAACAATTCGAACAGGAGTTTTTTGACAAGTCTGCACATTTCAGGCATCGATGAGCTGGAAAAATACATTTTTGTCATTATGTTTGCCTATGTACAAACAAGATAACTGAACACCGTTTTCAGCTAGAGGAATTAAATTTATTATATGGATTTTATATCAAATTAAATGTTTAACGAAATTCATTGAATGAAAGTTTGTCTATCTGATTGATCAAGTAAAAGAGAACTCTATATCTACAAAACGCAAAGAGTGGGTTAAATAAAATTTGGTAAACAGGTTTAACATCTGAAATGTAGATTTTTATAAAATTCTGAGCCAATTATTTCAAACGTTTGGCCCTGTATCTACATTTACTTTCAAATATATGCAAAAGCAATATTTTCCAAATGCAATGGTTTAAATCAATGAAATTCGGAATTTGATCTTGTAAGTTTATCAGTATTTTTGATTCAAATTTAGATTTCAATCAATCTGGAAAAAAAAATCCATATTTCCTCGATAGAATCAGTTAAAATACTAGATTCAAGTCAAATATCTATATTTCTTAGACTTTGTATGCCAATTTCAAGTAAGGGATTCAAAGCCATACCGAAGGTTCGTCATTTAATGAGGGAAAAGGGAAATCAGAAACATGTATTAAGGAGTATACGAGAAATTTTTGGAGTGACAACTCCTGCTAATTTATTAGGGTCAATACACTCGAAATTTCTATCACGCAGCAAAAATCGCAGATTTTTTTAAACATAATTTTATGTTTCTTCGACTGACTTCTGAAGAGACATTTGAAGCATCATTTGACATTTGACAAGAGATAGTTGCGAAGCATGTATATGAATTCCATGAGAATGATGTGAACCTACAATAATTTACCATAAAAATGTATATAAAAAACAATAGGAAAGAATAACTAATTTTTGAATATAAATTTGGATTCATCAAAGGTAAGCATTGTAAGTTGCATTGGACATAAGTTATTAGCATCAAATCTAGTTCGAGTCATAGATCTATATGTTTACCCTCTTGGCTTCAGGACTCTGTGGCTGATTGGTTCGTATCAAACATATTAATCCAACACATAAGGGAAGAAAAGGATGTTCAGTAACTGCATAGTAAAAAATGGAGTTTTGCAAAGTGTTGAAAAATATTGTAAAAATTTGGCGAAAGGGGAGAACGTTGATGATTAAAATGTTTTATGCAACGAAGGTATTATGATAATTTCATAATTAGTTCCACAAAATTTACAAACGCGAAATATATAAAAGCAAGTATTCTTGAAAGAATTAATAGATATTTATCTTCTTTTATTCAGTAAGTTGTAAGGTATTCTTCTTATTTTTTTTTTGTTGTTGTTTAGAAATTTGTTTAGTATGTTCAATGTTTAGTAAATTCAATGCCTTGTAGGTACTGAAGCTGCATAATGATATTCTTTTATTTCTCCCAATATAATAATAAGACCTTAATTTAAGAATTACCATATTTCAAATTATGATTTATTCTAGGAGAAAATAACTTTTATGAATACATTTATAAGATGAATATTTTTAATGCAAAAACATTTCTTTTCTGACCAATAATAAGAAATCTTTAATTATTGATAGATCGTTCACAGTAAAAGTGAGCTAAATTACGACCTCATTATATTTAATTGTTAGAAAATTCTTTTGATGAGATAGCAGTAATAGGATTATCGTTTTAAATATCAGATGTTAGAACCAAATAAAAATGTATTTGTTTCCCTTAGCTTATCATTTGATAGTCATATTGTAATTTTGTTAACCTTTTAAAAAGTTTTTATTTTATTTGACACAACCCTTTACATTTAACTTGCTATTACTAGCTACCTGAGAAATTATTTTTTCTTTTTCTTTTTTTTTGTTTAGATTAGTTTAATTTGAGTTAGATACTTGCTTATTTTTTAATGAAAAATGAAGTATGTTTATCAAACATTTTTGATCGATATTTGGCCAGTATAAAACAGAAAAGAGAGTCCAAATAATTATATGAAAGCTTATAAAGGAAAGATATATTTTTCTGCGTGTAATTTTCTATTTTATTTATTGTAATTCCAAAAATGATTAAATGAAAAATATGGTGTGTGAAATTCGCCATTCAAATAAATATTTTAACATTGTCATTTATCTGAAATGTAGATAAAAGGGGGGAAAATCCATTAGGAAATTTGACAAGATGCAAATTGATATTTATTACTTCATTTTTATATTTTATGAAGCTCTTTTTTTACAAATATCAAAATAACAATATAATTAATAATTACTCAGCTTTATTGTAAATATATGATTTTCTGACGTTGTAAAGCCTTATGGCCAATCTTTCAACATTTTCTCACCTTTTAAATCTAATAAATTATTTATGCTTTTTATTTCCTTATTTATTTTAGTTTCTGAAATACAGTATCCCTCAATACTCTGAAAAAGTTCAGACTAGAGGATTGCCGGATTAAGGAAATTTAATTAATTAGACAGAGATGATTAAAATTAAGTTTGATAGTTGCATATAATATGTTTATTGAGCACAGCGGCAAATTATATTCAGAATTACTCAGATTATTACTGCATACAATAATTGCTGCAACATACAATTCAAAATGTTTGCAGTATTTTATTATTCATATTGTCTTCATTTCAAAGACATAGACATGCATTTGCTTGTTTACATCTTAATGTTCTTCATTGCAATACACTTTTTGCCCTGTTGTCTGTGATATCGAATTGGTTTACACCGGTTTAAAGCAAAATCACTATAATAAATTTTGGATATGTATTGAAAGCCTTTTAGAAATAACCATCCCTGAAAAGTCAACCACCGTGAAACGTCTGCCTCTTAATGACTATGTTTAATACTGATATCAGCCTTTCAAAACTTATATATCGGTTTGATGTCATTCTTCGCACTTTCAAAAAAATTCTATAATGCCCATATTGATATATTTCTCTAAGAACTAGACTGATTCAAGGCACTTATCTAGATTTTTTAGAGACAAAAGTATCACCCTTTATTGTGCAAGGATTATAATATGAAGAGTACGACTCAAATTTTCGAAATGAGCTTCATTCTGCCAACTTTTTTGATACAATGGCGATTTATATATCATTGATTTTAAATCTGATGGGCAATAAACAATGACATTCGCAATGATTTCACCGATATTGAGACCCAGACTTATAACAGATCATTGAATGTTGTAAACAGGCAGAAATATGGTTAGTCGAGAATGCTTTCAGTCAACTACTTAAACCTTAATTAATATCTAATCCAATTGAAATGCTTTGCGGATTAATTCTATTCTTTCAAATCGACTTTGTTCTTTCTAAAACATCCTTTCCTGATAAGATTTGAAAAGCATGAAAAAAGATGTAGGATACTTCTTCTGACTGTTTCAATTTCCATTATTAAACATTTTAAATTATTATGATTCGAATTCCAAACTTAATTTTCTATTCCTATCCGAAAAAAAAGAAATTGCTTAGAGGTACGAATGGTTTTATTCTATCTTAAATGCTTGGCTTAGCCTCAGTGGATCAATACGAATTTGATTATTCTGAATTACTTCAGTTGAAGATCTATGCAGAAACATAGCCTGCGTACAACGAGCCAAATCGACTATAGGAATATGTCCATTTGATGATTATCACGGCATAAATTTATATGGACCAGGTAACATTTGCTCTTTGAATGCTTCACAGTCAAGACCAATATTATGATGAAGAACTGTTCAGATAGTTAACCGATATAGAGAGAATAAACATCACATATTATTAATCTAATATTGTTGATAGGCACAGCTATAAAGAAGGAAGAATGGTATACTGGGCTGAAATGTCTCTTAGCAATGTCACTGACCATCATGTTCTCTATGGAGGAAATCTCAGTGTTGTGAAATATATAGGCGAGATCCTCAAACATGGAAAAGTATGTTGATAAGAATGTCATTCAAATGATGGATGGTTTTTAAGAGATGGATTTTCAGTGGAATATCTTCTGGACCAAGACTTAGACCGAATCAACTGTTCATCACAAACTCTAGTCCTTTATCCAATACACATTCTTTGGAACTACTGTAGTAGACTATGTGACAATTTCATAGATGGCACCTAGGCCGTTAAAGGAGACATGTATTATTTAATGAATGAATTTTCACCCACTTCATTGTCAGACAATTCAAATGAAAAGACAAAAGAACTATTCAGACATTTCTTTTATCATTCCTCTATTCTTTCATTTATTATTTTTTAAAAAAATACACAAGATATTAAATGTGAATAACAAAATTTTATACCATATAGATAAGATATTGAAACTTAATTATTAGTACTAGAAAAAAAATCATTTGATATCAGTTTTGGAGTTGAGGTTGGAAATAAGATTTTAATGGCACATAATAATGGCACATGTGGTAATGCTGTACCAAACGTATAGTAAATTCTTCGATATATACTTAGGTTATGCATGAAATTGATTTGATATCAGTTTCAAGTATAATTCTACCCATGTGCAAGTCTCTTATTCATTTGTTCACAAAGCAGACTGAAGCACTCAGGTGAACTTTAACTTCTAAATTATATATATGCCTTATCAAACGTATTCGATAAAATTTTGATAATACATATAATTAATCTGTCACTTAGAGGTATGAATATCATGAAAAGGGATTCGAATTATTTCTTTTATCTTATCAAAGGTAGTAAAAAATTACACCTGATTATAAATATTGAACAAGAAACGTATAACTAATATTACCTAAATAGGCTTTATGCGCGATATTGTTATACCTTTTTATATTTGGTGTATCTCATACACTTGGCATAAAATTAGAATTTTTTTCAAAGTTCAAAATTTTTCAACCATTAATTTGTTAAAAAATAGACATATTTATGGAAATATGATTCTAAATTGGATTATATTTTAGGCGGATTGCTTATTTTTATTTTAAGATGAAGAAGAATTCAGGGGAAAAAATTAAGAAATTTTTTTCTAGATTACATGTGGCGATTACACAATGAGAAATTGCACTCAACGATAAAAAATACTTTTGAGTGCAAAAAAAAAAAAAAAAAAAAAATGGAATAGTTGATGTTTTATTTTCCCAAATTCTTAAATAAGAAAAAAAAACATTTTCTATCAGAGTTTACTATTTGAATTCATTCTTTTGCTTATTATTTTAATATTTGTAATCTTACAAACTCATTATATTCATAGTTTCGAATTTAAAAAAAGTAATAGTTCTTTCCATTAAGTCGGTTGCTAATTTCAACATTAGATTAAATGAAATCAGAGAGCTATAGAATTAATACAAAGAGAAGTATTAAAATCCGAACCTACATTTTCTTAACACATTTAATTTCTTATAAGTCTTCATTAAGAAACAGCATCTTGTTAATAGAAGCTAATTTACATCATACATTTCCTTTGCTATGTAATTGCTAAGCATACATTCCATCTGGGGTAATTGCTTCCTACATACCAAACATTTCAACTTTCCATTAAAATGCAGCATTTACTCTTTTTTTAATGTAATTTGTTTTCGGCCGAGTTCAAGAATTCACATACATATAACCGGAATTTTGTAGTCCTTATGCGGTTTCTTGAGGGAATAAACTTAATTGTAAATCAAAAATATTACTATTTAAAGAACTTCACAGTATATTGAAGCACAAATTTTAAACAAAAATGAAAGTAAAATAAATATATTTTGGAATTCATTTAACATTCAATAAATCGATTTGAATATTTATTAAATTTATTTAAATAAACGTTCGTGTGTAGTGTAATATTCATTAAATTTACATTACACACGAACGATTATTTAAATAAATAATAATAAAACTTTTAAAATAAGAAATTGTCATACACTAAAATTTTATAATTCCATCGAACGCAATATCAGCTGCTTGGCATTGTCATCCATTTTTAAGAGTGATTATTAAGTCAATTTGTAATTTTTGTCAAAATTAATTTGCGTCCACTAAGAAAAATATATAAAAAAATATCAAAGCAAAATCGAAGGAATCTATTTCTAGGTGCAAGAAAAAAAAAATGCAAAAGCGTTTAAGAAAAGAAGTGTTAAAAATCTTTATGTTTTCTTTTTGTAGATTGTTTTATAAAAAAATAAAGAATTAGGCTGTTTCCGCTTTCTTTCTCATTTTCCTGTTAAGTAAAAAATTCATTTACTGATCGTTTCAGTATCCTGAGACGACCACTATTCGACGATTCTGTCTCACTAAGGGTGAGAGCAGGGCTTATTTGTGAATTTTCGGAATTTACTCTAATGTCAAATGTAAACATCTCCTCCTATGAACTTTCTTCTCTCCCCTATTTTGTAGAACGCATTTCCTTTTTAACACATGCACAAAAGCGCGAAAGGTTTTAGAATCTGTTGGCAAACAATATTGGCATTTTTTTTTTCCAAGTGAACTGATGGACTGAAAGTATGTTATCACATTCTACGTATATTTTGAGAAATTATAAAGTTAAAAACTATTCCTATTTGTGAAATTATTTTATATGTAAGCTTTAAGTTCCCTTGGAGAAAATATCTTGTAATATCAATAAATAAATAAATTTACGAATTATATGATAACTTTTTATTTACACGCAAATGAAAATGAATTTATATAAACCATATGAATGAAATTTAGCATATTGTTATTAGAATAAAATTTAAATTCTAATTCTATATTTCTATTAAATGCTTTAAAACAATTTTGAACTTTAAGTAAATTCTCAATTATATTTATTTAAAAATACTGAACAACTTTTTTTAATAAAATGATTATGAAATATTTTTTTATATATTTAAAAAAAATAGAAACTATTTTAATAATATTTTAGATATTAATCGTCTTATCTTTAAATTGTTAGAAGTAAATAAAAATATACCAATTCATCAAAGTAATATATCAATTAATTTATACATCATGACAATCATGTTCAATTCTATTGAAAATATTATTTTATACACACCTTTTGCATTTATTTATCTGTATGTAACCGCATATTTCAATAAAATATTTCAAAATGATGATTTGATGTTGAAAATAAAATTATGATCTTTCGTAAAGTGGGAAACAGCTGATCTTAGGTTAATGACAGAGAATACAAAATATGAAGAAATTAAAAATGATTATTTTCTAATGAAGATTAATATAAGAAGGAAATTTCTACAAGTAGCTCTTACTAACCCTAACAAGGAATAAAATAATGTTGTACATTCTTGGTAACTTGCAATCACAATCATGTAGCTTGATACTTGATATTACTACATTAACATCACGAGTTGTAATACTGGGGGTTTTGTAATTAACTGATGATCATATTTTGTTGATAAACTTTGAATTATTCAAGCAACTTTAGCACACTCATCTCACGTGGCAACATAATCTTGACTATCTCAGTCATGTCATATAAATAATATCATTTGTCGATACAAGATAGAAGTAGTCGGGAGAAAGTTTTGATGTGTTAAGTAATTTTTAAATTAGAACACAATTTGAATTTTTAAATAATATACATTAATATTTACATCTCTTATACCTTTCCCCCTACTATATTCTAGATCATTCAAAAACTGATGTAAACTCTTACCATTTTGTAGAAAAATAGATGGAACATTTATATATATATATATATAGAAGAATACTAAGAACATTTTTGTATCCATTTAAAGATTGAAAATGTCTAAATTCAACCAAGTTTATTTTATGTATCTTATTCTACGAATTTATTTCATTCTAACTAAAAGGAATACAAAATCGGTGAAACAGAAATATTTTGAAAGATATCTCATTCGGGCATACTCAACTCAAACTATTATTTGATTTCACTTTTCTCATAGAATGTAGAAACTGAAAAATACTGGTACTGAAATCATTTTCTTTCAGTACAAATAAATTAGTGGATCGAATAAAAAGGCGAACTGCAAAAAGCTCCTGAACACTTCAGAAAAAGGACACAACAAGAATTCGCTTAAACGTATCATTCTTTCAAGTGAAACTTATGGCTACTGGGCTTATTGTGTTTTCTACAAAATATTTGAAAGCGAATATTGCTATAAACCTTTCTTACTAGGTGAGAAAACTTTTCTATCTCTTTTGTAGCATTTTATGTATATTTATCTCTTAGGCTGAACATTGCAACTTCCATCGAATAATTTCATTAGAGTTGACAGGTTTTAAAGCATCTAAAATATTTCAGAATATATATATATATATATATATATATATATATATATATATATATATATATATATATATATATATATATTAGACTTTTCTGACAATATTTCAGTTATTGAAAATCTGTATATCAAAAATTATTTCTTTTGGTATTTTGAGTTTCCAAAGGAAACTAATAAAGGTAAACAAGGCATAGAATAAAATGTTAAGAAGTTAAATATCTCATCAATAAGATTTAGATCTTATAAATAAAATTGATTCTAAAATTCATCTTATCTTAATAATACGAAAGGCGCATGAAAATATGAATAATTTTTTATATAATATTTAAAAATTCATTAGAAAAAAGGAGAACATAAATGGAACATAATGGAGATCAAATTACTAAAAATTACTCTGTGCCATTGAATGGTTCTTCAATTTAACTAATTAATTTAATTGATGAAATAGATAAAAAAACATTGTTTTCATGAACTCCCATATTCATTCTTGAACACTTACAAAAAATATTACTTTTATGGAAAATCTGTACAGTGGATTTACGCTGAATAATTCACCAACTTTATAGTGGATTACGTCATAGAAAATTGCAAAGATGCAAATAAAAAAATACAGCAGATAAAGAAAAAAGGCATTTGAAAAAATGAAGAACTGTACACTCACGCGTAAACAATAAATCATTTCTAAACTAAAGCAACGGTACAAAGCGTACAGAGAGAACTCAGAGGAAAGTAGCACTTTAAGCTGAGAATTCGTTCAATTAATGATCTCATGCAGATACAAACTAAAGTGGTATCTGCATGAGATCACAGCACGGAGCGCGCGGTTACCCACAGTCGGGATGTTTTGATGCTGGGGGAGATGGTTTGGACTGAAGTGCTTGCAGTCTGGGGCTCAAGTAATATAGAGTAGAGTGGATACATGGTCATGATAAGAAGTGGGGATGAAGGGGGAAGCTTGGTGCACTGGCTAGTTGGTGGGCTAAACCTGGTCTTCTACTGAAATTGGTGGAGATCTAATTTTTGGTGGCTGCTAATGAAGTTTGGTGGTAGGATTTTTAGCTTTTCCTAGCGTCCACTGGGGGATTGTAGTTTAGCTCTGAGGCGTGTTGTTGAAGGTGCTACATTTTTCTTCATAAGAAGATTCTTACTTTGATATGAGAAAGTGTAAAAAGTCTTGTGATTCCATCAAAAATGGGATGGACAATCCATGTGAAACTTTGACTGTGGTATTGCAATATTTTGATTGTTTGAGATTAAAAAGGTAAAATAACAGGATTTATTGATTTCTCATGTGCGCCTACGCTTTTATAGCGATGATGCTAGTGATAAGATATCGAATGTCAGAGAAGAAACTACGAATCGAATCTTAATTTTAAAATTCTTTCATTTGACCAAATGCATAAGAAAAGAGCATTAAATTAAACAAGTGAACATACTGAAATTTATATGTGTAGATAATTTCATCGCAGAGCTTTGATTAAATTCAGATACTTACGAGTAGATAGATTTTGATTTCATCAAACTTTTGGCAGATGCGTTGGAAAAAACTTCACAACAATCAAAAAATATTATAATGAAATTTTATACCAAATTTCATTCATTGACCGTCTTGATTTGAAACTAGCTGAAACTCATGAACAAACAAAAATATTTTCGATATTTTGAATGGAGTTCTATTAAATTCTGCTATTTGGTTCTTTGGGCCACTTTCAGAAATTCATCAATATATGATTTAAAGTTTTTTTTTTGTTTTTTTTGGAATTTCGTAAATATATATTTAATTACGATGAGGCATAAAATCAGGAGCGCTTCCGAAAAGCGTGAGAAATAAAGTAATTACAAGTTTTTTTCTCAGAAATTTCTTATAAACTTGCAGATTTATTTAGCTTTCAGTGCTAATGACATTTACTGAGGGTATAAATTATGATAACTGAAAGAAAAGAAATTTTATCGCTCACAAAATATAAATGCTTTATTGTGGGAGAATTTATAGAATCAAGATATTTATTCCTTAAACGTTTTATCGTGCTCAAAATATGTATTTCTGTTTTCTTTTTTTAAAAAAAAAAATACATGTTTCTGATCTTTTTTCCTCTATTAGTTACATTAAATAGCAAAATTTAAGTAAAAAACGATTTCGACCGTTTACTTAGCTTATACATCAATCCTAAAGGGTATGTGAAAAAATAAAAAAAAGAAAGATTATGCTCAAAAAGTCTGTCATGGGAAAGGATTTTTTTTTTTTTATTTCAATCAACCGTTATAAGTGAGTTTAATTTTACTATGCTGAGCTCTCCAGGTAGATGTAAGGAGGGCATATTGGAAGGGAAGATTGTTTCTTAAGATGATTTAATTATGCCGAAACAAGAGGCTGGGGTAAGATGACGTGGCGGGATTCCAATGAGAGGTTGCTTCTTTAGCCTGTAACAAATCTCAGAATTTGATTACTATTCGTAGAGACATAGACATTAAACACCGTGGATGCATAGTCATGGGAAAGTTTTCGTTAGCCATTATTTATTATACGTTTCGAGTACTCGTATAATAAATAAAAAATTTGAACATATAATAAGAAATTGGCTTCCAAACTTTGAGGAATCGATACATTTTCAAGCTCCAAGAGACATTCTTCAAATTACATCTGTCGGTCTATGGTTCTAATGAATAAGATATAATAAAGGATTAACATTCTGTATACTGTTTTATCGTGAAAATCACAATAGGTACTAAATGTCTCGTACCCATAACTCAGGACCTGAAAAAACTATGACTAAATAGTTAATGGTTCCTGTGGATGAATTAAATTCAGGAAACTGGCTTTCCTTCAGCTGCCAGAAATTCTATACGAAAGTCAGCCACTCTCTGAATTTAGGCAAGAGTTTATTAAGGTTAACCCCTAGACGTAAATGGCATTTAGGTGTAAGTTTATTATATATGAACTAAAAATAAAGTAATATAGATATAATTTACTTCGTTCCATCTGAGTACATATTGTATGTACAGAGTATACACACTTTTATATACTATAGATCCTATTGAACTCATACAGCCAGAAATATCGTCATCATGCTGTAGATATCGTTGGAGACCTTCTCTGTATCACATGAACATTTTCATGTAGTACGGAGAATTATTTCAAACCTTAAATATTTAGAATGCAATCAACATTATCTCAGTATAAGAGGCTAATGCCTTGTAACTAAAATTCTTAATAGACAGTGCTAATTAATGTTTCATTAATATGGCGTACCGGAAATATCGGGTGAAAATAACAATATATCTTTAAAAGTGATTTTAACATTATTGAACAATGCATATTTCGGTGTTCTTGTTCATCATCCATAAAATTGGACATTTTGTGGCATATTGATGTGTCAAGCATATTTTTGAAGTATACTTAAATTTTTCTCGGCATATTTGAAAATGTTTCTATATGAAATACTTTATGGAATATCCAGAATATTGTATGAGTATTTCAGAATTATCAGTTTCGTGATTAAGAAATATCATACTCACGTTTTAACTCATGGGAACAAATACAAAAAAGGAAATTATGTAAATAATTTTTTACATAAATTATTTATGTAATGGGGAATAGCTATAACATTTCCAATTTGCATACCTTGCACATATGATGTTGTAAATTTCAACGTATATTCAATTTAATTTTGATTCTTATCATATGAAAACATTTCTTTTTTCTCTAATCCCTGCATCCGGATCTGATTAGAAAGAATTAGCTACACATTCAATGGACTTTCTTTCTAAATATATGAAAAAAATTGTCTTAACTTATGCTGTGATAAGTACTTTAGCATACATTACTGTATTACTGAATCAAATGCTATTAAAGCACATTCTAAAATTATGAACTGATTGATAACTTATAGTTTAAAGATATGAAAAAAAGATGGACATTAAATTATATAGATTTTCAAACTATATTCTACCACTTAATCAGTAATAATTATTAAGGAATTCAGTTCAAAAATATAAATGTTTCAACTATATATATTCCTAATTACGACATATATTTGTCTGAAAGACTTCTTTCTAAAGAAAATTTTTTATTGCATTTCATTTTATCTTATTTATCATTGTGAAATTCTTGAGAAAGTAATTCTATTCTTCACTCAGTGTAGAATTTACATGGCTCATAAAGCAATTGTGTTTTGAGGACAAAGGAATTATCAAATTATTATATTCTGGTATATAGTTTTCATTTAAAAGGAAACGAACTCAACTAACATTTTGCACATTCTCTTTAATTCAATTTCTTTATCGTGGTTGTTTCAAATGAAAAGAGATCGACATTCTTGTAATAATATCTTTTCCTCTTATAACAGCAACTTGATATAAATAATAATGATACTGGGAAACTAATAATAAAAACTTCTTAAAAAATGAATAACCTCATTTGAAAGACATCAAAATATATTTATAAACAAATATATAGATTGTCTTTGTATAAGCAAATAATCACTTATAAAGAGTCTGTGCTTTTTTTTTAATGAGCCTAAAATAATGAGGAGCCTGAAAAGTCAAACCATATATATATTCTTTTATCGTACATTATTTGATGGAGTTATTAAAAACAATATATTTAACACTTTTAAATACTGTTTCCCATTCACACATTTTTGAAAATTGATAATAATTTAATTGCCCTTTCTTAGTGTACACAAATTATGATATAAATTGTATTATTTTTAATTAATGATTGTCGTCATCATGAACAAAATTTACTAATTCTTTGTACTCGAAAAAGGCGAGCAATTGGTTTTTATAGTCAATCTACAACAAGAAACAATTTCAAAATCTTTATTTATTGAGAAAAAAAAATATTTTTGCTGACAGATAAAATCATATTCAATTAATAAATGAGAAACATGTTACATCATTAAGTTGTCTTTTGATTCAACAAAATTGTAGAAAAAAATTCAATTACTGAATTATTTTTAAAAAATTCTTTTATCAATTAAAAATATTTTCAAATATAAAACAAATCAGTCTAACAAACTGATGCTTGGTTTTATTAAATCTAAGATAAATATTTGCAAATACTGAACGTCAGTAAATTTCAGATATTGTAAAAAGTTAAAAAATTTAAAACAGAAGTGTCTATGGCTTGCAATTCCAGTTTCAACTATTAAATATATTTAGAAAAATTAAATTACTTCAAAACAAATCTAATGTTTGTATTTATTGTTAGCAAGCTTAAACAGCAAGCTAAAATTGCTTTTAAATAAACTTTGTTTTTATTTAACTTATTTTATTTTCAAAAATTGACATGAGTATAAATTGTTTAAGAATAAAAAGAAATAATCTTGAAATTAAATTAAATACGTTGCCAATAAACATATAAGTGTATCTCAAGATTAATTACATTCCAAAACATGATGAAAAATATGTCTGTACTACTATCTGACAAGTTGTATATTTAATAAATATTATCTAAACTATTAAATTTGCGCACTTTTTTGAAGCTTCTAAAGTAAAAGTTTTAAGTTTACGAAAAATCTTAATCTTTTTAAGGGAAGTAATTTGGTTACTTAAGCATCTGATTTGAAATTTTTATTATTATTTTAAAATTTATATAAATCAAACTTTCGATTGAAATGTCATTATATGACGCCGACTTCTCCGTATTTTTTCTTTGGAAGATTATTCTTAGTATAGTAGTAAAAATACAAATTATGATAAAGGCAAAAACTTTTACTATCTTTTTTTATTTATAATATCCTTAATATTGGTTTCAGGAACTAAAAGTATTTTCTGATAAAGACAAGAGTTTTTTTTTCTGTTAAAAAACAAATAATACTTGAGTTAAACAATACTTTAAGAAATTAAAGAGCGCGAATATTTTAATTATTATCGTATGTGTTAATATTGATAATTGTTTTATCTTATATAAGATCTACATTATTTAAGCTATATATAATAGTTGTTAATTATTGTTATATATATTAGGTAAATAGATTTTACCCTTAACTTGGGAGATGAAAATTTAAAACTTTACTGGGGTGGTGAGGTCTGCGAGACCGCATTTTCTTTACATTAAAATTAAATTTTCTGATAAAAGTATTAGTATGAAAATATGTCAATACATTCTGCAGATACTTTTCTTGATATATGAATATGTTTCAGAAATTTTTCAAAATATATTATCAATGAAAAATGTAATTGCGTTGGAACAAACATTTTTTTTTTCAAATTGCATGTTACAACTAATAATATTCTTGAAAAAAACATATTACTTATTGTTTTTTTTAAATCATATTTATTTTTCCATTATATAAAGGTATATAGAAAACAATATAATAGAAAATTCAAAAATTATATGAGAAATAAAAAAAAAATTGACAACGGATAAATTTGACCCTTTTTTTATTGGCATCATCGGTTTCGAGGGCATCATGATTTCGAGGGCTGGTTAAATACAAGTAAAAAAATCAGCCTATAAATTCGGTTCATATTTCTCTTGGTATATTAATATATTTTAGAAATTTTCAAAATATATTATCACTAAAAAAATTAATTATATTTGAACATACACATCAGAATCAGCCGAATAAGAACTTTCATCGAAAAGTTTTTCTGTACAACTATCTTCATCACTAGAATCAATTTCTGTTTCATTTAAAAGTCTCTGGAGCTCTGCTTTATAACGAAGATCAGTATGTTGGATGATGTTTCGAACAACAAGTTTTAGAGCCATCTGCTAAGCCTTGTATGAAACCGGGACACTATAAGGGACGTGCGGTCTCACAGACGTCGTGCTAAGGAATAGCTGAAATATTTAAAAATGCATCCGCTGAAACCGGCTGAAAAAGTGCATGTGTAGTGAGGGTCCCGAAACAGGAAGCTACAGGGTCAAACCATTCGACTGAGCTAAAAATAAAATAGGGTTGACCGAAAATCCATCTTTAGCAGTCTAATAGACCGCACTCCCCAGTTAAGGGTTAATTATAGAGATATTTCTCGGCTCTTTTCATCATTGTAATAAGCTGGGGCGATAGTAAAATGAAACTGTTGCGTATTTCCTTATGCTCATAAATGGTACCCGCTCATATTCTTTTGATTAAAATGCACTTTCGTCCGAAAAAGAATCAACACAGCGCCATCACCAGAACTATACCTCCAGGTGAAGGGTGAGTATATTTGCATATTATGATCTTCGGCTAATAAGTTCATTAAATAAATTCAGGGGTCCCAGTTCTATAGTTGTTACAATAAACGGGATTAATCAATCACTATTAAGAACCACGGAAGTAATACTAACTAACTAAATACTTAGCGGTAATTATTTGTGACTATCAAACTTTTAAAGAACACATACTTCACATTTAAATTTACGTAATTGTTTTATACTATGAAACAATTGTCATTATTAACTTTAAGAGAACAAATTCGGTCATTTAACTGTTAACTGTTATACATTAAATATCCTAATTTTTGCAAACGAGAGTAGACGTGTAGAAAATTATCATCTTGTACTGTGCTGATTGAAAATATATTGGAGTTCAAGAGGTTAAATTACATTTAAATCATCCATGTCCATTAATTTTAACATTAATAACGATAAATGATGTGAAAAGTATCTTACACCATATGAAATCCTGAAAAGAAAATCATATAAGGAAACAATGTATAAATTAACCCTACGAATGTTACGAATGCAAACGAACAGCATTATTAATTATTATATCACTTGTCCTCTGTTGTTTATCGAAAAGTTATTGAATACCTCATTGTATCAAAACAATATTTAGGTTTGACAATATTTGCATTGTTATTTACAATCAACTCTAGATAAAATCCCACATTTTTTTGAATTTAAAAGAAATGTGTTCCTTTTTCATTAATTTATAAAGTTCTTATTTTATAATTCCATCTCATCGGTTAATAAAAATGAAAAAAAACTCTCTAATATTGCTCAAAGCAGAAAATCGGAGACGCACATTTTAATCGGATTTACAATTCTCATAAAAAAGGTCTGTTGATCTACAATTTAAATGATCGCTATCAATTTACACTCGGATTATCTAATTATGTGTTTATTATCGCAAAATATATTGTCTCTAACAGATTTGTAAATTTCATCATATTCGCATACAAGCAATCATAGTAAATAATGACAATTTAATCTAAATTTCATACTACAAAGCTACATGAGAGTGATTTCGTAGTTCTCTATACATTATAATAGTTAGACAAATCATATCATATATAAAGTTTTAATCACGGAGCTGCAGAAAATTAGAATAAAATAGATATTAATCTTTAATTCTTTGAATTGAAAATGTTTAATTTATATTTCAATACCAGAAATGCAAATAAAACATTTTTCGCTAGAATTCTAAAAAAAAAAAAAAAATCTATAGCAAATTTAATATAACTTGTTTTAATAATAGCAAAGAAGCATATTAATATTTATTATGCTTTTTGATTGTAAATTTAGGAATATGAATGTCTTCCTACCATATTTTATTTTATTTTATTCTTCGATATATATTTTAATGAAAGATCCGATAGCTTATGTTTCTAAAATTTATTGATCTATTCAATATATTTTCACAAAATATCTTAATTTCACGTATATTACAGACATTATGTATAACACTTTTGAATGAAGTTAATATTTTTTAAAAAGAATTAAAAGCCTACTAATAAATAAATAATATAAAGAAACAGCTTGAGAGGTTATTTAAACAAGATTACTTTACGTTTTAACTCAATATTTTCATTAAAAACAACTATAAATTTACTTTAATTTTTACCATACTGTTAGCAAACAACAAACAAAAAAGTTTTTTTTTTTTTTTTTTTTTTTACAATTTTATAAGCAAATGTATTCTTTTATTTAAAAATATACTTATTTTAATTTAGCAATAAAATTACAATAGCAAACATTTTTAAAGTTAAATACAAAGAAATTTTTTTTAACTATATAAGATAGAAAAAGAGAGAGAAAGCCAATTTTGAAAGATGCAAGACATTAATGTGTGACCACTAGATAATTTACTGAACAATTATTTATAGTTTTAAATAAGGAATGGTTAAGAAATGATGTTAATATAAATTGAATGTTATGAGTTGCTTATTTTTTATTTGTGTATTTTTGCAATTCTAAAAGCAAAAATATTACGGATATACTTACTTCACTTTTATAAAGCATAAAGTTTTATTTGAAAAACAGTTAAAACTTACACATATGTTAAAAATTTAAAAAAAACAATATTAGCCGTGTTAAATAATATGTGAATGGTATTAAAATGTAATAATACAGAATTTTCATAATTTATTAAATATATTCTGTCATTAAAGTATAAAATATTACAGAAAAAGATATCCGTGAAAGCACCCCGTTATATCACACCCTTCCATTAAAATACTCTAAAAATGCGAAATATAATCTCGTCCAATCTCTTTCGTTACAAATTGCCAGAGCAGAAAATTAGGATCCGGCCGCAGAATATAAAATACTAAACTTTTCACAGCGTTGATCATTCTTGTATTTTTAACTAGTTATAGAACAGAACACATTCATTAAATTATCTTGCTCAAAGCTGTATATCATTAACATGCTGTTAAAGAAAGTTCAGAAAGTTGTGGTAAATATTCGAGATTCTTTATCCTAATTAAATCTCAGCTCTTAAAAGATTAATTTGAGACATAACTTTAGGGAAGTTATTCTTCTCGTTGTACTTTGGAACCAGTTACACGATCGCTTCTCGTATTAGACATTCCGGAATTATGAAGAGATTTTACAGGCTACTGGAATGGTTGTTTCGTCCATAGATTAGATTAAATTATCTTTGATATCTGATTAAAACGCTTGAATGATGCAAAGTCTCCTCACAAATTAATTTTAGAAAATTAATATTCTTAGTAGTCACAAGGCTGGTAAGGAATAAGAATTCTTAAATGTAAAATCAAAAATTAAAATGCTTTTTCTTTAGATAATATTAAGCATTGAAATTTCGTAAGTGAGACATTATTTGATATAATTTCTATATTTGAAAAATTAATTCTTTGAAACATAAAATACTTATTTAGATTCTTATTTTGGGTTTAAAAGCACCCAGTAGGAGGAAGCTGTCGTTTTTGAGCAATTTTTCTTCTGAATGTTATTATAATGTCATTTTTTAATTCCTACTATTATCTCACACTCTCTATACGTATATGTAGTTCAGATTTTCAATCGTTAATAAAATACTTTTTATTCATCCACTCAAGTTCAAATACATTTTTTAAACTTGTAGTGGATGATACTTGATGTTAATACAGTTTTTTTAAATATTAATTAATTAATTAAATTTGTCCAGTAATTTCTATTTGATAGCCAAAGTCACCAAATCCATCACCATGTCGCCAAATGGTCGGCAAGTTGTCTCCAAGTTCTATTTTGGCACTTAATATTGTAATTCTGTCATATGTATATACATATTTATGTAAATTGTAATATTTTAATAAAATGTAACTAAAAAAATGTTGACCTGAACAGGAATTGACTAAAAAAATTTTTTTTGTATATATATTATTTGTTACATTTATATAAAAAAATAATATCGCAGTTTATTAATGTTTATCGCCGTTTTATTACTGCTATCATTTTCTAGTTTAAAACGTTTTGATTTAATGTTGATTAGATTAATTTTTCCATAAAAATGCAATCTTCTATTGTTTTATAGCAATTTAAAATATTTTAGTTGAATTCTGGTGAGGCAAATATTGCTTTGGAATTATTTTAAGAGCATTGAAGCACACATTTTAGTAGGATTCGATTCGATTGTTGTCATAATTTAAGAAGTTAAACTCTGAATTCTTTAATTTATAAGTGTATTTTTTATAGATATTACTGTCACATCCTCATTATATGTTATGGTTTTTATTATTCGAATTTGAAATGGTAGTATAATAATATTTTATTAGTTCAGATAAAAACGAATTGGCATTTTTACTGTTTATTTATATGCAAAAATATCTGTTTAAAAGTAATATACACTAACTACCAATAAGTATTTGGGTACCCATGCAAATGAGGATATTTGCTGTCCTGATCTACTTCACTCCTTCTGTACCTGCATATCGTGTAGGAAAAACCATTGTCATTAATCGCATGTAAATTCAGAGCTTTCTGAGTTCGAAAAAGCCGTAATTATCGGATATCATAGAAATTTTCGATAAATAACGAACACATCTAATGAGTTAAAAATTCCATAATCGACAGTGGCTTTTGTAATTAAGAAATAGAAGATGAGTGCTGATTATCGGAATGTGCTTCGACATAGAAGACCCAATAACCTAAAGGTAGTAAGCGACGAGCGCTGTCGAATGAAATTTGGAAAAAACGTGTCAAACCGAGGCCAACACGCACCAGGAGTTCGCACTAGTATCCGGGAGTGTTTTTTTTTTTGATTAATACAATCAGCAAGGAATCACATTTACTTGGTTTCCATGATCGTGCTGATGACCATAAGCTTTTGAACTACAAAGTACAATCTCGCTGCTCGGTTGAGATGGTGCAAGGCACGTCGAAATTGCGGTGAAGATGATTGGAAACAAGTTCACTGGAGTGATGAAACAAGGCTCAATTTTTATTAGTCTGATGACAGAGTTTGGGTTTGGCATATGCATTGAGAACGCCTTTTGCCAGAATGCATTGCGCCTACAATTAAGTTTGGCGAGGTGGAATTAAGGTCTGAGACTTTTCATCCTAATTCATGGTAAACTCAATGATGAATCTTACTCCATTTTTCTAGGCAACAATGTGCTTCCTATACTGTGACGATTTTACGGGTTCAATCATAGTTATTTCCAGGATGACAATGCCACTTGTCATGTAGCGAGGTTCACCATGGATTAGTATATTGAGAAAGGGGTGAATATACTGGACTGGCCTGCACAATATCGAGATTTGGATTCTATAGAAAACCTCTCGGACTAGTTAGAGTGCCGAATTAAGAGGTGCAGCAACTGTCCAAAACCGGTGAAAGAACTTACATGTCTTTTCCAAAGTGGACGAAAATAACACTGCCTATCATCCAAATACTTGTGAAATTCATGCCCCTGAGGCTGTAATTGACTTAGGTAGAGGCTCGACCAACTATTGAATATGAATAAACTACATTTATCTCTTTTATCACAGGTGCCCAAATACTTATTGGGAGATAATGTCTATATTAATAATAAACAGAATATTTGTTTTATATTTAATTCAGGTAATTAATATATTAATAATAAATAAAATATCTTCTTTAAAAAAATTGGCAAAGATAACATTTATTATCAATGCCATTTAAATCTCCGATGAACAATAAAGAATAAGTATGGTTCATCCGCTTTAAGCGTGAAACTTCAGATATTTGATAAATTTCAATTTTTAATACTCTTTATTATATTTTTTTAAAAAATTTTCCTAGGAGTCTCTTGTATGTCTTGTCAATTTGAATCTTTAAACCTCTTATATCAAGTTAATTAATGGACAATGAACTTTTAAAACAAATTTATTCTTATCATTTCATGTCAAATTTTGAATAGCGCACTTAGTATCAAACTAAATATTTTTTGGCTGAGTAAATGATTTCCTTGGCTTAGTATAATGACAATCCATTTCCTATTAAAATATATATCTGTAATGTAGCAAGTATTTCTGCTTTCTGCTTCTGCTTAAGAAATTCCATCTAAAATTGTATCATTCAAAAGTCTGGCCAAGCAAATTACTTCAAATATTCTCTAAAAATATATTTATAGCTACTTACTGTCAAATTGAACAAATTCGGGAACAAAAATAGAAAAATTGAAAACTATAAAATTAGAGGGAAATATTCGTGGAACAAATGCTACTACAAGATTGATTGAGTCGAAATTCCAATCTGAAATTTTTCTTCAAGATACTATTTCCTCGATTTCTAAGCGAGAACCATCCATCACTACTACTAAAAGGGATAATGTTTTCTTCTACTCCTGTTTTTCTACATTAAATAGTTTGTTTTTCTTTCTTTCTTGTACTTTTGAAAGTTCAAGTATTGCCTAAGGCCTACCCTCAGATGATTTTTCTTTTTGTCCTTTTCATTCTTCGGCATTTTCTTCTAAATTTCATCTTTTTCACTTAACCCTGTGTTGAGCTTTAAAACTGATCTAAATACCTCATTGGCAGTTGGTGTTTTACTGATTGTAGGATATTTATAAGCAATATTTTTGCCGATTATTAAAAAGGGATAATGAAAAATCTAAAGGATTTTTTCTTTTCTACATTTTAATTTAAATGTTATCGTGACTTATTTATTTCTATATTCTGTATGGCTTCATGAATTTTTGAACATGACCGAATCATTGTAAATAATGTTACAGAATAATTGATAAAAGTAATAATAAGAAAATTAGAAAAAAAAAGATAATTTTTTTTTTTTAATTTTCTGTGAAAAGATAATATTTCTAAAATTTCAATGTTTGATGAAAATTCCTCGAATAATTGATTGACATGCATTGACTGCTTTGCTCGGAAGAATGCAGTGTCTGGATGCTCATTTAAGAGAATCGAGTCTCTTCATAGTTATTGCTCAATAAGAGAATACTCAGTCCATGGTAGTTTTTATATTCGTAAATTGTAATAATGAATTTCCAAGCATCAAAAACATTTCTCAAACACTGGACGTTGATAACATGGCATAGATTTCATAATAGCAGCAACGTATAAAGATGATAAATACTAATTAACCGTTAGGAGAATGAATAAAGAATATATTATTATCATTCTACTGCAACAATATTTTTGGTCAGCTGCCTACAACAGACTTTCAATTCATGATTCCCAGGGCCTGCTTTTATTTTTAGAACGCGGTGGCGTGGTGGTAAGGTCTCGGCTTCGGAACGGGGGGGTTTGATATTCGACACGCGATTCCACCGAAGAACCGTCGTGTAAGTGGGTCTGGTCCAAGTAAAATCTGTCAGGGACAAACGTCTTCCCTCTGGTTTGGTGTGGAAGTTTATAATGGGGGTGCAGGGGCAGTTGTCGTCCTCGTCATCGGACCGTGGCTCAAAATTACGAGATCCGAATCAAAATAGCCCTAGGGTTGCTTTAAAACGGAATGTTAATATAACCAAACTAAACTCTTATTTCTGTCTGCTCGAATAAACTATAGTATGTTTACAGTCCCAGTCCCGGAGAGATGAAATAAAAGCATTTGAATTATAAGAGAGTTAATTGTAGCGTTTTTTTTTATCTCCGATTAATTCCATTTTGCAGTTCCTTTCAGCTATATTTCATTTCATATTACATTTAATAATGAATTAATACGACAAAAAACCGGCGTCTTGGCCAGGAGGTAGCGGGTTTTACCCTTGATCTGGACATTCAGAGTTCGAGTTCTGGTTAGTTCATGATTGTTCTTTAAATTGTGTTCTACCTATGAGGTGTGTGAAAGATCCCCCCCCCCCTGTAAAAAGGGGTTGTGCAAGCGAATGTGTGAGTGTCATCTTCAAATGAGCTAGAAGTCAGACTTCTTCCCTCGTTCTCTCAGGTACCTTAACCCTCAGAAGTTATTGCACAAACTCGGTTATGGCAAGTGCCATAAATGACAACAACATTTGACAGAAGCATGTGGGATTGAGGGGTTGAAAGCCAACATCCCATTGTATTTCTGTGCACACTCAAAACAATATATATATATATATATATATATATATATATATATATATATATATATATATATATATATATTGCTAAAATAAAATCTATGTACTTGCGATGGATGGTGGACGTAAAAAAATATATTTGTGAGAGACAAATGTGTTCTATAATCATTATATGTATTAAACATATGTTTATAAACATGTTATATAAAGAAATCGGGAATGAGATTTGTTTTTTTTATTTTCTTTTTTATTAAAGAGTTTAATATCTGGAGAGACCATTAGGGATTATAATATTATCATATTGGCGTAAGATGATTAATTAATAATTGAGATTTTTTGATAAATATGTTTCTGTTTGCCAATTATCCCCACAACCGTTTCTAGAATTGAAAAGAAAAATGTTTTAGGTTCATTACATTATAATATCAAAGTCCGCAAATTAATAGCTTCATAGATTTCATATTTCAAAAAGGGTCAAATCGACTACCATTCTATGAAAACATGATTTTCTCTCACGGAATTATTTTTTAATTTGTTATTCTGTAGTGCATGTTGTTTCTTTTCATAGCAAAAATAAACAACGTATTACTTGTTTCTTTTTTCTGTGCATTATTTTTATCTACATATTGCTACGGCAATCATCAAAATATTACTTTATTCTTAATATCCATTGAAATCAACAATATTTATCTGTTGTATTGAACAGTATACATGTTTTTTGAAACTTCACATTTAACTGATAATATTAGATTACGTTTTAAGAACTTTATTGAACGGAAAAACACTGCGCAACATTTCAAAATAAGAAATTTAATTTGGAGCATTATTCTCCATTAATAAACTTTAGAAATTTCAAATATTAAACAATAATAATGGACAATGATGCACTCTAAAGAAGTATTTAATCAATGTGCATCATAATACAAGATAATGTCCTTGTGGCAACCTTGTTCTTCGATCCATATCAATCAGCTCATTATGTTCTCATTGTTAGATTAATAATGATAAAATGAGAATCTTTAGATAAGTTCTAGTTCATATTCAAACTCTAGTCTCATAAAGTTTCAATATGAACTTTTACATGGGTTTCTGTCTTATTTATTATCAACAAGATCTCCGATATCCTCAGATAATTAGTTAATTGTTAATTTATTTCCTGTAACTATTTTTATTCCATAACACAATAAGAAAAACATATATTTCAATAAACAAGTTCCTTCATCCGAGATCCATATTACAGTAACTGGGAGCTCGCTAAAGCTTCCTATATATGATCCTGACTCTTCTGGCGGTAGATAAATTTGTGGATATCCCGAGATTGACCATTAAGCTTAATCCGATTAATTCGAGCAGATTAGACCATTGATTGATGAGTCTGATAAGGATCACAAACTACGCGAAAGAAATCTGGAAATGATTAAGGAGGGTTTCGAGGTACTTAAGCCCTTTTTTCTTGCACAGTCTTCTGGAAGATAGTCAAGCTTTTAGAAGAAGTCGTAGGAAATTACTTTGCTGGCTTATTTCTTTGTGTAAGTTTTTGTACGAGTAGCTGATTTATTTTCTTTTTATTATTTATAATTGTGATCATAAAGCGCTCATTACATGGTAATTTTTCATTAAACTACTGGAGGAAATATATATTAAGGATCTGAACCTCATGTAGGATAATAAAGGTATAATGTGATTTAATGTACGAGGAAAATAAATAGTTGCACTTGCTGAAAATTAAACAAAAATAAAACATTCATTTAATAAAATGGCTCCTAGCATATTTTCAATACGACAATAACTCATTTCAGAATTCAATAAACTACTTCAATAAAGATATTTCAATAAACTGCTGTGAGAAATATATATTAAGAATCTGAACCTCATGTAGGATAATAAATGTATAATAATGATTTAGTGTATGAGCAAAAATAAATAGCCTACGCTTGCCAAAAATTTAAAAAAAAAATACTCATTTAAATAAATGGATCCAAGCATATTTCCAATAATAAATTTCAGTATTAAATAATCTATGGAAATAAAGATATTCCATTACAAATAGATATGAAGTACTAATTTGTACTGAACAAATTTTGAATAATTACTAGGAAATTAAAGAAATGATGAATATTGTATTTTAATATTTTCGTATCACACAGTTTTGTTTATTACCTGCAAATTATCATTATTTATGTCTATTCCCGAATCTAGAAGTGTTTGGTGAGAACTTGAAATTTTCAACAAAATTGAAATAATGAGCAAGACTCTTAATATTAAAGAAAGTTAGACTTGTTCATTATTTACATACCATAAGCATGCGCAACATTCTTTATTATGTTAAAAAATTCCAACTTTATACCATGATTATACAACAAATGCTTTTAATTACCAGATATCAGTTATGTTTAAACAATAATAATACCAATAAATATTTAAATGCAGAAAAATTCCACATCATGCCATTTATGGAAATTATTTATTGTTTGGTCAAATTTTATAAATTACAATGAAAATAAATTAAATTTATTTAGCCCATATTCCCGTATAATTCCAAAAGTAGGACAGCATACAAAAATGGCCTTTATATAATATTTTTTCAATAATTTTATTCACAACATAGAAAAGTTTACATTTTATTGCCATTCAACCATATATTTGAATTATTGTGAATTTAAATTAATTTTGGATAAAATAAGAATTTTTGCAGATTAGTTTCATGCATTTTTAAAGTACAAGTTTTTTGTTTAGTTTTGAGCTCCAAAACAATATATATTTAAAATTATATGGAATAGCATTCCATACATTTATACCAGTGAAACACTAGAACTAATTATTTAAAAAATATCAAATTATTTAGAATACAAATTTCCTTGTATTCATTATTAGACGATGGAAGAAGGTAAATCATATTTACTTAATGGTAAAATCATATTTTTGAATGAAAAATATTTATTTTTTTTACAAATTTTGGAAAGTGGAAATATTTTAAGTAGCTTATATGTCAAGAAATTCTGTACAAAGTTATTTTTGAAATACAGGAACATAACCTTTTACGTGCTGATTAGAACACATTTAGCAAAACACTCTTTTATCCCATGATTTTACAAAGTTCTATAACAAGCTTGATTGTAGCATTTTACATTATTTCTTATCAAGATTTGTGAGTTTAATCTGAAAATAAAATGAAATGTTCATTTCAAATGGGAGTCGAAAATCGAAATGGTATATTCCATGTACATATAAAAAAAAACAGAAAAAAAATGTAGACATAGTAACAAATAAAATATAACTTCATTTTTCCAAAAAAAATGTGGAATTCCATATTTTTGATTCACTTTTCAAATAAAAAGGATTAATTTGCATATTACATTTAATGGATTAACTAGAAGCAACCACGCGATTTTAAAAACAGGTAAAATGAATTGAATAAATTAGGATAAAGGCCCTTAATAACCCCTTAAATAAATTTTAAAATATATTTATTTATTCATTTTTAAAGAAAATTCGCAAATAAGAAACAAAAGGGAGATTGCTGGTTTCCTTTATTTGTCAATTTTTTTGCTAAATCAAAGTATTAGCTCGTTTTCATCCTATTTTGGAAAGTAGAAAAATTTGCATGCATTGAGGTAGTTCATGTACATTGAACTAATATTTTTCTTCTTGATGTTACGTCCCCCCCCCATTATATTAGATAGAATTATTCTAAAATTAATGATTTTGTCGTCTGAAATTAGATTTAACCATTATCATAATAATGTATTGTTATTTGAAGAGGAATTTAACTTCAGTTATTTTTAATTTGAAAATTAAAATTAATTGATTTAATTTAAATTTAATTTAAAATATAAACTAAATCTTAAATTTTGTATTACTGTAATTACTGATGTTTAATATTTTCTTTGGAATATGTGCAAAATCTATATATGATAGTCTAAAAACTATAAATAGAGATAAAATGACTGAAAGGTTACTGAGTGAAGGATTCAGTCTGAGAACTTCCAGATCACATCTCAGATAATTCTTTCATCTCATTACAAAATAATATGCATCAGAAAGAATGGATTTTTAAGAAGAAGATTGGTTGAATACTTCCAAAAATTTGTACTCGTCTCTACCTGAAGAAAGAGTTAATTTTTGAGGATATATATATATATATATATATATAAATAATTACCTAATAACACAAGATGTCCTGTAAAAACGTCAACATAATATAGAGTACAGTGACTATCCCATTATGATTAACTGTTGAATTGCTTATATGAAAGTGTCATTAGAACTTGAAATCATGAGCTCTTACATTTTTTTGCAAAAATTCAGGCTAATGAACAAGTTAAATCAAAATAATAATACAAATCAATACAGTGAGAAGAATTGAATCAAAAACTCCCCGACAAGGACAAGTTATAAAGTCATTATAAGTCTTCCCAACAAATTCCACCTAATCCATTAGTTATCAGCCCTCCGGTATTGAAAGAATTTGCCGAGTGCATTATTTGAAGTAAGTGAAAGAAAAGAAATTACGTCGGCGACAAGATTCAATTATCTTTTACAGGACGTATACTTAGTGTCCAGATATCTAATATATTATCTTTTTTCTCCAAATGGAAAGCTTTAATTTCTTATTTTAGTAAACTAATGAAGAGATATAATACTTTTTAATTTATTTTACGTGACCAAAGAATTTAATGATAAAATAAAATAATTTGTAATTCTGATTTTATTATTACATACAGTATACCCGAGGTGATTTTTGATAAAAAAATAGATATGAATATCAATGCTAATGTATACAAAAAATTTTTATAGTATTTGATACTATTCTCTGTAACTGAAAATTGAATTACAGAAGATAAAAAGTAATTAGTACCTTAACAAGAGATATTAAAAAAAAAATCTATGACGCCTTTTGGTTTATTTAAGTTAAAATATCATCCCACTTGGAAAGTTCTTTTTTTTTGGATTTATATATTAATTTGAGACAAATACATTTAAAAATATGTAATTAAAATATCAATTTTATGTTGTTATCAAATCTCTTACTCTGTATATATATATATATATATATATATATATATATATATATATATATATATATATATATATATATATATATATATATATATATATATATATATATATATATGTAATGATATTTTAATATCTAATTTAATCCAAATTAATTTCATAAATTTTTGCCTAATTCGGCCCATGCCGGGGTCATTCTAAAGCGTTCTCTTGTTTCCTGATCCCATTCCACGTATGAAGCTGTGTAAAAATTACTGCGCAATCAGTTCTACGTATCAAGTGAAAATGATTCCTCCGTTGCCCTTGTCAAAGGTCAACATGTGTATTCATTCGCCACGTGGCCAGAAATCCCATGTTATATAAGATTAGTTATCATTGTTTCATCCCTTACTTACCTCTGCTTTTGTGCCGCACTGTGACGGACGTCCCTTGTCCGCGTCTCTGCTTGTAAATAATGATGCTTTCGTGGAATGGATATTAAAATTAATTAGAAAATGAAAAATGTCACTTCAATGCCTTCGAACCTGCATTCTGCTTCAACCAAAATAAGCTAAATATATTATTATAAGAACATTCTTTGATAGTAAAATATAAATTAAGTTTTACTTCATTTGTGAGAATAATTCTATTCAAAAATTAGCATGAGAAAATTTGTGAAAAGTCTTCCTAAAATAAATGCTTTCTTAATCTACATTATAAAAGCAACAATGTTCCCTTAGCTTTCCAAATATAACTTAATAATTACTTATGAAAAAGAGATATTTTACAGTTTTTACTTTCATGCTATATAGAAGAAAAATATAGACTATTCGTTAAAAATTCTGAAAAAGAAAAAAACATATTTCAGAAAAAAATTCTAGTGCAATTGCCTGAAGAGAAATTCTTCGTTATGATTAATCAGCAAGGAGGTTTTCTTTATAAAGTGACATTTCTTTATACAAATTTCACGCAGTCGAGTCAAATTACACCCATTTATTTATCTACTTCTATACAAATAGCTTATAAAAATATAATTTTCCTTCAAAACAAATAGGAGATTTTTAAAAGTGAAAAGGATAATATTCAAACTCAATGATTTATTTATTAAATGATATTTTCCAATTCACTTTTTTTTATTTTTTTATTATTTTCTTTATTTTTACTATTTACTTTTTTTTAACTTTTTAAAAATATTTTTTTTTTACTTTTTTATTTTTATCTTTTATTTATTTTTATTTTTTATTTCATCTTTTATTATTATTATTATTTTATTATTTTTTATTTTTTACTTTTGATTCTATTTATATTCCTTTTTATTTTTTATTTTTACTAAGTTGGTTATGTTCAGTAGTTGCATTAGCGCTCTCTGAGTACAATTGTGTTTTTTTGGTTTGTTGTGTTTTTGATTCAGAAATAATTTTAGTTTTTTTAGATTGTTTCAGAATTTTTTTTAACTAGAATTTTCATACTGCTTTTCTTTTTGACTTATATATATAATTTAATACATCAAATACTAGTGAAAAGCAATACTATTTTTAAAAACGTTATTTGGGAAATCTTCAATATTTTCAAATTAATTGCATTTGAAATTCCAGCTACTCAGGGATCTTTTGTTATAGAATTATCAAACCAGAAAAAAAAAATGAAATATAATGGAAAACATGAAACATTTCACAATGTTAATTGTGTGTGACTCGTTTTTAACAAGTCTTAAAGCCGAGCTCATGCATTAAATTACATTTCCTCCAAAATGCTTTTAATTATTATCTTTGCTCTTAAGAAATTTTCTGAAGTTTGCGGTAATATCTTCGGAATTATTTTCTCTAATTAAGTCCTAACCATTTAAAGATTAATGTTAAGTCATCAATGTCGAGACATTCTCCACGTTGGAGTTGCATGTTACTTAATTATTCTAATATTTAATGGCGGAATGATATCAAAAGATTTTTCAAGTAGCAGGGATTTATGCTTTAATAAATTGAATTAATTTACTATTTATATTATTCAGAGAATCTTTTAATGAATGTCACTTATTCAAATCAAACTAGAAACTGTATTCAAATCAAACTTGAACTGTAGTTTAATTTTCTTGTCACTCGTTTGTTAATGCTCTAGAATCTTCAAGAACTTTCTATAACTATCTTTATAATTCTAGATTATTCAGTAAATGCATAAATTCCACAAGCAGTGGAATCAGTTGTTCGCCTTCATTTTGCTTAGAGCTCATAGACTTGATATAGTGTTACTTTGTGACTTGTAATTCTTTGAATCTTCGTGAAAATAGTTAAGTCACATTTCACGATGCTGAATAATGTTCGTGTTGTTAATTACAGGAAGCTTGTGGCACGTATAATTTGTTGTTTAGTGAAATATAGAATGAGAAATTCACTCTTTGTTTAAAATATGTAGAATGATGTAGTAGATATGTAGAATGAATAGAACAATTTAAAATTCATTACTGTGTAATGTTAAGTGAACAACTTAACATTCCTTACTGTGTAATGTTAAGTGAACAACTTAACATTCATTACTGTGTAATGTTAAGTGAACAACTTAACATCCATTACTGTGTAATGTTAAGTGAACAACTTAACATCCATTACTGTGTAATGTTAAGTGAACAACTTAACATTCCTTACTGTGTAATGTTAAGTGAACAACTTAACATTCATTACTGTGTAATGTTAAGTGAACAACTTAACATCCATTACTGTGTAATGTTAAGTGAACAACTTAACATTCATTACTGTGTAATGATAAGTGAACAACATAACATTCATTACTGTGTAATGTTAAGTGAACAACTTAACATTCATTACTGTGTAATGATAAGTGAACAACATAACATTCATTACTGTGTAATGTTAAGTGAACAACTTAACATCCATTACTGTGTAATGATAAGTGAACAACATAACATTCATTACTGTGTAATGTTAAGTGAACAACTTAACATCCATTACTGTGTAATGTTAAGTGAACAACTTAACATCCATTACTGTGTAATGTTAAGTGAACAACTTAACATTCCTTACTGTGTAATGTTAAGTGAACAACTTAACATTCATTACTGTGTAATGTTAAGTGAACAACTTAACATCCATTACTGTGTAATGTTAAGTGAACAACTTAACATCCATTACTGTGTAATGTTAAGTGAACAACTTAACATTCCTTACTGTGTAATGTTAAGTGAACAACTTAACATTCATTACTGTGTAATGTTAAGTGAACAACTTAACATCCATTACTGTGTAATGTTAAGTGAACAACATAACATTCATTACTGTGTAATGATAAGTGAACAACATAACATTCATTACTGTGTAATGTTAAGTGAACAACTTAACATTCATTACTGTGTAATGATAAGTGAACAACATAACATTCATTACTGTGTAATGCTAAGTGAACAACTTAACATCCATTACTGTGTAATGTTAAGTGAACAACTTAACATCCATTACTGTGTAATGATAAGTGAACAACATAACATTCATTACTGTGTAATGTTAAGTGAACAACTTAACATTCATTACAGTGTAATGTTAAGTGAACAACTTAACATTCATTACTGTGTAAGGTTAAGTTGTTCCATTTATAACGAATATTCAATATATGTTAACATAATTTTTATGAAAAGTTTCATCGAAATTCTAGATCCGTCCAAAGTTTACTTCAGTGTGTAGTTCAGAGTTATAAAAGATATTTTTGCATGCTACAACCATTCTTCACCTTTTCATAATCAAGGAAAATTGTTTCTTCATTTTAAAATTGGCAGTTTTCATATTTAAATATTACCTTATCTACATTTCTTGTATATAATGCTAAAAAAGGACTCAGTTACATAAATGGAAACATTTTCGCAATTGTCACATCTAAAATTTGATTCATATGTGCAATGTCTAGCTTGGTTTTAAAAGCAACAGAAATGACTTCATAAAATATCGTAATCAGCATATCATTTCATATGGGAATTTTGTCTCATAATTTTGTATTATTTTAGTTCATGTTTTGTTATAATAAACGAATAAATAAAATATATTGCATAATAAATCTAACAATAATTTGTGATTCCTTTATAGTCGAATAGGGAAAATGTTTCCCATAAAATTCCTAGTAAAGCTATGTATTGCCATGTATTATTCTTATGATGTTTAGTTATTTTACTCTTAAACAAATTAAAATAAACAATTACACACTAATATTGACTCTTACCAAACTTATGACCTTTGAAAGGTTAATAAGATTCCAAACTCCCTGATAGTATTTAAGGAATAGCATATGTTATATAAAAACCATTCGCAGACGCAACAATTTATTCACATGAAAAAATAAAAGAAAAAAAACAAGTAACTAAAATAAAAAAAAAATCTAGTCACTGATTATGTATACAGAATATTAACATGAAACATGTTACTTCTATACCGTGCAAATATGGCAATGTTTAGTTGCTTTAACAGTAGTGTTTAGTTAAACAATATTAATAGATATATATATTTTAAAAAAAAACATTTTGCAGAAGCAATTAATTTACATGGAAAAATGAGAAAAAAACAGAATGATTTCTCTGATTATGTGTACGGGATATTAAAACAAAACATTTTACATCTATACTGTGTAAATATTAAAATGTTTAATTGTTCAAGCAATAGTTTTTTTAATATTTTTTTTTCACTAATTAAACACTCATTTTGGCTTCTCAAACATGTTCCCAGTCCCATAGTTCCAATCGAAGATGAGTTACTCCAGCATGTATAAATGGGGAGCTCTTGAAAACCGAAAAAAAATCGTTTCACTTCTTGGGGCAATTTCAAAATCTAAAGTGATTTTTCCAGATTTTTTTTTTTTATTATTATTATTACTGAATGAAAACTGAATAATTCATCAGAGTACTTTTTTTAGATACAATAAAAACTGAAGCTGATAACATATATATATATCCAAATGTGGCAGCGATGTTACAACTTCAATATCTTTATGTACGCTTTATGTTATAGTGTCTGAGATATCCTTTTGAAATCTAACAAGTTTATTTTTGCTGGAAGTCATTAAAATTCATTGTTTGTAAAAAATGTGAATTTTTAAAGAACACGCTTTTCTCATAAAATTATAATATCAAAATATCAGCTGAGCTCTTAGATAAATCGAGAAGTAGAAAAATGGTGGATGTGAACCAGGGTCTGATCTTTGCGTTCACAAAAGAATTAAAATATTTGAGGCAACACGCGGATCGCCATTTCATGTTACATTTCATTCAGCCAATTTTAAATCACTGGAATCAGTTCGAAATTTCTGAAACATCACTTCAATCAAAACATTACTTTAAAGCTTTCTTAATTAGAAATATGGTGACCGAAATCACCTAATCTTGCACCTTGCGATTTTTGGCTGCGGGTTTTCCTTTGTCGTTTGTTGGAAAACTCTATGTGTAAAGACAAGTTTAATGCCGGATAAATTTTGAGTTTAAAGCTGGTATTATACTTCACATACTCTCTATCACTGAGGAGACATTACGCTGTGAAACAGAAAATAGGGTTTACGGAATGGAATGCGGGATTAAAAATAATGGAAGATTCAAGGAGCATGCTTAATATTGTTTTCATTTATTTAGCGCTGTCAGAGGGCTTGTAAAGTGCCATAAGTCAAATCAACAACATTTAATAAGTGCAGCAGAATGGCATATATCTAATTTTATTTTTTGACCCAGTCTCTTAAAATGTATCTATTTTCTTTCTCTCTCTCTTTTGTATTGTTTGAAATAGTAAAACAGGCTCCAGACCATTCTGTAATAGAGAATTTTAATTCTAACAACAATCATTTTTCACTTTAGAGCAGCGCCACCTATTGTCAAACTTTTTAACTACTTTTTTCGCGTTTCAAAGAGTGCATCTCTTGTATTAAATATTAGAGAAATTATGTATCGATGGGAATAATAGAACTGATTCTACAGCCTTCTGAATATTTGAACAATAATACAATAATATAATACATATAATAAAATAATATATATAATACATATAATACAATAATATATATAATACAATAATATATATAATACATATAATAAAATAATATATATAATACATATAATACAATAATATATATAATAATTAAATACAATCCTATATAAAGAGGCAAAATGTTGTATTGCTGTATAAAGTCTTCTGAATTTTGATAAATTCACACTTTTCAGTCCTTTTCTTTTTTTCCCTTGCATGTGTCGACAAATGCTAAGCCAGGATATATTATGTAATTCCAGAAAATATACAACGAAGTCAAAGTCACGGATTTAATGAGAACTTTAAATACAATTTTAATAGTCGCATTTTTTTGGAGTTGATCAAATTCCGCTTTGTCTGTCTCTGACAGTTTAAGAAGGCATAAAACAATTTATGTACTTTTCAATCTTATGTAAGCAAATAATTTAATTTAATTTAGATATATCCTGAAATAAGAAGATTTTTTTCGTATCCGATAACCGCATGATAGAACTGAAATTTATGTTTTTATATGATAAACTGGTTTATGCTCAATTTTAAATGCCCCTTTTCAAGAAAGGTCACTTGTAATAATGGACCATGGTTAGGTTGAGAGGACAAGACTTGAATTGAGAACCTTTGGCTTCCATGTTTCCATGCCATTCTAGCAATAAAATACTTGTCCCTATAAATCTGAGTTGTGCTAGGCCAGTTTTTGGGAACGAGACTAATTCTAATATTTTAGTTTCTCAGTTGGCAGCACCTGTTAAAATCTCAATTGGTAAGATCGACAATGAATCATCTGGGTCAGCACGCTTCAGTCATTTATTTTTCGCGAAGCATAAAATGTCATTTGGTGGAGGCAAGTGTGATGCATACTTGTTGAGACATTCCAATGTAATAATGTTGACTTTAAATTTGTCCCAGATGCTTGATAACTGAAAATGAAGTTGTCTTCGCTTATGGTTAAAACTAGCTGGGGATTCAAAATCTCGAAAGTCCAAAGGTGTGGTTCAAATGACTGGAAGTTTTAAATTATTCACAAGAAGAGACGGAACCAAAAAAGGTACACACAGAAATATTTTGTGAAATCGGATTTTGAACCTGGAATTTTTTCGTCACCAATGCCGAGGTTTTACCACTATACAATCCCTGTGCGAATTATTCTCAAAAACATATTAATTTTTCTTTTTTTTAATATAACTAACAAAGTAAAAAATTACATATTTCTCCATATCTTTTAAGTTTTATTTGAAAATTTAGAAGTTATTTAATTTATTATAACTATATTTTTTATGCCATATCAATTTGAACATTAAAAAATTTGCTTTATGTATTTTTCAAATTGGTGAAACTTTTTAAGTTCAATAATACTCTTTGAGCAATAGTTTTATTTTAAAATTCAATGACAATAATTCTAGCGATTGATAATTCTTTTAATCACAGCTATCAAAGAAATGTTTTCAAAATAAATAATGAAATACAATTAATTATTTTATTCTTAATACCATTTTAAAAGAAAAGATTTTAAATTAAAAATTAAATACAATCAGTTAAGTATTTTATTTTTAACTCCATTTTAAACATGATTTTTTTGTACCTCTGAAAGTTACAAAAACAGTATTTTTTGTATTTAATATTATTTCGAAGTAGATATAATATCCCAAATGGTGAGTAATAAAACAGTATATATTCTATAAAAAAACCCTTCAAAATATATTTGTAGCATTAATCCAATGAATCAGAATACTTAATTGTGATATGTATTTTTTCACGATTTAAAGACCAGCTCCTTTTCTTCTAAATTGGAAAATTATCGCTTGCAAAGAAGTTAATTTTATAAAGAAAAGTTATAATTATTTTTTTAAATATATATAAAAAATTCAATAAATAAAATATATTTTCTTAAAGTCCTTTATCATACTTAATCAAAAGAAACAATTCTTTTGATTAAAATTAAATAATTGATTCTATTGTCAAAACAATTCCACAGTGGTTTAATCAGTTAAAAAAGCAACACCTAAATTGGAGTTTTAATTAAAATGATGTTCTTTCCTTTACAGTGTTGGATCTGCTTTATTTTTTTCTTATCTATTGTAACAGAAAGAGATTAAAGAGTGAAACTGACAGCCAAGACTGAGGAAACAAAAAATTAATTGAAATCTCAAGAAATTAAAACACAACATTATTTTTCTTTCAAAACTTTTTATAGGCAAAATCACCTGCAATTTTGTATAATTAAAAACATATTTTTCGTTTGAATATTTTGTAAACGCTTTGTTTTCTTCATGTATGCGTATAATTTAATTACTCTTTTGTATGTTATCGAGAAATATTAAAAACGAATTAAATTAAATCAAATTTAGTTATAACTTAAAACAAAACTTTCACTTAACCAACTCAGAAAATCAGTTGCTGAGTTAAGAAATAAAATAGTCACTTTTTTTTTTATAAACATTTTTTTTTTTTTTTGCATTTTCAATGTTAAATTCAACATTTTGTTACTTTATAGTTATTTCAGTCATTATTATTCTTTGAAAAAACGGTTAATCAAGCATACATTAAATGAAAACATACAATGGAAGGTTAACACATACAATTGAAGAAGAGTTTCGGAGAAGATGATGACAATGAATACATAAATATTATTCAGTAAAAATATTTTTTATAATAAGTAAACAAATTCTTCGGTCTCAAAATCTTTTTTTTTATGAGTATCTATCTAATAGGGATTGCAATACCGGACCAAAATTTCAATACCGGTATTCGGTATTTTTTAAATCTTAATACCGGGATACCGGTTTTAATACCGGTATTAGAAATTTTAGAAAAAGAAAGAAAACACAGGTGTTTCTTTGTTTTATTTGTCAGTATTGTTAGAGAGTGTAAATATCACAAAAAATAATTTGTAACTTATAAATTATAACAGTATATAATCACCAAAAAGTAAAGAAACATCTTATTTATTTAAATCACAAAAAAAAAAGTAAATATCACTACTCAGTCTGTGGTACTATTACAAATTTTTGAAATGCGATCTTAAAAAACATAATTCATCCATTGCACTGTCATTTAGCCTGAAAAGTAATTTTGTGTAAAAATTACCAGCTGGCGAAAACGCTCTATCGGCATTTACGCTAGTTGATGGTACTGTTAGTAATGCGCGATATATGTTTTCCAAGTATTTACCTCTAAATCCCCCATCTTCAAGTAAATCGATTTCTCGTCTAATGGCTTTGGATATAGCTGATTTCTGTACTGTATTTTGGTTTGATGATTTTTTTTTTTATTTATCGCTAATTCTAATTTTTGTTCAAGAGACAATTCCTTTTCACTATCGACAGGAGTGTCATCATAATCTTTGATATTTGAACCGAATTCTTCTGAATGTGGATAGGTTTGTGGGTAAAAATTTTTTAGAAAATTTACTATACTTAATCAGATTTGAATTGGTTATTTTCTTTTCTTCTTTTTTATTTTCATTTTTAAAATTATTATAATTACGTAAATACCATAAGACATTTTCTATTTCGGTATGCCTTTGTTCTGTGCGATTTTTCAGTGTAATATGTAATTCTTCAGATAGTGATGTGGTGTTCTTTCAGTGACTGCAACATGAAATTTATTGTTGCATTAGTCGTTAATAAATTAGAATCTCTCCGACATAATACCTCAATAGTCAGTTTTATTGGAAGTAGAGCTGATACAGTTCTGGATATTAAGTCGAATTCACTATCTGAAAATTTAATTTACAGATTAAAGTAGATTGTTGCTTTTTGGATTGGATTTCTGTTTCAAAAATCGTTCCATCATTAGGAGTAAACTGTACCAATGTGTTTTAGAATCTAATATTAACATATATTCTGTTTTATTTTCAGTTGGTATATATTTCAGTAATATGTCCTTTTTTATAGAGGAACATTTAAATATCTTAACAATTTTTCAAACTTATATTTTTCAAAATTATAGGAACAATTCTTGATAGGTTAATATTTCATCCTCATTAGCAATATCTTCTTCAATAATTACATTGTTATTATCTTCATTGTCAATATCACTCTCACTCTTACTCTTTTCAAAGTTGGAATCCGAAGTTTCTATATCCACAGCATTTGTGTTCTTCTGTTCTTTATTTTTTTGGTATAATACATCTATTACTCTTAATTGAATTCCATGTGCATAGCACAACTGCTGATTTGCACCAATCAACTTTCCAACTTTTTTCATAATTGTTGCTCCATCAGCCGTTATGGATACAATATTTTTTTTCAGGGATAATCCATGTCTCGCTAATTTAGATTTAAGCAATTAATTAATTCATCAATTAGCTAATTAATTTCGCCCGTTAGGGAGATATAAAAACAAAAACGTATACTATTCCTTTTTTTTTCTATGTTGGCCACCCTGAACATATAGCGGAGACAATTTTAAAAGTTTCTAGTAAATACCGAAAAACCGGTATTTAAACTTGTGAATACCGGTATTACAAAATTGAACAAATGGCTCAAAATACCGGTATTCGGTATCCCGGAATACCGGTATTGCAATCCCTACTATCTAACCATTTAAAACATTACACATTTATGATAAATTCTTATTACGTTTTTCGATGTCCTAATTTAGCAAAAATATTTTTCGGAATTGTATAAGAGAAAAGTTCAGATCTAATGAATATCATATAAGTAATACATCACAGCAGAAAAATAAATAAATATGCAGTTTAAAACTCCGATATTTCTTTAAAACTCTGCATTTTGATTCTATTATGTTCGCGAGTAAATAGAAAAATCAGAACTAATCTAAAATTTGGAATGTACCCTTGATTCCAGTAACTATATTACATTCCTTCAAAAATATTTTCTTAAAACGTTGAACAGATTCTCATTCTATATTGAAGAAATTCCTCCTTTAAAAGTAGCCTTAAAATGCTACTCAAGTTCCAAAAAAAAAAAAATGCTACCTTTCTATTAAAATAGGTTTATATCCATTAACTGCGGATCCAACCAATAAATGAAAAAAAAAATGGTGGTTAAAAAAATAAAAATGTCTCGAGGGACAAAATGTTACAAGATTGATTGGTCCGAAGTTCCAATCCTAAATTTTTCTGAAGATACTGGATCCCCAATTTCGAAACGGTGTCCATCCATCACTACCACTAAATGGGAAAGTGTTTTATTTTTAATTCTTCGCTCTCATCCTTATACTACTGAAAAGTTCCAGTATATCACAAAATACTTTTAATAGAGATGATGGGTTTTTTAACTTTTTTCTTTTTGCTAGGTTTCTCCTTCGCAATTTTTACTAATTGGTTTTAATATTAAGCCACTGCTTTATTCCCATAAGAAGTTTTTAGTATTTATGGCTCTTAAGGCTTGTCGACAGAATATCCCCTTAAGAGGTTAACCTAAAAGTGCATGCATGCTCTTGATATATTTATTATCTGTGAATCTATGCCCTATAATGATCGAGTTATTTTCATATACGATATCTTAACGTTTTAGTACTAGATTAAGGGAATGAAATCGACATATAATCATACATCTATATTGGCACAAAAAAGAAAGATAATGATTCTGGAAGATCTTGTCGTAGATAAAATGTCTAGAGATATTAAAGTACAATTTTCTTTAAGGTATTTATTTATGATTTTTAATTGGAACATGAACATTAAATATGTTTCAAACATAGATATTAATATTCCAGTTTAAAATATAAGCGACATTCGATTAAAGACTTCCCTCGGAAGTTTTAAAAATATAATAGCCGGGTTAGTTAACTGGAGTTGGTCTAATGTAATTGTCAATCATTCATGCTCATGTGAGAGATGGACTGGGTAGCATTTTTCAAACATGTATCACTAAGCATTTTTCAACAAATTCATTCACGTCAACAATCTTAAAATAAAATTTTAATTTTAAGGTGTACGTATACACTTGAAGATTTTTTTAAAAAATTTTAACATTAAGGATCCAATTTTTTCACAGTAGGTCATTAATATATTTTTAAACTTATTTCATTGAAAAAAATCATATTACACTAATTATTAATTAATTAAATAATATTTAACGAGCTAATTAGCCTATTTTTTGAAACATGATATCTTAAATTCTACTTTGCTCAGACACACAATTCTAGTTGGAAATTATGCCGAGTATTAGTCTTTATGTTGTCTGCCTCAATCAAGTTACAGAAATAAATAGTTTTTTTTTAACAATTCTTTCATCAAAGATGAATAGAAAAAGCGAGCCGGCGTCCTGGCATAGGGGTAGCGCGTCTTCCCCGTTATCTGGGCGTCCCGGGTTCGAATCCCGGTTTGGGCATGGTTGTTCTATCTGTGAGATGTGTGAATGTGCCCTCCTGTAAAAAGGGGTTGTGCAAGCGAATAAGTGATGCGTGAGTAGCAAAGTCGTACTCTTGGTCCTAGTTGGCGCTGCTATAAAAAATAAGAGATGTCCCCCTCAGGCTTAAATCGCTGTCTTCATAACAGCGGGCTTGTCAGTGGCAAGTGCCATAAGAAACAAACAAAAAACAGAAAAAGCGAGATTTTTTCTGTAATTTTAACATTTAATTAGCTATTAAAAATTATTTCTATAAATATAACTTTGACTGAAGCACAAAACATCCGCTGTTTCATGCAGATTATTTTGATTTATAAATAATTGTATTTGGTTCATTTCTTGTTCAGTTATGATTGTTTGAATGAAGAAACAGTAGAAAAATATCATTGTTCATAAAATGAGTTTAAAAATCACCGAAACTAGAGTTTTTAGTGAAAGTACTTCAAGAAAAATAATTATAACTCGAGAAATATTCCGAATATTGACAACATCTTGGTATTATTTGAAAGCTAAAGAATCAGAAAACATTTTGAAGCAGTAAAAAAAAATATTCAATATTTTGAACGATTTTCAAAGTTTCAAGTGTGTACGTACACCTTAATCATCATCTTCAAAAATATTTACTAGAAGATATAGTTATATTCTTTTAATTTGCATCAAAACAATGTAACCCGAAATTAAAGGAATGATAATTGTGAGTTCGCGAAAGTTTTATTTAAATATAACTCTTTTTCATTTAGATAAATCTTTGAATATCATGGCTTGGCCATTGAGCTTAATCGGATTAATTCGAGCAGATTACTCTGTTAATTGATGAGTATTATAAGTTTCTGAAACTTTCCCCTAAGAAATATATAAATAATTTAAGAGATTCTGGAGCCTTAATTTTTTTTTTCTTTTCCTTTTTCTTTTTCGCTTGTTTTCAGATGATGAAAGAAGGTGCCTAAGATGTGAAATAAAGAACTTAAATGTCATGTTTATGTGGACTTGTGTTTAAAATATTAGTTCAATTTTCTAATAGGAGACGTTCTATTACTTGAAGTACAGAGTATGCTTAACTAATGACACTGTTCTAAATTTGTTCACAAATGAAACAACATAATACTGTACAAACAGATATGAAATTTTGCGTAAGACATAGAAAGAAGGAAAATATTTGAGCGAATAAAAGAATTATTTCAAAATTCCGGCGTCAAATCATGCATTTTAATGATTTAAAACTACATCTTTGTTTCGATTTCACCATCAGTTTATCAATAGGTCAATCTAACGAAATAACTTTTAAACTTTACATTAAGCTAAAGTCAATTGTAAACTTCAATGGTACGATTTAAAAAACCTCTTAGTGACGCCTTAGAAAGCGACTACCATCGAACACACACGAATTCATTGTTTATTACAAAATTTATTTCTAGGATGTCTCACTGGAGGAATGGGCCAGCAGCATTCTCCATCATCAGGCAGCGGTCTGTATCGCTGTCACTCAATAGAATTTTTCCAGAATCGCATGCACGTCAATGCTTTTAACATGCTAATTTTACGGAGGAATCTCTTACCTTTTCTTGAACTTACTTTTAATTCATTGAAAAGTAAGGAACTTCATCTTTATAAAATTATTTTCGTAGTGTTGGAAATAATTTTTTCAATTTTTCTTAAAAAATAAACTATCATAGAGAACTTTTCATTTTCTAATTTAACTTTACTTTCTAATTAATTAACTTTTTCTAATAATAAAGTAATAGTTGTGGCAACATGTGTTTAATTATTTTTGACTCTTTATAGGTAAGATCGTTCGAGCTATCAATTTAACACACAAATTTTGAATATAGGTAATGGGCATCTTGAAGCGTTTTTAAAAAGCTATAATAAGAAGTATTTGTCATGGTGCAATTTATAAAAATGATTTTCTTTAACGATGTTAGTTTAAATTTAGATTCCATTAAATTTGCATTGCATTTTATTTTAAATGTATCATTTTCTACACTTTTGTTAGTTTCCTTTCAAACATTTCTCTTATATTCTGCATATAAAATTAGAAAAAAAATTGCTGCATATCTTCTTCACTCATACTCATTCCAGATGGAACAGGAGTGACAAAGTTCTTGAAAAAGGAAATTTCACGTTGCACAGTGGTATTGCATCTTTTTCTTTATGTTAATTCATTAGCAAAGAATCCATCGTAGCAATCAACATTGAGTAAATAATTAATAATAATTATAAAAAATCGAATTTTCAGATTATACTTTTTATGTATAACTCCTACAACAGTTTACCTATTAACTTAATTGGTACTTCAAATAAAAATTTAACCATACCCACTGACTTATTTTTAGCTATTTTATATAATATTTCGATATTCGGTATGTTATTTTTAATACGAACTTGATAAGTTAAAAAATATAAATCTTTGATATTTTTAATCCTTGTTTGTCATATATTTCTTTTTTTAGTAGAAATGATTGTGATAGTAGACTGTTATTTGAAAAAAATAAGCATTTATTATAATTTTAACAAACCAATCTTTCCAGCGATAAAAACATTTTGAGTTAAAAAGCACGAAAATAAATATTATAAATCAAAACAAATAAAATGAAACTTTATGCTACATATATAAAATATTTGTTCTGAAAAATAATTTTTGAACTGAAACATTGTTGCTTTAAAATGCAAAAAAAAAATACATAAAAAGAAACTTTCATAATTTGAAGATATAATTGAGATGGAATATGTTTTATTTCCGGATGGGTTTATAAACGACTGGAAAGTCCTAAAAGAATACCATAAAAAAGACTTTAGGCACAAACAATTTATTCAAACAATTATTAGGTTATTATTCAATAATATCTGTTCTAAAACTTCTTATTATCTGAAAAAAAATTTCGAATAAAGTTTAATCGAATGTATATCAAAAAAATCTGGACTTAAAGAAATAATTCTTTTTTTAGCGGTTCGAATTTATTTACAAACTCCTTGAAGGAAAATTTGATTTTTCACATAATCTAAAAATTTTTATTTGAACCTTTTCTCCTTTTACTGTATTCTCAAATAATATTTTGAAAAAAGAAATGGAAATAAATGCTCTATTAGATGAACTAAGAAAAATTGAGAGTTACTCTTATTTTTATTCTTTTAAAAATGCGATATATTGAAATTACTTAGTCCCACTATATGTGTTTTCAGGGGCCCACTATACGAGTTATAATTGAGAGGGTTTTAATATATATCCTGTGTATCTGAAAATTATTTTTAAATAAATGCACTTATGAATACCTAATCCAGTAAATATATTCACAATTTAAATATATAAATATTATAACTACCATTTAATTTTTTTAAGAAAAAAAAATATATTTATCTTTTAAGAATTAACTTCATCTTTTAACTGAGTTAAATGTCTAAATACTTTAAATTCACAGAAAGAAGGAGAAATTCAGTGGAAATGTAAAATATTGTACTGAAAATTGGAATTTTTTTCTAAAAAAATGCATTCATCAAGAGAAATAAATAAATTAAATTTTATTTAATTCTATGTTGGTAGATCAATAAATTAATCATATTTGAATGCCAGTCAGAATTTAACTATCAACTCTACTTAAAGATAATATCCTTTAAAAGCTTAAGAATCTAGAAAAAAATATTGATAAGTACCTTGGTCACATAATGAGGGTTTAGCCATCATATTATCAATTAATTATTATTTTTATTTTGAAACAGTAGTATGTCGACATCTAACATTCAAATGCAAAATTGGATAAATTTGCACCAAATTTTTCGTTGAAACAAAAATATAGATTAGTCATTTTCTTATGTCAAATCATAATACTGTTTTTTAATTTGTTCATTAATCATTTATCTATAAAATTTATTTGACCTAGTAAGATAAATTAATTTTATTTTTCGTATATTTTAAAAATAACTTAATACTGTTATTGAAAGCTGATTTTTAAGACATCTTTAATTCAATATTTTCAAAATTAAGCAAGCAAAATTTATCCAAATTTAGCAAATATAAAGTAACAAAAAATCCTAAAACTTTCTCAAAAATTATTTTTAAAAAAAATGTTTATTGTGTCTTAAAGCACGAAATTTGAGAAACTATAAATAAATCTTTGATATCTAACATAGCCAGAGTTCAGAATTAAAGTTATATTGAAAAATGCTTTTATAATTACCATGCATTTTTTCTTGACATGTAAAATAATTTTCTAAAAATTATATAAATGAAACATATTTGTAAGAAAATATATTTGTTATATATTTCTTTTACATGTAATCGTATGCAATTATGTTTATATTTCAATATACTTACATATGTTGCTTATAAAAATAAATAATAAATTTTTTTATCATAAGTAGTATATTTAAACATTTTTTTTCTGGAAACAAATGAAAAGAAATAATTTTTCAGTCAATTAGAGGAGAAAAATAAAATTAACAAAAACTGCTTCTATGCAGTTCTAGTTACAAGCTATTATATGTCCTTCTTCGAATGTCTTGAACAATTTGAAATACTTCTTTCAATATTGCAGTATTTGAAGAATGTCTTTTCTTTGGTAACTGAAAGGAAAAGATTACATTAGTGACAAGATTCAATTATCTTTCCCTGAACTAATGCTTACCTCCAGATATCTATTCTATTAACTCTGTATTACATTTAAAAGCCTTTACCTCTGCTACCTCAGAATCTAATGAAGAGAACTGAATGTTTTAATTAGTTTTCTTAATTAATTATATTATCTATTAGAATAACCATCGCTGTTACGGGGTATCATGTCTCTAGAATCAATATTGAAGAGAGTTGAACATCGAAAGGATATTCATACTTGGGTCACATGATAACTAGTATGATGGATTTGGGTGTATTTGTATTATAGTATTCTTAATTTGGAGAAGGTGTATCTTTCAGTCAGTGTGTACTATTTGAACATTTAATGGTTTTTGTATATGATATATACTATTGAAAATAAAAAGCAATAAGATGACGCATTTCATCACTTGAAGCAATCAGTGCTCTTAATCCCAGAATATACTATTTACTGTTCATACAAATACTCTGGACTTCTGAGAAGTATAGAAAAAAAAATGCATTCTGCTTATTTGCAATCGCAGTAACTACTCTGACCCGCCTTGAACATCACAGAAAAATGTGAATGACTGGACAGCCGCAATAGCATTGGCTGGAACTGAGGTGGAGTTCCTGAGGGCCATGGCAGGCCAAGGTACAACATTTCCTAGGGAGAAGAGCGTCCCGTCATCGGTAGAGGGTAGTTGACCCCACATCATTTCTTTTTCCCCAGGTGGCGAAAACTAAGCACCAATAGGATTGACTCTACTTATTTGTAACATAATAGCATTTTGAGCGGTTTATTGTTACAGAAAACTAAATATATTTAAATGAACTGATTTCCTTAAGCATACAAATACTATATCTCAAAAACGCAATGACAGAAATATATGAAATTCGATGTTATTTTGAGACTATAATAGTAGTACTATATCAAATTATGATTTCATTTGATTAAGACTTTCAAAATATATATTCACATATGTAATTATTGTATGACAGAGAATAATTACCAAAATAAAAGCTGTAGATCAGATCCTAATATGTTCTCTCTTTTGCTAAAAGCATACGATTAATATTAAATTTGCGTATTTGTTAAAGAATATGTAAAAAATATCTCCGCCTACATTTTTTTTATTTTAAAAATAATAAACAAACAATAAAGTTTTATATGCACTTTAAATAAGACAGGTTTCATTTCATGGAAGCAGCAATTTCTTGTCAGGACTAAAGAAACGGATATTTTAAATTTCAATTTCTTTACAAAAGAGAAACATGAACAATTAAAATTAAGTAATTATGTTATTCCAAATTCATAAATCTAGTTGAGGTGCGGCAACTAGCTTGTTGCAAGAAAAGTTAAAATATCCAAATTTGCAGACTGATATTCTAATTTAAAAGGAAAAAAATGAAGAAAACATTTTAGTTATTTTTTTCCATAACTTCTTGACAATTGAAGAAGCAAAGATAGCTAATATTAAGTGACTTATCACCGTATCATAACGAACAGCTAGAATAAATATTTATTTTTATAATATTTATAAATATTTTATAAATATTATAAAAATTATCCTACTTATTAACTTTTTTAAACAAAGTCTACTTCCATGATGTATTGTAAATAAGAGAAAGCTATTAATATTATACAGAGGAAGCGCGTACTGTATATGTACTAAAACCATTCTAAAAGTGTATAGGGAATAAACCCATTCTAAAAAATTAGCATTTTGAAACAAAAAAAATATTATAAATAATTAAAAATCAATTTTAAAATATTTTGGATTTTTGGAGAATCATTAATTTTTTCTGTCATTGTTTAGTGCACTTTCTCATTAATATATATGTACAGAAATACGAATATAAAATATTTAATGGAGAAGCGGGCCATAATAATTTTAATTGCAGTTTATTTGGCAACAAAATTTATAAATACACAGATTTTAAAGTATATTACTTCTTGTCACTTTTAAGTAGAATAATATTATTGGATAACTAACGCTAAGCAAAAATCTCCCTATATCATAATTTCCAATTAAAATGCTGTAAAACTCGAGATGTGAGATGCTCTGATCTCTTTCATTACAAATTTACTGGACCAGAAAATTAAGAACCAGCCATATAATTTAAAGCATTAAACGTTTCGCAGCGCTGATTGCTTCAGCTTTTTAGCATGTTCTGAAATAGATCTCATGCATTAAATTATACCCCCCCCCCTCCCTACATACCGAAATAATGAATTTCATAATTCAGGCTCTTAAAGAAAGCTCAGAAATTTGCGGTAAACCTTAAAGATTCTTTATCCTTGCTAAATCTAAACTACTTAAAGATTAATATTAAATCATAACTTTGGGGAATTAATCAGAATGCTACGATGTGAAATTTGTAGACAACACTGAGTACTGATAAGCATAATGGTATTAAATACTTTACTAGCATCAAGAGATTTTCAGATTACAAAAATTCCCTCGTTAATAGATTAAATTAATTCCATTTATTATCTTATTAATAACTTGAAGGAAGCTGCGGATGCAGGGAAATTAATTATAAGCATTGAGTTTGTTATATATAATACTGAGACTTACAAATATGTTAAATCGTTTGTGTTTTAATAATTGATATGAATTATTGATACACATTTTAATTAAAATTATTTATTCTTTTATTACACAAAATATTGAAATTGAGTTTCTTAATAAAAAAACTTAACACAATGTTTTCTTTTTAAAAAAATTATCATGTCGAATATAGTGAATTTTTAAATACCAGGTATTTAGTGCCCCAAAATGTTGTTAAAAAATCTAATTCAAAAGTAATAAGGCATTTCTTTTAACACAAAAGAGAAACAAAAATTTCCATTTTTTTAAAGGAATGTAAATTTAAGAACTATTAAATGCAAATGAAATTTTCAAAACCATTTTTCCACATATTTCTGTTTTTTCTCCATATATATATATATATATATATATATATATATATATATATATATATATATATATATATATATATTAAGAATCTTGCGAAATCTTGCAAAGATTTGGAAAAATCAAATGTTTATTGATTATATTTGTATCTGTACAAACCTTTTATTGCTAATAAATTATTTAGCTAATAATAATATATTATTTTGCTAATAAATGTATTGCTAATAAATTATTTTTATATGTTTTATTAAAAATATTTTTTTCCGCGTTTGTGTTTGCTTGCGGCACTACTGAATTTCGTAGATAACTAAGAGTTAACAAAAACGTAATGTGCAAAAATATTATGCTCTGTACCTATAATTATAAGGAATTATCTTGTATATAATATTAAAATAATTATTTTCATTAATGACTTTAAGAAAAAATTAGTTTAGAAATGGTAAAATTGTAACATAACTTTTTTTTTAATAAAATCATCAAAATGACTGCAAACAGATATAGAAAAAAAATTATTAACTAAATATATGGAATAATAATATAAATGGAAAAGGAGAAAATTTTTTTTGCCATCCAAATTTAATTTATCAAGTATAGAAATATTGCATTTAAAAGCTTTAGAATAGAAGTTAATGTTTAAGTTTAATTTTTGTAATCTTTAATTAATAACAGAATTATTTGACTCTTCATTTGAATCGAGTCAAATAAAAAAAAATAAGAAAATCTTTGAAAAAAAATTATAATTTAATATCCTTTTTATTAATAACAAATATTCACAAAAATAATAATTTAACAAAGAATTTCATTCTTTGTGTTTTATATTTAATTTGTAATCATTAATTTGTTATCATTTGGTACTTTATTTGTCATAAAATTTTGTGTTTTATATTGTAATAAAATAAAAAAAATTGATATCTCAAAATTAAAAAACTTACCTTATTTCTCAAATAGAGTTTTCAATTGGCCATTCAATTATATAGAAATTAATTATTTTAAAATTTTACTTGAAATGCTTTTGTTTTTGATTTAAATATAAAGTAAGAAATGGGTATTTTTATATTGGTGAAAATAATGGTAATCTAGAAAATAATTAGTGTGTTGTGTAACATTAAAACTAATTAAACATGTTTATATTCGTGTGTGTATGCAATAAATTGAAAATATTTTGATTGCAAAAAATTAGCATCATATATGTAATTTAATATTATTTGGAAGAATAAATTTTGCTCTGTTTTTTTATTACATACAATTTATATTAATTAATATTACGGCTTAATCACGAACACATAAAACAAATATTAATAAATATGAAATAACAGGAATGACTTTTTTACTGTTATAAAAAAAGAAATCTTATCCATTAATTATAAACGGCAATAATTTGTCAATACATTTGTAGAATTAAATAATTACAACCCTTCAAAGTAATCATTGGGAAATACAATTCCTAATTTTCATTGAGTTCTCTTATTTTGTCAGTAATATTCCATGGACTTGTGTGATATTTCAGCTTCGCACAAAGATAGAGACTCATGCCAGAGTTTTAAAAAACAACTATTATTAAAATATCTTCCCATTGGAAAGATTTTTTTGCTTTGATTTAAATCGTTTTGTAACTAACTCGTTTCTAATTTTGTTTGTACTTTTTTTACAATTTTAAGCATTTGGTATATGAATCAGCAACTACTCAAATTCCAGAGTAAAACTTTTAATATCCACGAAGGAAAGTCTCTACGACTCTAAAATTTTTCTTTTCAAATAGAAAGTTACCAAATATATTAGAATCTCAATGACAATCCGTGGGTTATTTTTAGTTGTTTCCAGTCGAATCTCAGAACTCTCTTCACATAAAAGATAAGTTTATTTATTTGTATTCTTGAATATTCTTCTAATTAATATGAAAATATGAATTCTTTATTCAAATATTAAACTTTACAAATATTAAAAAAAATCAATGGCGTCAATAAATAAACTGTATTTAAATTAATTTACACTCATGTCCAAAATTAAGGTCACAAACATAAAATCTGCGAAAAATAAAAAACTATTCACTGTGCTGCCACTAAATTTGGCACAGAGATACACTACAATGGAAGAAAGAACATAGACACATAACAACATGGAAAATATTTTAATTGGGAATTAAGAAACAGGATATATCAAAAAGTGTTACATTAGGAATCAGAGATAAAGCATTTATCTCGGGAAAAGCCTGTATAATATGGAATGTGACCACTGGGCGCTGCTATACTGCCTTCACAACGAGCTTTCATACTGTTTATGAGGGTGTCAATAAATGCTTGGAGCAACAAAGCCCATTCTTCCAAAAGCGCGGCTTTTAACTCTCGGAGGGTATTAGGAGGGGGGTTACGCTGTGCAATGGCTCTTCCGGGACCATCCCAAATATGTTCAATAAGATTGTGATCCGGAGTCCACGAGGGCCAGTCCATATGTCGAATATCCTCTTCCTCAAGAAAATCATCAACAATCTGGGCTCTGTGTGGAAGCGCGTTTTCATCCATAAACATGAAGCCCGGGCCAAAAAAACCCCAGAACAACCTCGCATAGGTTTCTAGGATATCATCCCTCTAGCGATGTGCATTGACAGTACCCACATCGAAGACGTGCAGTGGTGTACGACTGCCCAACATTATGCCACCCCAGATAAGGATTCCTCAGCCACCAAATCTGTCGATTTCTTTTACGTGGGAGGGGTGATAGTGAGCTCCTCGCTCTATCCAGATGAAGATTCGACAAGTGTCACTCTGTCTAGTAAATCTCGACTCATCACTGAAAAGAACACTCCCCCATTCATGCTATGCCCAAGACTGATATGTTAGGCACCACAACAGCCGGACTTTTCTGTTGGATGCAGTCAAAGGGACGCCCTCAACTGGTCGCCGGGCATAAAGGGCCCTCTCTGCTAGACGTCTGTACACTGTTTGTCAGGAAATTCTTATTCCAGACGCAGCAGCAAGGTCACGAGCAAGCTGAGGAACCGTTGTCAGCCAATGCCGTCGTGCGCTTAATGCCAAATAGCGATCCTGTGCAGGCGTCGTTGCTCTGTGACGGCCTTGGCCGGCCTTCCTGATTACAGTACCACTTATTTGGAATTGATTCCACAACCTGGATACCACTTTCGGTGCCATTTATAACCATCGAGCCACCTCCGCTTGAGATTGCCCAGCTTCAAGCTTTCCAACGGTTCTCCATCTCAAGGCATCGTCTAAAGGATTATGAGAACTCATTCTCACTGGAAACAGGTTAAATGTTTTGTTTTAATGCAATATTCACAAAATTTCAGGCAAAACCAGATGCCTAAACGGTCCAATTTCAGTAGTTCCCCAAAAAATACTGCTAAACAACATTTTTTCCTACAACAAAGGTTAATATCGTGTTAGCTGTCCTTCACAATATATAAAATATAATTTGTTTAAATTTTACTGGTAGCCATTTAGAATTACTTTGAAAAACATTTTTGTGACTTTAATTTTGGACATGAGTGTACTTATCTCGATAGACTTAAGATTTACTTAAAATAAAATTATTTTATTCATAATGCTGTATTGATTTTTTTTTTCCTTTGCTGTAATAGAAATAGTTTAAGAACTGAAACTGACATCTAATTGATAAATGATGCAAAAAATTAATTAGTTTTCTAAGAAAGTAAACATATATTTTTTCTTTCAAACTACCCGTTTCCAGAAATAATTTATTATGAAATTATATATATTTTTTAAGAAGTTAACTTCAATAACTTGTCATGTGTTTTCATTTCGCAGATATATACGAGTACTTACAAAATCTTTTATTCAATTATGTGAACTTTTTTTCCATCTGATGTAAGGAAATTTGCCTAACTGTAATTGAATTATATTTCGGGCTTAACATATTAAAGGAAGCAGATTGGAATGAGTTTGTTCTAAATTAGATGATTTTGCTTACTATGAACGACATTATATTAGATGCATAGCTTATTCTATTTGGTTATGCAATTATTTTCCATTGCGTTTCGGTAAATGATAAACAAAAACTATTAAGAAGGAATCGTAAATTTATTCTTTATGACTCTTTTCAGCTTAAAAATGTAATATAGGAAATTTAGCTATAGGATAAAAATTCGAAGTTCGAAATATAAATATATAAATAATATTTTGTAGATTGTCAAAAAAAGAAAATACCTCTTTTGTACAGAAAATTCTTCCTTTGCTCTTTGAATAACTTGAATCAAACTTGTATGTCTCATGATAATTAGAGCATTTTGATTTTGACCATTTGCAATAAAGGTACATATGAGATGTTTACTTAAAATATATAATTTCATTTAAATCCTTAATAAAACTGAATTCTTTTTTGTTATGTTATATTTTCTACAAAAATATTCTTTGTTTTGTTTCACTTTTTATCAAATGATTAAATATTCATAAAAATTTGAATAGTATTTTGTTTTTATTATTAAAAAAAGGCTGATGCAAGTGAAATATTTCCCAATTAAATGCACGTTTGCAATAATTCCTTAATTTTGAAAGTGCGGCAAGTACATTTAGTTATAATAAAACTCTTATTTTTTTAATCAGCATTGTAAACTCTATTCGATTACAAACTTGCATTATCTGGTACCACAAAATACAAAAAATATATCTATTAATACTTACCAAAATTTTTAAACTCATTGAAACGCAAATCTTTAAATATTTCATAATAACAAAAAATGGACTTGTCCCATTTTCAAAATAAATGGCTCATATATGAAATTACAAGATAAATATATCTTTGTTATTGACAGTTTTATTGACAGGAGGGGTTCTTGGAATTAACAGACTTTAATTAAAGAAATAAAAAAATAAATTTATTTGCGGTATTTATTTGTAAATCTGCAGTTAATAATGCAAGAACTACCCAGTCTTCAATAGATCACAACATCAATACATTAACTCACACAGCCCAAGGGGAAAACTCAAGACTTTACATGTCGGCTCAGATTCTTTTCCAAGAACATCTGCTCCGACCTAGGTCAAAAACCTCAACGGTCACTCGGTACACTTACTCTATTATCGGCAAATGGAGAAAGATTTCCATATATCTTCGATAGACTCTAGGAAAGAGTACAAATTTCCCCAAGTCACCAAATTTCGTGTCAAAAAACTCACAGTAATGCCTGAAAGAACAGGAATGAAACGATGCCTGTATTTCAAAAACTAGTCCGGGGAAAATATAAATCAATATCCAATTTTACTATAGTACAAAATACTGCAAAAAAAAATCGGTTGTCTGTGAATCGAAATTCAGAAATTTTCTGGAGATAAAAAATAGATAGTTTAAGATTTAACAAAAGTATATTTAAATGCTTTTGAAAATGTGACAAACTCCATCTCTATGTGAAGTTTTTCGGTGAAATATTTATATCAGTTAATTTCGTACATGAATCAAGATAGATAATACTATTCTTAAGTTCCAATGAAATATTTACTTTATTTTAGTAAGTATCAGTAATTCTTTGTGATTCCAAACATTCGCAGTCTTATGTGATTGTTCTTTTAGCTAATTATCAGGGCCCACTGGTTGGTTTACTGGATCTTTGCTTTGAGGTCGTGAGCACATATGCTGATATCAATAAAAATTCATGACAAATGTTCGCATTGATAACATTAATGATATGGATAAAACATCTCTCTTCTTCAATGTGACATATGCTTTAAGATAATGAATGGAGTGTCCAGCAGAAAAATATCATCCCGTTTGATCCCCCTTCAAATTTATTTAAATAGACTTTTCGAAAATTTTGTGCTCATTTAAACTAGGCGTATCATTTATCTTTCATCTCATTAATTATTCCTAAGATGAGTTACCAATTTAAAAAATGAAATAAAAATGTTATGGAACATTACAGTTTCAGGTTGTATTATAATGTTTCCAAATCTACACATTTGTTATAACTAACTAAAAAATTCAAAGTAATTGTTTTGTACGCCTAAAAATATTTTTAAAATTTATTAGAAAAAAGCTATTTTGTAGAATAATATTAGATTCGTAATTTTTTTTTAAATTTTAAAATTGAATGAAAGCGATTTTTGTGCAGTAATAAATTCTGAAGTTTCGGAGGTTAAAACAGCAATATTTTTTTTAATCAAGGATTTAAATAAAAATTTTAAAAATATTTTATTTGATAACAAAAAAGAATTTAAAAACCAATATTGATAACAAAATGTTTGTCAACTTTATGAAAAGTGCGGCATGATTCATGGATGTCCTTTCATGTTTTCCGATTTTTTTGCACATCCTAATTTAGAGATAATACTCTGCATATATACATTTTTATTTAATTTTGTGAAATATTCTATATAAATATATTTAAATTAAAAACAGAGAATTATATTCACAAATAAATGCTCATTTCTAATTTAACAGAGCTTACTCAAAGCGTTTTGAATAACATTCCAAATATTGCAAAAAAAGCGTCTTCATATATCCAACAACAAGAAATCAAGAATTTTCCATTGATGTTAACTTTGCAACATATACAATGAATTTCAAATCTAATCCAATCAAAAATTAAAACAGCAATTTTTGATCCTACTTGAAGAGCAATTCCCATCTTTATAAATACCCTTCAAAAAAACCTTTAAATCTCTAAGAAAAACTCTAAACTTCATATCTAAATCGTTTTAGCGCCATTAAGTAGATATCCCAACAAGACTAAGAACATGTGGGAACACTAAAACAAAAAAGGACTTAAGAAACAAAATGTGACAAGATTGATTGGGTCAAAGTTCCAATTCGAAATTTTCCTGAAGATACTGGACCCACGATTCCAAAACGATGACCATCCATCACTTTGCTAAATGGGAGAGTGTTTTTTCTCCTCTTCTCCTTCCCCCCATTCTCTTGCTATCGAAAGTTCAAATGTTGCCTAAAGTGCTTGGTTGGAAGGCATCTGTTTTCTTACAATTTTCATTCCGCAGTTTTTTTATCTTAACGTTTGCTTGTTTTCCCCTTTAACTTTTGTTCGTTGTTTAGTTCGAGTTGAATGCTCTATTGTTAGGATATTTTTAGGATTGAAGAATGGATCTGATAAGATATTCATAATCTATAGTATGCAAAAGGAAATCCCAAATTGTTAATTTTTTTACCTTAGATTATTAATTACGAATTCATTTTTTAAATATTCTAGATTCATCATGTTATTTCTTATGTTTAATCTTGAATATATATCAATTTTTAATAGGAAATGGAATTCTAGGATAGACAAGTAGTCATATCTAGCATAAAAAGAAAATGATGATTTTAGAAATTCATTAGTAGAAGAAGATTTATATTATATTTTAACATAATGGGATATGCATCATGTAACATCTCAATTCTTTGGATTTTACGTAATACAGAGAAAGTATAGTGATCATTAAAAATCTCTACATTTTAGACCGTCCTGAGTTCTAAAAATACATTTTAATAAAAAAAATATCCACCTGACTATCTGTGACAATGATAAACTCAAAAAACGCTAGGAGGAAATTCAAAAAGAAGCTAGAAGGAGGAAATTTGGTAGACCTTTACACCAAATTTCTAGATTTTTTATCAAATTTTGAGCAACATCCGCTCAGAGGAAGCCTGTCTGTATTGCTGTTAGAATGTAATTTAGCAAAACTACAAAATGAAGAGATCAAAGTAGATAAGATCCGGTGCACAGATTAAGATCTGTAGTCTAGACACCAATAAAGTTTTGAGCGAAGTCCGTTGAGGGGGTTGACCATCTGTTGATTAAACTTTTATAGACATATAAATGAGATAACTCAAAAACACAATGAGATAATTATATTAAATTGTACATGCAATTTTGTAACTACAAGTCAAGTCTTTTTTTTATCAAATTTTGGTTTCAATCGGCCGGGAAATCGCAATTTCCATTTCCGGATGTTATTAATCACATCCGAGGGTTAATCGCCAAGTAACTCACCAAAGTTGACTCGATAGGTTGAATAACAATTCTAAATCCAAGCCAAAGGTTAACTATTGTACGCCAGTGCCATACAAGGCATTCTGTGTTATAACACCTTTACAAGATTATATATGATAAAGTTTTGAGGAAATCTTGCCCACAGGTTTCTTCAAACTTTGACTTGAGATTTGCCTTCAAGAACATTTTGAAAATGGTATTTGTTCGTTGATTTCAGGCAAATTGGGTGTGGGCTTCGGTAACTGCATGAAATAACAGACAGTTTCATTGAGCTTACCGAAATAAATTCTACTTGATAAGTTGAATTTCTTGTGGAGACTACACTGTAATGATTCAGCTTCTTCCCTGGGTGACCACTGGGACATTCCTTTTTCCCACACTCGATAATTTACATTCCGGGCCATTCTTCATCAACGAAATTCCCACAGTGTTAAGTGCCTCCAGATTGCCAAATGGAAGACCCTCCTTTTAAGTACGGTCGTCTGGCCAATTAGTGCTAATCCAGATAAGGAACCATACGATTTATTTCCCAGGGAAATAAATCGTGTCTTCGAAAGGCGAGAGTGTCAAACACTCCAGATGTCCAGATGTCCTTCATTTTTCCCATTGTGGAGGGTGGATCCTCAATGGACATTTCCCACGGGCGACCAGAGACGATTCAGGTTGTTCTGAACGGTGATTGGGTAACAGGGAGTGGACAGGAAAGGTGGAGTCGGAGAGAAAGATAAAAGGTGAGATTTTTCGGAAGAAGGGGGAGAGAGGAGCTTGGGATGAAGTGGACTTCTGAGAAAAATTCAACCCGAAGGAAATTCGGTGGATTCCTAGAGCTAATCCGGCAGTAGCCTGAGACGCCAACCGCCTGTTAGCTGTTCTTGTGAAGGCGGTTTCTCCAAATTTGTTCGAGGAACAATTCTTGTTTAAATTTCGTGCTATAAATAGCATCATTCATTTAACCTAGATGAGAAAGAGTTGTTTTTATGTAATAAAGCTGTAAATAAAGAATTTGATCATAACTCTACCTGTTATTGGATCGAGACTTTACAACACCCACTAGTTTCTTCAAACTTTGGCTTGAAGTTTTCTGGCAAGAACCTTTTGATAATGGCATTAATTAATTAATATCATGCAAATGGGGTATGCTCCTCTGTAGCTGCCTGAAATAACAGACAGTTTCATTGCACCTATCGAAAAAAATTCTACTTGATAAGTTGATTTTTTTTTGTTTCATGAAACAAGATATGGTGTAGGATTATAATTTTTCTTCCACATGTATTTCATGCGTGATGAAGTAAAAAAAAAATCATATAATTTGTTTAATCTCCAAGCAACAATCAAATTTAAAATACTTGCATAAGATTAAAAAAATTTACATTGCCATATGGGCTTTGAATACCCAGATTATGCAGAAAATTTAATATACGGGGAAAAAATTAATAAATATTAAATATATTAAATATAAAATAAAATTATTAAACATAAAATTACAATTTATAAATTAAATTTGCAATAACATTACCGCATTGAAAAGAGGTATTCGAATCTCCATGGCCGAATGGTCATAGCACTGATCTCATTCATTATCAAGCAATTGTAAGTTCGAATCCCGCTAGAGACAATGCAATTCACAGTTTGTGTAAATATTTAGTTCCGTAATTTTATGTTTCTCTTTATTTCATGTTCCAGAAAATTCTGGACATTTCTTTAGTTTTCGAGACAAGTGTTCTGGACTTTTCTTACTGTCTCCAGAAAAGTATTCTGGAACTTTCCCTGTTAATATAAAAGCAGAGGATCTGTCAGTCACTGTGTTCTCAGTTCAGAGTTGAGTTAATAAATTGGTTTAGCTCTACTTCTTGTGTGTGTCATTGCGTTCCACACTAAAGTATCTACGTGGCAATATAAATTTCAATAAAATCAAATTAAATTACATATATTTTATATTTAATATATGTAATTACATAAATATACATCTATTAAATATGGACAAATAATAGAATAATTTAAACTACCTTATGGGGTTTGAATAACTAGAATATACAGGAAATATGAATATATAATAAAGAAATTAGAGGAAGTGATCTGCCTGAAGCTTTCTCGCACACTCCTAAATAAAAATGTTATATCACTTACTCCCCCCCCCCCTCCCATGAAACTTGTCAAACCTGAACAAGGTGATGGACAACACAATTGCTTAAATTTTTATTTCCGTATCATTATTTTATTCGCGTATCATTATTTCGTTACTCGTTGGTTGTATAGTAAAAAAAGCAGAATTAAAAGCATTTACAGCATCATTAAAGAAAAATTGATACTAAAATTCACTTCAAATACACAAAACTTTAACGACAGGAAATTTTATGTGAAATTTAATAATTAAATCACTTACGAAGTTTCATTTATCTATTTTGTGCCATTTACGAATTATCGAATTTACGGTCATGATATGCTCTTCTAGTTATTGCATTTACGGTCACGACATGCATTTTCAGTTATCGCATTCACGGTTATGACATGCATTTCAAGTTACTGCATTTGCATGCATGACACATACTTCGATTTATCACATTTACGGTCATGATATGCATTTCGAGTTATTGCATTTACAAGCATTTCGAGTTATTGCATTTACAAGCATTTCGAGTTATCACTTTGGATTTTGGATCCAAATTTGCATGGATTTTGGATTTATAGACGGCCAGTTCCTTGAAGGATTCGAATCAAGATCTGTTTGCCTCGACATTATTGATGATGAAACTGCATTCTAAAATTATGTTTAGGTTTTTAGATATCAATTTCCCTTGCACTCTGAAAAGATGAAGTAAAAGTGTCTTGAGAAAGGAATTTGCACAAAATTTGAAGTAAGTAAAATATTTGGGGGTAAATATCACATTTCATTTATCCAGCACTCAGATGAAATATTAGACTATGGTGTCAAACATTTTTTAAACTGAAATTAAATTAATATAGGAAACTATAACTCTGACGAGTAATTACACATAATCAACAATTATCTGAAATGTCCCATTTATTGTTTATTTGAAATGTCCCATGAATCAATAAATACATAGCCAAATAGAAAGTGTCATCTAATAGACAGTAAAAAGGAAAAAATAGTAAAGGAATTAAGCTCTTTAAGCCATGCTATTTCATAAACCTTTTCTTATTTCAAACGCAAATCCAAATTGTTTGAAATTCGAATAACACGGAAGCACGTGAGGATAATTTAAATCTGTTTGACCTTAAACCTTAATGGCGTTAAAAGTAAGATCTGGTAGTACAATTCAAAACTTAATGATATACCTTGAGAAACAAATGAGGCACTCACTCTTTTCAAGATTTCTCATTTCTTTTTTGCTAACACGATACCATGGAAGCTCCAATATAATTCGGAACATTTTCTCAGCAGTAATTAAAGCTCCAAAAGCAATTTAACACTGGAATGAGAATTGCATCAAGGAAACGCTTTTATTCCTAATTTCGCAAAAAATTTCTGGGTAGTGAGTCTTTTCCTTTCTTTTATTTTTATTTATTTATTTTTGTATTTATCGTTTGAGCTGAGATGCTTCTTTTTTGTTTCTGTGTTTTCTATTTTTCCACTACGTCTGATAATTTAAAAGGCAAACATTTTGCAATTATATCTCTACAATATTTTTTATTCGAAAAGCAGAGATAGGGTTATATGAATTACGTTGTTGTTGTTCACTGGATGCGAATAATTTCTAGAATTATATTTAGTGTGAATATAAATGGATATCATTAATTCATGATACTTTATTTTTTTAAGTAGGCCCTCTGGTGCAATTAATGTCCACGATAGAACATGGAGTGGTGGTGATAAAAAAAATGTGCCATAAATTGATGTTCAATTCCTTGTTTCATTCGGTTTTCTATTTATAAATATTGCAATTAGCGTTAGAGACAGTTTAGTGTAATTTGGAAATTGATAATTTTTACGACGGTATAGGTTCGAAGACTGACATTTTCGATTGAGAATAAATTTATGCTGCAAATACAAATTCACTAATATGGTGCTGTTTTCAAGTTCATAGATATCCAAGCTTGCTGTGGGATATTTTTCATCTGCTTACTTTGACCAGCACTTATCACTGCAAGCGTCTATAAAATAATATGAAACTAAAAAAGTACACCTTTTATTTTTTCAGCTAGATAGAAGAAAGTGAATAGAAGTTAGAAGAAATAGAAGAAAGTGAAATATAGTTTCCGAAATATTTAATTGAAAAAATGTAATTATTTAAAACACACATTTATTATTGTGATTAGATTAAAATATAGTTAATTTATAGTTTTTTTCTAAATTTTAAGACTTTTTTCATGAAACCTTTTTTCTTTTTTTAGTTATAGCAATTATAAAATCCATTTTCTCTATACAATCAGACAACTCTAAAAAATAAAATACATCTAAATTAATTGATTAACGCCTTATGAGATTCTGAAAATATTGAATAAGTGTTTTGACCAATAATGAATAAGTTCTCAAAATTTAATTATACTAAAACATTACAATGTGAAAGGAAATTATGTTACAAAATTTTAACATTATAAACAGTAACAAAAAATATTGCAATGGAATATTATTATTTTGTACATAAAATTTTACTATAATTGGACTAAATTGCTAAAAAATTATACTTTTACTGTCAGTATAACATTCAAGGCAGTAGACTATCATCTTATTAAAAATGTTCTTAACTCAAAAATACATAACTTAATAATATGGGTGATAATGGGGAAGCAAGTAATGCCATCACTCAATTAAAAATTTAGATTGCGGTATTATTTGAAATATTTTCTCATGTTGTATCTCAGAAACTTCAAAATAATTCTGAAAAATTCCACTTGTTTAAACGAATGTATATAATAATCCAAAGGGATTAACGCAAGGGGAAGTATCAATTTATCCTCTTAATGATTTCTTCGAACCTCTCATTAAATACGAAATATTTCTCTTCTGTCTTATGATTTTCTCGTTGCTGCTACGATAATTCATTTGGGAATGAAGTTTGCATACATTGAGTTTGGGAAATCCCTGAAAAAAAAATTTTATGTCCTTGATGGGAAATATTAAGTCAATGAAGAGATGCAAAAAGGGCGAAATATTTTACATGCCTCATGCAATAGTCTTTGAACTATTTCGAAAAATTGATAGGAACATCGATGTTGTTCGTGATTCGCCGTCACTCAATGCAAGGTTTAAAGTAAAAAAATTTCAGGTTTAAGTTTTTAAATGAATTTAATAATGTATGCATTATGTTTATTTTATTGGAATTATTTATTCTATGAAAATGCTAAATTCATGTGTTAGTACTGTTCGAGATATGGTAAAATAAAGTTCTAACTTTTAATGTGAAATATTAACTTTAGTCGGGGACCCCTCAGTATTAAAACTTTTATATATCTTGAGGAACTGACTGTATAGAAAGCAAATTTAAAATGAGAGAAAAACAGTCTTCTATTTTAAAGGTTAATATATCTTCATCAAATAACCATAGTAAGTACGGAATTCATTCAGTATTTGTATGCTGAAAGAGGCCCAAAACCTTGGAGGAAAAAAAAAACGATGTTTCTTGTGAAACGACATGTTCTTGCTCAAGAAAGCCCAGTTAACAAAAGTAAAGCCGCGGTGCTCAAAAAGAACAGCTTTTCTAAAAATTCACAATACAAGCAGACATAAAACAGCAAAAGAATTCAGACTGCAGCTAGAACTCCCTACGCAATCCTGTTACTAAATATAATCAACTAAGAGAAGATTCCCATGTAAATGCTTTGCATTTATAGGTTTTCAGACGAGTGATGAGTTTTATAGATGGATGATCTGATCTTGGGTCCTAATAGAGATAAAGTGGAAATTCTTGGATTTTGTAGATATCTCCTTTCTGTCACCAAGGTAGCTAAAAACTTCGCCAGTTTTCCAAATGACCCTCATGATGCTGGATCGATGAGTTCGCATCCATTGAGTATTCATTAAGAATCCCTGCAAATATTTTATGCAGTAATAAAGTTAACATGGTAGGAAAGCAGCATTACAGATAACAATGAAAATAACTTCTAATCAAATATTAATAATTCATAATTTAAATATATTCAGATTTGGCAGAGAATTATTTTTTTCCTTAAAGCATTACAAATTGATTTTATTTTATTTTTTTATAAGAAAAGCATACATAATAATTGCGACATTTAAAATTTCCATTCTGTTTGAAACAATTAAATGAAATTTGAGGTTATAATCTCTAATTCTCAAATTGTTGCAACTGGTTTCTCTAGACTCCCTTTCAAATTTCGGGTAAATTTGAAAGTCTCATAAATTTCGATAATATTTATTAGAGGTTTTTTTTTCTATTTAGATATGCATCTGCTTTCAATATTAATTTTATATTTATCTTTTGATTATTTTCTGGTACATTTTTGATTCATTATAAGGTAAAAATGAAATTTAAAAAAGTCTTAAATAATTGGTGAAATAATAAAGTAGAATAAATTGCTCATTTACATATTCGGCTAATTATTTCAACTATTAATATATATAGTTAAAATGACAATGTTAAAAGAGCAGCATTTATAAAATGAGTGCCAACACATAAATCTGTTTTCGAATAGTATTAATAAATTGATACCCCTATACAATGTATAACTTTTATACTCAGATTTTATCAGGAAATTTAAAGAAATAGCGAAGCAATTTTAGAATAAAGCAATTAAAATTTATTAAATGTCCTTAAATCATTCTATTATATAAGTGATGTGTCCAATTACAATAAAATATTATTAAATTAACTTCGTGTTTGTCCTCCAGAAGTTTTATAAAAATAAGAAAAAGAATCGCTGTAATTTTATTATATGCACAATTCAGAGCATTAATGAGCATGAAAAACTGAACTGCATTTTTTTTTCTTTTCTATTGTTGTTGAAATATACAGAAGAAATTAATTGGATAGCAAAATGTTCAAAGAGATGCCTAATGAGTAACAAGAACTCCAAAGTTAAATATAGAATTATTTTAAAATATTTGAAAAAAAAATTGAAAAAAAAAAAGAAAATTCGTGAAAGGAATTATAAGCAGCATTAAATTCTATATTTGCAATTAGTTTGTCTATTCAAAGCAATTCAAAATTATTTATGGCGATTTTTACATATTATATTATTGCTTTACGTTCCAAATTTATTAATTTTTTTTGAATCTATAATCTCAGTAGATATTAATTGTAATACTTAGTAGTATTTCTTAAGGATTAAGAATATTGAAATGGAATGGATGCATGAATGCATGAATCTGCAGTCAGAGTAGTTCACGTTAACAAAATCTTGCAGTTTATTTTCTGGTGAAATTAACATTAACATGTTAAGAACCGCTTAGAATTCTTTTTAGAAAAGGAAATGGAATATATTAGTTTGAGCACAACAAAATGGTGTCAAAATTTTGTCATAAATCAGTGAATATGCACTCGTTCGTATTTTAACAATATTTTCTCATACCAACTGAAAATTTTTCTAGAAGAAATCGTAGACATTGAGGTACATTTAAATACAAAAAGAAATCTTGAAAATATATTGAATACAAATGCGTTAATATTTTTTATGCTTTTATTCCTGCAAATAAATACTTAAGTAAATATATTTTCAGTTGTTATTTCAGGATTCTATCTATTGTAATATCATTATCAACACAAACTCGAAGTAGACTCCTTTCTCTTTTGATTAACTCCCAAAACTATGTCAGTGCTCTTAAAAATTGTTTAGAAACTTTCCTTTAAAACTTTGTTTAGAAATTTGCAAAAACTAAAGATCGTTTTGCCATTTATATAAGTTTATCCTACATTTTTTCAACATTTTAGTTTCAAAAGCTCAAGGAAAGTGATTGTTATCCACCTCTTTAAAAAAAGAAATTCCTGGCAACAAATAGCAAACATTTCAATAAAATATCCGGAAAAGGCAAGTCCATTTACATCTAAGGGTGTAATCTGTTTTCCATGTAGGTGACGTAAGAGATAAATCATTCATCGAGTAACTTTTGATGAATCGGCCGATCTTCTTATTCAGTGGTTTATAAAACAAGCCATTATTCATGACAGGGAGGGTAGTTTGTGTTTTATTCCTAGCAAGTGCATAGATGATTTGGAGTGAAAAAAAAAATGAAATTTTTTACAAGCGCCGTCGGTAACCTTTTAGTGACACATGTGTGGAATTAAATAAGTAACGGTTTGAGATAGTTTTGTTACAATCTCTTATACTGCAGGTAAATAAGTAATGCGTTGAAATACATATGATGAAGTTCTGATTTCATTTATTTCTAGCAAATTCAAAAGAAGTTTTATCACTAAATCATACTTGTTATATGTAGGTTTTTTTTCAAAATGCTAGACACATCAGCAATAAAAAAAAACTTTTTCTTGCTTTTTTTTAAAGAAATTGATAGATATTATGAAAATATTGCCAAATTTGTTAACAAAATAAATGAAAAAAATATATATTTATTTTATAAGCCTATAAAAGGTAATGACGAATAAATGAATGATATTAATGGAAAAGTACAACAATAATCATCATAAAGTTTAACACTAGTGGGAATAAACATGAAATATATCTCTAAACACTATAACAGTTAATTATATAATAATTGATGCGGGTCAAAATTTTATAAATTATGAACTTTTAACTATCAGAGAATTAAGAGCAAGTAATATTAATTCATTATAAGCCCTTTTAGAATGCGAAAAAATGTCAATTATTCAAATAAGCACTCCTTTATTTGATTTACTCAATCATAAATTAAATGAACATCTTATTTACTTTTAAATTAATACTTATTTTAATATTACATAAGTGGATATTATTTGATATAATCCAAAATAAACTAATAGCAAATATTTGTAACTTGAATATTATGTAAGAAAAGTTCTGAAATATTCACTATAATTTTTAACACCGTTAATTACTCCGAACCAACTTAAAAATTTTATGTGCAAATTTTACAAGTTAGCAAGTCAATTCACGGATATATGGTGTTTATAATAGCATCAAATTTATAATTATCTTATTCTTTTTGACGTACGTATTTCTTTCGTTATTATAAAAGCAAGAAATTTTGGAGAATTTATTAATACTTTTTCTAATTGATGATCAGAAAAAAAAATCCATCTGTAACAATTATATTTTTCACATTAAGAATAAAGTGAAGAAAACAGTTTGAAATCAGAATGAATGAACATGCCTTGATGCACTTTTTTTAACACATAATTATTCAGTTGAAAAAAAAAAGGTGGTTCGCTACTTTTATCTGAAACTTAAAAGAAAAAGAAACAAAGAATTCAATAATTAATGATTATATTTCCTGATGTTGATTTTTTTTAATTTTAAACTAATGAACAAATCGAATATTTGCTTTGAACCAAGAAAATTAACCAAGGAAAATTACCAAGCAAACCAATGAAAATTATTTATTGTTTACTGCAATATTTTAACAATTGTCAGGATAGGCCAAACTTTCATATTTCAAGCTAAAAATATTTTGCTTTCAACAATTTTTATTAAAATTTAATGTGTCCGTATTCTATAATAATTATTGACCAAAACTGCCTTAACATAAACAATAAACCCGAACATTCTATAATACTCACTCATTAATAAGTAGAGAATTTTTCTTAAAACCATAAATATTGAATAAATATAATCCTTTATTTACAAAGTTCGTTCTCATAGCCCATATATTACCCTCATCCTAATTACCTTACAGAAACTAATTACTCGGGACCAACCACTCATCATGGAAACTACGCTGTGTGAAAGGACATCTCTATCTTCCGTTAAATATCCGCAATAAGCAAGGATCACTTAACGCCTGCAGAATTACGAAGTTGTCTGTTGTGTTTGAGCATCGGTGTACTGAACTAATTGAGAGAATGTAACTCAACTATCGACAACCAAACACAGGCGATAGCATCGTGGACAAGAACGGAGTTGCAAGTTCATGTTCTCGCTTGTCGTTAAGAGTCATTAACACTAATCGACTCCCAAATATTTGGAAGTTGGTTTATATCTCACCCAAAGGTAGTATTTAGGAGTATCTTTAGGATAAAATAACCAAAATGTGTATTGATTGCTTTGTTTTTGATTCAGTGGATTTCAAGATAATTTTTTATGATAATTAATTTTTTTTTTGCTTTAGAAACTTCTAAATTAATTATTTAATATATATATATATATCGTCATAAAAAACTCAGCTTTTTCTAGTGAAAATGGGATGAGGCCCTTATGGTTATTTTGCTATTATAATGGGATGATAATAGTGTTTTTGCATCGGTTAATTATTATTAGGGATTGCAATACCGGACCAAAATTTCAATACAGGTATTCAGTATTTTTTAGATCTTAATACCAGGATACCGGTTTTAATACCGGTATTAGAAATTTTAGAAAAAGAAAGAAAACACAGGTGTCTTATTAGAGAGTGTAAATATCAAAAAAAAAAAATAATAATAATTTGCGACCTATAAATTGTGACAGTATATAAAGAATCACAAAAAAGTAAAGGAGCATCTTTTTTATTTAAATCACAAAAAAGTGTAAATATCACTGTTCAGTCTGGGGAACTATTACAAATTTTTGAAATGTGATCTTAAAAAACATAATCATCATTTGTACTGTCATTAAGCCTGAAAAGTAATTTTGTGTAAGAATGACCAGCTGTCGAAAATGCTCTTTCCGCATCTACGCTAGTTGGTGGTACTGTTAGCAATGCGCGATATACTTTTTCCAAGTATTTACCTCTAAATACCTATCTTCAAACAAATCGATTTCTCGTCGGATGGTTTTGGATATAGCTGATTTCTGTATTGTGTTTTGGTTCGTTGATTTTTTTTTTTTTATTTTTATTTATCGCTAATTCTAATTTTTGTCCAAGAGACAATTCCTTTTCATTATCGACATTAGTGTCATCATCATCTTCGATAACTGAACCGAATTCTTCTGAATGTGGATAGGTGTGTGGGTAAAAAATTTTTAAGAAAATTTACTATAAACTTAATCAGATTTGAATTGGTTATTTTCTTTTCTTCTTTTTCATTTTCAGTTTTAAAATAATTATAATTATGTAAATACCATAAGACATTTTCTATTTCGGTATGCCTTTCTTCTGTGCGATTTTTCAATGTAATATATAATTCTTCAGATAGTGATGTGTGCTGTTCTTTTAGTTACTGCAACATGAAATTTATTGTTGCATTAGCTGTTAATAATTAGAATCTCTCCGACATAATGCCTCAACAGCCAGTTTTATTGGAAGTAGAACTGATGCAGTTTTGGATATTAAGTCAAATTACTATTTGAAAAATTAATTTACAGGTTTAAGTCGATTATTGCTTTTTGGATTGGATTTGCAAGATTCAAAAATCGTTGCATCATTAGGAGTAAACTGCTCCAACATGTTTTAGAATCTAATAATAACATATATTCTGTTTCATTTTCAGTTAGTATATATTTGAGTAATATGTCATTTTTTATAGGGGAACGTTTAAATATCTTAAAAATTTTTCGAACTTTATAAATTATAGGAAGCAATTCTTGATTAGTTAATATTTCATGCTCATTAGTGATATCTTCTTCAAAAATTACATTGTCATTATCTTCATTGTCAATATCACTCTCACTCTTATTCTCTTCAAAGTTGGAATCCGAAGTTTCTATATCCACAGTATTTGGATTCTTCTGTTCTTTATTTTTTTGGTATAATACATCCATTACTCCTAATTGAATTCCATGAGCATAGCACAATTGCTGATTTGCACCAATCAACTTTCCGACTTTTTTCATAACTGTTGCCCCATCAGTCGTTATGGATACAATATCTTCTTTCAGGGAAAATCCATGTTTCGCTAATTTAAATTGAAGCAATTAAGTAAGCCATTAATTAGCTAGTTAATTTCGCCCGTTAGGGAGACATAAAAACAAAAACGTATACTATTTTGCTATGTTGGCGATCCCTGAACATGTAGTGGGGACAATTTTAAAAATTTCTTGTAAATACCGAAAAACAGATATTTAAATGTGTGAATACCGGTATTACAAAATTGCACAAATGGCTCAAAATACCGGTATTCGGTATACCAGTATTGCAATCCCTAATTGTTATTGATAAATATTGCTTAAATTATAGTTTTATTAACTATCTGTTTCGGAGCTACAAGTTAGGGACGCATACTAATTTACCGGATGCCGTTGATAGCATTTGAACCCGCAAACAACAACCTTCGGTGTTCTTCAGCACATTAACAAAGAGAACATACCATATCCTACGAGGGAATTCGAAGGAATTTTTTTCCATTCAATTTGCACCGCCAATGTATATGATATTGGCTTAATATTAGGGAAATGAGAATCACAATCGTATTCACAAATCTTATTTTTAAATGTAATGTATGGCTGTAATGTACTTACAGTCAATAAAGAAATTTACATCTGAATTCTGATTGATTAAAAATGCATGATTTGACGCCATTACACAATACTTCCAAATTGCATAAAAATTCACATTCGGATATGAGTTGACTATTTCTTTATATCACTAATTTACTTTGTTTTCGGAGTATGCTTACTTCGCACATTTTTTTTTTTTTTTTTTGCAACCATTTTAAAAAAAAATGACTTTTTTTTCAGGGGATTACTTCTCAACAGCATAGAATTTGTCTCTTTTTTAATATATTGATGCGTTTATTTAATTTCAAACGCCTATCGTAAAATAAATTAAGCAATTTATTTTTTTAATTCAGAATTATTATAAATTTATAATTTTGAAATTATTCCTTATTTATAATTTAATTCTTATTCAGAAGTTTCAAACTAAGTTTAAAAATATTACAAAGCAATGTGATAGAAACTAATGTCCAATAAATAATCAGTTAGAGAATCAGGAAAAAAAATTCAATACACATTTCATATATCCAATTTGTTATGTTGTTTAATGATAGCATTTTCACGCACGCGCAAGTGCAGAAACAGACGATTTACCTCTTACCAGATTTTATCTAAATTTGATTTAAATCTAAATTTGAGATGCTAAACCTATGTACCTAATTCTTTCTATATGGCTCTTTGCATTTTACAGTGCTCAAACAGCCAGGCAGACAGACTTCTGAATGATTTTCGTTCAAAATATAATACTAAAAATCACATATAAATTTTTTTTTTATTTTTTTATCCTTATTTTTGTATTCTGTTTGTAAAATGTGTTATGAAGAAGGAAATAGCTGGCAAAAACTTCAGATCAATGTATGCGTAAAGTTTTCAAAAATTTAATTATGCGGAAAAAATGTCATTAAAATGCATATAAATAATTTTATATCGAATAGAAGTCACGGACCAAAAGAAATTCCTCCTCTAAAATTATTATTCTATAATTTGACATGGTTTAATAATGATCTATTGAATAAAGGGAAAAATTAAATTTGAAGTTGGAATTTCGTCGGTATTTTTGAATTTGATTTCAATATCCGATAACCATTATGCTCGCTCATCTTGATTTTTAATCCTTTTTTTTTTTTTTTTGAGAATCACTCGTCTCAGTGTAATTTAGTACTCTTTTTTCAAATTAAATTTTCACAATTTGTTTTATACCGTAACTGTACAACTTGGAATAATACATGGAAATCATGAAATCATGGAATAATACATATGGAACATAATTTTTCTGATCCGCAAACTTGGTTTGGCAGAAATAAAAATATTTTCAGTGATTTTAAACGAACTTAATTTGACAAAATCTATTTTTTCAAAATATAATATTGATAGTGATTTGAACTTTTTATCAATTTATCAACTTTCACCCTTTTGATATTCTTATATGCATTCTAACCTTCTGAAAACTTAGAGGTCTGCTTTGGATATTCAGCTAAACCACTTCAATGGGAAAAAGTGCTGTTTTTTAATGCTTTTTGTTTCTTTGTCAGTGTTCAATTTTCATAGTTCAGTGTTTTAAATCACTCGATTTGATTATGCCCATAATAGCAATTTAAATATATTATAAATATCACTATTTAACAAATAAAAATATTATATCAGCGTATATGAAATGAAGCAAGGAGTTATAACATATTTTAAAAGAATGAACAATAATATGTTATATTTCATTATAGCAGCGGAAAACATTTTTAAGAAAATAGAGAGTTCCGAAATTATTAGAAATTATTCACTATTATTCGGTGACAAAATTTCCTTTTCCAAAATATTTTAAGGCATAGTGAACTATAGCGGTAAATGTATAGTGAACTATAAAAACAAGAAAACGATATAAAGAATATACTGAAATTAAATAATGTTGTTGGGACTTCTGGTAATATTGGATAGTGGAATATACCAGGTAATCTTCGATAACGTCACCAGATGTTATAAATTTTTGCATGAAAGGAAAATTTGTGAAATCAGACAGATTATTGGGACTGGAGGACTGGTACTTTTTTTTTCTTATTATTTTTAATACATAGATTATAAAAAGCATAAGCGTAAACTATAATTCTAAATTTTATTTTTTCATAAAACTGCTGTAAGTTTTATGAAAACTTAAATAAAACTTTTCATAAAACTGCTGTAAATCCCTCCAGTATTTTTCATAAAATACTGGAGGGATTTTTTTATCAATATGATATAATAATGAAAATAAATACCTAACATTTTTATCATGAACTAAATGCAGTTTCAAAAAAATATTTTGTATTTTAAAAATACAAGTCAGTCTGCATAAAATTATTGAAATTTAACAAACCGATTAATGATTTTAAGTTATTTCAACTTTAGCTGTATCAAAAAATGGTAGTTGATCCTTAAAGATATCAAAATTTTCGTAAAACAACATATCATAGTGATATCAATCTGTTTATAGACATGCTATACATGTTATAGAATCTATGTAGAGAATCTAGAATAGATATAGAGATATTTATTATTTCCTTTATAGACATGTTATAATACGAATCTGAGTTACACGTCTAAAATGAATCATCTTAAAATCAACAGTTGATGCTTTCAATTTCAGCGTCTTAACTATAACCTGATGTTGCAAATGAACTCGGTTGAGGAGTCAAACGTAATTCACTGCTGGAACCAGACACTTACATAACTGCTGTAAATGCAGGCCTAATTATTCCAAGTCTCTAGTGGCGACTGAGGTCACCTCGTGTGGCGATTTCATCCATCGTTGTTGATAACAGAAACTAATATTGCTTCAGTAAGGGTGAAATCTTACTCAACCTCTCGTGATGGAAGTTGACCCAGGAGATGTCGCCGTCTAAGCAATGGGAATTATTAACGAACTTCAACTGGGAACATACAGTGCAATTGCTCTAGAACTAAGTCAGCGAGATGAGTTCACATTTGATTTATCTATTTGAAGCGCAGGGAAAATTTCTTCCTATAAAGATGCTATTAAATAAGGAACTATAAAAGTGATTGTAGGTACTTCAAGAAGAGCTATATTGTATAATGTTGGTGTCTATAAAATATTATTATAATTTTCTTTTATTTGCATTAATCAATTATTTCAATTTAATTAAAACTAATGTTGCCTAGTTAGAAAAACCCATGCTTTGATATATTATTTTTGATGGCCCTTTTCTTTAGTTGTGCCTCTGATTTTCATCAAATCTAGGTTTTCAGAAGTTATATAATCCAAAAGTAGTCTCTCACTTGCAGCGGACTTTAACGTTTTTTTTTCTGGCTTTACTGAACTGTGGAGCTATAAATTGAAATTATAAATGAGTAAAAATCTTTGTTTTTCAGAATATTACATGTATTTAACAGATAAATAAAAAGCTATTTTTTATTTTTTAAACATATTTTTTAAAAATTATTAAATAATATGCTTAAACTCACTAAGTAATTCAACAATCTGAATTGTATTTCGTTAAAAAAGTTTTTTTTTTTTTAATTCGTAGATCTTATTATTTTCTGAGTGTAAGATCTCATGAAATCGATGACCGGGTATACGCTTTCAATTGTTTGGCTTTCAAACTAATGTCAGTTTTAAAAAAAAACCACAAAAATATATTCATTAAAAATTTAATTTTGAACAATATTATACCTCAACTTTTATATATATGTACAGAACCACAAAAGAATATTCTGCTTAGGTAAGCTATAAAGAACTGAAGGAAGAAATTAGTTTTTTATAAATAAGGGCCTAGTTCTGAATGCTGAATATTTTTAGATTTATAAATTAAATCCAACCCCAAAACTGATAAATAGACTTGAGGCTGATAAAAAGAACTCAAACCAGAAAAATAAAAATAATGAATGACTCCATTTAAAAAATAATTTTATCTGAATTTAATATTCATAAATTATTCCAAAAGCAACTTTTAATTGCATGCGAAAATCATTTTCTATTTGACTTCAAATTAAATTCTTAACCAGAAATTGTGTGTGTGTATATATATATATATATATGTGTGTGTGTGTGTGTGTGTGTGTGTGTGTGTGTGTGTGTGTGTGTGTGTGTGTGTGTGTGTGTGTGTGTGTGTGTGTAAGTGTATATATAAGCACACAAAATAATTAATGTAATTAATGACCATAATATATATATATATATATATATATATATATATATATATATATATATATATATATAAACGGATTATTTGGGACTAAATTAGATCTACATGATAGCTGAATTCCTTAAGCGACATTCCATTATCCGAAACCATCGCCGCATTTCTATCTTGTGGCTATAATACCCTTAACCCCCTTTAGAGGCCATTTTATTCTAGTCGTGGAACCTTAAAATATTTTTAGGATCAATATTATTTCAAGAAAAGTTATTCATTTAGCTTATTAGATAAATAAAATTTGATTAATTAATTAATTTGTTTAGTTAATAACTGAGTATCAAATCAAGACACCCCATTCTGGATGATAAAAGAAACTGAAGCATCTGAGTTCCTATATTATTGAAAATTTAAATGGGAATAAATACTAACCTCAGAATTTATACTAACCTACATGATTTCATAAAAGGATTGTTGAATTTGGTGCTATGCATATTTCCCATGGCCCTTGAAAAGGTTACGGTAAGCTAAATGTCATGTATCTCGAAGTAAAATATAAACAGATAAAATAAACGAAATATCAGCAAATCTCGGTTATAGATTTTCAAGAAATGCTTTCATTGTTATCACATATTTGAATAAAAATCTAGGTATAATTTTAAAATGAAGGACATAATTTTCTATATTACTGAAAATAATATTATATAATGTAATTACGGTATGAAATTGTAAAACCAATTCTTGTATTTTACTGTATTTCAATATTACAAAATGGTATTATAAAACATGTTTTTTTTAATTATTACTATATTATAAAATATTATTTTTATATATTTTATACTATTAATTTTTTTTAAATATTTTACTATATTATAAAATATTGCTTGCTCCTGGATTTCTTTGCATTTTTCTTTCACAGCTGTTATGTATGTTTTCAATTTTCACTTTCCAGTCAAGTTTGAAAAAAATTACATTTTCCTATTTTAATTATCTTAATTTTTTTGTTTTTTGCCATTACCAAGAATATATTTGGTCATCTAGCGGTAATGCATCGACCACGAACTGAGATCTTCTGTTCTAAATAAATAAATGAATAATTACGAATTCTTAATCGAAACAAACTACACTTTAACAATTTTGTACTAAATAGTTATGCAGACTATCTACTATTCTACTATTTCTCTTAGAGATAACTATTATCAACGGTTCAACACAATGCTCTAAATAATTTAGAATTAATGATGTGTGTAGGTTACTTGTAATGTAAATTCCTAATCAACTCAAAGCATAAATCAATTAAAATACCGAACTGTATTCTCCTTTGTGCAAAACGAGTAACGGAGAGAAACGGGAATATAACCTAATCGCATAATTTAACACGTACAGGCAATGAGAAAGTTACTGTATTCATCTAGCTAAAGTTAGGAAATTAATATTTTACTGAAGTATGCTTTTGGATCTCGCAGAAATATATGCTATTCGTCGCCATGGTGAAATTATAGTAATGTTTACATAGTTATCGACTAAAATTATTCTAATGTACTAGTATTAGTAGTAGTAATTATTTTATTTTAATCTAATACATTTATATCGTATGAGTTCAGTAAATGAATATTTTATTAAAGAAATCTGAAATGAGATGGGGATGAGCACTTGAAATAGTATTAATACTGCATATAGTTTGGAGAAAATCTTTTGAAATTAGCTAGATTTTATCAATGAGTGATATCATTTTAAAACGCTTAGAGGGAAAAAAATAAAAAAAATAGCATAATGTATGTATGTAATGTGTATATATATATATATATATATATATATATATATATATATATATATATATATATATATATATATATATAACTTAGATGTTTAACATTAAAAAAAAATGTTTCAACCTCATATTTCGCCTTTTAAAAAGTGGAAAAAGAAAAAAAAAAAAAAAAAAAAGATTGCAAATGTCTATCTTGACCAACGTAAAAGTGTTAAAGTAGTAAAAAAAAAGAGTATAAAATTTAAAGGAAGCTCCGAAATCCGATTCAAAACCTCATAGCTTCGTAAATTTTGAAGGCTTCAATCATCAATCTTTAAAGTATTTTCAAAAATGTATTTTTAATTATGGCATTCATATTGTTAAACGAGGATGCATTTAAAACTGTAACAACGAGCGTATATAAGAAGGGAATTCAAAAATTAAGAGACAGTTGAGAAAAGGTGCATTCATTCTGATGATTGAAAACTGAAACATATATTATTTTTCCTATATAACCACCCTGAACTTCAACGCAAATTTACAAATGTTTCACAAATTATTTGATTCCGTCTGAAAAAAAATATATTTTTCGGTTGTATTTGTAATCAATTTTGCACCGCATCAATGACTTCTTCATCGGTGGCACGTCTTCTTCCCCTTTGTGCTATTTTCAATAGTCCAAACATATGAAAATCTCTTGGAGTCATGCTTGGACTGCATAGTGGGTGTTTCAGCAATTCGAAATCCGGCTCTTTTATAGTTTCGGTCGTTCGTTGAGCAAAATATGGCCGGGTGTTATCTTACGGCAGGATCTGCTGAACCATGACTGAAATGTAAAGTATTGATGATTTTGTTTAGTTTGATGCGTCTGTTTTCCAACACCATACCCTCATTAAATTTCATATTGTTCTCAATGGTTCACGTCTTTGGTTTGCCCGATCTGTTGTCTTCACATAAAGTTCTTCCCTGTTTCAAGCGCTCTATCCATCCATAGGTCTAGCTTCGCGATAAACAGCTGTCACCATACTGCACTTGCATTTGACGAATAATATCCGTAGGTCTATCACCTTCCTCAAACGAAAAGTGAATCACTGCCCTCATTTCCTCCTTAGTGCATATCAACAATGGAGCTGCCATATTTAACGGTCTGCTACACTCCAACGACTAACGCTGGAATAAGAATGACACGTTGCATAGAAGTATTGCCGACTGCATTAATTTAGCGCTGAATACTAGTAGTATTACCAAAACTTGGAAAAGGAAATTACAAAAATTCCTTTACGTTTTGACTTATCTCGTAGAAATGCAGTAAATATGAAAATGAGTTTGTAGTAAACAAAGAAAAGCCTTGTTGTAAATTATATGTATTTTTTTAATTATTTAAATTAGGAAAGCCTTTACTGGAATGAAATTTATCTAGATTTCTATCTAGTTCTAATCTAATTCTAAAATTTTATATTTTATATTATATTATATTATTATTTACATTTTATAGGATAGATTTTACTGAATCCTGTCAATTATATAAGCAAAAACAAGTATGGAAATTTAAAATTTCGATCAATTGCAGCCGAAATTTTGAAATTCGCATTGTTTTCGAGCACCTACAGTTCGAGAAGTGAGTACCTGCTGAAGTAAATTACTTCATTAAGTCCAATGGTTAGCCCTATTGACCGTTTTGGACGATTTTTACAACACACGTATAATACAATATAAATATCAGGTGATTCAAAAGCATTTAACATTTGAAAATTTAATAAGTTACCAAATAATTTAGATATAAATATAAAAATTGACACACACGCTAGAAATGACATAGGAGTTTATTGAAACTAAAAAAAGTGCAAAATATGGGAGCTGATCACGATTGTTTGCCTAACATATTGTGGATCGAAGAAGCCCATTTAATACTCTGAGGGTCTATCAACTACCCCAATTGCAGAATTTGTGCCAATGAACATATATTTGTGCCAATGAACATATATTGTGCCAATGAACATATATTTGTGCCAATGAACATATATTTGTGCCAATGAACATATATTGTGCCAATGAGCATATATTGTGCCAATGAGCATATTGTTAGACAACATATATTTGTTAGAATATCATGTCACAGATACATTTAGAACATTTGTTACAAAGACCATAAACTGTTTTAAAAATCAATTGTTATGCTAATTATTGTTTTTGTTATAAGCCATATGTTGGCCCTTTTCGGTTTCAATAAAACCCCATGTCATTTCAAGCATGTATATAAGCTATTTTGTTTTAGTTGCTAGACATTTTTCTTTAGTATTTTGATTCGAAAGATCAAGCCTTATCGAAAAATAAGGATATACCGTGTTCCCACACCGCTCAATTCAGGATCCTCTTTTTTAACAATTGATGCCAAGTTAGCAGGTGAAAGAGTTAGAAAAAAGTCTCATTAAGTATACTGTAAAATCACGTCTCGGAACATCTTATGAAATGTTAGTGGAGCGATAGAGTATCACCCCATTAACCAGCTAAGAGATACGTTAAGGGCAAAGGAATAAAAAGAATTTGTCAGATCGTTAATGATTAGATATGACACGATCTATGTTCCTTTAATTATAGTAAAGGAGGATCATGGGGAAGAAGGATTTTTTTCAAGGTCATTCAATGTCAATCAGCAGTGGAAAGTATTTTTTCTGGAAAGCCAGCTCTTATCTTGTCACCGGTTAGAGTTCAAGTGAGAACGGTTCACCTATTTTATAAAGTTTTTTTATGATTTTGCCAAAGGAAAAAAAATCGTTTTTATCCTCTGACTAGCCTTTCTTAGAACAATTTATAGTACATGGACGGAAATTTATTACCTTAGCAGAGATTGTAGAAGAAGATGATATGAGGGTATATTGCAAACTGGGGTCTGAAATAATTTGTTGAAGTGTTTAGTATTGGTTACGAAAATATAAGGAACCGAATCCGATTACAATTATGAATGCTTCGCTAATACTTGAGGTTGAAAAGTCTATATATTTGAGAAATTATGAAACATTTTAATTTAATATTCTTAATGTTACAATAGGTTTCGTTATAAACCGTATGAATGTTGCTTCTAAATCTTTTTTTTAAGAAGCAACGATTTTTATATTTCCCTTTACATACGTTTTAATGCTATTTTATATATTTATATACTGCCTTTTCAAATTCCAATCTTTGATAGCATTTTCCAATGGAAAAAATCTCATAAATTAAGATCTAATGCATACATTTGGTTCAAATTTGGTATAAAGAATTTGTCAGTAGGATTTTTAGTTCCTGAAGTAAAGAGTAAGTAAAATATCCGTTTACAAATATTTTATATTTTATAATTGTTATATATTATATTTAAATTTATTATAATTTATATATGTTTTATTTTTTATATATATTATATTGTATTTTATATTTATGTTGTTATTACTACTTTATTTATATGTATACAAATATATTCTATTTTATTGTTCCACAATGTGAAAAAATAGGAAATTTAATGTTACTTATCTTTCGAAACCCAATATTTACAGAATGAGTAGAAATACGACTTATTCTTAGTTCAGGAAAAATATAATATATTTCTTAAGCTATCTTTAAAACGATAAGTAACTCATTTGATAATCCTCTAAACTAGAATATTTTTACTTTATATCTATTTTTTGCCAAAAAAAAGATCTTTCGTCCAATTTAAAAACTTTTGCCACTTAACTGATATATTTTGGTTTCACAGACGTATTTTTTAATCGATTTTAGGCAAAAATTCAAAAATATAACTTCTTTCGACCGTTTTTCAAGAAATTGATCTCAATCGTATTCATATATCTTAAATAAAGAAAACTATGTTTAAAACTAAATAAATGCAAATTTCACAAATAGTTTGTCACATATAAATAAGTTCTTCCATGGAATTAAAAACTGAATCTACTTACCTCAAAAAATTACTCAAATATTTATTTTGATAATATATTATTAATCTAGGAACATCAAATGCTCAATGTTATACAGATCGTCTAACTTAGAGGGATTTTTTACGTAAATTCTGTGAATACCACAATAAGGGTTAATGTCTTTTGAGACTGTAAATTTCTAAATGCCTTAAGAATTTTAAAAAAAAATTGCATACTGTTATTTTTTTATTTTTTTTTTTCAAGAGATACTTGATATTTAATTTAATATAAGGTTTGAAAGAGTTGAAATTTCAAAGACTCTTAGTATTTTATACAGATTTTGTTCATGGATTATAATTAGCACAAAATGAGGTACAAAATGTATTTTATTGAAATTTCAGAATCATGTAATAAGTAGTATATGTGACCTCAGAATACTGACAGACTTGAAAAACTTACATAGGAAGAAGTTTTAAAAATTAATTTCCTAAATGACCTATTATCTTCCAAAATTGATAATTATTATACTGTTATTATACTATACTATACAAAAGAAAATCTAAATGAATATAAAATTTATCGAGTTGATGTGAATCTGATATTATCTTTTATGTTGTTAAAGGAAGCGAGTCCTGTAGCTTTTCAGTTTCTCCAATAATGATTTTTACTTTTTATTTATTCGCTTATTTATTTGATTCTTAAAAAAATATAAGGCATAAACAAATATTATTCTTAATTATTTCAATGTCATTTATCGAATTTTGTATAAAGTTCAATATTTTAATCAAAATAAAACATCGATAATATGGTTACGGTTTAATATGGACCTATTTTTTCTTAGAATGGGTGCCTTATTTAGTGTTCTTTTATAAAAGGAAATTTCCAATTCACCGAGCTAATTAAACGGTTTAATTTTTTTATATATGTAGATAAAGGAATTGCAGTTAACCTAAAGGATAAATACGATAGCTAAGGAATTTTAAAGACGATAAATTTTCAAATACGGCAAACTAATCATTAGTTCACAAGTTGCAAGTTTTCTGATGTTTGGCACAACCTAGCAGATATTATTGAAAAATCAGTAGATGAATAGTTTTATCGAAATTATAACTTGTAACCACAAAAAATAAAATAAAATTGATAATAAAATCTAATTTAATCTAAAAATCTGATTTAGTAAATATCTAATGTGAGGTTAAAAATCTAAATTAAGGTTATACTAATAATTTACCCTTCAAGTAATAGAGTATATAATATGAATCTAGTATAGTTCTGCAACGGATTGCAAAACCCTCCCAGCTTTTGCACATGCGTTAGGATGGGTTTAATTCGTCAAAGTAGGGGTGAAAGGAAATATGAAAGGAGGAAATGTTTACATTTACTAGTATCTAATAGGGGAAATCCAAGGTCAAAGGGAATACCGGAAATGCACTCATCGTTCCGCGTTTCACCCCTAAATGAGATGGAATTGTCGAAATGTGGTCGTCTCAGAATCCGTTGACGAACTATACTTGAAAAATCAAGCTCTGCTGGGCAATTTTTTTAGAGAAAATATTAGGTATGAATGACATACTGATTACATATTCAACATTGATTTCATACCCGAATGAGGTATACTTTTGCGACAAGTTGATTGGTTAACACAATAATTGCATTGTTGCTATTGTATGTGAGCCGAACGCATTCGTATTCGGATAATGTCATTAGAACGCACCATCTCCCAAAATGTGGAGGCATTATTGGGTTATAATCTTATGGCAACATTGCAAGTACCGCAGATATTTCTGAGATATGCTATATGATATTGTCATCAGGACAGCAAATAGAAAATGGCTCTAATAGTTACTTATTAAAAAATGCGTGTAAAATCGCATTTTTTCAATACGTCGATAGACTAATATGGATAGACTTAAAAAGCAAAGCCTTTTATATAAAATTTGATCCAAATAGTTACAGTCGTTTTCGAGATGAATGAAATAAATTTATATAAAAACTGCAATTACTCGTTTAAAATTATAAGATTCATATTTTGTAATAAAGATACATACATCATTTTTTTTTGTTTCAATTAAAATCTTCAGAAATCATTTGAATGAAAATGGTGTCGAAATAATATAAATCAGATTTATGACTAATCCGACTAACCATATGTCACTTCTAATCTGGTCTTATATTGGATAATCAATGCAAAAGCGAAAGAAAATATTTACATATTGATATCGTTAAATGCTTACAAAGCTATGTGCTTAGATATAAATCAGGCTCTGGTTAAGAAACAAAATATGAATAGTGGCCATTAGATACAAAATTATGATTCTGAAATTGAAAACAATAGAAAATGTTTCAGTTCTATTCTGTCAATGAAATAAAAGAAGCAGGCATGTCGATTCTAATGAGCATTAGCTCGTAGGCAGTAAAGTCGTGCAAACGTTAATTAGATTTTACTCGACGAATTGGTTGTAATTGATTTAGCTGTCTGTACCTAAGCACTGTTGCTTTTGCAGAATAATGCAATACATTAATGGGTTTAATCCCATGACTTTTGTTTGTTACATCTTTAGAAAATATGATGCCCTCTCTCTCTCTTTCTATTCAGAAGTCTAGAACGCAAATAGTTCTCTTATTAAAGAAGATGTTTGTGCTCATTAAGGTATTTATTATCGCTTCTGTAACTCGAAGATGGAAAATTAAATGAAGCAGCATTTATATTTAAATATGAGATGAATGATTTCCAAAGGAATGAAAGGAAATTCTTATCGATGTTAATTGCCAAATGAAAATGTATGCATTACTTTTAATATCTTGCAGAAATGTTAATTTAATTCACTGAGGATTAATTTTTCATACAGAATAAAATGATTTTCATTAGATGTAGTGCTAAGCTGATGTTTCTTAAGAAAATGCTGCCTTTCATCAGTTTAAGGGAATTTGTATGTGTTGACACAATTTATATTCGCTCAATGAAATCTGTAAGTAATTTTGGCAAAATCTGCAACATTAAGAAGATATATTCTTTTTTTTAGAAAAATGAGCTTTCAATGATTTACATAAAATTTCATTGATTCGTAAATGCATTGAAAATGTCCATTTCTTTTGATGATATAACTTATACTGTGATTACAGTTTCTTTTAAGCGTGGTTCTATTCAAATAATTTTAAAAACCATTTTTGGTTTCAATAAATTTTATTTCAAATCATTTGATGCTGAAATAAGTGGTTTTCTATTTTAAATTTAACTTTAAAAATTATTGTACATTTTATAATAAATAATTTCAAATTAAGCTTGTTATTTTATGCAATAAAATAATTAATATATTTACGATATACATAAAAAGAAAAGTTCACTTTTATGTTTTTACTTACGGAACTCGACAGACTTGCCTGATGCATTTATATTAACAAAAGACGATGTTTTTAAAAATACAAATTGTATAAATTAATAAGAATTTCGAAGAAAGCTGACGTGACGTGTTTCAAAATTAATTAATAATACTTTCAATATAATCGCTCTTACCAACAATAGCATGGCACTGCCTCAAACAAAATTAATGCATATCCATGGCCTCTGAAGAAATGGATTGGCATATATTTATAGATGCTTCAAGAGTCTATCGCTTTTGTTGACACATCCAGTATATGAAGTGGTTTCCAAGAACGTTTCTATCATACTCTATAATAAATGGCTTATTTCCTTCTTCTTCTTCAAAACATTGTGGTGTTTGGGTAAGATTGAGAATATCACGAATACTGAAATTTTCATTTTCATACCACATGGGTTGTGATTAGAAACACAGAAAAAAAAAACTATACATGTTCACTAAACAGATGCAACAGCACAGAGGACCGCAGCTCCGCTGGGCTGGTCCTCTAACCGACCTTGTCTGTTAAGCAGGATTTATTGAGACTGACAATAGATTATAAACAATACCCTTAACATAATAGAAAGTATAATCAGTTTAGATGCTGGTACATGAATCAATCATTCATGTTGCATAAAATTTAATTTGGAAAATTTTATAAAACAGTTTGCACTTTGTATTTATCTAAGTATATGGCACTTAAAACCTTTTAATCCCCCCTCTTTACACCATAATTTTTATAGTTTCTTCTCTTTTTCAAATCAAAGATGGCCAATATGCTACCTATCTCATTTTTTCTAGTATTTTTTTTTTACTGGAAATAAGTACTTCCTATTCTTTTCCTTTGTTCTTCTAATTACTTTTCTTCGGAAGTTGAAATAGTCATTGTTGTTAGGTAGTTGAAATCTTTTTTGCCTTCTGATTCCGTTGTCCTCTTGACATAAAGAAGATCTAACATCTGTTTTATCCAATATTCTGAAGCATATTTCCGTTTGCTATTTGTAATATACGATAAACTGTTTCTCTTATTATAACAACCAGTCGTCTATTAAAATAAGCGTCTGAGTCTGCAAATAAAACGAAACATATGCATTATCCTAAATGCACAAAAATCTGCTATTATAGCTATATTTAATTTCGAGAATCCCCAATCTGGGTCCATTTCAAATAGTAACAAAATGACTATTGAAATACAGATAAATATTATTTATAAGCAAATCTAGAGATATAAGAGGGTTCCGCTGTTTTCTTTATGCATACAGCTTGCAAGATTGTTTTGGGGATATTTCAGACTGACATTGTTTCCAGCTGTCATCAGGTCATTATATAATAAGCCATATATGCTATACTATGAAAAAAGAAATTCCTAGGTTCAAAGCTGTTATATTAGGATACTACCTGAAAATTAGATGGGCGACCTATAAATATTTAACAAATGACGAATTAAAAAGATTATATTTATCAATTTATTAGAGAAACATTTCTCAAAATATGAAATATATTACCCAATCCTACTTTTAAAGCGTTTGTAATTTTGATCTTGTAACACAGCTGATTTTAAAGCAAAGATGATATAATGAATTCATGGAAATGAAGTTTGTATAGCTTGCCAATTATTCTGATAAGTTAAATTGAACCTTTGAGGTATCAGATTTTAATGAAGAATTTAATTTATTATTTCTATTTATTTATTTAATTTTCTTTAATGATGGCTGTGTAATGTTTTCAAATTTCTATCTTTAAACTTTTTAGAATATATACAGATTTTTATCAGTTAACCATTTTTAAAACGAACTAAAGGAATGGAACCTTTTTTTCTAATATTTATTTAATGATATCTCTAACATTATCTAATTTTTAATTCATATAATCATGTGTAATTATATGAATCTTGAAATTTATTTAATACCGAGCGAAAGACTTGTTTACATGGAACAGAAATTTAATCAAAATAGTGGTTGAATATATATATAGAAAGCCGGGGGTGCTTTGTATTTGAATGAGTAAACGTTAAAAATGAAGAAAAAGTTATTTTAGTCTAATTAAGTCTAAAAAAAAATTAGTCTATTAAAAAATACAAATTTTTGCACAGAAACAAAATAATATTTTTATATTATTTTTAATATTTTTTTAAGAAAATATATATATAGAGGGAGATAGATACATAGATTGATAGATATACAGAGAGATAGATTCATGATTCATACCTACTGGCTCACTATGGAATAACTTTCTAAAATTGGTCATAATGTGATGAAATATATGACATATTAGGACTGTAAATTAATTCTGAGGAATTTACAATAGATAGCATAACGTGTTATATCTCATCAGATGCTTTTGCAATTTTACTCATGTCAAAGTTTCGTGATTAGGGTTTGCTTTTCAATATGAGTTATATGCTGTTTGTCTTTATAAAATATGTAATTCCGGTTATTTTTTTAAACACATTTTAATCATTTTTACGTTAAATCACCAGAATAAAATCATTTATGAAAGAACAAGCAACTAGCTATAATTTTCAAATTGTTTAGACTAAAAGTAATAATAATAAATAATCGGATGTAAAGGATTAACGAGGTCCATTCATTAAAATAGTTAAAAGTTTTGTAATCGGGAGTTTCGTGGAAAGATAATAAGGCTTAAGTTTTCAAATTATTTTTAATGCATTTAGTGAGTTATTGATTAAAACAATTTTGTCTTTTACCATGATTGAATTTTTTCTGGCTGTAGCGAAAATAGGGCATTTTCCTTTTGTCTTAATATCATAATAACAATATTATTAAAATAAGAGTCATATCTGATCAAATTACATAATATGCAATGGAACTTCCACTCCTATTAAATTTAATAGAAAAGATTCTTTATGACTTTTCTGCAATATCATTTTCTGCAATTATTCGGTATCCGACGTAGAAATTTCTTGTGCTAAAGTGCAAATAGGGAATGTTGAAAAAATGTGTTTATAATTTTAAGGGAGAGTCAAATATATATAAATGTATAATCTTTATTGTTTTCTCGCCTTCATTGGGTCTTATAGAACTGTTCGCGAAAACTTCGTAACATTTTGCGGTGAATTCAAAAGAATTATTTAATAATTCAAAGAAATTATTTTTCACTACTGGAATTTTATTGATTAAAATATGCACCACTAGCAATTTTACATATACAAACATATACATTTGTTAACAGTTGACAATTAACTCCTCCCCTCTCCTTTTGTCTTCTCCCTCGTTGAGGAAATTTCATTATGCCACTCTCAATATATTTTCTTTATTTAACATTGAAACTTTAATCGGTCTAAAATTAAACGTATAGAGAATTGAAACGAACCTAATTTTTTATTATATATTTGAAGATGCGTCGCAAAAGAATATTATTGAGGGTTAAGTTAACACATTGAGAATGACCAAGACACATCCTTAATGAAGAAAAAAGAAGAAACTGTAACAGACACTTACCAAATGTAAACAGCTTCTGGCGAACCGTAGGCCAAATACACATCTATTCATGATTTATTCTGGTAATATACATTTTTTTACGATTTACAAATATTGGATGTTTCTGGTCAATAATATGCTTCAAATTTTCCGGAAAATAATCGAATAGGGAAATTAATCGAAATCATTAAGACTATTGTCGAAGCAGAAATTATCAATTTCAGCACATCGAATCTCTCTCAGATTTTATGAGTGGTGATATATATTTTTGTGAGTTCAACACTTTAATTAGGTGTGAAATCTATGAAATTAGCTGCCAGTTTCAAGTTTGAATTTCATGATTTTCAAATATGGATTTTACAAACAATATGTACACTGTACGTTTTAATTGTGTCCCTGCAAATAATGTAAATGAATCTTCGTTTAAAATGTTTATTTTAAATGTGAAAATAGCTCTGAAAAAAGAAAAGAAATCAAGGTTTCCTTTACTACTCTTACACAGACATAAATAGTGGCGAAACAACATTTTTTTAGAAAATATATTATTTAAAAGATTAGCAACTCTAATTCAGAGCCTCTGTTGAGATTAGATCAAGCTAGTGAAAATTAACAGATTTTTTTAGTAATTATTCATTATTTCTCCTACTCATTTCTAATGAATCCATTGAACATGCCTTAAAGTTAGAAAAATAAATTATCAGTATAATTAAAACATCAATATATGCTCATAATGTATATCCTTTTAACATTTTAAAGCTATTTATAAAGCCACAATAAATAAAAAGCAGTTTTAATTAGTCTAGCGGTAAGAACAGAAAATTAATTTTTGAACATAAAAATGGAAGTTGTGAAAACTACATTTTCACAATTTGCCTAAAATAAATTAAAAGATAAATATTTAATCCTAGAATTTTAAAAAAAAAGCCATTTAATAAATGAATGGGAGTGTAAACTTTTTTTATTTAATAATGCTATTTTCAGGAATCAATGTTTTTATAATTCATTTGAAAAGATTACTTCTTTTTGAAAAAATATAAATTGAAAAATTTATTTTAGTGCATTAAGATTAGGAGACACTCTGCATTAAATATTTAAAACTGAAAATTTGTTTAAGAAACACTGACATTTAAAGTAACAAAATATTTTATAATTGGATGAACTAGAAACTCCCTTTGGACCATCCTTTTATTGGATAGATTGTTAGATTTAATTACTTTCACTGTTAAATAAATAATTATTTATCTTTTTTTTTTCTTTCTTTTTTTTAAAGCATATACCGAAGGAAAAAGGCAAACTGAAGAGGGCTTATCAGGTGGGAACAGAAGTTGAAACTTTAGATTCATCAATTCTTCAAAAAACAAATAACGCTCACCTAAGTTCAAAGAATCATTCAAAAGCTGGTAATGAACTCATTATGCCATAGTGAAATTTATTTTCTTACTTGATGTTTTTGTTGGCCGATTTTCTTTTCTTAACATCTCAGGGGGACAAAACTTTTCTTTTTCTGGAGTTTCTGTAAACATAGATTTGTGTTTTTTCGAATGCGCATAAAGAAGTGATAAAATATTGAAATTTTCAAAAATAAAATCATTGACGAGATTTTGTTGAATATTATCCTTTATCTCCTTGATTCTGGAATTTGCTTTACTTTTTGTTTGTAAATACGATACAAAAAATTTAAATATCAAATAATATTCTGTATGTGGTCTGCATCGCAATTAAAGCTTGGGCAAAATCTGTCAAAATGAAGTTTGTTTCTGTGTAAGATCATATTATGTGATCTTATACGGATAATAACTCACGAATAATTTAAATTAGTTGAATGAAATTTATCATATGTTATATTAGTAGAAGTGCATATCTGTGTTAAAATTTGATGAATCTCAGCAGGAACTGATCACCTTATGGTATGTTTATTCGAGTGCTTATAGAAATGATTATTCAATAAGCAAACAAATTGGAGAAATAAATTTCAGTATATGATCGTCACACTCAAATTTCAGTATTACTGTAATAAAATATCTGCTTTGAAATCAGACCAATCAAAGCAGTAGCTGATCCACTTTGGTATGTTTATTCGAATGTTTATGAAAATGATAACTCAAAATGAAACAAAAGGGAGGAATGAGTTTCAATATATGATCCTTAAACACAATTTTAGTAGTATATATAACACAATATAACACAAATTTTATTAGTAGTATATATAAACACAAATTTAGTGAAATTGCATATCTATATTAAAATTAGACCAATCTAAGTAGTAGCACATCGAACTTTGGTATATTTATTTGAGTGCTTTTAAAAATGATTACTCAATAACAAAAAAAGGGAGGGGGGGGGAATAAATTTCAGTATATGATCGCCACACTCTAATTTTAGCAGTTCATTACTATATTTGCATATCTGTATTAAAATTAGACCAATCTAAGCAGTAGCTGATCACACTTTAGTATATTTATTCGAATGCTTATGAAAATTATAATTCAAAAAGAAACAAAGGAATGAATTTCAGTATATGATTTTCACACTCGAATTTTAACAGCGTATTAAATCAATGAACTGGTAAACTATCTCTCAAATAATCTATTAATGAGTATAAAAAAGATTAATTCATGACGTTAAACTTAAGAAGGCAAATAAACTCTTTTTTGGCCATAGTCTTTCTGGCGAAATTGCTATTTACCGGACTCTTTTCAATGACGATAGGCAAAATGTTCATAAAGAATCTCTTAACTCTGGAACGCTATTATAAGAAAAAAAAAGTACAGCCATGTTCATCGGAAATCAAAAATAATATTTGACATTTTAAATTCAACACAGTTATATGTGCTTTATGTGGTCCCTGACTAAAAATCGAAGATCATCGAGGCGGAACGATAATTTACAGCATAATTTTTTTCTTCATGCTTGGTGTGACACTTTAGAATGCTACAGGAAGGTTTATATGCGATTATGGATTGCTCTTCTGAAGCTGAATACTTATTTATAATAGTGTTGAATTGTAGCTATCCATTTTCCACTGAACCCACTTTCAATTTTCATTGGTTATCTTGGAGTTCAGCAACGTATTTTACTTTGGCGAACTTACAAGGTGAAATTTAAAACTATTTGATCAACATCATGACGAAATGACACACAAGACAAGAACAAATGACATACTGTTATGTCACGTATTTTTCAACCTATCATCTGCCTCTAAGGATACTTGTATATATGTCCTAAAGGAAAAATAACTCTGAAGTGGCATGAAAGAATAAAGTATCATTAAAAAATACACAGCATAAAGTAAAATCAGAAAATATAAGACACATTTGATAAACTAGTGCAATAAGTATATACAAATGTGTAATTGTGGCAAGCACATGCTTCCAATTTTATTTTTTTTACTTCGAATAAATATTGTCTATTGTTTGAATAACCTGAATGTCAAATATTCAACCCTCATTAACTAATTGTATCGATTACTCTACGTGAAACTATTCGTGGTAAGCGAGCTGATCTTCATAATGGCAATTAATTTTCAAGTATTGCATCAGAGTCGAATTTGAAACCATAGCTCCAGTGTAAATGGAAACGGCTTAAGTGATTAAAAACTTCCAGGAAGTGACTTGAAGCACCACTTCGAACAATGATATACAATTATAGGAAAAGATTACGCTGAAGGTCATAATAACAAAATTATATAAATTGAAGGTTCTTTTCTAAATTTAGATTAGTTATTTTCTAAATCCTCAGGTTATTTTCCAGTTATATTTTAAATAAACCGTGTAATGCATTTCTACAGAACGAATGGAAAAGCAGCTGTGGCATTTTGATATCATCGTCATTTTAAATAACAAAATAGGATCTTAAGAAAAAGGTTGTAGTCTGTTCCATGGGCAATTTCATTCATATTATTTATCATTATGGCGTTATTATCACCTTTTATAGATAATTCTGTTGCTTTCAACAATACTTGGTTAGAAGTCATACATCGAGAAACAGTAAGAAGAGAAAAGGCTGAAAACAGCTGTCTTCCAATAATTAAATCTGTCAATAAACTTATATAGTTATTATTTTGAAGATTCATTAAATTTCTATGGAATCAGATTTTAATTTAAAAAATACACGTCAAATGTGTCATATTTTTATAAAGTTGGGTTTTGTTGTGCATTTTCCAAATAAACAATAGCGTGATGGCAATACTATAGAGTCAGATGATATAGAAGAATACTTTTGTTTTTGCAGATGTGAGGCTTCGTGAATTAACTCTTTGGAGAATCTTATAATTTAGAAATATGCTTGTATAATTTATGAAAAGTTTCCGAAATACTAAGCAATACTCATTTTCGAAGTTGAATATTTTATTTATATAGAAGATGTTTTTTTAATAAAAAGGGAGATTTTTTTATTTTGCATTTGTTTATTCTTCTATTATTCCCTTAATTGAATACTTTCATGAAATTCATTATTGGACCTTCACTGCAGAAAATATATTAAATTCAAATGTTCACTATCGAAAAATCTAAATTAAAATAACTTTCATCCGATTTATTTTCAACAAAAAGATTTAAAAAAAAAGATTAAATTACACAATTTCAAAACCGCCATTGTATTGCCTTATCTTCAAGAACTTAAGTATTATTCTCGTAATAAAGCGATATACATCTGCCATGGTCCATTGTTTTCTTTAATTATTTTTCCTAGGAGAAAAATATATTTTCGTAAGAAAAAATCATATTCGATTTCAACTGATAAAAAAAATGGCAAGTTTCTTGAACAAAGGTCACTGATTAAGTTGCTGTTTCTGAAAAGGCTTTGAATGAGTCAGAAAATGAATCAGATAATTTTTAAGTTATAAAATAGAGTTTTTGTCTTTAAAAAGAATTGCTTTTTAGTCGATAAGAATTGTTCTGTTTGATTTCATAGAACAATAGGATTTTGTACCCTGTGAATTAAAAATCAGTCATCGAAAATAAAATAATAATATTCATTCAATATAGGCTTAAAGAAAAAAAGAAATTAAGTTTATCGTAATGATACTAGGCCAAAAATGGGAAAATAAGAAAAGAAAGATGCTGATTTAAAAATGCATAGTTTATATTATATTTTATTTATACTATTATATATAATACATATTAAATAACTCTAAAATTTTCAAAAATCTAATTTTCTCACAAGTTAACAGGATCAAAAGGGTTTGCAATAATAAAAATTCTTATATTGAAGCATCAAACAACCTCCTTAAAAATATAATTAAAAATGAATTTCCTAGAAATTACTGTAATGTCAATTTTTTAATTAAACAAGGTATGGTTTGGGATTAATCCTTTGGCTGAAATAAAAATAGAACTTTCCTTGCATATTGGATCACTCAATAGATGGCGCTGGGAGCCTACATCTGTTTACATAATTTACCGTTAGTTTTTTAAAAACAGGGAATCACAATCGATAGTTTAAAGTTTCCTTGACTGTTGATGGTATGTACTGGCCGTTTCGTTTTTAATTTTTAATTTTAGTGCTATTTTTTGTTTTTATTGTTATTTTTGTTATTGTATTTTTACTTTGTTGTGGTTAATTTCTTCTAATTTGTTGTTTTATATTTCCTTTCTGTTAAAATGGTTTATCTCTTGAGCATAATTTCAGGGGATTTTCGGGTCACGAGGAATCATTATTAGACAATGTCTGTATTTCCTCACAGAAAAAATCCCTTTCTTTGAATCCCTGCCTGAGGGTGACCCTTGAAAAAGTCTTCAGGCCGGATTCTTTTTTTATATTTTTTATAATTTTTTGGTTTAATTTTTATTTGATTTTTTTTCCTATTAACTTGATTCTAATACTTTTGTAATACATATTAAACATATAATAATATTATGCTATATTAAACCATTATATATACATATATTGCGAAAGTCTAGCGATAACTCATATTATAAAACATGAAAATTTTATCTTGATTTCATTGCAAGTATATGATGTATACAAATTAAAATCAGAATTTTCTTTAGTAATGGAACTCGTGAAAACCATCATGCAATTTTTTAAAAAGCTTTATTTATATATTAATTCAATAGACCAATATTTCTTTACCTACAATTTTATCATATTCTTTGCATGTTTGTTCATAAAACGTGAGCTGGAAACATAGTGTGACTTTTAATGTTGATGAACAAGTAAAAGTTATTCATTTTAATGAGGAATAAAATATTCAACGGAAATCATAACATATTCTCTCATAAAGCACTCATTTGAAGTCGTCTGCCTGAAGTAAATTTGAATCTACGTCATCATTCAGTTTCTTCAAACAATATCCTATCTGAACTTGTTTAAGTAAATGAATCGCAGTTTCCATGAGTCCACTGATCTGAATAATTCATCGCATTGTCAATTAAGAAAATCATTCGAACTTCTCAATTCTTTCCGTCTGAACTAAATTGAGATATTTCCATAAAGTCATATCTGGGGATTCCTGTTGAATTCTTTGATATATTATTATTCACAGCATTTGAGACATTTCAATTATTTATTTTTTTGATTCTTGATTCTTCTTTTTTTGTCATGCAGAAAAGGAAATGTTATATTGAAAGCCAGTTAGAACCTTAAACACAGCTTCTGATTATTTTTAAAATGGGAAAAAAGGGTTTATTTCTTCTATAGGCAAAAACAGTTTTCTTGCATTCTCTAAAGATTTTTATTTTAATATTTATTAATTTAAATCCATGCATTTTATAATAAAAGCAAGTATTTAAGGTTCTCTGCTTAGAAAATGGGTTTTTATAAATGATCTTGCTAATATGCAAATGGGTAGTGAAGCTTCATGCAAATAGCTTTCAACCAAATTTGCGTAAAATATTGGCCTAAAAAAGCAGATTAAATTTCTTCAACATACTAGTGACATTTTTTTAATCACTTCCAAACATGCATGCTTGCGAAAAATGATTTTTTTTTCGGAATCATGATGTTCTTTAAGCAAATGATACGTAAAATTCTCGAGGTAGAATTGTTTGATAATTGAATTTTCTCGGTAGATTTCGAATAAAATATATTGTAAAAAAGCTTATTTTTGGTTTTAATGACAAAACTCAATTTAATTAATATATAAAACACTATATTTATATGAAATTATTAACGATAATTCACTCTCGTAATACATGCCTCTTTTAAAAATTCCATAAATTGACCAATTCTCTATATAATTGCTGATTTACTCAGTAAAACTAAAGTAATTGTATACATACATTATCTGTCAGTTCCTTCAAACTATTTTTTGCAATTATTTTAAAATTTAAAATTTTTAGATTATATAGAATTTTACTTCTGAATAATTCATCTTGCTATTTATTGAAGAAATCTCAACCTCTTCAATTTTTTTTGTAACAAATAAGATGTCAGTTATTTCCATTTAGTATATATTAGAAAACTTCACCTATATTCTTGGACTTATTAATATCTATTGCAGGGATGTGTTTTCAAATGCTTTCTTTATTCTTCTAGTCATTTATTTAAATATGGGGAAAATGAATTAAAAATGCTTAATATGTTAATTTATAACAATACATTCGATTTAATTGTTACTAATGAAGATCATTGTACAATGACATTTTTTTAAAGAAATTTAATCATTATAATAACAAGAAATTTCCCTAAATTTGCTTTAATTTGCCATCATTGTTTTATCAAAATATCCCTTGCTCAATTTTTATAGTTAACTACACCATTTCCAAAATTTTGTTGTTAGTGATATTTGGTATTGTATATCTTATAATAAAATAAAATACCATATGTCGCTAGTCGCTACAAATGTTATTTTAAAATGTCAAATGTTTCGGGGCTTTTTTTTTTATCATATGGCATTTTGTTATTACATTAAGTAAAAAAGGAAAATTATGATAATATTCGAAAACTCTAACCTCGCCCCCTCATTCAACAATTCCTAAAATAATGTATCATGATCTGTGATGATGATGTTGTTGTGTCGGCGTTACCACGGCAAGGGGTGCATTAGCTTCTGAGGGTAAAGACCCCTGAGCATCCGAGGGCAGAAGTTTGACTTCTAACTCATGAAACTCACACACATTCGCTTGCACAACCCCTTTTTACAAGGGGAGGGGTTCACATTCACACACCTCACAGATGAAGAACAACCATGCCCGAACCGGGATTCGAACCCTGGACGCCCAGATCATGAGGAAGCCGCGCTACCCCTATCCCAGGACGGTGGCATACAATGATATGTCTTTAAGTCAATATACCATTGTGTATCGTAATTTAAAAGTTTCTTATTAGAAAGATGTAATTCGACCTCATTCACAAAATAGCGGAAATAAAACAAAATTGTATAATATTTTCTTATGTAGAATAATTGCACTTAATCTTTTAAAAAAGGCTTCTTTTTTAAGAATTAATCTATGGTCTTCTTTAGAAGCAATAAAAGAGCAAATTGCAGATCACTTTTTATATTCCAGCTTAATAATTGTGGTGACGAGAACAGAATGTTATCTTCTTTATGGCTTTAAACACTTCCACATCAAAAGTCTTCATGGATGCTAGAAATAAAAAGCTGTAACTTATTAATCGCATTCTCAGGAAGTATGGTCAGACATCAGTTCCTTACAGTAAAGTATTTCATTTTTTAATCAGAAATAAGCATTTATGAGAAAACAAATTTTTTCTTTAACATTACTACTATCTAATTCGTATTTAAATTAGATAATTTTACATTAGATGATTTGAAGTGGATATTATGGATATCCATCGTCTTCCAACAGTATCATCTATTGTGCAATTAATATTATTAGTGTCTTTTCTCAATAACGATAAACGGAAATTGGACATAAACAGTCGATGTATTTTAACTTTTTATTTCTTAATTTTAAGTGATGATCTATATTGCATATAAATTAACTTTACCCAAATTTATTAATACCAAAATATATAATTGCCTTTACCGCTTACATTGTTTACGCCATGTTTATTTGCTATGATTATGATAGTTAAAGTTCGAAATTATAAAAATTATTTTTAGGATTATTTTTCGTTCTGAATTCGAATACACTTCCAATTTTAATATGCATTTCGAAAATGTATTAAATAAATATTTGATATTATCCTTTAAATTTGTGTAAGAACACATCTCTCAGAATACAGAGTAGGGAAATATATATATACACAGTGCGAAAACAATTTTAACAATCCTTAAAAACAAAAAATAATAATAATGCAACTAAGGAAATGATTAAATGATCTAAGCAAAATAGTTGATAATTTCTAATTATTGTTTCTATTATTAAGAGAATCCTATTACTAAGTTTTCTTTTCTGTTTACAATTATACTCATTTAGAAAAAGTGAGATGGTCCCCAAAATATCTTGTAAGAGCAAAAGAATAAGAAAAGGAAATGATTAGTTTCCAATTTTTTCTTGTTTTCTACTGTAAAACAATATCAATATAAACGATTATGAACACTTTTTCGCTTCATTAGCTTTCACAGTACCATTTAGAAGTGAAAAAATTTTCAGAAGTGTTCAGAAAAAATAAGGCGAAGTTTCTGTCTTTGCGTTTTACAAAACTGAAAGTTTCTCTAGAGCAAAATAATTCCAGTTTCATAATAAATAAAAAGTACCAAGAAATACATGACATGAAATAATACGAATTACACTGAACTCGGTATTTGTTTAATAACTTCAGTAATTCAAAAATGAAAGCTAGACCGAAAGGGTGAAAATTAACATATGATTTAATATGTATGTCAAATTTCGAATCATGTCTAGTTTTCACTATGTATGTTGGATTATCAATTTGTTGTATATATGAAAGAGATAAAATTGCAACAAATTACATAGATGAAATTCTGTATTTCAATACTAAAAGCGCATCATATTTTGGATGTGACAGGTAGCTTAATTCAACAATCAAGAAATTAAAGATGTTCTTTTTTTCTTTTTTACTAAACAACTGAACACATGCCTTGAGATATTCTATCCGTCAACGTGGAAGTCAATGGAAAATATTCCTGCTAGTTATATACATAATCTGATCTGTTTTCATTCACTTTTATTTAACATGAGTTATATATTCGTAAACAGGGAGCACATCAATGGCGGGCTTTTTTGAAGCATATTCTTATGTGTTAGTGCTACAATTTTGTAAATTAGTACATTCTGGAAAAAATGAGCTATTTAGTACTATGTGATTCCTCATAAGTTATGTTAGCGTTGCTTTGAAACAGTGCATTTATATAATTAAATGAAACTAAATTAAACTTGAAGATAAATATTAATAATGAGAGTGAAATTTCGTAATTTTAATTAAATGTTTAATTAATTTTAAAAAAAACCCTTTAAAAATCCCCCCCAGTAAAATTCAGGTCATACTGTGTCGGGTCAGGTTGGTTGTTCAGATCAGAAAATCGGTTAGTGGTTTCCTGCATGTTCCCATTAATTATGGGGAAATAATATTTAAACAATTGATAATTGGTTTAGAAAAATTCTTGATCTGTTTGAATAGTTTCGGGGAGAAATGAATGCTCAATTTCATTAATGTATTATGAGATCGTTATGCCATTTGTCATTATTTCCCACAAAGATTTGGAATAGATGTCGCGATATTAGCATGTGACATCAATAGGGTGTATTGTGACACCAATCACATAACACCTGAGCTATACATTATTGTGAAATATAATTTCTTGTTTTCTCAGCAATCCTTTTTCAATTCATTAGGACTTGGCATTCTGCATATCCATTTATTCTATGTTTTTAAAATTAACTCTTTTATTGTTTAAGTTTATTTTAATTAATTTTTATTTTTATTATTATTTATTAAAATTATATCTCACTACAAAAACAAATCCAATGAGTCCTTCGAAATCAAACGAACATGCAATCGGCACACAACTTCAGTAGACAGTTTCCTACTTTTGCCTTTTCTTTAGGACATTTTTCAATTTGTAATGTTGTTTTTCTGTTCAATAAGTCTCCTGAAAAGGAAGATAGTTTTACAGACAAGGTAATGGCTGTTGAATGGAAAGTCAAGTCGACCCTGTCGACAAATTTGAAAATCATTTCGCAAAGAATTTGATGATTCAGGCGACAAAAATGAAGTTTCGCTCTATTTTGGAGAATATAAAATTCCAGAGACGGAGTTAAAGAGTGTAAGCAGGTGAGTCGACACTCTAATAATTTAAAGTTCTCTTTGAGTGCTTTGTATTGTTACGGTTGATTATTACCGATTTGTAACTTTTGCTTTGCTGTTTACACCGAATAATGTTCTTGAGCATGCTTCAGATGTGCTTCGTTGTTGTGTCTACGTATTTTCAAGTAAAGTAAAATGTTATTTGTTATTGGATCTATTATACTTTTTACAATTAACCAGTTGGATGGATTCAGAATATTCCTGTGATACTATAAACAAACAGTAATGACCACAAACGTACAAGCTTTAAAAAATTTGTTTGATAATTCTATGTGCTGAATGCTAACGATAAATTAATGATTTAGAAAAAAATGGAAGTAAATTTCTCACTGCTTAATATGAACAACTTGAAAAGCTATATAGCATAAACATAAAATTTTAGTGCTTAAAAATAGAGAAATATAAAGAAGCAAGACAGAAATAAATTTTATATCAATCTTTAAAATTCCAGGCATTGCTGAAATGGTTAAAAAGTTAATAATAATCAACAGAAAGAGGCGCAATTACTCACTGTGATCTCAGATACTAAAAATTGCTGCATTTTATAAGATGTTTCTTGTCGAAAACACGGTTATAACATATTACCTGAATGACCTACATTTTCTTTTGGAGCATAAAGAAATCAAGATCGTTTATATCAATTATGAAACCCGAGACTGTTAGCTTAAACCGCCTGATGTCTTAAAAAGCTCCGAAACTGCGAAAATTACACTACTTAACTCCGCAGTCACTCCTAAATGACACTTAGATTGGTTAACGATGCATCGAGCTATCCAGAGTCATTTCCAATAATTCTGATGGAATTTTTTCCTCACTATTAAACTAAGTTGGACATTAATTGTCTACTTTCCTTGCATTTTTTTTCTCTTGTTTATGTAATGTTCTCCAAGCCCACGTGTGCCCCTAATGTCATCAATATTGCTTAGTTAATAAATTCTCTAGAGTTAGTTAGAACACTTTACCCGCTTGAGTTAACTTTATATCTTTCTTTTAACTGGATCAAAGGTTCACTTGCTTTCATGCTTTCTATAAATTGTTGACTTGATATTTTCTGGATTTTTAAGAATCTATTATTATATTATTTATATTTTGACACTCTTTTATTTGATTTTATATGTTCAATGTTTATAAATGTTGAATTTTGAAATAGACATTGCTCTCACTTAATATCTATATAGATAATTTTCTATCTATTATATAGATTTATCTATACAGATATATAGATAATTTTCAGATCTGAAATTATCTATATACATGTGTGTTCAATAAGAATATACTAATTTATTATTTTGAATTAATATATGAATTTAATTAAAATTTATTTCCATGAGCCTAATGTCCATGGAAGCGAATTTAAGTGCTTAACAAAAATAGTGAATATAGATTACAAACTAAGCATTTTGTTATTTCTTGTGTAATATATAGTACCAAGAAGTGTAATTAAAAATTAATTAAGAGTTTTCTCCAAGGACTTCGGATCATATTGTAGCACAAAACCCAATTATTCTCTTAAATCTCATTATAACATAAAATAATTCTTTTTTATTGATAACCAATTTTATTTCCTTGCAGTATTTTTCTTATAGTAACATTTTTTTACAAAATATTGTACATAGTTTACTACAAAACTCTCTTTGTTTTACTTATCCAATTCATTAATATGTACAGTGTGGTGGTATATAAAATTCAATTTTTGGGAAAATAATCACGCCTAACACATGCTTTGATATTTCAAATTAAAGAATGGAATCTTATTTATATTTTATATAAAATATAACCCATAAATTATTTCATTTATCTAGATTCAGTTTTGATTCAATATTAAAGTAATTACAACTAAGAAAAATTTACAATTTACATAACAAGACCTTTGAACAAGCGGTGATACATTAACCTTTCTTTGAAAGCTTATTTTTATAAATTATGTCAGAAGTTACTTCTTATTTTAGTTCATTATTTTCTAATTATCGACTAGTTATCATCTTGATTAGATAAACAAAAAGAATCCATTGTTTTACTTCTCTGAATTTTTCAATCATTAATTATTCCATAGTAATATGGTCTTTATATTGATATAGTTAATTTGAAAGATTAAGCAGTTTTTTTATCATATCCACTTCCAAATATTTAATTAAGCGAAAGATTATGAAAACTCATTAAAGGAGCAAAGTTATCTTTTGATGGTTGATTTTTACAGTATTCACGTTGTGTTCAGCTTAGAATGATTACTTAATTGCTTATTTTCTGAAAAATGCCTAAAATAACTAACAAAGATTTTGTTCAAAAAAGATATTTGTTTGAAGGTAAAATAAATTCTTTTTAGTGACCATTTTTGAAAAATGTGTATATTGAAGTTATTTGATTATTATAATGACAGCACTTGTGGTACAGAAGAATATTAAAATTCGTTCCTAATTTTTTTTTTTTTTTATAATTTGAAGAGTCTTGTAGGAAGAAGATGAATTTTACTTCTATTTATGGTATATCGAAGCAGGATATTACTTTATTATTCACGGCCAGATGGTGGATAGCATAATTAATCAATATATACATGGTCAAAAATTTTTAAAAAATGTACACAAACTCTTTTTAGAGTTAAATGATGTCACTTTTAAAAAGATATTTTGAAATACAAATTTGTACTTAATTAATTCTAATTGGTACATCACGTTTTTGTTTATTAATGGAAACTGCTAATCAGCGATGAAAAATTGAATCAATAAAACCTGGAATAGTTCTAATTAAATTCTAATAATTAAAAAGAATCTAAAACAAAAAAAATCTTAATTTAAAGAATGTCTAATAGGTCACATGAATATCTTGAAATAGAATATATTTTGAAAAACTTATTTGAAGTCATCAGATATAAAATATGCATTATTCAATGACAAGCGCAAGAGATTACTTAATAATTATGGATTTCAATGCCAGTACATACAAAAATTGGAACAGCAAAAATATCTGCATTTGTATCAGACTTTTTACTTTTCTAACCTATTTAAGGAAAAATAAGATTTCTAAATATCACATATTATTAAGTAATAACAAATATTGAATCATAAATAAAAAAAGCTGTAATGAAAGCTATAAGAAAGGAAAAAAAAAATCTGTTCATATTCAAAATTCGTTTAGGTAGAGATACATTTCTTTCATCAAGAGGTATGAATTAAAAAAGTCATTTACTTGTTTGAAGTTGGACCTACTACTGAACATATGACCTGGTCATGACTCCTTAGTCTTTGCTTTGGCTACAAATGTAGCAGTCATTTGGTAATAAAAATGCAGGATCAAAGATATTCTAATACCTAGGCAAAGTTTCTTTTGAGATTCGAATATTCCTACATTTCTTCCAGAATATTCAATATCCTGTCTAGGGAGCTCTAATACATTGCAGTTATTAAAACACAAATACATTTATTCAAGTTGACACAAGAAAGTTTCGGAAATACCGCTCCCGCTGGCTATTTCTCATTATTGTTCGAACACAAATACAAATAGAAATATCTTCAAAGATCTTGTAAATATATATCTATGATATGCCTATTTATCGAAATAATAATTCCAAATAATATGCAGTAAGCATTTATTCCAAATAACTCTTTATATAAAATTCCACATTGAGAAAATAACTTTTTGAAATAACGGTTTTCATATGATTTTATGTGTGATTTTTCAATATACACAATAACTTCACTATTTCCTCATTCCATGTCAAAATATAGATTCCTTATATCATTTAATCTAATATCATGTTTTTTCTCTGACCATCACGTATTATATATCCTGGTTATCAGCAAAGGGTGGAATAAGGTTGAGGGAGGAAAAAAAAAATCTTCTATCCAAGGAGAGTAAAATCACGCCCCGGCCACATCTTATCGGCCACTCTTCGGAGTGAGGAAACCCTGGCACCATTAACCACCCGGGGAAAGGGGTGGGGAAACACGAAGATCAAGAGATCGTTAATGGTCGGATATGACACGATCGTTGCCACCCTAATTACAGTTAGGAAAGTTAGGAGGTGAAGAGGCCTACATTTTTTTTAAGGACATATCCTGCCATCCACTTGAGGAAGATGGGGTCTTTCTTTTAACTAGTCTCATCTCGTCTATTTAAGAGTTTAGATGCTAGCGTTTCGCTACTGTTTAAATAGGATTTTTTATGCTATTTTAAGGAAGCTTTGATCTTTTTATCTTCTCTAGTTTCAGCAATATTGCCTTCGCCCTTCCTTAATGAAGAATGAAATTTATTGGCGTGGGAAGAAGTTTATTAAGGATGAAAACAGACAGAGAAAATTTAAAGTGTTGAGGAAATTTAGTAAGCCGGATTTATTTAGCACCCTAATATATACAGATGATATATTATATATTATTTTCAAGATAATTAGACTTAAAACCTTATTTACTAAAAAAAGACTTTCTTCATTGACTATTGAAACTGGCTGAAGTATCATAAAAACCATGATCGCAAAAATATTCGAACCCTCATTATTCATAAGATTAAATTCAAGCCACTTTCTGCACTGATACAGATGATAGTTTTTTAACAATGAATAATGGAGAATTTGCTTAGAAAATAGAAGCATTTTTTCAAAAGAAAAATTGAAAATGCATTATATATTTTCATTCCAGTTCTACTTTTTTAAAAATGTTCGATGAGTGCATTAAAAGAGGAATGGGAGATAGCTTAGTTACAAAAAATAATTCTTATTTATAATATTTATTCCATATATAAATATTATTATTATAATAATAAATTAAATATTTATTAATATTGGCTCTTTGCCTTTGAAGAAGTAAATGAAAATTAAGTAATACGTTTAGCAAAAATATAGAAAAAAATTGAAAACCAATCAATCAAAAAATATTACATTTCACTTTTTTGCTTTCATTCCGAAAAATAAATGAATAGGATTTCTCAATTCGGTTGAATTCACTCACAATTTATATATTCATTTAATTCACTTCCGATTTATTCACTAATTCACTCCAGACCAAGCAGACTTTTAATATATTTCTCCTTTCTTTCTGCTTATTCTTTCTGTTTCATAGAATTAATAAAATTGCTCCTTCAGAGTAAATGAACCAAAAAATACAATAAAATATCACTTATTAGTGGACTTTTTTTATGGATGATATATGTTTGTCCCCTTTTATCTAATCTAGAAACTCTTCCAAAGTTTCTTTCAGAGAGAAAGAGTGGTAGTGGAGCATTTACTGGCGCATAAAGATCTTATGTATCGCTTACTCAAGCAAATGGAAAAATAAAGATATTAGAGTAAATTCTTAACATTTAATGGCTAATTTAATTGTTTTAACAGCAAATGCGCAAATATCTCAGATTCGGAGATTACGATTGAAAATTGAAAGCATCACAATAGGAAGATAAGTTAGCAGCATCTTACAAAATGAGTAAACTAGAGAATTTAATTCCAACGAGCATTATGTCAAAGGAAAAGAATCGGATGTAATCTGAGCATATTTGTCTGAATTTAATGGGTAAATGAGGAGTAACTGATTTAGCTTTTCGACTGAGAGTACAGATAGAGTCGAAATAAAATAGTGAATTGTTGATATATTTTAATGGTTTTTTTTTTCTGTATGATTAAGAAATTCATTGCATGTCTCGTTTTTGTTATAAATGTATCTATTTTAAATGTTGATTAAAAATGGTTCTGTTGTTAACATTTATTATCACTTCCAATTAGATATATCGAAAATTAAATTTATAAATGGATAGTATCAAAAATGGGTGTATTAGAGATAAGCCTAATGATCTCATATTCAATATAAATGCTGATTGATACAAAAAAGACAGAAAAAAGAGAATTAAGATTCGGAATTTCGAATATCATACTTCGATAAAATACTTTATTAAACACTTAATTATGTGAATCATTGCTGTCTGTGAAATATATTTTCATGCATTCTTATTTAGCTCTAGTAATAAACATTTCCTTAAGAATGTGTATTTAATATTAACGAGGGAATATCTATTTTGCGAAATTATAATATCTTTAAAAATAAAATAAATGTCGTTTATTAAATTAGTTGATTATGCTATAAACTGAGTAGTATTTTGTAAGTTGTATCAAACATTTGAATTGAAGTACAATGCAGGCATCTTTAAAATTATATTGGTTACAAAGAAAAGATTAATCTTCAGTGTTCGAGTGAAATTACTGTAATAGCGAAAGTGATTTCTCTGAATTAATTACTTATAATCTTAGTCAAATTATTAAGCTATATTTTAAGAACTTTTTTTTCGATGTAATTTACCAAATTCTCCAATGCAAGGATCAGAAAATGGAACATTTATTTTTTGAGCATATATCTATAATCTTTAGATACACATACAATATGTATTCGTTATGTAAAAGAGTTTTTTTTTAAAAAAAAATTATTTAATCATCGCCATAATCACTTTTTTTTTCAAGATGAAAATAAAGGTTTGTATTCTATTTTTTTTATTGTTATACTTATTATAATCCAAGTTATTTTCGTTCATGAAGATTTTTCTCAATTTCTTTCGCTTACATAATGATATATTATTATTATAATTACTAAAAGCATAATATTGTTAAAAATTTTCAACATTCGATCGTTTAATCATATTTTATCTTAAGCTCCACATATTATATTCCATGCCATACCATATTGGTAAGAGACAGACTGAAAAAATACGTCTGTCTAAGCTGAATAAAACCACCTGGCAACTCAACTTTGTCATAAAATACCAATGGTTAAAGGTGGACAAAAAAGAAAGGCATATTGCCGCTGTTATAATAATCAGCCAAGAAAATTGACTAAATTATATGAAGGATAAAAATAATTATTCATCATTAGTAGGTAGATTTGATAAAATTCCTTCTTGCTTCATTATATTCAGAGACGAAAAGAACGCCCATGATTTTTCAAGGAGATCTCTAGCCAAATTAATCCTTCCGCCCAACTTGCTCATAAATTATCTCATTTTTCAAAATAAAGTGCAAAGACTTCATCCCTGCTCAAGTGATTCTGCTGTTTTACAGGTGAAATTACTTTCTTTTACTTTTGATCTAATTGATCTAGTTGAAATAAGTAAATTAAGTGAAAACAGCAGAAGAAAATGCAAAATGTTTCGATTAATTTACGAGAAACATATTTTAGTGTAAGTAGTAATGTTTGAGAAACTTAAAATTAAGTATTAAGTTCTTGGCAGACCGGCAAAGATCAGATTCCTTTAAAAGATGCCATATGCAATGTTTAAAAAAAATTGTCTCTGTACCTATGAACTGAAGATTACTTTACATTTTTATAAGGCCCTTTCAACTCTTTTACATTCGTTCTTTTTTTTTCTTTTTGCTTTAAAAGATGCAAGATTCAAAACAAAAATTCTGCTCTGCGCCTACGAACTGAAGATTACATTAGATTTTCATAACGCAATTTCAACTATTTTACATCCGCTCTTTTTAATTCACGAGACATTTCATATGATACATAGTAGACATATAGGCTATATATCAAACATTATTTCTTATATAAAAATTCTGGTAATAGTTGTATGAAAATGACGGATTCTAACTCATACAGATCTTAAACAATTAGGGCAAAATCAAATACTAATTGTGGTATAATACTCATGAAGCGGTTTAAGAAAAGATTTAAAAATATATAGAAATATTTATTATTAGCTCTAAGAGAAGAATTAAAAATTTATTATCTTATTTTCTTTATGTGTATAAGAATACTGTAACAGAATACACTTAAAAACTGAAATAAATGTATTTTGGAAAAATGCATAAAAATAATTCATGATTAATTGATTTATTTGCCTATAAAAATTGATTCTAAATGAGTCAACAAGTTTTTTGGAATAAGTAGATATATTCTAAACCTATTAGGATTTAAATTTTTTTAAGTAATAAGAATTTTTCTTCATTTCCCCTTTGACTGGAAATCAATTAAAAAATGGGAGAAGTAGACAAATTTGGATCACGCAAATTGCGAATACCTTGAATTTATGGTTTATTTTAAAGTTGTCTTTAAGGTGATTTATTATTAAATTTTCATTTTTTTTATAAGAATCTCCAAACTTACTCAGTTTAAAAACAAAAAAATATCGGATCAGTAATAACATCAATTTAATTTTTCTGATTTTTTCGGCAACTTTGGTTTTCAAATATGTTATTCGTTTATTTTTTTAAATGATTTATAACTCATTTGTTTAAAAGTATTTATTAGTTCAGCTTTGTATGTGCAATGTGTTGAAATTAGCCCTCCTAAAGGCGACGCACAATTCATTGTTTTGCTATTTTGATCTGTCATAATATTTCTTACTTAAAAGCCTACTTATAACGATATTAAATTCCTTTCAACAAAAACCAATGAATTAACCTTTAAAAATTTAACATTTATAATTTTTCATAATATATGGTGTTTGCTATATACTGTAACAGAATCCTTTCAGCAGAACCCATTTATTTTTAAAAAATAAAGAGGGTCAATGATTGCCCCGAAATTTCATAACCTGTAGGACTTTACATATTTTTTTCTGCCATGACTTAAGAAACCTTCACACATTCGGCGCTTCTAACTTATATTATATGGAAATGAACATTTAATCTATATCTATACTTATAATAAAGCTCAATGTGTGTGTGTGTGTGTGTGTGTGTTGGCGCTCTACAGGCCAGGTCATTTGACATACAGCTACCAAATTTGGTACATGTATACCTTAGAGGTCGGGAATGTGCACCTGCGGTCCCTTTTTTTGAAATTTTAATTAGAATTTTAATTATTAATTAAAAACTAACTTTCCCGCCAAAAAAATTTTCCATTTTCCCCACCGCCAACTTTTTCGCCAAAATAATCTTCCATTTTCCCCAACGCCAAATGATTTAGGCTTTAGTTCTTTTTTTCTCCCAACAGTAATGAGGCTAGGGTTAAGATTTTTCGGCGGATTATTTCAAACGATTCTGTTTATTTTCTTAATGTTTTATGCATTTAAAATTAAACATTGTTAATTAATCCATGTTTCAGATTCATTCTGAAGTACTTTTGAATTAAAATAACACAGAATAAAGGAAATTAAAAATGTATAATCTGCATAGCGTTACCCCAACTGGCGTAGAAAAATTCACTCATTTGCGTTACCGTAAAAGGCGAAGAAAATTCACGCATGCGCACTGTGTTCTGATTGTTCGCATGGCAACCATTATCAACGGACGATTTAAATTACTTTTAGGTTAGTTGTATGCTTTTGTAAGTAAATTGTATTTATGTTAGTTATATATTTTTTGTATATGCTTATAGTTTTAAGTACGTCGTTTTTTAAGTAGTTTTTTTTCACCTGTTTTCAATGATTTAAATTATTTTTAGGTTAGTTGCATGCTTTTGTAATTAAATTGTATTTATGTTAGTTATATATTTTTTTATATATGCTTATAGTTTTAAGTACATCGTTTTTTAAGTAGTTTTTTTTAACCTGTTTTCAATGATTTAAATTATTTTTAGGTTAGTTGCATGCTTTTGTAATTAAATTGTATTTATGTTAGTTATATATATTTTTTATATATGCTTATAGTTTTAAGTACATCGTTTTTTAAGTAGTTTTTTTTAACCTGATTTCAATGATTTAAATTATTTTTAGGTTAGTTGCCTGCTTTTATAATTAAATTGTATTTATGTTAGTTATATATATTTTTTATATATGCTTATAGTTTTAAGTACATCGTTTTTTAAGTAGTTTTTTTAAACCTGTTTTCGGCCGATTATTTTAAACGATTCATTTTATTTTCTTAGTGTTTGATGCATTTAAAATGAAACATTGTTAATGAATCGATCCGATCATGATGAATCTGAGAAAATTTTGTTGACAAATTCTTGAGATATAACATAAATTAAGAAAGATATTCTTTAGTGCCCATAAAGTTTAAATGCTCAGTGACTCTATTATCAGTAATCATATTATTAAAAAAAATGCTTTGTTTCAGTAAAAAATATTATTATATTAATTGCAGATTAATCCTTTACACTTTAATTTAAAGCATAAATTCTACGAGGGGTAACAGAAAATTAGAGAGATACATATCACGTTATGACTGAAGGCCTTTATAATATTATGAGTGAATTATATGACTATCAAAATTTGAAGTTTTAAAATATTTTGCTGAAGAATCTATTAAAGTTGGAATTGCATAAAATATTTAATTATTAAAATTTTAACGAACGTTAAGATTGGCGAACCGGCTGGTCGCCAAAGGCGGCTAGTAATATATAAAGCCCATTTGAGCATTCGATGATATCTGAAAATAATTATGCTGTATTTTAAGAATAAATATGCTGTAAATCCTCTGGAAATGAGCTTGTAAAAAATTAAACTCTCTGAGCGTCTCTTATTTAGCAGTTCAGAGAATTAAATATTCTTTCCATTTCCTTTCGAAAATTTTATGATTCTTTGGTGGATAATTAAATCTTATAACTAGATTAAAGCCTCCATTATAAATTAAAAGCTCCAAAGTTTATTTGGTTTTTGAATATTTGTAATCTGTTTTACATATACTTAAAATAGATGGGAAACTTCTTCATATTTCCACTCTCCTGGAAAATAAGGAAAAATGAAGAATATATGCAAGCCAAAAGAATTTATCTCCCATATTCTCTACTTATATGTCTCTTAATTATTTTATTTCTCAAAAGGAATGTAACTGTAATAAAAAAAAATGAAAAATGTCTTCACGATGATGAAAACTAAGATCAGATACTGATAAAACTTTAGAAATAATTTAAATCATAGTACGTTGATAAAAGGAGTAATTAGTATTGTCAATTTTAAAGAGGATTAAATCAAAGGCAATTAAAAGGCTGTAGACATTAATTAAACTGTATTGGACGAATCAAATGAATTTACTGGAGAAATGATGCGGCCGCGGTGGACTAGTGGTAAGGTATTGGAACCGGAGGGGTTCAGCTTCGAGACCGATTCCACCAAAGAACCGTCACGCAAGCTGGCCTGGTGCACGTTCAATTCTTCCGGGCTAAACGTCCTCCTGTTGGTATGAAGATAAGGGGGGTGGGTTCAGCTCAGCTGTTGTCCCCGTCATCTGACCGTGGTTCAAAATTACGAGGTCCGACCCAAAATAGCCCTAGTGTTGCTTTAAAAACGGGATTTTAAAGTAACTAAATTAAGGCAAACAAAACTAGAGAAATGATTACATGCAAATTCAGTAATTTATGCCATTTAGATTGTGATATTGTCATCGTGTTAGCTAAAATATCAAAAGTCAAAGTCAAAATATTTTATTTGAGTAAAGTAATTTCATGAGTTACATCTACTCTTTAATTAATTTAGATTAATGTGAGCGTTAAGTTAAAAGTTTTCATAACATTTTTTATGTCTCTGGTAGTTTCTTGGTCAAAATTCTGCATATTTTGCTTTTAGATATGCAGAATTTAAAAACATTAAAGAAACCGGCTTCCTTCTTATCTTTCAGATGCAGCAATTGATGATAGGCTTCTTTGTAGATGGATATGATTTCATTTACAAGTCGTTTTAATTTCTTTGAATTAATTTCCCAGATGGACAGTAGACATATTTCTTAAATAGACGGTAAGGACTATTTTAACTGACTACGTGTTTTCACTGTTTCAGAAATTTAACTGGGGAAAAATTATATATACTGCTGTGCAAACTAGCTCAATATTTTAATATTGCTATCTTTATCAAGATTTATTAATTTGTAATGTTGTATTTTGAATCTAGGAAAAGTGCAGGTGTTATGGTTTTTATAATTACATTATCTTTTAATTATAACTATTATATGATTTACTTTAAATTTAATTGTTTTTCATTAATTTAATTTTTTTTGTTCTTTAATGGAAATAAACATTGTAAATGGATTATTAGTCTCAATTAAGCATTTTTTATATTCAATATAATATATAAACATATTTAAATGTAAATCCAACTTTCAACGGCATTTTCTAATCTGAAAATTGATTGAATTTTTCTGAGTAAGATGAATTTTGTCAAGAATAAATTCTGTTGACGTAAATTTTATTTATTTATTATATAATCAACATTATTATATATTATATATTAGATTATTATATATGACGTAAATATTATTGTAATATTTCTAATATGCTAAAATAAATATTTTATAAAAGTATATTATCATTCCATTTAATTAATAATAAATTCATTCTTACTAGACAATTTATTAAATTTGTTTAACACGTAATTTACGTAGATATTTTATAATGCAAGTTTCACAATACACAAGGGGAAAATTGTTATAACTTTTCATTTTAGATATTACCTTCCATAGTTAATTTTTTAATAACTTTTAAAAATTGTCATCAATGAGGTCTGATTATTAATTTAGAATGTGGACTCTACAAAATAAACAATTAAAATAACCAGGAATAAAAGCACAATTTCTTATAAATGTGGATGTTTCCGGGAAAAACATATATATAATATTTTCACATGAGTTGCACGACAAAACCTTACATCGAGCCCAATTGCTCTCTGATCATGAATCTTTCCTTTTGCTGATTTATTTCTGATTAATCGAAAACACATGCAGTTTAACCCTAAAAACAATTTTCATATACTAATACATCCCTTCTCATCGGAAACATTGCAGACATCGAATAGGAGAAAAGAGCATGAGACACAGAAAATATCATTTTTCAAACGCCAGTAACAATCACGTCCGAGTTCATTTGACTAGACATGTCTAGAATGATATAATGCCACCATCCATCAGGCAAGAAACACAGGTGGCAAAGAGGACGGAAAGTAATAAGATATCCTTAATGGTTGGAAAAGATACGATTGTTTTCATCCTAATTATAATCAGAGAGAAGATGAATAATGTTTCATACTTTTGTTATGCACTTTCTACTTGAAAGAAAAATCAATATTTGTAAACTTCTATTTAAATATTTTTATATCATGTTTAAAAAATTTAATTATTGAATCAATTTTTTTATTTATTTCCTGAAATGATAGGGTTACCAAACTTTATCATTTATGGGCTACGAAATTTGAAACCTCTATCAAATTAGAAAATAAATGAAGGAATTGTCAACGGAAGGACCTAATTTTTCATAATATAATTATTATTGAATAGATTAAATTAATTAAATGATGCTTCCATGTTATTGCTTACACCGGGTAGTGTTTTTTTATTGATTTCAAAATTCAATGTATCTATAAAAATAATTATAAATAAAAGGCTAAAGAGAAAATATTAAGTAAAATAAAAATATTACATTTTAGTAAACTTTTAAAATATTTTTTCAACTATTTATATTAAAAATCTGATTCGTATCCGTATATGCAAAGGAAGATTTATTGCACTCTCGAAGGCATGCTATTTAGTACTTTTAGTGATTCATGTTAAGGGTTAATCATTAAGTAACACGAGAGGAATTTCATTTTTCATTCGGTAATCAGAAGTGAATAAAATATTTCTTTTTTTTTCATGTCAGTAAAAATGAAGTTTTAATTTAGTTTAGTTTAATTATATTAACGTCCCGTTGTAAAGCAGCATTTGGGTTCTTTTGGGACGGACCTCTTAATTTTTAATCGCGGTCAGATGACGAGGGCAACACCTGAGCTAGCAGAGGGAGAGGAGGCTTGGACCTGACAGATTTAACTTGTAACAGATCCCCTTACACGACGGTTCTTCAATGCCATCGTGTCTCGAACCAGAAGCCCTACGGCTCAAGAGACTACATCTCACAGCCAGGCCACCACGATCCTAGCAAAGATGAAATATTGTAATGAGTATATGATTCATTCCTTATTTTACTACTTATACGCATTCAATACTTTTAACGGAACATTCTTTGAGCTATGAACAATTTTTAAAAATGTTCATGGCATAATTATTTCCTATTTATTAGTCAGAATTCAGGTTTTTCGCTAATAGTTTCATCTGAGGGAAAGAATTTTCTGAGTTTGAAAATTAATGTGTACCATAATGATTGAAAGCGGTGACATAAAAGGAAAGTATGTTCTTTACTGTGATATTAAATGCATACTTTTAAGAAAAGTGTATAATTTTCCTGATTAATATCCGATCAGTTGTCTATAAATTAATCTCTCATTAAAGGTCTTTATTATTTGACTCAAACGTGTTAATATTAAAGGAGGATATGATAAAAGAAAATAAATTATAGTTAGTAACTACGGTGGATTAATTTTTCGTTTTTCCATCGATGTTCTATATTTTTGAGAATAAGGTTTACAATTTTTTCATAAAAATAATTATTAATTTCACAAAGTAGCAATGAACACATACCTATGATTATGACATTATTGACATTTTTCTTAAGTTTAAATAGTTATTTTTCGAAATTTGTCAGCTTTCTGCATAAAACTAGTTGTTATATTCTATTCAATTTCTTTTGTAAAAAATTAATGTGATTAATTTTAAATACATTTATTTCAAATTGTTATAATGTAATGATTTAACTTACAAGATAATTTTGTAATTTAGCGTACACATTAAAGAAGTAATATCTACATAAAAGAAGAAAGTATACAAATAGTATAAATTAATTTTAAAGAGAATCCCAATTTGGAGTGCAACCTTTATTTAAAATGTTAGCATTGTTATTTTAAGATAACATATCAAATTTGTTAAACTATTTTAATATTACAAAATACATATATTGCTATAGCACCATATATATATATATATATATATATATATATATATATATATATGTGTGTGTGTGTGTGTGTGTTACTGAAAGAATAACTTAGTAGCATCTTGTTATTATTTCCACTTTTCTTGTAAGAATGGTTTATCGAAATCAAAATTAATTGAAAAAATTATAAATAGTGAAATATTTTTAATGGTCTAATCAAAAGTAATACAACTATTTTTCATAGTTTTTTCTTGCAACAACTATCAAGTATTTTCTTGAAAAATAACTTACCAAAATTAAAATTTAATGATAAAATATACAAATTTGAGGCATTTTTAATGATATCCAATATATATACTATCCAACTTTATATGTATTTTAAAGGATATCCTTAATTTTCACTGCTTTTCATCATGACCTTCTACTGCATTTTGGAAATAAAAGAAGGTCACGAAAAGGGTAAAAAGAAAACTATTTAAAATTAAAAGTATATGTGAAATTAAAACAAATAACTTGAATGTGAAAATTTGAGCTTATATTTAGAAAACATTCACGAATTTTGCACAAATTTCATATAGCCTAAATTTACAAGCTTTATTTTATCATTTTAGTTATATCAAAATGATAGATGTCCAAATGTATGACAGCATTTGATAGGTGCAAAATATCTTTATATTAGTTAGCAACCACTACTCTCAAATTATAGTATGAAATATCTGACTGCTTCGTATAATTCGTATAATTAAAGAATTCTGTATGCTAATAGTGGTCACATTTGGTACTTCAAATTTTTTTTTTTAAATTTTGCTGTTCATGCTCTTTGACATGCTAGATGCAGCAACAGCTATATTAATGATTTTAATCTTTGAGAAACATTTGAGAGAAACAGCGAGATAAAAATTACAGTTTCACTGTCTTTAATCTTCTCTGAATTTTCCACGAGCCTCTGTTTGTCGATTAAATAAGGCACATTTTATTTTCCCTTTTTGATATTGATTGCATCTCAGTAATTGTTAAATTTCGAACCGAAGTTACTTATGTTGAAAGAATTTTAATGAAGGAACTTGTGTTCAAATTAAAGACCAAAGCATTGCAACTTATTAACTATTCAATATTTAGAAGGAAAAAAAATCGAAACCTTAATGTTATTAATAATTTAATAAAAAGTTTAATCTGAAGTAAATGAACTTCCAATAAAAAAATAAGCTTGAAAGTTTCAATTACTATCAGAAATTGAAGACGAATGAAAACTACGTTCACATATCACCATCTGTCGTGAAAAGAAATAATTCGAGTCGTCAGTTTAAACGAACATAGAATTGAGCATAGTTCAGCCATAAAAGTATCAGCTGCTTTTTAATGGATAACTCGGAAGTAATTGATTTATCTATGAACTAGAACACTTAAAATGAAACATTAAATCACGAATGATTTTTAATGCCGTCGCTTTTGTTTTATCGCTTAGAAATCACTGTGCCATCTTTCTTTCTCTTTATAGTACTTAGGGTATAAATTAAATTCGTGATCAGAAGCAGTATTTCGACGTTTAATGTCTTTTGTTTCTTTAAAAGGAAAGATGAAAATTAATTGAAGTGGCATAATCTTTCGAATCACAGATAAATGTTTGATTGAACATTCACTAGAAGTACTCGCTAAATTTGATTTGTCGAAATAGCGTCAAATAGTTCATTTCTTAAAAATGGCGGGCATATCATTTTTATTCGATATTTAACTATGCTTTACAGTGATGAAAGATAAAGTATATTTATCGATTATAAAAGTCATTATTTTAAGCTTTGGTTAAGTGGAAATAATAAGAATTTGTTTAAATTATATCCATTGAGTTAATTGTGGGTTATATGAATTGTTTAATCTTGTCGATGAATAAATTATTTCTTGTTATTAAGTTAATCAATTATTCTTTTGACAATAAAATCAACATTTTATAAATTTTATTAATTTTTTTGAAGTACATTTCTTTTATTATTTTATTTAGAATATAAATCGGATCTCTTGTTTTAGTAGATATATTACTGAACGAAGATTTTTTTAAATCTGTATTACTCAAATCATTTCAACTGTAAAAAAAGGTTTTAATTATTTATTATAATATTATTCATTAATTATTTATTATAAATAATTTTTTAAATGATATTAGAAGGAAGATATAATCTTAGGCCAATTAATCTTGAGAAATCTGCACGCTGATAGGCTTATTTTCTTTCAAATGATAGATGGAAAATCTAAAATTATCCATTTTTTTATTGTATAGTGATATTCGAATTTTCATAAATCAGTTTAAGTGACTGATTTAGTTGATAGGAAATTAACTCTTTTTATTTAAAATATTAGTGTTTCAGGAACATTTTGTTAATCGTGATTTCCATAGCAGAAGCCTTATGTAAAATCAAAAATTCGTTATTTATTAGAGCATTTATTGAATCAAGTTACATAAAATATAATCATTTTCCATTTAGGCCATTTTAGCAGATCTGCGTCTTACTAAAGGTTTACAAATTAGCTGTGTGGCCCTGATTTGAACGGATATCCTGTTCATATTAAACAAAACTTGCCTTAAAATAAAACTGATTTATTGGATTAATAATATAGAGAGTGTAAAAAATCATAAAATAATTTTTCTTGAATTTATTTTTTAGAAAAAATAATATTTTATATTTGTTTCATTTCCTACAGACACGTACCGAAAATTATATTTTTGCAGATTTCATTTCCCAAAAGATTTAATTTATTTTCAATTGAAGCTTTAATCAATGTGATGACAACATTTTGAAAAAAGCTAATTTTTTTTACCATGAATGCGAAGCGTGCTCGTCAGCTTAAATTTTATTTTATTTTGTACGAAAAAAATTGTTCAAAAATATAGTTAAAATATTTATTTAAAAATTCATTAAAAATAGAAATTTAATTTTAAGGTTAAAACATTGGTATCATTTAAAAGATAAATTTTTTATCTTTAACTTCATGTAAAAATCTTTTTTGTGCGGTAATATGTTTGGAAGTTATAGCAGAAACACTCCAAAATTTCGCTTATTTTTTAAATAAATAAAATTTTAATTAAAAATTCGAAAAAATAACCCCCAGGTGCACATTCCCTTCCTCCAATGTATGCACGTGCCAAATTTGGTAGCTGTAGGTTGAGTGGTCTGGCCTGTAGAGCGCCAACACACACACACACACACACATTGAGCTTTATTATAAGTATAGATTGACGATATGGCACTTCTTCAGGCGAAGATGCTAATAGTTTGAGGATAAGGGAAAATTCTCCTATGTTAAAAAGTTAAACGCATTTAAATTACTAAGTATATAAAATTATCTGCAATGTCTTTATTTATCATCTACAGAATCAGAACGTCATCCACGAGAGTATATTAGATAATTACAATTAGAGATATTATGTGAAGGCGTCCTGGCATAGGGTAACGCGTCTTCCCCGTGACTGGGCACCCTGGGTTCGAGTCCCGGTTCGGACATGGTTGTTCATCTTCTCTCTGTGAGGTGTGTGAATATCCCCCCCCCGTAAAAAGAGGTTGTGGAAGCGAATGTGACGCATGAATTAGCTGAGTCAACGCTTGGCCCTAGTTGGCGCTTCTGAAAAAACATGAGACGCTCACTCGGCTTAAATCGCTGTCACCGGGCATGTCAAGTGCCATAAGTCGCAAGAACAGACACATTATGATAGAAATTACTTTATGGAGGCTGTATGTAACAGATTTATGACTTTCCAAGATATGAACAGGAAATTCTTTATACATAAGAATAAGGCATTTTTATTTTCGTATGTTCGAAATATACAAAGTATTGCCATCGGGGAAAAAATCGAACTTCGAGATCTTCATATTTCAGACCTCCTTGAGTCCGAGAACCTCTTTTTTTACGGAATTCTGTCTGTCTGCATATGAATCCATTAATTAAAAAAATTGAGTTGGAAGGTTAAAATATTTTATATGAATTTAACATCAAATGCAAAGATTTCTATAAACTTGAACAAAATCTATTGACAGAAAGCCTGTCGATCAAACTGTCCCAGTGCAAATGAATATAATGACTACAAACTTTAAAGAGCTGGACGGATAAAATTTGGTAATTTGGTATCTACATAGTATATCCTAATCAAACTTGTAACCTAAGAAATCCTACGAAACATTTGCGGGGTTGTATTTTCTTATGCATCTCATCGTAAAAATTTAAAAACATTGGACATTAAACAGATAATATTTGATTTAGGATTTTTTTACAGCTATCGTCAATTTACAAAATCGGTCAGAAAAAAGCGTCCAAATGTATATTCATTACCAAGTACTTGTATAATTACTGAATGTTGGGATTAATTTCCAAAAATTGCTTGCTTATTGCAAGAAAGTAAGCCTTTATTCCATCTCTCTTTATTATCTCGTACATAAAATATACAAGGAAAATAAATATAATCTAAATAAAACTATCTCAATTAGCACAGTAAGCAAAAATCTAAATCAATAACCTCATTTCAACAATAATTTTAGTCCTTTTAATTACTCTATTTTAAAACACACTCATAGCTACGATATTAATCACATTTTTGTATTTTCTTCTTAAAGCTATATTATTGAGGGTAAAAACAAAAATATAAAAAAATGATCAACATTTTGCCATACTATGACTGAGATTTCTAACAACAAATGTGAACCTTTTTTTTAAAACAAATTAAGCATGATTTTTCAATATAAATTTTTTCCTCCTCACATTGACCCATACAAAATTTCTTTTATGCTTTGTGTATGAAGATTAGATGAAGATTTCATTAAAGGGAAAATATAAATTTTGATATTCCAAAAAATATATTTCTGATGAAGATGAATATTTAAACTAATGATTTTATTTTATTAGTCTGTATTCAAAAGGAAAAAAATAACTTAACTATTGTGAAACAAATTCAACTAGAAAATCGAAAGCACAGTTTGTATTGGAATGCTGAGAAGTAATTAAATATGTTTATTTAAATTATTTTTTAATAATTTATTTTTAATTTATTATAATTATAAAGGAATTTTGAAATCATGTTTTTCTCAAATTCTCTATAAGATGGTGAAAAAATAAGAAAAATAAAATGTAGTTTAATTAAAAAAAAGAATAAATAATATTGTATGAAAAAACATTAAATGGTTTGCTTTAAGAAAATTAAAAGTAAACATTTTGATAACTCCAGCACACAGCTAAATATTTAAAAATAAATTGTGTGTGAAAATTCGAATACGCAATTCCACTTTTGCAAACACGAAACAAATAAATGAAGTAAAATATTGCAACAAAAAGTAATGACATTTCAAACTTTTAAGAATAAATATTCTTCACAAAATGGGGAAGAAATGTGTGTTTTACTTCAAAAATAACATATTCTTATCAAGCAGAACATTACACAATCATTCTCAAATTAACAAAGTCAATAGACACATCATTTAACCAATAAAGCCTTGGGGGTCTTAACTTTTATAGAAAGTATAGTGCCCGCCTTTGTTTCAATTTTATTCTAGTTAACGGTATATTATAACCGAAATATTTGAGGGAATTTCTGCTAAAATCTCCAAATGAGACCAAAAACTATAGTTTTTTTTTTTTTTTTTTTTTTTTTATTTTTTTTTTTTACACACATCGTAAAGCACCGACATCAATAACAAATTCACTGATATAAAAGATTGAATGTGTTTTCGAAATATCTCTTAGTATTGTATCCCAGATACGATTTAAAAGAATAATTAATTTACCCAAAATAAGAATTTTTAAAACAAATAAGCAATTTTGCTATATATCCTAAACTCTTTATTTCTGTTATTTATACTAGCAGTTTGTACGCTTTTTTGGTTCCATTAATTGTTCCTCATTGTGGCACTAGAACTACATCAAAAAACAATTTCACCTCAACAGCTTCCCCAGACAAGAGAATCCTGCATTATTATTTTCTATCTTGATGCATTTTCTCCTAAGCCAATCAATCCCAATCATCGACTGCGCATTTTTCTAACAAATACTTGCCAGACGATAGCAGAGAGAAAAAAAAATGCAATTGTTTCTTAACACGGCCATAAAACCTTCGGCTAAACGGCGAACCCTTCGCACCTGAACTCTTAAATGAAGAAGATAAGGACTAGCCAGACAAAAGAAAACTTTCCTCACAACAGTCTGATATAAGGTGCCCTTGAGACAAGAGTTAGCTTTTCCACTGTCTCCTAGACTATAATTAGCTAGACACCGATCGTGTCATATCTAACCATTGACGATCTTTCTTTTCTTTTTTTTTTTTCCTTCGCTAGCCGCCACTTCTTCTTCTTGCTATCTTATGGTCTGATGCATGGGTGTTCGATAATATGGAGCAGAACGTGATTTTACTCTACCCTGAGACAAGTTTTTTATATCCTTGCTTTGATATATGCGTTGGCTTGTTAACAAAACATATAATCGAAGATTGAGTAGTAAGACATTTTTCAGGTTTCGTTTGTAATTATTTTCTGATTGAATCTAACCAATACAAAAAGGTACAAAAATATATATATTAGCTAAGAAAACAACGCAATATATTATTCGTTTCAATATCCCGAGAACGACGATTTTTTTGACAATTATATCTCGCTAAGGTGTGAGTTGAAGATGGTTGAGTGCTGTGATCATTATTTGAAATTGATTTCTGTCACTTTAGATTCTTTTCGTTCTATTTTTTGCCGGCGCATGTGAGTGCCGTGTCGTTTCTTATTGTACTATTTTATTGCAAGTCAAAATTGCATACTGATTGCATATATGATTAGTTTAAGTGGCAAAAAAAAAGGGTGGCACAAACGTATTTTATATAATATCATTAAATTCAACTGGAATTATCTGCCTTTGTTAATATAAAGTTTTGAAAAAATCAATAACAAACACAAAAAGGGTTTTAACCTAAAGAATTATTTTGTAAAAAAGATCATTGTAAAATTTTAAGAGCATAATCTTCTATTTATTCATCATAAATTAATGTTTTGTCTTGTTATAGTAAATAAAAAATCTCTTTAATATTATAGTGAATTAGCATCTTTTTCCAACATAGTACAACATGCACCTTGCAATTTCTAAGCCTGCAATTCCTCTCACCCACATTTTCACTAAATAAACGTATCCTGACTATCTAATGTAATATCTAATGCCGCATTCACATGCTTGTAAACATATTCTTCCTCATATTTCCTCTCACCCACATTTTCACTAAATAAACGTATCCTGACGCATGCGCAAACGCTTGGAGGGTTTTAGGATCCAAAAATGAACATTATTCTTAGTTTTTTTAATGCTTTTTACTGTTGTGAATATTGCTTTATTTTGCATTAAAAATCTTTCTAATTTATCGCGTCGAAAAGTATTTATGTTTAAATGGATAATTTGAATTTGATAACTGAATATCCAAAATGAAAAAGAATTTATACCCGAGAGAATTTTCTCGCGTCAACTAAGTTGAAAAGCGATTAAATAAACCATGTCAGTGACTTAAATAATCCGATGAAGGACACTGAGGATGCAATAATGGCCTGAATAATATCGTTGCAGTTATCATTCTAATAATTGTTTGTTATAGTGCTTCTAATAATCACATTACACTATATGAAATGATCTTTACTGCAGAAAGTAGGTATAACTTAAGTTAATTAAAGAAAAAAAATTGAAAAAAGGAAAAAGAAAAACTGTCTGTTAATTAAACTACAATAATCAAGCGTATCAAAATTGACATGAAACGTATTTATCGCTGTCTGCAAAGTTTAGAATTTGAATTTGTAACTAATTACGTTTTCTACCACCTACAATTATTTAAAATTTCATTCATTTTTATGTATTTGCTTTTTAGATAATTTCTTGACCTTTCGTAGATGTGAGAGATCATGTAAATAGTGTAGATTTATCTTCCGTGCGAAATGAGTCATTTAGCAATTGAAATTCATATCAAAATAATCACTGTGATATTTAAGATCATAAAATGCAAGTATAATATTTTTGATTAAACCTTTCGTTCGCAATGACGTGTTTGACTAGCTAATTGAACTAGAAAACATTCGAAATTTAAATCGATAATTATGTCAAAATGATAATTAACAAACAAGACAAAACTACTACTATCATTTAACTTATTTAACTTTAAAAAAATACTTTATTTATCCTTTACTTTTTGTATGACTCAAAATATGAAAGATAGTTGAATGTAGAGCATCTGATTAGAATTTGTGGATAAAAATAAAAGCAAAATATAAATAAAATTTCTTGTCAATAATTTCATTTAGAAGATTGGAAAAATAGTCTCTTTCCCTTTGTCAGAATAATCATTTGGAAATAATATTTTGAGATTCTAGTATTAATTCTAGAATTAATATCAAAGTTTGAGTGTAATTTAAAAGATGAGGTTAAATTTTTAAAATGATGATGTTTACAATATTTTTAAATGAAAGTAGTATAAATTTATATTTCAAAACTCTCGTTATATAGAACAAGTACATAATTTGTAGATATTTTTCTATAACTTTCTGCAATGGTAATATTGAAACATGTTTGGTTTTTTTTAAAATAATATTTGAAGAATTTTCTCAATTTCGAATCAAATAATGAAGAAGGAGGGGATATGGTTCAAAAATAATCTCTAAAGAGTAAAAACGAGTAGAAAATCGGTAACTTATACTATTATTGAAAATTATTATTTTTGTTCATTCAGAAAATTTTCCGACATTACACACCAAACTGCTATTTTTTTCTCTTACACAATAGATTTTAAAATTATCATTCAGTGAAAAAAAATCCCTACACCTTGCAACTTACATTTAGGATTTTAAACATAATCCAAATAAATAATTTACTTTTATCTAAAATAAATTAATTATTAATGCTAATTTGCGTTTTCATAATAAAACATTGTTATTTTAGAAATCTGAAAGCTCTGATTTCATCTATTTTGAATTTATTTGCTAAATTTAGTGAATTATAATAAAATATTTAAAATTTTATAATTTAGTTTAATATAATAATTAAAATCTATGCTTTATTAGACTTCGAGATTATCTTTAACATGTTTAGGTAATGTTATTAATGCTATAGTTACATTAGTGATGATAAAGTGACTTTCTAATTACCGGCATTATGTTAAATAACTCATTTTACCTGCATTCACTTTTCTCCTTATTATTCACGTTGTACAAATTGTTCACGTTGTACAATTGTTCAAAAAATAATCACACTTGTAGAACAAGTAGATTTATAAATAGGATCATCAGCTAACAAACATAATTATTCAATACAAGAAATAAGTGTCAGAAATTTGCATTACCTTTTCTTCGGTGAAAGATGACATTTTTCTTTTTCTTTCAATAACTTTAGAAACTAATGCAAATAAAAACACATTATCATGATATTTTATTATTCTTTATTTTTAGAAAAATAGCATTTATGTACATTTTTTTTATTATTTATTCCGAACCATTTCTCTAATAAACAACACATTTTCTAATACATTTTTAGATAAGTTAGTCACACATATTTCAGTACTTTCTATTGTATTAAGTCACTTTTTCCGATCTCAACTTTATTTAATCCAGCAAAATCTTTTAAAATTTCGTTATTAAATATCTTTCGATATCAGGAAAAGCAGTGACACTAGTTTTAGATAGGTTACAATAGATAGATTTACAATAGATTTATAGATTTACAATAGACTTGTTAAACTTCTATACATAATCTGTTTCCTTGTTTATTAAATGGACTCCTCTGATTTAGTCCACGTAATAAATAAGTAATATATATTACTTGTATAGTAAGTAATAGTAAGCAATCTTATATATATTACTTACTATATATATATATATATATATATATATATATATATATATATATATATATATATATATATATATATATATCACCGTCGGATAAAACAGAAGTCTTAATTATATTATTAAATGACCCTCTATATCAGGCAAAGCAGCTTATGCTAATTCTAACTATTCTAACAGACTGGCAGTAGAGTTACCTTGATAGCTAAGTCCCAATAGAACTGAACAGCTTGCCTCTGACTTAGTCTATTTGTAATGCCCGTTACATAGACAGTAACATCTTCACCGGGTCAACATCTATGAAGAGGGACCATGATGAACTTCAATCCTCCCTGGAAGGTTTCCAGGAAATCTCCATTAGTTCCTACCATAAACATCGAGGTGCAGAATCGCTAGACCATATAGCCTCAATAGCGGTTGAAGATGTGGAATAATTAGATTTGTGTTCAGAGCAGTTATGTCAGTGACTGTCTCGAGTAGCAAATTATGTTTGGCTTCCAAAGACCGAGTTCATTTGCACCATCAGGAGAAGCTGGACCGCAGAAGATGAATGAATACTGCATAGCATGGATTTGAAGCATTGGGTTTTATTTGAGTAATGTTGTGTTGTAGTGTGACAGTTAACGTATATGAGAAGAAATTACCCTTTCATATTAAGATATTTTACCAAATGTATCAAAATCGTTACTGTCTATGTTTGAAATCATTGATATATTTTTACTTTATCATATGAGTAATATAGAGAAAATATTGGAATCGTCAAAAACTTCTAACTCGAGATTTTGACGAATTTTCAAGTTTTAGATTTCCTTGAGTTCGAAAAACCTATTTTTGGAAAGTTTCACCCCAGTCCATCTGGGATGAAGATCATTCAAATATGCTTTGAGCTAAAGGATGAAATTTGGTCTACTGCCATTGCAACAAATTCGTAGATTTATATCAAATTTGAATAAAATAAGTTCAAAGGAAGTATATCTGTCAAGCTGTTAGAATACAAATGAACACACTAACTGCAAAGCGAAGAGAAATAGATAAAGAATATTCGGTTCACAATTTTTATTATCTATAGTGTAAATACCTATCAAATTGTTACTGAAATCCAACAAGAGGCTTCCCGTCTGCTGGTCTGTACTTTCAGAAGCATGCAAATGTGATAAATCAAAAACGCAATGACTCAAATTTATCAAGGGATTTTAAGAAGAGTTGTTTGAATTAGTATAGATTTTTTTCAATCGGTTGGGAAAAGAGCGTCTAAAACAGAAATTCAATTTTCGGGTACTATTAACCACATACTATGGATAAATTACCAAAGAAACTATATAGGTATGACACGATGCCTTCAGTAAAAATACTAAATTCATGACAAAAGTTTAGATTTTATAACTATTATACACCAATGCAAAAGTTACGAAATGCCGTGCAAGGAATTCTCGAAAGTAACCCCTTTATTAGAATTACGTGAGAAAGTTTTGGAGTTACAACTCCTTCTGATTTTAATATGTGACAGCCGTGAATTCATTTTTAGCAATAAAATGTAAATTACTTGACTTTTAAATATTAAATTAGTGATTACATACTTTTGATGCCTCTTATTATAAATATATGGCGTTAGAAGAGCTGCTTGCCGACAAATAAGTATAGAACGTTTTATTTGAAAGGTTTATTAATATATTTTGAAAATTAGTGCTTTGTTTGACTTCTAGTTAACATTTAAATACCCACACATATTTAGATTCGAAAATGTACTGAATTTTGCCCAAGGCAAGGTGCATTTGCGGAAATTTATGATACATTATTGAATACAACTTGCAAAATAAAATTTTGGTGATTTAAATATTACTTTTTTGATACATATTATAAAGAACAAGAGCTTCTTATAAACTGCTGCACTCCAATCGAAATACAAGAAACAGTAGATCAGTTTGAGCGAAATATTGAAGGAAAAATGCCCAGAATATTTAGAAGGATATTACGATGCTACGTTATTGAACTGAGTATTTATATTTCAGGCTAAATAAAAAAAATTTTAGGAAAATATGGAAAAATGGCTTTCTTATAATTTCATCTCAGGGAAGTATCAGACGAAAGACATTCTTTATTTCTCTGAAAAAAAACAATATAATTAATTAAATTTTAACAATAATAAGTTAGTTAAATAAAAAGGCATTTTGAAACTTATACATAAATGCTTCGTTAGTTAAGCGCTCGGGAACTTCAAAGAATGCGTAACAGTTATTAGCTTTTAGATTTTGAGTGAATGCAATCACAAATTATTTTTTTAAAAAGGGAATGAGAAGAAAAATCTGAGAAAGGCTATTTCTCCTTTCAATACATCTACTATTGATTTTCCTTTCAAAATCCTCATATTTATGAATATTTAGTTTGTTCATTAATTATATAAAGCAACAATATTTACAATTATTTATCACAAAGGAGTATCAGATAAAAATGTACCTGTAGTGAGTAAATAGGTAAAAATAGAATTCCACACGAATGAAACCATTAATGATTAACTGAACAACATTTGTAATATCTGTAAGTAATTGTTAAAAAATGCTATTACTGCATTTACCGTCACTTCTCTATCGTTTTGTTTAATTTCATTACCTTTCTATCTAATTTCATAAGTAAAAATTAAAAATGTTTTTTACAGTATTTACCTCAAAATTCATTACCTTTCTATGTAATTTCATTATTTTTTGTCTAATTTCGAAAAGAAGAAAAGGTTAAAAATTATTTTTTAATATTCATCGAATCGTTCTATATCGTTGTATACCTTTTACTATTTATTTATTCAATATGTATAGTTTCTCTAAATTAAATCAGGAGTTCTCAAATTATGCTATTTTTAGTTTTGTATAATTCACACTGAAAAAAAGGAAGCAGGATTGTACTGTTAATGATGCAATTAGCAATTCTAAAACGAAAATAATTATGTATAAAATAAAAGACAAAATTATATTGTACATTTTTAGAAACAATAAATTTCGTAGAACCTCACAAAGAAAATATAATACGCTCACATTTCTAGATTTTTTTTTTAAATTATCCAGTAATTTACATTTATTTTTCCAGATTGCATGCTTCTGCGAATAACAATTAATCCAGAATTAGGAATTACTAATAATTTCTTAGATATTTTTCTCTTTACTATCCATTATAAAAAGGTCTATTAAACTTCAAACGAAAATAAATAAGTCAAATATGTAATGCTAATTATATGTTTAATAGAGCTCTTGAAAGTCAATTAAAGACATGTAGATATTTAAAAAAGTTTTAATAGCCAAATTAATTTTCTAAAACACAAAGTATTTGTTTCGCAAGTTTGGATTATTTAAGATTCCTTAGTATGTGTCAAATTCTCTGCTAGATATTTAATAATGCTGATAACTTAAATATTCACGATATTAATATTTTGTACTGTTTATTTAGAATTATATAAAATGATAAGAAATAAAAAAAAATGTATTTCATATTACTTTACTTAAAATTATAAGAACTCAAATGTTGAAATTGAATGCTTATTAAATGCATAATAAACATTGGAATGAGAACGAGTTTTCTGAATCGAAATAACTTATTTTTTCGCTCCTTATATAGATCCTGATTGAAACGTATTTTCCCTTTTTCTTTTTAATTCTCATAATTTTAATAAAAGTCAGTTTATGGTCATCTTCCACATTCATTGTTATGGTATCAGAATATATTCAAGATATTTTTTTTTCAATATTCAAAAATAGTTATATTATTGATTTTTTTTTTTTTTTTTTTTTTGCAAAAAAAGATTGAAAAAAAAAACATCCATGTATCTTAAATATATCAATTTACAAAAATTTTTTAAAAATTGGAAAAATAGCCTTTTTCTTTTAACTAAAAAGTGATGTTAAGCAAAATCTTTTAGTTTAGAGGTTTATCAAATGATTTAATTAAAATTATTCTGATAGTTTAAGAAAGATAATACCTTTTTCCTTATCCAAAAAACTAAGCTATATTTCGATCTGCTCTTTGAATATTGGAGTTCGACGACCAAATAACATGGAATTTTCATTTTTTTTTCGCAATGGGACGCATTAAAACAATTATAAAATACACCTAAATGTATGGAATAATATTCCCTAGTTCAGGAGTTGTAGTACATTTTGAGAAATTATTATGCCAAATTTGAACGACAATTTTGCATTAAACTTTAATTTACAAGTTTGTTAGAAAGAAAACGTAAGAAAGATATTCCAAATATCTGAAATAGAATTTAAAGATATAAAATAGCATTATTTTTATATTTGTATTAATAAATAACTTATATTAATGCAAAAATAAAAATTATTCAAATTTCTCAAAATATGAGCATAGAAACAAAGTTGGGTTTATGAGTTAATGGTTCCAATGTTAAGAAAATTAAAAAGAAAATTCTCTAATTCGACTCTCTAACGAAGTCGTCCCTATTTAAGAATTCCTTATTAAGATCCCTATTAGGATTACCTTAAGGACTTGAAGGATCTACCTTAAAGACTTCATTTTAGAAATTACTTGCATGTATATCATAAATGAAAAATCACAAAAAATAATGCGATTTAAATTAGTAAAAAAATTATTATTTATTATCTAATAAATATTGCTACTATAATCTGTCCAGAGGATGAACTATGTCAAGCTGTAAGCCACATGTAAAGTACAAACAGCAAAGACATAGTCAAGACAAATTCAAAGAAAGCACTTGCAGAAATTACACAAGTTTATTCCGCAATCAGCAGTCCAAAGGAAGAATTTACTTCATCAACTCCTTGTGTGAACGCTTCGCCTTCTATAGTATCACAACAGGGAAATGGAATTTTCTAGAATGATCTCTATATATCTGTTCCTAATGAAGATGCTGCAAGAATTATTTTATTTTCCAAAAGTTCCTTTTTATTGCTAAGGTCGACAGGCTTATCATTAAGTTCGGGAGTCTTTGAAGAGTTATCCATTAAGCATTCATTAAGAATGCCATTTAATGCCATTAACGCTTTCCATGCCATTGTAATCAGTCCATTGCATTCATTTCATTGTAAGCAAGCAATGTTTTAGAATATTTTTTATATTCTCTAGAGAATCTTTGAATCTTATTTATATTTTCCAAAAGTTCCTTTTTATTGCTAAGGTCGACAGGCTTATCATTAAGTTCGGGAGTCTTTGAAGAGTTATCCATTAAGCATTCATTAAGAATGCCATTTAATGCCATTAATGCTTTCCATGCCATTGTAATCAGGTATTGCATTCATTTCATTGTAAGCAAGCAATGTTTTAGAATATTGTTTATATTCTCTAGAGAATCTTTGAATCTTATTTATATTTTCCAAAAGTTCCTTTTTGTTGCTAAGGTCGCCAAGATTGTCATAAAGTTCCGGAGTCGTTGAAGAGTTAACCATTAAACATTCATTAAGAATATTTGTATATCTTTCCATGTCATTGTAATCAGTCCATTGCTATTTTTTTCATTTGTAAATCATTGTAAGAAAGCAATGTTTTTGAATCATAACCTCATAGGTTCTATAAATAATGTGCTGTAAGACTCACGAATTTGAAAAATTGGGAAAATCTTTCCCTCTTTAGAAATTTAAATGAATTAAAATTACTTTGTAGGCCAACCTACAATTTGTGGATAAAGTTTTAGATAACACTGTTTCTATCGAAGTCGGTGCAATCTGTTAAATTCCATATGTTATATGAATGATCTAATAGTCGTTCAAAATATTGCATAGAACAAAGCGTTTAAATCCGGAGAGAATAAATTACTCTATTCCTACATATAACCACTAAGAAAGAAATTTACAAATTTGTCACATTAAAAGTGCTCTGTAGGCCGACCGAAAATTTGTAGATAAAATTTTAGATGACATTGTTTCTATCGAAGTCGGTGCAATCTGTTAAATTCAATATGTGATATGAATGATGTAATAGTCGTTCAAAATATTGCATAGAACAAAGCGTTTAAATCTGGAGAGAATAAATTACTCTATTCCTACATATAACCACTAAGAAAGAAATTTACAAATTTGTCACATTAAAAGTGCTCTGTAGGCCGACCGAAAATTTGTAGATAAAATTTTAGATGACATTGTTTCTATCGAAGTCGGTGCAATCTGTTAAATTCAATATGTGATATGAATGATGTAATAGTCGTTCAAAATATTGCATAGAACAAAGCGTTTAAATCTGGAGAGAATAAATTACTCTATTCCTACATATAACCACTAAGAAAGAAATTTACAAATTTGTCACATTAAAGGTGCTCTGTAGGCCGACCTAAAATTTGTAGATAAAATTTTAGATGACATTGTTTCTATCGAAGTCGGTGCAATCTGTTAAATTCCATATGTGATATGAATGATGTAATAGTCGTTCAAAATATTGCATAGAACAAAGCGTTTAAATCTGGAGAGAATAAATTACTCTATTCCTACATATAACCACTAAGAAAGAAATTTACAAATTTGTCACATTAAAGGTGCTCTGTAGGCCGACCTAAAATTTGTAGATAAAATTTTAGATGACACTGTTTCTATCGAAGTCGGTGCAATCTGTTAAATTCCATATATGATATGAATGATCTAATAGTCGTTCAAAATATTGCATAGAACAAAGCGTTTAAATCCGGAGAGAATAAATTACTCTATTCCTACATATAACCACTAAGAAAGAAATTTACAAATTTGTCACATTAAAAGTGCTCTGTAGGCCGACCGAAAATTTGTAGATAAAATTTTAGATGACATTGTTTCTATCGAAGTCGGTGCAATCTGTTAAATTCAATATGTGATATGAATGATGTAATAGTCGTTCAAAATATTGCATAGAACAAAGCGTTTAAATCTGGAGAGAATAAATTACTCTATTCCTACATATAACCACTAAGAAAGAAATTTACAAATTTGTCACATTAAAGGTGCTCTGTAGGCCGACCTAAAATTTGTAGATAAAATTTTAGATGACATTGTTTCTATCGAAGTCGGTGCAATCTGTTAAATTCAATATGTGATATGAATGATGTAATAGTCGTTCAAAATATTGCATAGAACAAAGCGTTTAAATCTGGAGAGAATAAATTACTCTATTCCTACATATAACCACTAAGAAAGAAATTTACAAATTTGTCACATTAAAGGTGCTCTGTAGGCCGACCTAAAATTTGTAGATAAAATTTTAGATGACATTGTTTCTATCGAAGTCGGTGCAATCTGTTAAATTCCATATGTGATATGAATGATGTAATAGTCGTTCAAAATATTGCATAGAACAAAGCGTTTAAATCTGGAGAGAATAAATTACTCTATTCCTACATATAACCACTAAGAAAGAAATTTACAAATTTGTCACATTAAAGGTGCTCTGTAGGCCGACCTAAAATTTGTAGATAAAATTTTAGATGACACTGTTTCTATCGAAGTCGGTGCAATCTGTTAAATTCCATATATGATATGAATGATCTAATAGTCGTTCAAAATATTGCATAGAACAAAGCGTTTAAATCCGGAGAGAATAAATTACTCTATTCCTACATATAACCACTAAGAAAGAAATTTACAAATTTGTCACATTAAAAGTGCTCTGTAGGCCGACCGAAAATTTGTAGATAAAATTTTAGATGACATTGTTTCTATCGAAGTCGGTGCAATCTGTTAAATTCCATATGTGATATGAATGATCTAATAGTCGTTCAAAATATTGCATAGAACAAAGCGTTTAAATCTGGAGAGAATAAATTACTCTATTCCTACATATAACCACTAAGAAAGAAATTTACAAATTTGTCACATTAAAAGTGCTCTGTAGGCCGACCTAAAATTTGTAGATAAAATTTTAGATGACACTGTTTCTATCGAAGTCGGTGCAATCTGTTAAATTCCATATGTGATATGAATGATGTAATAGTCGTTCAAAATATTGCATAGAATAAAGCGTTTAAATCTGGAGAGAATAAATTACTTCATTACGATATATAACCACTAAGAAAGAAATTTTCAAATTTGTAACATTATCTTCAGAACTTTAATTTACAAATAAATTTATTTCCATATGAACAGTGTGTCTTTAATTTTTTTGAGTTTTTCAAAACATATTTCGATATTTTTTCCTTCAATAATCTTCATAGTTTCAAAAGTGTCTGCTACCACTCTATAGGATAATACCATATATAATTATTAAGCACATTTTTATCTTTGCCATGATTAAGAATACATTTATATTAGTATATAAAGCAATGTTAATAAATTCTAAAATATTATTACACTACATTGTTGGGACAAATTTTATCAATTCAAGTTTTATTTAACATTTGATTTTGAAATGAGTCCTTGAAACTATTGGTCTATACATTGTTGTTAACTATTGCGCTTCTATCTAAACGCATTAATGAAGCGAGTTCACAAAATACTTGACATTTTGTATCATAAACGTTTTTAACAATGTCATTTAATTTACTTCAATGTGAAACCAGAGGGGGGGGCACCTCGAAATGAGGATGAGATGCTTCCGGTATGGTGGTTGGATCCCTCCACCATGGAAGGTACATAAATAAGTGGGGGATCTGGTTCCTCCCATTGATGACGGGACGTACTTCCTACGGGAAGGGTTGTACCGTGGCCGGTGATGGCCCTTAGGACTCAACCACTGTTCCCGCCAGTGCTGCTGTTGCGGCGGTCTAGTAATTCAACCTTATGGTTTAAATCCGAGTGCCTTCGTGGCGGGACGGAGAGTCAGATGGTTGACTTACTCCAACGTGAAACCCCCGAAGGTCACCTCGAAATGAGGATGTGATGTTTCCGATATGGTGGTTTGATCTCGCCACCATGGAAGGTACACAAATAACTGGGGGATCTGGCTCCTCCCATCGATGAAGGGACGTACTTCCTACGGGAAGGGTTGTACCGTGGTCCTTAGGGCCCTTAGGACTCAACCACAATTCCCGCCAGTGTTGCTATTTCGGTGTTGCGGTCATTCAGTATTATTTATCCGTGTGCTTTCGGGAGGGTCGGAGGGTCAGTGATATGACTTACACCAACGTGAGCAACATAATATATAATATTCTTTGCAAATCCAGTTGAATTTTTTTAATAATGTTTCCATGTTTATATTGTGAATTGAGATTTTGCTCCTATGTTTAAAAAAAATGAAAATTATTTAGAAACAAATTTTAGAAACGAATATCTTTGGTTTAATTTTTTCAGCATTAAAATACAAAGAAGCATATATTTATATGAGGAATATTCATTATTCTATTTAGTTATTTTTTATTCATTTTCAAATTTCTAATATCAATAAATTAGCATCAAATATCGATTTCCTAAAACGAGGAAAATATCAGGAAAGGCATTTTTTTTAGTAAATATTTTTATAAGTACACATAAAAGTAATATAATTTCTCATTATATATTTTTCATAAGGAGAAACATAATGGTCTATATTGTTTATATTTAGATTTAGTAACATAGTTACAATTACTTTTTTAATATTGCATTGCTTTCATACACGAATTAAATAAATTGCAGCAAAACTATCTTTAACATTATTTATTTACTTCCACGGGCGTGTTCCAAAAAGGCTCCATCGATGTCAACAGAAATTTTCATTTTTTATTCCCACCGTATCATCAATCCACCTGGCCTTGAATAAGACTCAAGCAACCCTCCGTGTCATGAATAATGACTTGTTTTATAAACCACTGAATAAGAAGATCGGCCGATTCATCAAAGTTACACGATGACTGATAGTGTCTGACGTCACCTGCCCGGAAGATGGATTGCACTCTTGGATGTAAATGGGCCTGCCTTATCGTGATAGTTTATTGAAATGGTTGATCTTTGTTGAGGGGTATTCGCTTCCATTTTAGGTAATAAGTAGTCTGTTTGATGTTTGTTCAAGAATAATTTCAGTGATTTTGTTTTGACTGGTAAAATGAAGACAGGATATGATTTATGAGCAATAGAATGCTTTTCAGATTTTCTGTGTTTGTAAAAGACTTTTTCTGTAAAGGTGTCAGATTTAATTGCATTAACATCGCGCTAAACCTCCAGATTTTAAATCTTGATTAGAAAATAAGATATATTTTTTTTTACTATCGAACTACTGATATTTATCATTGCACTTATTCAGAGGGAAAAAAAGTATTTAATTTCTTATTTATGGTGATTTTGCATGCGTCCAAAAAAATTCCTTTTTGTTAAAAAAAATAAACAATGCGGATATTTCAGTTTCCAAAGCAGCTTCCAATACAAACTCCCAATACAGTTTTTCATCTCAAAATGTCAAATATCATAAAGTTTAAAATATAATCGTTATTAAAATTTTATAGGAATGAAAAGTCATATTAATAAAAACTATGAATTAGATAACAAATAAGTTTCTAATTAACGGCGGGATTTGAACTGCAGATTCAAATATTTTTGAGCTATCCTTCTTCAAAGATTTGGATTCTTTGGTTTATACTTTTATGTTATTTTACTTTTGGTGACTTGATAAAGTATTCAACCATTTCATTCTATGTTATTTTTAATAGTTTTTCCAAACAATCTCCAGTTATCGCAAATATTTACTTTTTAAAATTCTAAATTAAGTATATGAGAGTATGTACATTATTTAACCAATAATAAATCGTAATATAACACAGAATGTTGGAATTATTTACGTTTCTTTATTGGCTTCAGAAACAAACATTTTCTTGTATATTTCTTTTAGAAGATTATGGATAAGAAATTGTATTTTATAATGTAGAAAGAATGGTAGTGTTACGAAATTTCCGGGGTTCGTTTGGATAGTGGATGTTATATGGTGTGAAGAACGTTCAATCACCAGACGGCAGTAGAAAATAAAACAACGACGTTTATTTACACGAAGACACACAGACGACAACTATATACAGCACAGAAGACGATTATCTTCAGCCGAGACGAGCAGCAGCAACAGCATACACAGCAGCATATAACAAGACAAACAGACAGACAGTAGCGCAGCATACACAGACTACTCTTCTCTGTCGCTTCCGACTACTCTTCGACTACTCAATTCACCACCCCATTCACCGGCAGCTGCAGCTCCTTTTATAGGTCTCAGGAGGCGGGGCTAGAAGCCTCTCAACCAATCAGGAACGTTCGAGGCGTAACTCAGTTCCAACTGGACGGACCTGGAAAATTCTCGATGTTTCGGGTATAATCTATTTTGGTGCCAAAGTCGCCAAATTCGTCGCCTAGCTCTCGGACCTCCTATGGAACTCACTATGCTGGGAAGCCACATCGCAGATTCGTAACAATAGTATTAAGAAAAAATATTAATGTCAATAATAATTGAATCTTCTAAGGTTAAAGATCTTGAAAAATTGAAGGAATACAATAAATTAGAATCTTTATGAAATTTCAGATTTGGTACCTATTCGTGAAAATTTGGTACCTATTCGTGAAAATGAAATAAAAAAATTAGGATAAATTACATCTAAAATTACAATTAAATATATTTAGAAGTTTAAAATAGCCCCAAGTATTATGAATGAATTTTTCGCCAAGGGTCAAAGACAACTAAAAGGAAATATCACACTACCATTGTTTTCTTGAAAATCATTTATTTACTTTATTCAGAGAGTATATTGCGAAAATTTTGAAAACGTTGAAGTAAAAAGTTTTATCTACATTAGCTGAAAATCAATGCACTTTAATAATGTTTGCTGAAGAAACTCATGAACTGCATCATGAAATTCATGAATAACTCATGAGTTTTGGGATGATGAATATTAATCAAATTGGAGTCAATGATCACAATCAAGCCTGTTCTATCAATGTTGTTAATCATAATTATTATTATCACTCTTTTTCCATTTTACCTTTTTGAAGATTAAATATCCACAATCAAAAGCAACGAGCCACTGCACAAAATTAAAGTAACAAAAACACTTAAAACTAATTATAATTAAATATATTTAGAAGTTTAAAATGGCACCAAGTATTATGAATGATTTTATCGCCAAGAGCCATGAATAGCAAAAAGGAAATAACAGAATATCATTTTGTTGCTTAAAAATCATTTATTTAACTTGTTCGTAGAGTATATGGAAAATATTTGGAAGTAAAATGTTTCATCTGTATTATCTGAAAATCAATGCATTTTAATGGCATTTGCTCGCGAAATAATTCATGAGATTAGAAATTATGTATATTAATAAAACTGGATTCAACGATCACAATCAAAAGTTCAGCATGTTCTGTGAGTGTTGTTAATCATACTATGATTATTATTCTTTTACCAGATCGTTTTTTTAAAGGTTAAATAACCTCATTCAAAATCAACGAACCCCATGCATACCATTAAGGTTAAAAAACCCTTAAAACTAATTTTTTCTAGTTTTTATTTCTCACCTTGAGTATCTGTAAAATACGACGCACATTAATATTCTCAGTGAATTGAATTCTGGATATTGCTTACATCCAATTGAATGCGACACCCAATTTATTCCACAGTTATTTCCCCTTTTTCAACGGCGTGCTATTTTCTACTTTGAATGTTAATTGCACTTGCGTGGGACCGCTTTTGAAGTGTCGAACTGCAGCGGAAAGGTAAAACGACAGAAAGGAAGCATCTCGAATTTAATGACACGTGAGAAAAAAATCATTGCGGGTTCTTACAAAAGTTTCTCGAATACGGAAATGATGGGGTTTTTTCTTTCCTTTCCGTGTAGTAATCCTTTTAGCTTTAAATTACTTTTTGAGCCTTAATTATGGACGAGGAACTTTTTAGAACTGCACTGGAGTTTTCGAAGGAAAGCATATGTAGGTGTGTGGAATAGAAACAGAATTCGAAAGTTGAAACGATATTTCTCTTCATTTCCTACACAAATGTTATTCAAATTTTAGTTATTTTGATGTCCCTGTTTTCACTCCGAGTAAATTTAACTTTCATCTATGTTTTTCTTGTTTATTGAAATTGTTGACTTCCTTGCGGAATTTTTATATATCCGTGTGATTATAGAAGGAAGCATAAAACCCCAATATATTTTTTTATGATTTTATATACCTCAAAAACTTTTAATATTCTTATTCCAATTAATTTATATATTTATATTAAATGGGGAAAATATATATTAAATTTCATAAAATATTGCTAAGGGAAACTTCATTATTTTTTTTTCTTTTTATGCATTTTTCTGGTCCTCGGAATATATTTGTTTTACAAATAATTAGGGTATTGTTTGTTAAATTGTTATTTTTAATTTTTAAGATTTTACATTTTATTTTTATTAAATTTCTAATAAAGATTTTAAAATAATTTATAAAACACAAAAGGCATTTGTTTATTTTGAATATTTTGAAACAGTTCACATAACTTTTATGGGCATGTATGAAGTTCCATATTATCATGAAAGATTGAATTATCGGTATCTTTTTTTAAATTACTGAAATAAAATTAATATTCGTCTATTTTATTTACATGCTCTTTCAGTTCACTGAATAAAGGAACTCTTGTGTCTACTATTTACACTTTTATCCTAGAAAGCAATTACTAATAATTGCATCTGAATCAACAGAATTGTCATAAGTATTCATTCTTAATTTAACTCATTTTTACAAAATGCATATTTTAGTTTATTTAATAGGAAATATAAAGATAACTTTTAGAAACAACATTCATAGATTTTTTTTGAATATTTAATAATTTTTATGAACTAACATTTTTTTTAGTAACCTAATTTAAATTTCGTTTATATTTTATGTGTAATGCATATAAAAGTAATAGAATCCCTTGCAAAATAACACCATTCTGTGCCCCCTGGGATTATTGCCCTAAGTTAACTAACCAGTTGGATGAGCATAAGATGGGATGGAGAAAAAAGAAAAGAGAAAGATTTTACATTCATTTAGACTTTCCATTTCATAACTCCCACCTGGGTGCGCCTGAGATATGAGGGTGAGAAGTGCCTGTGTGGTGAATTCTTCTCGCCATCTAGGCAGTATATAAATGCTGTGTGGTTATCTACCCTTACAGATAACTTGCCAGATACTGGAGGGGATATACCGTAACCGGTGATGGCCCTTAAGTTCTTGCCAGTTCTTGTTAAGTAAGTAAGTTAAGTTCTTGCCAATGCTGTCACGGTTTTTCGATGGTGGGTCGGAAAAGACAATGTGTGGTTCCCATTTCTTATATTCAAAATTGCTGGGTTCTTCCTCTTAGAGTTTTCAAATTAATGGTTATTATTCAAAAAAAACTGAATAACTATCTGTTGTTATCTAATAGGATTTATTTATCCTCGTGAATACGTTATTCCCTTCAAAAATATAAAAAGGAAAAATGAAGTATAATATTTTAGTTTGGAAAAGAAAATATCTGATATTGTTCACGTGTTTCTTTTTTTTAAATATTGCTTAATTTCTGTATTCAAGATAAAGCAGAAAAAATAGATCTTTAAATGAAGTAATTTTATCTTGCTATTTTTAGTGAATGAAAAAAAAGGAAAAAGGGGGTTTTGATTAAGATGGATATTTGGAATGAAAGATGATACCTTTTGTATCTATGTGCGTTATAATTCAAAGAAACAGAAGCATCCATATAATACTTTCATAAAAATAAGCTATCCCAAATTAAAAAAAAGAAACGTATAATTGTTAACATTGAAAATATTCATATTAAACTGCCTTAGTATTTCAGTTATTATGAAATTCCTCGCAGTTTTTCACACTCTGTAATCTATTTTGGAAACATTCGCCAAAAATGTTGGATGAAAAAGGAAATTTATGAATAATTAGCTGTACTTGTAATTTTATACTATATATTAATATTGAACTAGAACCTATAAAAATAAATTCGTGCAAAGTATTTGTTATGATAATAAAGATTGTCTCACACAAAATTTCTCCTTTTCGAAAAATTTGTGAAAAATGGCCAGGCTAGAAATTATATTACTTATTAAAACTATTTTATCTAAAAGAAAATATTACAATAGATAAAAAATAAGTTCCAAATAAACCATCTAAATATAGAATAAAGTTTCGTGTTTATGCGATAATAACATTTAATTTTTCCTGAAGTCACAGATATATACTTGAAAAGAAAGTCAGAAGAATCAAGGAATGCAATAATATGGCAAGACAAGGTGACTTAGGTGATCTAGCATAAAAATACAATGTATATGATGATACATGTGACAATTTCTCTTCATATAAACTAGATAAACTTTATTAAACTAGATTAAAATATTGGTATTCCTGTTATTATGAGAAAAAATTAACCATAACTTCCTGATCAAATGCTAAATAATGATTACATAGTTTAAAATCATACAAAAGTTTTTATCCATATTATATTTATTTATTTAGTTTAAAATTTCATTGAAATAAAACAAATTCCAATTCGAATTACATACCAAACTAGTATAATAGCATCATTTTTATGAATGATGAAAGTATCATCATAAATCAATTTGCTATGCATCATACAAATATCTAAAAAAATATTTGATTATAATGCAAGTACAAGAATTTTGAATACTTTCGATTGTTTTTTTTGAATAAATGCATTTAAAAAAAAGAAAATAAACACCTGTATAAAGATTATGTTTTATAATATGTTTCTTTTGGTAATATTTGCTTGAAACATATTCATTCTCAAGACTTCAGCAAATACCAAATGGATTGAAAACAAATTGACCATAAGAAGGTTTTTTTTAGAAGAATTAGAGAAGTCATATCACTATCTCTCCGACCCGCCCAAAGGCGCACGGATAAAAATACTGAATGGCCGGACCGCCGCATCAGAAACACTAGCGGGAACTGTGATTGAATCCAAAAGGTCATCTCCGGCCACGGCACAACTCTTCCCGAGGAAGTATGTCTCGTCATCGATGGGGTGAGCCAAATCCCCCACCTTTTTGTGTACCCTCCAGGGGGGCGAGATCCAACCACTATACCGGAAGCATCCCATCCTCATTTCGAGGTGCCCCCCGGGGGTTAGAAAAATTATGGAAATAAAAATAAAAAAAATAGGTAAGACATTATCACTCCGGAAATGAAAAGTCGCTTAATATAATCAAAGGTTTATAAATATGAATGCAAAGGCAAATTTATTTATCAATTGATCCTATAATTAATTTATTGATGAGGAATAAATGTACGTGATTCAGGTCGTGCCCATCAAATAATGATAACAGCTTAAATATATTGCTCAAAATTATATCAACATGCTCTAGGTAGCACCTTTTTGACCGAATAAAAAATATCAACATAGAATTAAAAATAAGAAATTTCTAATTCATTTTTTAAAATTTTATTTTAGACATAAAAGTATTATATTTATGGCTTTAAGTTTCAATTGTATCAAATCAATTCTTTTAAAATAATTCATATTTAATTTATAGCATTGTGCATTTCTGAAAACCTGGCATAATGCTTGATTCCTTTTTAGGGTATTGTATGTTCGGGTCACATGGACACGAAAGTTAATTCGCAATGTGAATGAGAATTAGAACCCCAGAGATAATATTTATCATTTAAGAAAATTAGAAGGATTTTTCTCTTAAAAATCTGAAGTTATTTTGAATATAGTGGATTTAATATTTTTCGATTGCCATGAAAATGCATATTTTTAAAAATACAAAAAGTACATGCCCAAATGTATTATGATAATAACAATTTATATTGTATTTTCAGAATGCCAGAAAAGTTTCTTGGATTAAGACTTACAATGTCTGAAGTTCTTTTGCTTGAACATTCAGCTTGACTGACTTATATATGAAACCTGACATAAATATATATATATATATATATATATATATATATATATATATATATATATATATATATATTTTCTTTTGCAACCCAGCATTTTGTATTTGAATCCTTTTAAAGGTTAATGCTATTTTCCAGCCTTATTGTGTTGTGATATACGTCGTGGATAGGTTTATCTCATGAAAGAACATACGAATAAATAATTATTTTGACAATTTACAGAAAAAACAGTTTTTATTATCGAAAATTTTGAAAAACATTGTAATTTCTAAGATAAAGCTGCAAATCAATAACATCATGTTTAATAGAAAAATTTATTGCTCTCAGCAACAAAGGATATTTCAAAATGAATACGAAATAATAGAAAAAGACTGATTCCGTTTTCTTTTTCCGTTGCTGAAACTTCAGAAAAGAAAGCGATGAGTCAAACAACATTGTCGAATTATTCTAATCAGAAGCAATCCTAATAGTCATGAGTCAGCAGTAATATATTAATGAAAAGCAGCAGAAGCATATCTAATCTACTGGACCAATGCACCACTCAGAACAGTTGTTTGATAGTTTTTTTTTTTTTCTTTTTTTGAAATTGTCAAAACACACTGATGCCGATACTGCTAAGATAAGATCTGATTGTCAGCAGCATTTATTAGATCTTGTTCTTTCAGCTCCAGAACGGTTGTGGGAAACAATAGGACCGCTTATCTGATGATTTCTTAATTGATATTTTGCAGTTAATTCTATAATAATGTCTCCCTTTAATCTGTCCTATGCTATTTTAAGATTTTAGTTTTAGTTTTAAAAAACGCTTCATATTACATTTCAGAATATTCCTTAATTTTTGTCTACTGTACATTCTTTGGCGAAAAGAAAGAAGAAAAAAGTATACCATATATATTCGGTTTTAAAACATACCTACAATTACAAGTAAAAAATAAGGTTTAAAATTTTCTCATTAACCTTATTGACTTTAATTTTAGAAGTTAGTTACCATGAGTTTAAGTAAATGATTAAATTTTTTCTTTTAAATCTTATTCTTTTCTTTAAAATGTTATCTTTTTCTTTTAAATGTTATTGATGGTTTCTATTCAAGAGTTTATAAGATATTTTTTTCGTTAAATTCTAATACCATTTCTTAACAAAAGTTTTGTCGTACAGGCAAAATATAATCAAAGGCAAAGAAAATGGACCCTTTCTGTCAGTAAAAGAAGATAAAACTCACTCATTTGAGATTGCTCACATTCTCTTTTATTCCGAAATAAAACTCTGAAACTTATCTAAAACATAATAAAAGCTGTTTCAAAATGATGTAGTTTGACTATGCAATGAAATGCTATAAAATAGAAGTAAAGGCTTGCAAATAGAGTACATTAATATAAATAAAAATTGCTTGATGGCAGTGAAATTTCAACTTACATCTGAATGCCTATTTTGGAGAATAATAAGGTTATGTGTATACAGTTTAAATGCAGTTTTCGGGCGACTTAAATTCTGTTAGATTTGATATAAAAAACGCGGTGTTGTGTTCTCAAAAGAATTGTTTTGAAAACGACGCCGAACTTTTCTGTAATGATATTCATTTGAAGAAGACAAAAGCTGTAATTTCATGCATTCATGTACGAATATGCATACATGATACACTCTCAATATTCTTCAATTGTAAGAAACTATTTAAAAAATGTAATCGGATTCTTTCTTCGATTTGTTATACACTTTCTCAATGAAACTGCTCAATATGAAGAATCATATATCTAAGAGAATTATTACATGACTATATTATGATTATTATTGCAGGACCTTAAACTAGATATTTGAACCCGCCAGAAGACACACGGAAAAACTTGAATGACCGAACCTTCGCAACAGCAATATTGGCTGTAACTGCGGTTATATCCTAAGGGCCGATACCGGTCACGGTACAGCTCTTTCCAAAAGAAGTATATCTCGTCATAGATGGGAAGAGTTTTTCTATATATTTTCCCACCTTTTTCTATACCCACCAGGATGACGAAAGTCAACTAAGCTGGAAACTTCTCATCTTCAGTTATTAGGCGCCCCTTCGGAGGAGTTTATTACATGATATAAAAACTTTCAATGAAATCGAAAATTTTAAGGTCTTGACTGCATATCAAACTTCATTTATCTTGTTTATATTGTTTTATTGCATTCAATATCACACAAACTGCAAAACAGATGAAAAAAGTATTGAATTGATTTTATCTAAATTTATCAAATATCTAGAATATAATCTAGATATATTCTTTAGAACAATGGAATCTATGATACGTCTACAATATATATATATAGAAATATTACTTACTGAAATTAATCTTTCCACTGGTTGCTTTTAAAAATCAGAATCCTCAACCAACGTAAATCTAGATACAAAGATAGTCTACCTTTTAGGAGAATATGATATAGATATTCTATTCTTACGATAAAGCTTCCAAATTAAATCCATCCATATCATAACATTTTTAGATACCCAATTCATATACATAAAAACTGTCAGATACAGTTTCCATTGAGAGATTTCCTTCATAATACTAAAAAAAAACCATATGTGTGAAGAATTAGTCAAAAGTTAAGCTTAATTGATGAAACACACCCAGTTTTCGAGACATTGTGTTCGATGTTACTTAGAGTACAAAAATTCTTTTTTTCTTGCATTCAATCAGGTCTAAGATGTGAAAAATCAGCTGCATCTTAATACAAAATGTTTTGACAATCAAAAAATTGTTCCTTTTTAAAAAATTATAATAACAGAATCTTTTACACAACTATGTTTAGCAACTGAGATGAAATAAATCATCATTAAAAAAGTAATTTTTATTATAAAACTGATTTTTTCGTTAACTTATAATCTTCTATCCGCAGGGAAGAATTTTTCTACTTTTTGAAACATTGATGAGTCTGTTCTCAACTGATAAGCTGCCCTTCTATTTGTTTTTATAATTTCTTTTATGGTCCTATGAAAAGAAGAACAAAAAACAGTTCTATTAACAAAGAAAGTAATTAAGTATTATAATAGATTTTTAAAAAAATAAGTCGTAGGAAATTTCCTGTTCATCCGGTTTTTAAGTCTTTTTACTGCTTTGACTTTCATTGTTACCGAATTTATAGAGATATGCTGAATTTCAAAAAAAAAATCGGTATGGATTGAATGAATAAATTTTTAATATCTTTAAAATGAATCAATTACTATTTTTCTGAATTTAAATGAATCTCTTTTTAATGAAATTGCCAAACAACGGCTGAAAACTTCTCTGTTATCATAGTAAGAGAGGTATTTAAATTTTCATTCATTAGTTGAATATTCTTTTGAATTACAGAAGGAATTATTTATTTTTTTATTATTATTATTTTAGATGAATTGTGAAAACTGGCCACTCTTTGAAATTTCCATTTTTATGCCAGTAGATTCTAAATTGTAATTAATATCTAAGTCAATTAAAAATCCAAAAATCTTTAACTAACTCTTATCAAAGAAGGAGTAAAGCATTTAAAGGATCGTTTAAAAATGCGAAAGATTTGCGCAATTTATCTTTACAAAGTAGCATTACATTTTTTGCAAAGCAATGCAATAGAGAAGAAATGTATAGTCTTGAAAAAAAGATCATCATTTGGCAATGACAATTAATTTTGACGGAATTTCCGCTCTTTGCTTCAAACGGAGAATGCGGCAAACAAAACAAGTTGTCATTAAGAATTATTTTTTCGGTTCAATTATATAAGCGTCCCTTTTTAAAGTAACACTAGGACTATTTTGGCATGGACCTCGCAATTTTGAAGAAGGCGAGATCTACACTTGAGCTGGCAGACTCATCTTGAATATTCCACACCACACCAGCGGTTGGATGTTCGGCCCCTACGAATTTAAAGTGCATTAGACCCGCTTGCACGAGGTTTTTCGGTAGAATCAAGTCACGAATCTGAAACCCTTTGGTTCTGAAACCGTCACCTTATCGGCAGGTCATCGCAGGCCTGTTTTCATTCAGAAAGGCCTTTAATAACTATTCCAAATATTTAAAACAGATACCGGCTCATCAGTAAGGAACATGCACTGTCGAGTTGGATCGAGTGAGTAGAGAGAGGGTTAATAAAGCATTTTTTTTATTATGATCCAGGAAAATAATTAAAAAGTATGACATTTATTTAAATTCACTGGATAAAATTAACCGATTCTGTAACCGCCGGCTGGAAATGAATATTTTATTATTTATCAAGCAAGATTTTACAACTTAAACATAATATCATTTAATTTACATATTAAATTTTAATTTAGCTGGTATTTTTTAATTGTGTCTACAGTACCGATGACATATTTGAAAAAAAAGGCGCAAGCTTACTAGGGGAAATGTATAACAAATAGTCAAATCTTTAAATGAAAATTATTCAATACTGCCATCGTAATACATAAATAACAGAAACCGTTTTAAAGGAAGAAATTATGGTTAATCTACTAAATTTTAATTCAATGCTATATGAATTAAAAATATTTTTGTATTAAAAATAAATATTAACTGTAATAAATAAAAGAGGATAAATTATGTTTCTGCTGAGGGAATCTTTCTGATAAATAAATGATTATCAAGAGAAATGTCATGCTTACCTGAATGAAAGATCTTACATTTTAATTTACATTATGCATTGTCTTTACAAATCAGCAAAGTGATAATAAATTTATCAAGTTTCTAAAAAGGAAATCTTTATATCAGATAAAATTTCCTTTTTATATAATTATATTAAATTAGAAGATGAAATTCACTGAGCTCAGATGAGTCTTAACCATGTTAAGAATAGCTGCATAACAGAATGTTCTTAGTTAAAGAAAATTATCAGTTATAAAACAGTCCGTTGTATAATAAAATCTCTCTCAGTCAGCAATATTTTACAACAGGTTGTCAATAATACAATCACAGCTATTGCGAGTTCTTTGTTTCGGAATAATAAAAAATCTGCTTCTAAATGTTCATGTATTATTATGTTGTCAGATGAAATTGAAAAAATGCAAGTTTTGTCGATTGAATAAATAATATCAAAAATCGCATACAGTGTCTAAAATTAGGTGAGCGCAAAGCAAAACTAACCTCTTTTTAATATTACTATATATATTATCAAATGAATAGCTTAGAAGATTTCTGACTATAAATATGTGCATACATAATATTCTGTCATGAGCATATTTATGTGGGTGTGATGGGTTTTAATGCATCAGTCCACTTGAATTAGCTTAATCTTTCTATTCTTGATTAACAAATGATGATTCAGATGGTTTTTACAAATGGAATTCAATGATGAAGAAGGAATTTATATTACATGAAGATGGACAGTTGATGTCGTTCAAAGGATCTTTCCCACCTACGCGTGGTGCACTGGCATTTGCAGAGGAATCCTTCAACGCAAGAATTCCAGTTTCGGCCCTTTCTCAGAGTATCACGGCTTCTCGGTTTCCGGTCGCACCCTTCTCGGCGGACGTCTGTTCTCTCCCCTCGTCTAGTGAACTCTGCTCGCTATCACCGGATGAACTCAGAGTGCCCTCTTGTGGAGTTAATTTACCACATTTATACACAGTGTTTTTTTTTTTCATTACTGTATAATTTGTCAAGAAATTGTTTTGAACAAATTTTGAATTGTTTCTGTACTTATTTCTGTAAGTCTCATGCTGTACATCTGTGGTTAACGAAGAGTAGTTAATGTTCTTTAATAAATAAGTAAATGTTTAACGATGTAGTTTCACAGAAGCTTAATTTGCTAGATTTTGAATCGCAATTTCAAAATCACTTTTTAATAAAGAAGATTCTTAGAATGGATATAATTTCTATCTCCGTTTTTCATTCTTGACTCTAGGTATACACATATACACTGGTATACCTACAAATACATATGTGTTTTGATTCGAAGATACTTCACGCAGGGACATATATTAATGTATAATATTCAATTAATCAGCATATTAAAAATGTGCGAAAGTTCAAAATGACATTTAAAATTTTGGGTTTTGTCCATGGGCATGAAGAAACTTCCGTCCATTTCATATGAAGAGGATATAAGAACTTCAACTGTCTTTGACCAAACGTGGAATTACATTTTCGTCCCACTTATCATCAATTATTTACTATCATAGATTAGAAGATTCAAATGAATAATACCATCAATAGAAATGAAGGTTTTATGTATGAGTTCATCAAATATAGAGAAGTCGAAACCCAATAGCTTAGTGATGTAACATGTATATTAATATTATGCGAAAGAAATAGATGATGATACTGTACTTATATTTATTTAAAGGAAGGATTTACGTGTAATAGGAGCTATGGTGTAATTTAGGTCCCGCAAATTTCACTACACACTACTTCCTAAGAAAAAAATGAATCTTAACTATCTTTTTTCAGTGTTTTAGGATGGAACATATATAATAGGTGGGAAAATGGCGAACGTTGTAATAAGATTTTATAAGATTATTTTATTCGTGATTGTATTTTGTAGAGGCAGATTAATACATAAACGCCACTGTTGCGATTCAGTGTTCGTTCTATCAGCTACAATAAATTATTTTGATTGATGAAATTAGCATTTTTAGGAAATTGCTTGATGTTAATTTTCAGTCGTTTTCGATAATTATAGTTTCTTTGGCTCCCACGAAGAAAATAAGGCTGAGTTTCTATATCATTTGCAAAGACTATTTCTCTTTTCATTACAACCCATAATTTGATGATTATATATATATATGAAAATGGATTTATTCAACTATTAAATGCAGAATATTAAACTTTCATCGTTTTTATAAAGAAAAAACAAACAAACATATTTATTATTTTTCGTATATGTTATCATTTAACCTTGAAACCAAATGGCACAATGAGTCCTGTAGCAGATAGAAGATTCAAGTTAAGGATTAATCTTGGCTAGCGCCATCGCCTTTCTGAATAATCCATCTTAAATAAGGACAGAGGAGAACCCTTCTTCCTCATGGAATAGCACAATGGAATCAAGATTAGTGCTGACAATAATGCCGAGAAGAGTTATTCTTCATAGCTCTCCATTAGGACCCTGAAAGAGAATAAATACATTCGCAGGCGTTTAGGTAGTTTGCTTATGTGGTATACTCTATTCCCCTTCCTTTCACAACATATTTATACCACCATAAATGGTAATATTTAAGTGGATCCAGATGTCGAAGGAATACAGAGCATAGAAAGAGATATAAATGGCATAATGAATCCCTCAAATTGTCCCTTTTAAGTTGAATTAAATTCTCTAATGGCTTTTCATACACGAATTGTTGCAAAAATTTCATTATTTTTTCTATAATTGTAGAGATGTATTCGATGAAAATTTAGCTTTCTTAACATGTGTAATTCATTCAGTTTGCTATAATGAGAAATTTTTTTATTTCTTTCTGATAACAAGTACATTCTTGTTCTCTCAAATAAATTTTCTGCATCTTGACTTTCACATTAGATACATTAGGAGAAATTAGGCCCTTTATTGAACTCATGTTATATATATATATATATATATATATATATATATATATATATATATATATATATATATATATATATATATATATATATATATATATATATATATATATATATATATATAAGAACTTCATAGTATTTAGAGGGCGCAATTGCAGCTACTTCTAAAACACAGATGAATTAATAGAAAAGTATTAGAATCAAGTTAATAGGAAAAACAAAAAATCAAATAAAAATTAAACCAAAAAAATTATAAAAAATATAAAAAAAGAATCCCGGCCTGAAGACTTTTTCAAGGGTCACCCTCAGGCAGGGATTCAAAGAAAGAGATTTTTTCTGTGAGGAAATACAGACATTGTCTAATAATGATTCCTCGTGACCCGAAAATCCCCTGAAATTATGCTCAAGAGATATACCATTTTAACAGAAAGGAAATATAAAACAACAAATTAGAATAAATTAACCACAACAAAGTAAAAATACAATAACAAAAATAACAATAAAAACAAAAAATAGCACTATAATTAAAAATTAAAAACGAAAAGGCCAGTACATACCATCAACAGTCAAGGAAACTTTAAACTATAGATTGTGATTCCCTGTTTTTAAAAAACTAGCGGTAAATTATGTAAACAGATGTAGGCCCCAGCGTTGAATCTCTGCCTGAGGGTGACCCTTGAAAAAGTCTTCAGGCCGGATTCTTTTTTTATATTTTTTATAATTTTTTTTGGTTTAATTTTTATTTGATTTTTTGTTTTTCCTATTAACTTGATTCTAATACTTTTGTATATATATACATTTTAAGTAACAATTATAAACAGTCTTGATAGATAAATTGTAGCTTCTTAAACAGTGTATAAAGATTGAATTTTCTCGGTTATTGTATATTTTCTATAATCATGAATATATTTCATTATAACTAACTATTTTTATGTTACATTATTATTAGCTAAAAAAGTGATTTGTAAATCCATATTTCCAATCCAATAATCCAATTTAAGTTTTCAGCATGCATTGTGATAGCATTTATGAAAAGTTGCATTAAATATATTGTCACGTAGATACTATGGTATGGAAATCAATGACACACACAAGAGGTAGAGTTAAACCAATTTATTAACTCAACTCAGAACTGAGAATACCGTGAATGACAGATCCTCTGCTTTTATACTAGCAGGGACAGTTCCAGAATACTTTTCTGGAGACAGTAAGAAAAGTCCAGAACACTTGTCTGGTAAACTAAAGAAACGTCCAGAATCTTCTGGAACATGAAATAAAGGAAAACATAAAATCAAGTAATGAAATATTTACACAGAATGTGAATAACATTGTCTCTAGCGAGATTCGAACTCACAATCTGTTGATTATAAGATCAGTGATATGACCATTCGGTCATTGAATTTCAATACTGGCTATTTTCAATGCGGCAATATTAAACATGTCTATGTCTATGATTTTAAATAATTTTATTGTAATGGTAAAGGTTTCGACTAATCATTATAGGATTTTAAAAATATCCATTTTGATATTTGGAATGCAAGAAAATGTAGAGAATCTTTAAATGTGATTGATTACATGTGACGTGCAAAGTTTACTTTTACTCAGTATATTAAAATATTGTATCACTCTTTAGATATTTAATTTTGTATTTTGGATTCAAATTATACAAAATTTTTACCCATATCCTCCAAATTTTCGATTAAAGCTGCATACCAGTAGTCAGAATTCCTTCATTTCTTCAAACCAGCTGAAATATTATTTGGTCAATTTGAAACAATATTTAAAGCAAAAAATTTAGTCTATTGTTTTATTCTAAATATCATTCTATTGAGCTACTTTATATTGGTGCAAATGAGCTTCAAATTGCTTGAAAGATGAATTGAGTAATGGATGCTAATATAACCATGCACTACAGTCTGTGTCCTAATATAGGGTCAAATTTAATACAAGCAGATTACCGAAGGTTGCTTCACAACAATTGATAGAGCGCAGTCAGTGAATTAGCTTTACTGACAGATCTACCAACAAACATTTACATAACGTGGCAGACATTAAGTACATTGTGTTCATTGATACTTCTGTGGTATTTTACATAGTGCTGATTAGATAATATTTGTAACTTAGTGTTCTTGGTAGAAACCTACGTTGAAGTAAGGTTAGCGAGGCAAGTAAGAAATGTTCTATAAGAAATATTAATGAAAAAAATTAATTCTTTTATTGAATAATTATATATTTTTGGATACTTTTTCCAGATGAATAATGTTTAATCTTCTTCATTTATGAATTAAAAAAAAAACTTTAAAAAGTGTGTTAATAAATCAATTCAATAGTTAAACTAAACTTTTTCATTCAGTATTTGTTCTTATCTAATAAACTGATTTTTTTTTAAAAAATTACTTGGGTTCTTTAAATTACCATGTTCTTAAATGATGATTTGTTGTTATGATTTATGGCCCTTTATAAGCCCGCTGACAGTTATCTGTCAACTATTTAATTCGAGTGACTGTCTCTTGTTTTCTCAGTAGCGTCAACTAGGGGCAAGAGTACGACTTAGCTACTTCATGCGTCGCATTCGCTTGCACAACTCCTTTTTATAGGGGGGGGGGGCAGGGCATTCCCACACCTGACAGATAAAACACAGATCAATCTTGCCTGAACCCTGACTCGAACCTAGGAAGCCCAGATGACGGGGAAGAAGCGCTACCCCTATGCAAGGACCCCGGCTAAATGATGCCTTAAACATAACATCTGGAAGTATGTTATATTATAAAAGAAATGTTCTAAAAAATGTGTATGAAATGGACCAATAATAAACAAAAATCTTCAAGAGTCAATGTTTAATAACTAATGTTATTCAAACGTATTTATTACTATGATTTTACTTCATGTGTGAAATGAAGAACGTGAAATATCTATCCTATAAATGTGGTATAGTTTGTGGAAGTATAAGAAAAAAAAATATTTATTTAAGAGGATCCATATCAATTTTACTTTTCTACAAAATGTCTGTATTGCTTGTAAGGAAAAACGAACCCAGATGAAACTAATTATATCTGCATATCAATGCACAGAAACCAAAGTAACTTTGAGGAATACATTTATAAGCTACTAGCCGCCTTTGGCGACCAGCCGGTTCGCCAATCTTAATGTTCGTTAAAATTTTAATAATTAAATATTTTATGCAATTCCAACTTTAATAGCTTCTTCATCAAAATATTTTAAAACTTCAAATTTTGATTATCATATAATTCATTCATAATATTATAAAGACCTTCAGTCATAACGTAATATGTATCTCTCTCATTTTCTGTTAGCACCCGTAGAATTTATGCTTTAAATTAAAGTGGAAAGAATTTATCTTCAATTAATATAATAATATTTTTTACTGAAACAAAGCATTTTTTTATAATCTGATTACTGAAAATAGAGTCACTCAGCGTTTAAACTTTATGGGCACTAAAGAATATCTTTTTCAATTTATGTAATATCTCAAGAGTTGGTCAACAAAATTTTCTTAGATTCATTATGAGCAGATCGATTAATTAACAATGTTTAAATTTAAATGCATCAAACACTAAGAAAATAAAACGAATCGTTTAAAATAAACGGTTGAAAACGGTAGAATTTATGCTTTAAATTAAAGTGGAAAGAATGTATCTTCAATTAATATAATAATATTTTTTACTGAAACAAAGCATTTTTTTATAATCTGATTACTGAAAATAGAGTCACTCAGCGTTTAAACTTTATGGGCACTAAAGAATATCTTTTTTAATTTATGTAATATCTCAAGAGTTGGTCAACAAAATTTTCTTAGATTCATTATGAGCAGATCGATTAATTAACAATGTTTAAATTTAAATGCATCAAACACTAAGAAAATAAAACGAATCGTTTAAAATAAACGGTTGAAAACAGGTTTTAAAAAAACTACTTAAAAAACGATGTACTTAAAACTATGAGCATATACAAAAATATATATAACTAGCATAAATACAATTTACTTACAAAAGCATGCAACTAACAAAAAATAATTTAAATCATCCATTGATAACGTTGTCATGGCAACAATCAGAACAGAATGCGCATGCGTGAATTTTCTTCGCCGGTTACGTAACGCAAATACGTGATTTTTTCTACGCCAGTTGGGGTAACGCTATGCGGATTAGAAATTCTTAATTTCCTTTATTCTGTTTTATTTTAATTCAAAAGTACTTCAGAATGAATCTGAAAGATTGATTCATTAACAATGTTTAATTTTAAATGCATCAAACATTAAGAAAATAAACAGAACCGATTGAAATAATCCGCCGAAAAATTTTAACCCTAGCCTCATTACTGTCGGGAGAAAAAAAACTGAAGCCTTTCTCGTTTGGCGCTGGGGATAATGGAAGATTTTTTTGGCGGGAAAGTTAGTTTTTAATTAATAATTAAAATTCTAATTAAAAATTCGAAAAAAGAAACCCCAGGTGCACATTCCCAACCTCCAAGGTATACATGTACCAAATTTGGTAGCTGTATGTCAAACGGTCTGGCCTGTAGAGCGCCAACACACACACACACACACACACACACACACACACACACACACACACACACACACACACATTGAGCTTTATTATAAGTATAGATAACAGGAGAATATCACCAGGCATGTAATAAGTACAAAAAAGTGGAACTACCAGAAACCGAGAGTAAGGTTATTGAGATATTCAGAGTAAAAGATTTTATTACGGCAGGAAGCCCAGCTGAAAGTCGAGTTAGGAGATGTCTAGACAAATTATGACTCATCGTAAATTTGGATAATAATATATCTCAAATTACCAGTAGGCATTGCATAATATCGCATCATATTGCACATTGCATACAATAACAAAAAAAATGTTTTATTACATTGAATAATATTTTACAGAATAGAACATGTTATGGTACCTGGTATAATCCTGTGAGACCAGACTTGCCCCAAACAGTCTCACTTTGAGCAAGAGTCTCCTATTAGTCTAAGCTATATTTCCGAAAGCGTCTGATTGAGTCGCTTTCTGACATCTTTTCTCAGATAGCTTAATTTTAACAGTGAAAGTGACTATAAGTGACTAACACGCACTTGTTCTACACGGGAGACAGGTGCTTCACCGAATTGTAGCAGATTTTCACAAACAAACCAAAATTGCATAAATTCCTTTAATTTTTTAATTAGCAATTATTGAAATTACTATCCTTTTTCTTCAATGACTTTGAGCTATATTATTGCACCATTCAGTATTTATACCATTTGAAATTTCATTCTGAAGATTTTTTTATTTTTTTTTATAGTTTTAGTAAGTTTTTAAAGTATATTTATTTAAACAATAGTGTCATCGCTTTTTAATTTCAAGGCTTTTGCAAATGTGCATTGCGTCAATATTAGTTACAATTATTTTTTTCATCTCATCGTTACTACAATTTATGCTAATCCAGTCTGAAATATTATGTTACAAACTACCAATACGACATCTAATTTTACATTTTTTGTTTGCATTTCCATCTATTATTTGGATTTTCTGAAGCACTGTCTACACATTGAAGTTTTATTTCGGTACTCATCTACAGGAAAGCATCATTGGAGTATATTCATGCATTTCATTTGAAATTATATGGAACGTATTTTTCTCAAATCACATTAAGCATGCGGCAATATGAAGCAAATAGAAAATATTACTTTGGGTAAATTGAAATTTTTCAGAATAAAATTACTACTTAAAATTTTTTAAAAACACTAAAAATAATGTGAAATTCTTTTGTAATTTATTTATTTATTTTTAGATTTAAATAATTTTTGTTATTGGCATCTGCTTTTTTTGTCAAAATAAAAATATAAATAGGGAGAAGTAAATTTTTTTTAAAGTTTGTTTTTCTAGTAAAGTCTTTCTATTAAAGCAATTACAATCTTTAAAAAATTATTTTATAAATATACTCATTGTCAACAATCAATTTCCCAGAATTTAAAATAAATTTGATTTTTTTTTTTTGCAAAAATTTTTATAAGATCACGCATAACAAAATATTTGTTCCTACTAAATCTGCTAATTATAAATAGAAAATGAATAAAATCACATAAAAAAATCTTCATGATCAGTAATATTCATATTTCAATTCTTAACATTTATAAATATTTTAATGGATTTCAACAAATCTTTGAAAGTTGTTTATTTACTTTCAATGGGCATGCCTCCGGTGTCGGTGGAAAAATTTCATTTTTTATTCCCACCGTATCATCAATTCACCTGCCTTTGGATAAGACGTAAGCAACTCTCGGCTTTATGAATAATGACTTGTTTTATAAACCACTAAATGAGAAGATCGGCCGATTCATCAAAGTTACACGATGACTGATAGCCTTTGATGTCACATCCTCGGAAGACGGATTACACCCTTGGATGTAAATGGACTTGCCTTATCTGGATGGTTTATTGAAAGGATTGCGCGTAGTTGAAGAGAGTTTTTATCGTTTTAGGTGGCATGTAATAAGGCAGTTTGTTGATGTTTGTTAAAAAAAAAAAAAAAAAAAAAAAAAAAACATAATAATTTTCAGAGATTCTATTTTGACTGGGAAAAGGAAGACATGAGAAGATTTATGATTAAAATATTACTCTTAAAATTGTATATATATGTAAACTTTTGCAGAACAGAGTTTTCTTCGATACTGGCCTAAGGAGTAGTTAAATTAGCATTCAATCAAACCTCAGTAGTTTTAAAAAAGCAGAAGATGAGATAATATTTTATTGGAAAATAATTTATATCGTTTTCTTTTTTATAAAGAGGAAAAATAAATGTTGCTTTTAAACGAATATCGGCTGCAGTATTGATAACTTTCCATTACCATAAGAATAATGGTGAAAAAATTTATTCTGTGACTTTTTTTATTGAAACATTTTAAATGTTACGTAACAAAAAAGTATGTAAATAATTAGCAAAATCCTAAAGTAAAAATCTTTATCCGCATTATCTGAAACATATTATTCTTTAATAACAGATGTACAAGAAATAATCTATGCGTTTATGGTTAATGAAATCAATAATCTTTTCAATCCCTCCAAATCCTACCACACGTTCAAATCAATGCCTAATCCAATTAATCAATCCAAAATCCTACACAATCAATCCAAATCTTACCACACATTCAAATTAATCTAAATTCCTAAGAATCAATCCAATTGCCTTAACCAATCCAAAATCCTACCACACATTCAAATCAATCCAAAATCTTCTTAATCAATTCAATTACCTAAATTCAAAATCCTACCACACATTCAAAAAAATTCAAATTCCTATCAATCAATCCAATCACCTTAATCAATCCAAAATCCTACTTTATATTCAGTTTATTTTATCTGAGATTAAATATCAACAATCACAGCTAACAAGACCCATGCATCAAAGTTATAAAAAATACTAAAAACAACATTTATTATTTTAACCTTCACATTGATTGTCTGTGAATGTGCATTCCAATTGCAGTGAGTTGAAATCTAAAAATTATGCACATCCAATTGAATGCGACACCCAATTCATTCGATAATTTTTTCTTCCTTAATGACGTGCTATTTTCTGGCAGAGATGCTAATTACAATTGCATGTGCCCTCTTTTGAAGCATTGGACTTAAGCAGAAAATAAAATAGCAGAAAGTAAGCATCTCAAATTTAATGGTGCATGCGAAAAAATCATTGCAAGGATTTACAAAAGCGGAAAACTTTCGGATATTTTTTTCATTTGTTTTTCTTTCTCATAATTCGAAAAGCATTATATTACTTTTTGAGCCTTAATTATGGGCGAAGAACTCTTTAGAACTGCAATGGAATTCTCAAAGTAAAACATGAGAATGTGAGGGGAATAAAAACAGAAGCTGGGTCTTGAAAGTATAACTCGCATCATTTGTTACTTAAATTGCATTCAAACGTGAATTTTACTTATGGCTATATATTTCTGGGCCGAAAACATTTTGTTCTTTCTTTTTTCTTGTATGTCGAAATTGTCAACCTTATGTGTAAATGTAAAATAAAGATTGAAATCCCAATACTTATTTAATTTTGTAAGTCTCGGAAGTACTTTATGTTTTCTATACCGATCAATTAAGATTTTTTTATTTGAAAGTAAATAATATATGGTAATTTTATTGACATATTTTAATAATACTAGAATTTTTTTTTCATTCTTCTGAAATTGTCATACAAATACATTTTGAATGCCTATACTGCAAGAATAATTTGTTAATTACTTATTGTCAAAAAAATTGAATTCTATTGAATTAAAACTTTAATTATTATTTTGATGCAATTTTCGATATATTTCACTAAAATGTTGTAATCTCTTGGCATTTTTAAAGGTAATTGTTATCATCTGTTCAAAAAAAAATTATGTATCCTTGAATTTTAATATGTATGTTGTTTGAATTTCTACGTTAATAAACTCTAGATACCCCATCGTTTTCTTTTTGATTCTCAATGTCAACGGTTAGGGATTACTTGAATCAACAAAATTGTCGTAATGAAAATTCTCACTTCAACTCATCTTGGCAAAATGCATATTTGAATTTATTTAATAACAAATAAGAAAATAAAAATAAGAAGTAATAGAAAATTGCTGTCAGAAATTTTAATTTTTCTAAAAATAACTAAAACGTTATCATTACAGTTAAATTAAACATTCAATGTCTCCCAAAGAGAAAATTTCCATTTTATAAGTGAATTAATTAAAATTTTATATCTTAAATTGCTTTTCTCAGATTTTATTTCAAAATATCGTACATCGAGAGTCATACATAGTAAAATATACCAAATTGGAATAAACAGCTGGAATCAAAGCATATTGTATTTCGTTATAACATAATATAATTAAATTTTACAATAAACAACAACTTGAGAAATGATGTAACTCAATTATAAAATATGCCGCATCAATAAAATATCTTTCCGCATTTGATGTACGACGACGATACAAATTTTTATTTCTTCAATTTTTAGCAGCATATTTAACTTCACCAAAAGCAATTAAAACTGAATGATTCTAATTTAATTAAAATTTTAATAGTTTCTAAAGATTAAATCTTCGTTTCATAAATTTAAGATAACCGATTTTCATTATTTTTCGTTTGCGAGTATTCTAAGATATTTAAATTATAAGATAAGATATTAAATTTAAATACTACACAAAAGATTTCTATATTTATCTATATGTTGAAACTTTTTATGATTTCTCTCTTCTGAGCTATGTTATTCACTTTTAAAAAATGGTTAAAATAAACAATGAATGTTATTTTATACTAAGATAAAAGAAAATTCCAGAGATTTCTCGCGTGTTTCTTTGTTAAAAAGTAATGGTAAAACTCTGAAGGCAAGATAATAGGATTTGAAATGAAATATTTTTATCTTGCTGCTTTCTGTCAAGGAAAAAAAACTCTGAAGAAAATGGTTTTAATTAAGAAGATATTAGAGGTAGAAAGTTCAATTATGGTGTGTACCCCTATGCATAATAATTTAGGGAGAGAGAAACACTTTCTTTTGGTTTAAAGAAACAATGAGCGTTTTTTTTTCTCTCTCTCTCTCCTTGAGGAATCCTTTGCAATTACAATATATCTGCAGAAAAGTTTCGCAGAGTTTGCTAAATGTTAATATAAAAAGAAAGATATAAATAGAAATTTTATTAATATTTATACAAACTAATTTTTTTTTATTTACCAAAAAATATACTTCATTGATATGTTATATTAACAATCCAAAGATTGAAAGGGGTAAAAATATGTTTCATTCTGTATAAATTCAATGCTTTGTTTTCTATATACATCTGACCTCCGGCCCGCCAGGAAGGCACACGGAAAAATTACTGGATGACCGGACCACCGCAATAGCAACACTGGCTTGAACTGTGGTTGAGTCCTAAAGTCTATCACCGGCTACGGTACATCTCTCCCCGAAGGAAGTACGTCCCGTCATGGAGGGGAGGAGCCAGATACTCCACCTATATGTATACCCTCCAGGGTGACGAGATCCAACCACCATGCCGGAAGCATCCCATCCTCATTTCGAGGTGCCCCCGGGGGATTTGTTTTCTATATAAGAAATAGTCAGCAAGTGAAAATAATTGTTAAAGCTTTGCAAAGCAATGCAATAGCATGTACTGCAACAAAGGAGTTTTCACCCATCAATTGAAATAAAAAATAAATATTCGTTAAATCTGTCTCATTGAAAAGAAAAATCAATTTGATATGCCTGTTTGTTTGGTTCGCATTCTTTCTTAAACAACCGGAATAAATTTTACTTAACTTTCCATTGTTATCATTTACAACAATACAACAGGCATTTTTTAAATTTTCAAATTGCAAAACTAGATTTAAAACATAATTATTTAGAAATCATTCCGAAATTATCCATGTTTTCAGCAGTAACTTTAGAGCAAATTAATTTCTGGACGAAATAACAAATATTTTGTACCGTCTCAAAGTTTTAATTATTCATTGATGCCTATATAATTTCTGTAAAATATTTATTTAGATTTTTATTAATATTTCAAAATTGAATAAATAATTGAATAGATACCTACAATTTTGAAACTTATGATTTAGCATGTTCATATAGAGACATACAGTAAAAAAGACAAAAAGCATTGTTTTCGTATTCAGGTCTGAAACATAGAGATTCGTTGAAATCTCTAGTTCAAATTTTTGGGCCATTAGAATATTTCTCTATATTTTCTGTACAAAAAAGTAAAAATTCCTTTCTGGTAAAACATTTGGTGTTCGAGAATCACCTACCCAGATATTAAACTTAGTTCATATATGCAGCCTTCTTCACAATCGAATCTTACATTTTTATCCCTTTAATACCCAGCTCCCAGAGTCTATAGTCACCTTAAGGATAACATTTCTTCATTGTTCTGTTTTAACATACAATGTATGATGAATATTTTATCTCATGGGCCCCGGTGGCCCGGTGTTAAGGTGTCGGCCTCGGAACCGGAGGGTTTCAGGTTCGAGACCCGATTCCGCCGAAGAACCGTCGTGTAAGGGGGTCTGCTGCACATTAAATCCGTTCATGACCAAACGTCCTCCCGCTGGTGTCGTGTGGTGTGGAGAGGGGGGTGCCAGCTCAGGTGTCGTCCTCGTCGTCTGACCGTTGTTCAAAATTACGAGGTCCGTCCCAAAATAGCCCTAGTGTTGCTTCAAACGGAACGTTAATATAACTAAACTAAACCAAAACGAATATTTTATCTCACGAAAGAACGCAAGAGTAAATAACGATTCATATGTTCTAAAGGGAGGAGAGATCTTTACTACAAAGGGTCTGAAATAAAAAAAATGCTCTTATTTTTTTGGTAAAATTTTAATTGCAAAATATATCTTTAATGAGAATCAGGGGTAATTTTTAAATGAATGTAAAAATGATAATAATAATAATAATAATAATAAAAACGTTTGATTGTTTTTTATTATTATTATTATTACTGAAATGTGCACAAAAACAAATGCCGTGCCAAAGAAAGTTCTGGGATTTATACAAATGATAGAAAACTCAATAATCATGTTTCAGCAGCAAATCATGTCAGACATTAGTGAGGCTAACAGATGCATATTATTCTGAACGAATGCACATAGCATGAAGACTGTTCAGATCATTATATGTTTTTTTTTTGAAATTTCAAAAACAAATTAAAAGCGATAAATTAAGATGAAATCAAATTGCCTAGTTGGTGTTGTGAAATTTTTTATTACTCTTGCGCAGGAGACACCATCATTTCTAGAAGTAATAAAGAATAAAGGATAGTTCATCATTTGACTTCTCAATAGGTAATCGAACAGTTACCTTTGATTTAATGTATGTGTTTTTGGTATTTTTTGGTTAAAAAAAACCTTCTTTTTTTCTTTTATTTAAAAAATCCTACATTTTTTGGTTTTGGATTTTATATTCTTTTACAATAAGACAAAGGAAATTACTACCGAAACTTACGAAATATTCTGTTTTTAAGCATGCCTACGATTACTATTATAAATATATTGTTCAAACATATTTCATTATTTTTAATGAAGTTATTTCAAGAAGACATTATTACTATCAGGTTACTGCAAGTAACTGAATTCCTTATTTAAATCCACTTCAAGATTTCAAAGAAATTTATTTGATTAATGGTTAATGTTCTAAAGATTCTAAAATTTTTGGAGTCTTGAAAATTAAACTGATTTCTTATTCGTAATTCATAGTTAAACTAAAAAAATAAAGAAAGAAAAAAAAAGGATAATTCCATACTGTTACTAAAGGGAAAGAAAATATTTTAAGAGTGCTCATATTCTACTTACTTAAGAATTAAAACGTTGAAGCTTGTTTAAAGCATACTAAAATCCCTTTCAAAATTTTATAATTTAACTATGCAATTAAATGCTGGAAAGTAAATGTGGAAATGTAAAAATAGCCCTCATATAAAAGCCATTCTTTGTTTTATATGCAACTACTCCAGTCATATAAATGTGAATTTTGGAGAATAATAAGGTTATCTCTGTGCAATTAAAAGATACTGGTAAGATATTGATTTGGCATAACTGAAATTCTTATATAATTTGACGAAAATTATTTTATTTTACTATAAAAAGGAATTTTCAACAAGTACTGAAATTTATCTCTAATGATATTCATCTGATAAAGATATGAAATATATTTTCAATACATTTAATCTGAATACACATACATAAATTTATATATATATATATATATATATATATATATATATATATATATATATATATATATATATATATATATATATCGCTGAAGACAAGTGTACGCTGAAGTGTACGGAGGCAAAGCAATGAGTAGACAACAGGTGGCTAAAATGTGCCGTTCTTTGAAGCTGGCAGAGAGATTGCTGGAACGTTTTGGTGGGAGGTATATAGCCACCCCCCATACAGCCCCAATTTGGCTCCCAGTGATTATTTCCTTTTCCCGGCATTGAAGAAACACTTATCCTCCGATACAAGGTTCATATCAGACTGTGATGTTCAAGGAGGTGCCGAGAACTTGCTCAATAGCCAGCGACCTGATTATTACCAATACGGGTTAAAGTAATTGGTCCAGTGGTGTGATAAATGCCTCAACAGGTTTGGTAATTAGGTAGAGAAGTGACCGCCACATATGTCTCTTAATTGCCATTTGTATCCTGTGTCTATTTGTATCCTGTGTTAATAAAGCATTTTTTCTTTGTCTTGTAATCTTTTTTGGATTACCCCTCGTATATATATATATTGAAGTGAGGACAGGTTACCAACGAATTTGCCACCAGCTATTAGAATCAATGTCACCAACTATTTTATAGATTTACTTTGGAATTATCAACTCATTTAGACTCGAGCTATTTGTATTTATAGGGACAAAGTGACTGTGAATAGAATATAGAATGTGTATTCATAATGAAGACTGAAGATGAACTTTCTTTATTCACATTAATAGTTCTCTCTGTATCTAGATTTTGGCCCCTTTGAAGATTGCCTTCTCCAGTAACAATATTCTGCAATATTTTCGGCAGACAATGTATAAGCATGTCTATTTGTATTTATATGGACAAAGTGACTGTGAATAGAATATAGAATGTGTATTCATAATGAAGACTGAAGATGAACTTTCTTTATTCACATTAATAGTTCTCTCTGTATCTAGATTTTGGCCCCTTTGAAGATTGCCTTCTCCAGTAACAATATTCTGCAATATTTTCGGCAGACAATGTATAAGCATGTCTATTTGTATTTATATGGACAAAGTGACTGTGAATAGAATATAGAATGTGTATTCATAATGAAGACTGAAGATGAACTTTCTTTATTCACATTAATAGTTCTCTCTGTATCTAGATTTTGGCCCCTTTGAAGATTGCCTTCTCCAGTAACAATATTCTGCAATATTTTCGGCAGACAATGTATAAGCATGTCTATTTGTATTTATATGGACAAAGTGACTGTGAATAGAATATAGAATGTGTATTCATAATGAAGACTGAAGATGAACTTTCTTTATTCACATTAATAGTTCTCTCTGTATCTAGATTTTGGCCCCTTTGAAGATTGCCTTCTCCAGTAACAATATTCTGCAATATTTTCGGCAGACAATGTATAAGCATGTCTATGATAGTCTGCATCATCTCCGCATTGAGAGGCTAGAAAGAATTAGGTATTATACTATTTTAATTCGAATTCATATTTTCTTTTTGTAAATAACTGTTTCAGATATTATCAGTGGCGCCTTCTGAATGACTGGGAATCAGATCATACAATATATTTTCAACGTCGAGACACTTGTATACTGCCAACTAACTTCGAGAAAAATGTGAACGAAAATAATATGAATGTATAAAATCTCGAAGACTTAAATTTAATTCATCTAGTTATTTCTGTTTTAATATCATTGTTTTCAGATAAATAAATGAAAATATTTTTTCTTCCCCTTAGCCTATATAGAAATTTGAACTGCCATCTAATTCTCTAAGTCAAACTTTTAAGAATCGCAGTATTCTCTCTTTGTGTGATCTGTTAATTCAGGAATCGAATAATAGCAATTTTTGAATATTTATATAAAAAATAACATTTTTTTTATAATGTGCTAAAAATTGAGTTCAAAAAGTAATTTTGATTAGGGAACTTCTGAAAAAAATTAAAAATCTCTATCCCCAGAGAACGGTTTTCTATTGTCTGGAACATTGATGTTTTTGAAGTTTTGTGCTTCTGTTTCAAGCTGATATGACATTATTTGATTTAGTTTCTTTTCTTCCCTTTATGGTGCTATTAAAAAGATAAAAAATATTTCTCGTCACAAAGAAATTAATTAAATCTTGCAATAGAGTCTAATAAAGGGATAAGTCAAAGAAATATCGTATTCACCTTGTTTTAAATCATTAAACTATCTTGAATTCCATTGTAACCGAACTGATAAAATCGTGCCACATTTTTAAAATTATTAACAGATTGTGTTCATTTATTTTCAACGTTTTAAAAAGGAATTGCTCTTTTCAATGTAATGAATCTCTTTCAATAAATCTATCAAAAATAGTTAAAAACTTATTATTTTTATAGGCAAAGAATACCATTTAAACTTCCAATCATTAATTAAATATTCTTATGAATGACAGAAAACAAAATATTTTCTCTTATAATATTATAGATAGATTGTGAAAAAATAAGTATATAAGTTCGCCTTTTTTTTTATACGAAGCTCAAAATTTATATTTATTGTTGAACGAAAAGACAGGATAAGGACTATAAAATATCATAAAAAATTAAAAACTCAAAAAAGCGTATCAGGAAATATTCTTGAATCTAAAATTTTCACAATATCTATCGCAATAACATGTATTTTGGATGTCTTTTTCCAATTCTACTATTACCAAAATTGATTTACAGTTATAGTCACAAGATCACAAAGTGATTTTCATTTATCTATGTCAAAATATTGCTTACATACCGACAGACGGTCAACATTTTGTAAAGTTGAAAAACAGCTGACAGAAAGACGTAACAATTTGTATATTTTATATACAAAATCTGTGTACCACTTTTATTTATCTAATTTTTCATATTTTAACACATTTACTTAAATACTTTCAATACCACTGCAAAACATTTGTTACATCTGGAGATTAAGAACCTTGAGTGTAAGACTCTGGAACACCCCCCTCAAACCGGCAATAAGTAACTACAGAAGCCACAAAAGTTAAAAAGAGAAACAATGTTGCTTCGCAAAAGTTAATTTAGGCACCGGCAGCAAAAGCAGATCCAGAAACCAAGTTCCGAACTTTCTCGAGAGGAAAACATCAAATTATTTGCAAATGAACAAAGAAGTAAAACGGCAGACGTAGTTGGTTTTCAAAGTCTGAGATATCCTGTAATACGATAAATACTAAGTAATGAAAGAGTGCACATAATATTTATACTTGAAAATATCTGAATAGACGAACTGTTATTCGATTAACAATATTTCTTATCTGATTCCCGCAGATTACCTATTGAAAGCTTTTGAAAATCTCAGGCGCATTGTTTGCAGAGCGTTCGAGAAATAAAAATGAAAATATTGTTTTCAGTACACTTTAGATGAGAATATATTATAAAATTAAAGGTTTTGGCTTCCTTGCAAATATAAATCGTATACATTCATAATGATCATAAATGCTCAAGTCAAAGCCGGTCACTAAAATCGAATAGAAACAAGTAATGATCTACTTATAGAAAAAAATGCAACGTTAAACACAAAATGAATAAAGGAATGCTGTAAAAAATCTTAAGAATAATAACCTTCGATGTGGTTGAAAGGAGAATATAATTGATAAAAGAAACTATAAAATAAAATATATAGTTATCAGGTGATTAACTTTTGAGGTTTATTCGTACTTATTCGTATTCGTATTTATTCGGACACTGATAAATATATTAATTTAAAGATTAAAAAATTGGTTGACGTCGAAACATAGTTTAGGATTTCGCCTCCAATCATAATGCAAATCAAAAGGGCATTACAGATAGTGTTGGATGATTAAATATATTTATTCCAATATTGGAAAAATGATTAAAAACTAAGTCGCTGATTCTATAAAAATTTACAAAAAAAAATATGTGCCAGCTATATAAAATTGTATTAATATTTTCTGTTTGTGTTTTGAAAAATAACTATAGAAAATGATATTTTTTCTGCTTGTCTTCTGTCATATATAAAAACCATTAGGATCATCTTAGCTCCATTAACTTAGAATAAGATTTCCTGTCTCGTCGGCAGCTATACGTCAGGGCATCTACGGAAATTTTAAATTATTACATATTTCCATATGACGATTATGTAACAGTTTTATTAAGATTCGTAGTTTATCTTAATAATAAAATGATTCATTATATTCTTTTTGGGAAACTTTAAAATTCGTATTTCATTTTTTGTGTGGGAGGGTTGAGGGAAGTCGGCAAACATTTTGAAGTAGGTTTTAAACGTTCATAATCTATAGCAAGATTTATTTTCAATTTCAACAAATATTTTAAATACCTTTGCTTTTCTAAATACTCAATACACTTAAGAGAATATTATTTCTTCCTTAATAAGCTTTACAAATGCCTCATAAATGTCAGTAATATTGATGAAAATTTCAGTTCGATTAATGTTGAATTAATTCATATAAAGTATTAAATTTGTATAAATATACCATAAAAGCATTCAGTTAAAGATTTTTTTTTTAAATCATGGTTAACTCATTGAAAAAGGTACTAATGACTAAAATAGCTGACAATTTGAAGAACTCAGACGTATGAAACCTTAAAATTAATTTTGGAAGAAATATTTTCTGCACAGTTAAAGGGAATCTTTTAAATTGATTTATAACATTACAACTTTAAAGTTTTAAAATTTATTTAATATGTGTTAAAAATGTCATGAACTTTGCGCTTTTTGAAATATATTTACACTTTAAAGATGTTTCTCTAATATACTGTTAATTATTATAACTTTGCTTGCATTTCATCGTTTGTTTTCTTTTCATCAATCCGTATTCCTGGAAATTTTTTCCTAGGTGAATTTTGTGTCTCACCTCGTATAATAATTAAACCATTAAATATAGCAGAACTACGATTTATAATTTTAATTTATTTCTAAATATGGTTAGAAGATCGAAATGATTTTCTAAAATAGAAAGTCCATCAGCTTATCATAAAAAGCAAATAACTCCAAAACTTCAAATGAAATTTATTTAACCCTCATCCTACAGATATAGATATGTCTATATAAATTATTTTCCTATGTATATTGAGATTGTAATGATATAAGATAGTAAGAAATCAAACTCTAAACATATTTCCAATCACTAGGGTCTCTTTTAGATTTTCTTTGTTTCTATTGCTGGATGAATCCATTAAATTAATGTTCTAACGCAGTATTAGAAAATAATGTAAAAATAATCTAATCTTTAATGTATGTGCACAAAATCTACGCCCAAGTCATTAAATTTAACGTGGTTTTATCAGCTCTCTACTAATGGCAGTCAAAAGACAGAAAAAATCTAACTGAACGAATTTGAAATTCCCTTCTGGGTCCTATGCTTTATAAGATCGATTGTTAAACTTAATTACTTTTATTGTTGGAAGAAAGATTTTTCTTTCTTTTTAGAGTCTGAAGAGAACAAAAGAAGCCAAATTACGGAAGGCTTATCAGGCTAGAGCAGAAGCTGAACTTCACAATTCATCGATGCTTCAAAGAACCGAAAATATTACCCTGGAGGCCAAATAAGTGTATTTTAAAATCTGTGAGGAACCAACTTCCTAAATGAGAAGTTTTGAAAAAAAAGTTCTTATAAAATAGTAGATTCTTTTTTTTTAAGTCAGTAACTGCAGTCATATCAGACAGCTCTATGCTGTGAGTTTTCAAAACTTTTTTTTTTAAATTTCGATTTTTTTGGAGAAGACCACATTTGACATAAAAGCTGCATATAAATAAATAAAATATTAAAACAACAAAAATAATAGTAATCATATAAAATTTACCATAATAATATGGATAATTATATTTTTCTGAAAGAAGAAAACAGTTCTGATTTCTAAGACAAACATAAGAATATGAAAGAAGTAGTACAAAAACTATTTAATATATTTGAATATTTAATTATATTAGCCCCAAAAGCCTAATAACGTATGACATTTTATTAAGATATTGTTATTGAAACTCCATCCAATGGATGTTTGATGAAAAAGTAAAACAGTCTTAGTAAAGAATAATTAAGCGTTTTATTCAAAGAAAATTCGATTGTATAGTAGCACATTCGCAGCCAATAGCACCGAGGCCACAATAACAATAATTGTAATAAATAGTAGTTCATAAGCAAATTGTTTTAAAACAGACGTGTCAACATAAAGAACTCAGAGAGAAGTCACTGGATATCAACATTCCAAAGAGAGGCGCTCTCTCGCTTTGACTATTCCTACTGATTCTGTCTCTCGTAATTTTAATATCAGTAACTGGGTAAAGTAGCTTTTTGAAATATATCGTATATTTGCTATTAATTATTATTTCGTCGGAATTCTAGTAGGTTCGGGAACCTTCGTTTTTGTCGTCAAAGTTACGAATTTCTCAACAAGGTGTGATAAATTAAACATTGATCGACTCAGGATATTGCAGTGCTATACGTGAAACACTTTTCTTTAGTGTGACGCCAATGAGCAGGTAAGAAAAATTACAAATTCATAACAATATTGAAAAACTATTCATTTAAGAGAGTATTTTTGATAATATCAGACGATAGTGAGTAACATTTTGTTCCATTTCTTTGATAAATAATGTATTACAATTTAAACAAAGGTCTACTATTTGTGAAGTGATGGTTGGTTAGTTTCTATAGATTAACTCAGCATCGATTATTTTATCCAATCTCCTTGAAGAAACGTGCATGACTTTCTTGCAAGTAAACAAGAACAATAAAAATTGTCATCTTAAAAATGTTAATTATATATACACCCAGAAGTACACGAATAAATTATTTACTTATATAATTATATAATAAACTTATATATACTAATTTGCAATGTATAATACATCGAGTATACAGAAAAGTATTTCCTTCTTGTACCTGTTTAGCTACCCCGTAATTTTTCAAATCTCTGTGGACGAAGATCACCACGTTTAGGATATTTTTCTACTATGCACGTCTCATTTTTGTGTCTTCAATAAAAAAAGGAAAAGTACGTGTATGTCTACCTCCAAACTTAGAAGCTCTAAATTCAACTATAGAGAGATATAGAAAAGCACAGAGAAGTGTGTATGATTTTAATCATGTATGCCATATTAGTTTATAAATGATATGAGAGAATACAATTAATACTATATTAATTTAATGAAACTGACTATAATGCACCCATTCTCAGTTACCAATGGTTTTCATCTACTGAATCATTGTTTAATCAGTCGCTATTATCTAGATTTGTTAAACGATATTTAAACTTTCGAATTCATTTATTGTTAATAAACCAGAAGCATAATTCTTCCAAATATATTTTTGTTCAAAGTTGCAATTATTACTTTATTACTTGTATTATTTTTATTATGTGACTTAATAGATCACAAATAGGTTGAACATTACAATCCCTTTCTTTGAATTGTTATTTACTTTGAAAACATTTCAGCGGAATTAAATGAGTTTCGAAAAGGTTATTTTTTACTTCATTATTAAAGTTATTTTTTACAAATTTGATTCAAAGAAAGTATATATTACCGTATTCATATTTAATATATATTACAGTACTTCCTTTACCGTTTTTAGAATCTCCAAAATGAAAGCCAACTTTTTTTATTTTGAAGAAAGTACACGATAGAATCGAATCACAATTATGAAACTTGTAAACATAGACATAAATGTATAAATACTGCAGAAGAAATTAAATATAATTATAAATATAATACGAAATCAAAATAAAGAAAATATTTTTTAAAAATACTTAATTTAGCCCCTTTTAGTAGATATATCTATCCTAGAAGAATATCTTTTCTTCCATTTCTTTTCTTCAGTCATTTTCTTTTCTTCCCAAGAAAACTTATCTTTTCAAATTGAAGCGCACAGTTCTTGATAAGGTATATTAAGTCTATTTTTTTAATTTCCTTAATTCATTCTAAATAATATATGCTTTAATAAGGAAAGTATATGTTATTGCATTATTTATAACATAAAGCATTGTATTAATTTTACATTTGCAGGTTCAATTGTCATTGAAAGATTAAAGTGAATATAATATTTACTGAAACCTGTCCCCAAAATAAGCTGCAGGAACTTCACTACGTCTTTCGTATTTGACTATTTGAAATATAGTTTTAATATAGGGAGCATTATTTTACCTAATAAATCATAATCTAAGATATATTTCACTCGAATACCGTAAATGTTTTTAATGAATCGATTATTCAATAATTCTCAATGTGTATAATCAAAACAGATATTCTAATTCTATAAAGGAAAGTACCATTCCAAGAGATAAATTTGAAAAACAAACAAACAAAAACAGCAGTGAGTACAAATTGCACAATTTTATTCTTTCAATGAATATTTTTTTTTTCAGTTTTCAAAAACGTATATCAATATTTAATTGATGATTCTTATAAATTATTAAATTTTTACTTCATCAATGTGTTTGATATTCATGAATTTTATTCTCATTTTATGATGAATTAGTTGAAATTTATTCCTTAAATCATTAAAAAGAAGTATCTTTAGAAACGGAAATAAAATTCAGTTTTATCGATTCATATATTCTTATATTTCAAACAGTATTAAAAACACTTTTATCGGTGTATAATTAAAAAAAGGCGAAACAAAAGAAAAAAAAACTGGAATTTTCTTTTTGTATTAGGTTTTGAAAAGGTTATTTAATCTTAATTAAAGTCGCAGTGACGGGAATATTTTTGTTCTTTTCTTTTCGAAAGAACCGCAGGAAGAACAAAGAACATCAAATTACAAGAGGTTTATCAGATTAAACATAAGGTGAAATTCTAGATTCATGGACGCTTACGAGAATAGAAAATATTATCCTAAGAACCAAAAATGCAATTAACCCTAAAATGCATGATTTTTTTTAATTCTTTTTACAAAATAATATAGGTGGTTTGAATAAATGCATATGATTAAGAAAAATTATTTAAAAAATAATATATTATTTCTTTCGTGAAATCTAAATAAATAAATAAATAAAAATATGCCAAACGGCTATATTATGAATTAAACAATATCTAATTATAACAAATTTACAAGTCCCATTATCACACACACACACACATACACATATATATATATATATATTCATAATATGATGAATGGTAGAATTATTCACACATCTTGCTATTTTCCCGAATATGTAGTTTAAATCTAATCCTTACTGTTATTGTCATATATCATTCTTTTCTGCAAATTCTTATCAAAATGTATTTAAGAAAGGATTTCAAAACGTTCATTATTACCTTTTGGAACTGTCATGTGAGGCTTACATAAAAGAAATAAAAAGGAAGAAATAGCCAGATGGTTACACGATGCACTGTGAGGTTAAAAATACCTGATATACAGATTCCTTGAAATAGTACCATTTCCAAAATTGCTATTTTATGTACACACCAGCTTATTTTTTTGCATATACTCATTTATGTAAAGTTATCTATCGAATCTACTTCATTGTTTTCACTTCGAAATCTTATATAGGAATACCATGATTTTTAAATATGTTTTTCTGCACCCAAAAGCAGTTTAGAAAATATTTATTTCTTTTCTTTTCTAAATAATTCTATTTTTTTAATATTTAGCTCTATTTCATTAATCTTTATTATATTTTCTAAATGTTGTAACTATATTTATTTAGCATAAAACATTTCTTGACTCTCTTAACATATTTCTAAATTTACTTTTTTGCTTTCCATATAACATAATGCGCCATTTTAATACATTATAGTTTAAAGATTTTTTAAGAATTTTTCAGTCTAAAATATTTTTTTCATTTCTAAAAAAAGTAGATGTGCAAACATTATGTATGTGGATAAAATTTTGAATTCAAAGTAAAAAAAAAATGTATCAGAAGCATTACAAACTTACTATGGTGCAAAACTGTTTTAAAATGTATGGCTTGTGTTTCCAAATTCTATCTGAATGATGTAAACTCATATAAAGATAAGTAACGGACATGCTTCCCATGGTTATAAGCAAGCCTATACGTGATGTGTTTATCAGTCGCCATCTTTAACAATTTCAAAAACGACGTGCTTTTGCCGCCGAGATAGATCGCAGAATCACAATAAATTCTCAGAGTGAATTCCATACAAAATTTGCTTTTATCTCACTCTATTCGGATATATAGTTTGATTTCTATTCATTACAGTAAGTGTGCATACTTATTTTGATGTATAACAGCAACTACAGAGCTTATAGAATGGAATTTTATGTTATAGTAGACTAATTTTAAAAATTATAGATAAGAGAATTATAGATATTTGTAATTTGCTAGTGCGTTTTAATAAAATTAATCTTTATAATAAATTTTTGTGGAATTTGAGTGAATATATCAGCTTAAAATCAGTTTCTTAATAAAATAACTATTTTTTTTTCTTATTAGTATGCAGTTAAATTATTTTAGGTGATGTCGAACGATTGCGCTTTAACTTTTTTTATGTATTTTATATTTTTTATTCATTTCTATTATTATGAAAATTTAAAAGATTAATAGACTTTTCTGCAAATAAATCACTTTATTGTATTACTATGTCGAATCTCCTCCAGAGACGAGATGTACAAATCGCAGAGAGGAAATGATGAATTATATCCACACGCAGTGTTCTTAATCTATATTATACACCAGCAAGTATGAGATTTGAACCAAAACTTGCTGCAGTTACATTAGTGACTATAGATTTACCTGCAAGTGAAACACAAATGTGGGCGAATTACTCCTGAAAAGTTTGAGGAAATCATTCGAACTTTATGTAATGAAGATAAATTGAATGATTCCAAGATCCTCTTTTCATGGGATTGATGTGATGATCCAGATAATGTGGGAATAAAGTCATCACCACAAGTTTGAATAGCTTTAAATTCTTCCTTTACACTTATAGCGTGCTTTTTCTTCTTCTGATTATAAATTTTTCTAAGTAACATAGTTGCAATTTTAAATTCGGAGACAATTTACTACGAGACATATCAAGAGTTGTTCGCAACTTGACCTGACATGAAGTATTATTTTGAAACCTATACTAAGAAGGATTTTTGAATCGTTCTTTTTCTAACTGAATCCACGATTATGATTTCTGTGCAATATACATTTTCGAAAATTTAGGAAAATATGAAAGAATAATTTTTTCAAGCTCCAATGATAAAGAAGCAAGCAAGAAAAATCGAATCTATTTCCAAAAGTTAAGCATAAACATGGTTATTATTGGAATAATTATTGCACCTAATTCAAGCTCTTGCCAATGCTGTGAGGTGGACTTTAATTCTCTTATAAAGCTCCTCATTAGTTTAAAATTGGTTGAATTCCTTTTTAAGGAAAGCATATGGAATAAAAATGTCAAAATTTTCCTCCAAAGTTTAAATTTTAGTATGCCGGGGGAGGGGGATAGCTTATTGTCTGAATTTCCATTCTCTCTTTCTTTGGAGCCATTTGATTAACCCATTCAACAGACTATTCTATTGGAACAGGTTTGAGACCTTGTCCTTCTTCATCCAGAACACGACTTTGAGCCGAGAGATTTTTCAACTTTTTTTTCCTCTTTTATAAATGGAATGGAAACAATACCAAGGCATCCAGAGTAATGGGGAGCTTCAAATGAATACTAAGACCCTTCTTATATCACGTGTGACAACGACCTTTGAAAAGGAAATCGAAAGTCTGATTAACCGATCTGACAAATGCAAGAATCTTTAAGTGGATTATAACGAAAATTAATGATGTTTGTATTTATGTATATATATATATATATATATATATATATATATGATTGCATTTCCAGGAATTTAAGTATCTACAGCAAGCAGATTCATTGATCGTTGAAAGTAACATTTAAGTAACATTTGGAATATTACTCCAAACTTCAGATGCTATTCTGTAGGAGAAACTGAACTTCACTAATTCTGCAACATGTTAGCGGTCAGTGAGTCTCTTTAGTATATCAGGCGGACCAGGAAAGAGACAATTTTGGTCATAAATTGTCTACAAATGAACAGATGGGAATTCCTGTTGGAATTTAATGGAAATGTTTGATATAAATGGAACGATCGATGTGTTGGAAACTAGTGAGTGTTAATTTCACTTTCTGTGTGTATACTGATATTGGGACCTTCCTGATTGCATGAAGTGATCGTGTAGAAGCCTAATTTCAGTTATAGGCTTACGGAAATATTTACAGAGCGATTTAACTGTGTAATTCTTAATAGTAATTGCATCATGAAAGACATTTTTTTCATGTATGTAAATTATATGTTGATGAAGTAATAAAAACATATATTACGATTATTCTTTTGGTTTTAAAAATGTTTGGAGATCATAAAATTCCCAGTTTTTTTATATCTAACATATCTCCTGTTTCCGTTTTAAGGAGTTTCCAGTAGTGTTTTATTTAAAAATACGATGTTTTTGAAATTTAACACATACATTCATTCCTGCTGATTAAATTTATTATTTACCGTAGCTAATTTTTTTTTTATAAAAGGGGATGTTCATATCATATAAATAACCACAATTAAATTTACGTTTTCGCAATAATATGCAAAATATTGCAATTTTGTACTAATCTGTCATTATTAATATATTTTATTTCTCCCGTTATTCGTCCTTAAAACTAATTTATCTCTTTGTAATATTTCAATTTTTATATAACTGTAATATTTCATATTTTGTAATATAATATTCAGGAATTCCCTTGACTAAATTGTTTTTCATCCACTCATTTTTGTAATTAAATATAGTTAATTTTAAATTTCTGCCTGGATATAATATTATAAATATTATTTCTTATGAGATAAAGAATTTTCTATATAAAACAGTTTTAGATACATACATATGAGACGCATGTAAAAGAAAAATAAGTAAATTCCAAAAAAAATAATCATTCAAATAAAAACAAAAGAAACACGTTTCCCTTTGGTTAAAATAAAACATTAAATTTCAAAGCATGTTTGTATTTCATAATTGCGAATGCTATTTAGATATCGATTTTTAAGATTCAAAATTTAATTTGAATTTCTGAATGACAATATTTAATAAAGAAAATTAAAAGCTAAGCACATGGGAAGTATATTTGGAAATGTAATTATTACAAATGATAAAATATGCCATGCAGTGACTGAAAGTCTTAGATGTAAATCTTAAGCCAAACAGCCTATTTATGGTAACTTCTCAAGGAACAGCCCAAAAAAAAGTAGGATGTATAATTTCATTTACAAATATTAAAAGATAATTACGTGAACAGTTAAAAACACAATTATTAATAAAATTTTCTAGAAATTTAGAGCATTTAAAATTTGAACCATTACGAATATCATTTTATATCTTTATATAGCCGCAATGACTTTTATTCATAATAAGAAATCTGAATACGCTAATGTTAACTAATACAATTAATTTTAAAAAAATGGATTCTTAATTTTTTTTTTTCCTTAAAATAAAAGGAAAAAAATAATTCTTTAATTATTATAAATAAAATTTCCATATCATAATATCCCATTATTAAAATTTTCAAATCACAATTGAAAAACCTGAAGCATATATTCAGAAAAAAATATAACCTGGAAACGTCTTAATATCCCTTAGAAATGTCTACAGATTTCGGTATATGGATTTAATTTAAATATCCATAGTTGAAGGTTTTGTTTGTTACAGTGATTCATTTTGAAAATATACGAAGAAGAATTTATTAGAATTCACAAAGTAATTCGAAACATACATTTATTGCCATTTTTTCCATATCAAGCTTTTAAAAATAGGAACTAATATTACTGGGAGGGGAAGGGATTTCTTACTGTCTGTCCATGACAAGAATATTGGTAGACAATCTTCTATGTTTACGGCGGGCGCTATAGAAACAGGTTGCGGTAGGGATGATCCATTTTCAATGGGTGGAATCGGAAAGAAGTCTGGGGGGGGGGTATTCTTTTCCTTGGCGTCAATGTGAAGCGATAACAGAAAATCTATTGCTCATTCGTCTTCTCGCTTTAATCGCAGTTGCACGTATCTTTATATTCGCTTAACTTATTTCTTTTATATTTTATTAATCTTTTCTTTGGTTAATATTAACTGCATTTTATTATTTAATATTTTTTTTTTGTCTCGTAAATTTTGACATCCTTTAAAATGCCTTTTCGATTTAAGAAAGGAGAGACTTTAAAATCACAAGCACGTAAAATTGTGCATAATGTTGCAGAGTTCTGCTCCGAAGAAGCTGCAGCAAAATCTTTGAAGGTTCCTCTTCCACAAGCCATGAAAAGAGCTGCTCAGGCGACTGGAGTGTCGGAAGGCACTATTAGGAAAATTAAAAATGAAGTTTCGACACTGGACAAAACGGAAGTTTTGAGTACTCCTGGAAAGCACCGTAAAAGGCCTATTGACCGAAATTGTGAAATTGACGACTTCGACAAATGTGTTATTCGTCAAACAGTTCAAGATTTTTACGTCCAGCAAAAGAAAGTGCCTTCTTTAAGAAAATTACTTCCCGTATTGAGAGAGAAGTTGAATTTTCATTGGAATAAGGAATCATTGAGGAAAGTTTTGCATTCAATGAATTTTCGCTGGAAGAAATGCGCGAATAAAAGAAAATTTCTCATCGAAAGACCTGATATTGTGTTTTGGAGAAACAACTACTTGCGAAAAATGAGGCAGTACAGAAAAAGTAAATGCCATATAGTTTTCATTGATGAAACGTGGGTCGACAGTAATCTAACATTTAGAAAATGCTGGCAAAGTGATACAATTTCAGGAGCCGAAATAAATGTAAATTCCAAAAATCGATTGATCATTGTGCATGCTGGCTCGTCCACGGGATTTATTCCTGGCGCTCAATTAATTTACAAAGCGTCAACTAAAACTGGTGATTATCATGGCCAAATGAATTATGAAAATTTTGGAAATGGGAGTTGGAAAAACTCATTCCAAATTTGCGCCCAAAAAGTGTCGTGTGCATGGACAATGCTCCATATCACACAAAAGTTGCAAATCCGACACCTACCAAATACAGTACGAAGAAAGAAATGACCGATTGGCTGATTAATAACGGAATAGAATGCGATATGAAAATGAGGAAAGCGGAACTGTATTCGCTAATTGATAGGAATCGCCCTAAAGAAATCATATATAAAATTGACAGCATAATAAAAGAAAATGGGCATTATGTCTTGCGACTTCCCCCCTACCATTGCGATTTAAATGCGATTGAATACGTTTGGTCTTCAGTCAAAAGACTCATCAAAGAGAGAAATATAACAGGAGACTTAAGTTTAGAAAACTTACAGAATCTGTTGTGCGATGCTTTGGGCGGAGTGTCTTCCAAGGAATGGGAGGCTCATTGCCGTCATGTGGAAAAACTTGAAAATTCTTATTGGGAAAAAGATGGAATTTTAGAGGAAGTAGTAGACGAACTGGTAGTTCAAATTGGAAGTACTGAATCGGATTCCGATTCAGAAGAAACGGAATCATGTGACAGTGATTCAGAATTTTTTAAAGAAACTACACAACTGTCACTCGATCTCTGCTAGTTTTGTCATTTTAAAATAATATAGTTTTGCATTCTTTTAATCATAATTAATATATTTTATAAATAAAAAGTGAGTTTTAAAATTGCTTTTTTATTTCTTTTCGATTATTGAATTATAGATTATAGCAGAATGGAATTGTATTTAGTCTAATACATTTTGTTTCTGATACATTGTTATTATTTTCTATTTTTTTCATTAATGTGTTCTTGATTTCTACCATTCATGTTTGTGTTAATAATCAAAAGTTTCAGTTTAACATAGTTTTGATTGTCCTTATTTTTTAAGGTCTGTTTTATTTATTTATTTTGCAGATTTTACTAAATTTAAAGCATGAAATTTAGTTAGTTAATTGCTGATTAATTAATTTTTATAATTGTTATGATAATACTTTAAATTGTAGAAAGTGAAACGAAGAAAGAAACAATAGATTCTAATATTTATCAGGAAATAATAGAATATTTTAGCATGAAGTTACTATGGGCTAAATTAAGATAAAACCTTGGAAATTAATTAAATTGAAATTAGAGTTTAAAATATCATTATATATATACTTTTATAGCTTTTTCTGGATCAAAAACTTTTATTTAATGTTATAAACTGAAATTTAATAAAATAATTATCGTAAATTAGAATTTAACTTTTTAGCATAAATAAGATCGCCTTTTGAATTGATCGATATATGGAACTGGAAAATATAGAAATCCATTTCAGATTATATTTATAAAAAAAAATGCACAGTTCAAACTTTTAAAGCAAATTATACTCAGCTGTTTGTATAAGTAAAATTAATTGATCATCCATTTTGAATTTTTTATTTGAAAAGTGTATTGAAAATTTATTAAAAAAAAAGTTCTTGCAGGGAACTTTGAATTCCATTATTTTTTAAACAAGTATATTTCACAATTCAGTATTTTATTTTCATCGAAATTATTGAGTAATTTCCTTAAATCTACAGGTATAATTAATTTAGTTATCTACTATCACAATCATTGTCAAGATAAAAAAAAATGAGGAGGGGAAAAAAACCCCGTTGTTTTAACCTTTTGCTCTTAGTGTTAAATAATAATTATGAGAAATTGTATTTATAGTTTAAAAAAAAAGAATTACTTTGAAATTCAAAATAGTGATTCTATTATGCTATATGAAAATATTTAGAGATTAAAACGATTTAATTTCTTTTCTGGAATTGAATGAGTATATGCAATTATTAAGAAGTAATTCTATTAAATTTTTATCGCTAAATATTATTCAACTATATAATGGTATGAAAAAATATTATATTATAGGTAGCGCATTACTTTTTTTTCAATAAAATAAAGAAAAATAGTCATTTATTGAGACTTGTTGTCTCGCCTCTCTGTAGTTTCAATAGCTTTCCTTCTTAACTAGGATTTCAAGAATCTAAAAATTGTATGCACGTTAATGTGAGTTAGAAGGATTAAAGTATTTAACGAGATTCCTTTCTACTCAGGTGCACTGATTGTGATAGTAAAACGGTAGCAGATATGTATTCTCAAACGGTATTGATAGGCTTTGAATAGAAATGTGAAGAACATTAGGAGTGAAGAATTTTCAATCCCGAAATGATAAAATGCATGCAGGAATTTGGATCCTTTATTGCTTAGAGGATACATTGAAAGGAAAAGCTCATTTATCACTCTTATTTGAATTGACAGCTCGTGAGAAAATTTTTTCTTTGAAATAATTGAATTTCTTTTTCAAGCCGGGGGAAATGAATAAATGGTAATCTGGAATACAAAAACAAACTTTTACCGCGGTTTTCGTAGAATAATGTAAAGCGATATTGGGCTTATTTAGTTGGGTTCCTTTAAGTCTGGGACATCTGGCACGTGCATGAATGAACACTTGAATTATTTTAAATTCAGAATACTTTTACATATAAACTTTGCGAAATTAATTATGCTGTAAAAAGCTTGGGCATATTGAAAATAAGTTACAAATCACAGTTTGATTTTTAAAAATCTGAAAATTGATAGTGTGGTAATCGTTAATTTTGTGTTTCGGGAAATAGTATATACATCAGAAAAATAAATATAGATTTGGAAAGGTTTCAAACCTATTTAACAATGAGCATTTTACTTTAAAACAAAATAAAAGCACTTTTATAAAATTTATGAAATAAGTACGATTAATTATGTTAAATTACGATTAATTATGTTAAATTACGATTAATTATGTTAAATTAGATTAAATCGCGTTTGCTGCGGAGAATTTGATATTAATAACTTATATAAATTTAGAGCAAATGAAATGAAGACGATTAATGTTTTGTCATGCATGATTTTACTTCTTAATTTTTTTTTCTTCTTGTGTAGTCGTTAGACATACAAATATTTATTCAGTTTTTCTATTTGATTTGTTTTGTTCTTTGTATACATATGACAGGAATGCCGGATATTTTCAATATTCCGAGTATGGAAATGATTTTCAGCTGAGTGAATTATTTTTTTAAATTTATTTTCAAGAATTAAATGCAATAATACCAAATATCGCCACTTTGGCGCTAAACGTGCCAATGTAAGAAACTTGAATGAATTTCTACCTCTGCGAAATGAACTCTTCCTACAGTAACCTGTTTCTATAACGCCCGCCGTAAACATAGACGAATGTCTAGCAGTATTCTTGTCGTGGACAGACAATATGTTTGAAGAAGCATTTCGAGAATTTCAATATTCTGATTGCCCACGACTCCGAAGATCTTAGAATTTAGATGATTAACACTCAAAAGCAGTCGTTCATATTGTTAAAAGTATTCAGAAACAATGCATAAAATTATCTAAATAAAAAGTATCCAAAAATGAAATTTCCATCGTTTTATCTAATTATAAATCGAGGACAACAACTACAAAGCACAATGTTGAAATCTTCAATTGCTTGTAAACAAGTTTATTTACTGCTAACAACAAAGTAAGTATAAAGGGTTTTGCTTTCAGTATTTTCTATGGATGATAATCTTAAATACATAGCCCACATAGTCTGGTTACCTTTAAATTCGCACCAATAAACAAAGACACACTCTTTCCTTAACCTTCCCTCATTTTAGAAGTTTCACTAAGAATTTCTGAAATAAATAAATAAAAGCGTTTGATAAATTTTCAGTAAAAATAAACGATCACGGTCACGTTTTCGGGAACTTTGTCGTTACGGCACAAGCATCGTTAAAAATGAGGAAAAAGGAGGCGGACTAGACCGTTACGTGAGGAAAATATAGGACAGATTCAATAAAGGAATGACTTCTGCGCGCTGCTTTTATATCTACTAGATAGCGCGGAAGACAATGCCGCTTCCATAAATTGGAGGTTTATATCCTGTGGAAAAAATCAGTTGTGTATATAGAAAATTCGAATACATTGCGAATGCGAATTTCGCTTTTGTCCGAAAGAGCACAAGTATATGTTTGACAATTTCAACTTCGCCACATATTAAAATATAGTTTTGAGTTAATATTTTGTTTATCTAAAATTTTTAATCTTTGGATTTAGTAATAGTCTGGATCTTAATAATGTAGAAGCAGCTACAAAAATGGTGACAATTAGGGATTGCAATACCGGGATACCGAATGCCGGTATTTTGAGCCATTTGCACAATTTTGTAATACCGGTGTTCACAAGTTTAAATACGGGTTTTTCGGTATTTACTAGAAATTTTTAAAATTGTCTCCACTATATGTTCAGGTATCGCGAACATAGCAATATAGTATACGTTTTTGTTTTTAGGTCACCCTAACGGGAGAAATTAGCTAATTAATGGCTTAATTAATTGCTTAAATCTAAATGAGCGAAACATGGATTATCCCTGAAAGAAAATATCGTATCCATAACGACTGATGGAGCAACAATTATGAAAAAAGAAAGTTGATTGGTGCAAATTAGCAGTTGTGCTATGCACATGGAATTCAATTAGGAGTAATAGATGTATTATACCAAAAATATAAAGAACAGAAGAATCCAAATACTGTGGATATAGGAACTTCGGATTCCAACTTTGAAAATAGTAAGAGTGAGAGTGATATTGACAATGAAGATAATGGCAATGTAATTGTCGAAGAAGATATTGCTAATGAGGATGAAATATTAATAAGTAAATATCTTATGTTATTTACATAATTCTAATGATTTTAAAAATGAAAATGAAAAGAAGAAAAGAAAATATCCAATTCAAATCTGATTAAGTTAGAGTAAAGTTTCTTTTAAAAAAATTTCCCACAAACCTATCCACATTCAGAATTTGGTTCAATTATCGAAGATTATGATGTCACTACTGTCGATAGTGAAAAGGAATTATCTCTTGAACAAAAATTAGAATTAGTGATAAATAAAAAAAATTCAACGAGCCAAAATACAATACAGAAATCAGCTATATCCAAAATCATTCTACGGGAAATCGATTTATTTGAAAATGAGGAATTTAGAGGTAAATACTTGAAAAAGCCATATCGCACATTGCTAACAGTACCACCAACTAGCGTAGATGCCGAAAGAGCGTTTTCGACAGCTGGTAATTTTTACACAAAATTACTTTTCAGGCTTAATGACAGTAAAATTGATGCATTAGGTTTTTTAGATCACATTTCAAAAATTTGTAATAGTACCACAAACTGAATAGTGATATTTACACTTTTTTTGTGATTTAAATAAATAAGATGTTTCTTTACTTTTTGTGATTATATACTGTTATAATTTATAAGTTTCAGATTATTTTTTGTGATATTTACACTCTCTAACAAAACTGGCAAATAAAAAAGAAACATCTGTGTTTTCTTTCTTTTTCCAAAATTTCTAATGCCGGTATTAAAACCGGTATCCCGGTATTAAGATTTAAAAATACCGAATACCGGTATTGCAATCCCTAGTGACAATCGAAGAGTTAATCATCAATCTTAATATAATACCTCTCTTTGAAGGCGCATCTAGTCATTTGCAGTGGTGAGTTTAATCCATGTTGTTAATACACCCACCACGGTGTCGAGAACCAACCACCACGACCTCCATTGAGATTATGGCGATATTAAACTTAAAAAAGTGTCATATAAAGAATAGAACGAATTATGGTTTAGGAAAATTCCACTAGAAACTATATAAATAAATAAATGATAAAATTTTTACGCTAGAATCTTCCACAGCAGATAAACATCTCCTATTTAAATCAAGATGTTATGAAATAAATATTTATTATAAGATGTTAAATATTCTTTTTAACTAATACCCGAATTTTAAAAAAATCCTTTTTAAACATTTTAATGGAATTTAGTCTATAACAGCATGTACGATTTAATTAGCAGCAATTAAATATTTTATAGTCTTTTTGTTAATAATATTTTCACATTTTTCAATTTTGAATTTAATTTATTGAAACTGTGAGTATGTGCTTTAAGCACTAAATTGTCTTTCCTTCTATAAAAGTTTCCAATTTGTCTTTAATGCTATAGAACTGCTGTAAGATTAACACTATTTGGAATAATCCGTTGATGAAATGACATGTCTACCAAATTAAAAATAATTAGAATATCAGATGCAGTACAAAACAGGTATTGGAACACTTAGAAAATCTTCTAAATTATTTCTGAATATTCAAATATCTCTCCGTAAATGTTTAAGTGCGTAACTTATTCACGACTTTATGTCGGTCGTAAATTTTACTTTTCTCACATTTTTTCGTTTAAAAAATAAACAATGACTTTCAATTAGTATTTAGGAACCAGCAGGAGCAGGTCTCACCAAAATCTTCTAGTATAATCTTTCATAAAGATGTTATCCCAGAGAGCCCTTCGCATATATTTGGCGTACAATAATTACAAAATACTAACTTTTGGCGTGAATTTAGCACTTTTACTGAATCCATCGCGTCATTATTAGCGAGTAATTTGGCGATTAATCACGGGCATGCTGTTAACAGTATTCGAAATTCGAATCCATGTTCTGCATGTGTTGTTACCAAGTGATTGAAGTAAAAATTAGACCCAAAACTACACTTGTAATCAAAAATTTCCATATCAAATTTGATAAATCATTGCATTTCTGAGTTATCGTGTTTACATGTTTTGGCACAAAACTTGACAGGCATCTAGACTACAGATGCTAATTCTGTGTATATGATTTTATTTATCAGTTCTATTAGTTTTGAAGCTATCATGTTAACTTATATTCGAACAGCCGGAGAAATAGACTTCAGCGGATTGGAGTTAGCTCAAAAATTGAAAAAAATCTACAACTTTGGTATAAAGACCGCATACCAAATTTTAGTCTTCTAGCTCAATGAGTTTTTGAGTAATCTTTGCCTCAGACAGATAAACAGATAGACAGACATTTTCCATTTTTTTTATTCCATTATTTCAGAAGGGTCTAAAGCATGGAGGACAGACAAAATTTCGAGTTCGAATTTCTTGACGATTACTTTGCTTTCTTTACTCTACATATACGAGAAAGTAGAAAAACCCATTACGAAAAAATAATTTTAAAAAAAGGATTATGGACACTAAAATAAAATACATTTATTATGTTGGGTAACAGAGCCGCCCATCAAAATATAAACAGGTGTAATATAAATATTAAATGAAAGAATACAGTAGCGCACTTTTTATGTCAATGAAAAGTCAAGAAAATTTAAAAAATAGGGTATCTAAGTCAAAAAGAAAGAAAAGGCTGGTTGGATATGTATAACAGATTAAGTAAATTGGTATTCATGATCCAAAATACAATTCTATAAATAAGAGAAAATCTTCTAAATAAAAATAAGAGTACCTGTATCAGTTGGCGCCTATAAGGACATATTAGTTGAGAAACAATTATTGAAATTGACATAGATATAACTTAAAGATAAAAATGTTAATTTGGAAATGTTGCTTTCGAAATTTTAATACACATTCTAATCATCAAAATTTAAATGTGCTTCGGTGCATTCTCACTATAATTCTTGAAACACCATATTTATCAATACAGTATTTTTATATATTCTAAAATTATATATATATGTGTGTGAATTTAATTGTTTTGCGAATTTTCATGTTAAGTTTTTAGTATTTTTTAGAACATATTTTTATTCCATTTCTTTGCTGACAGCACCATTTTATTGAATGATGTTGTCAGCAAAGAAATGCAATTAAAAAAAATCTTCAAAGCCATACATTTATAAATCTAGCTAATAACATTGAAAGAAGAAAAAAAAAGCGACATTTTTTTTTTTTCAGTGCCGATAAACATTAATTTTCCAGAAAGCCCTTAGTTAAGATGTTAGCAAAAAAGTTTCTGAAATAAACAAAATTCAACGATAAATATTTGTAAAAATAAGAAATTCCTTCGTCACGTCTTCTGGAATGTTTTTACATCATGGAAGTATCGTTAGAAATAAGGAGAAAGGCTATGGACTAAGCTTTTCTGTGAAGACAATATCGACCAGATTAAATAAAAGGACATCTTTCCTTATATTTTATATATATTTAGGGTACTGAAGTCAGTCACAATGAACGTCGAAAAATTGATTCCACTTATAAAAATAATATGCTGTACTTGTAAAGAGGCATTGAATTTAAAATGAAAAAATAAATATCCGAAATAACAAACATTTTTAAATTGATTCAACTTATAAAAATAATATGCTGTGCTTGTAAAGAGGCATTGAATTTAAAATGAAAAAATTCATATCCGAAATAACAAACATTTTATTCCTACTGTATACATTCGTATTGCCAAGCAAGATATTCCAAGGATATTCAATTTTATTTCGGGTTGGAAAATAAAACTTTTATTGCTTAATATATATAATATTTATATATCAGAAGAAGAAGAATAAATATTGCATGTCCAGGAAAACTTTTGAATCAATACTTTTTATACTTCGCAGATAACAACTTCGAGTTCATCTGAATTATATCTATCATATTTTATTTTTAATAAAATATTTAATTCAAATTGATAATTTCATTGAATCAGGAATCAATTATGTAAATATTGCATTTTTTATTGTATTTATTTATTGCATTTTTTATTGTATTGTAGCTATATCATCAAACTGCTCCTACCTAGGGCACATCAAATATAAGGACGAATAAGCTCCGTTGTAGTAGTTGTTCTTGCCACCTTTGTGTACATAGAAACAACATGGTGTTGGCTATCCTCTGCTGCTGATGATACGTGCCTTTTACTCCATATGTTGCACCACAGCAAGTGATAGCTCTTAGGATTTAACTATAGTTTTCATCAATGCTGTCCTGGGGTCCAGATCTTCAAACTATCTCCTGATGCTTTAAGTTGAGATAGATATTGTAGCTCTACTATAGTTACCAGCAAACTATCAGTAACAATATTTTCTTCTGATAAATCTTCTTCTTTAGGATATATCCATATTATGAATCAAAAGACGAAATATAATAAACTCAATTGAAATTATAATATTCTTAATTGTAATTGCAAAACAATTTGTAGCACATAGAAACTTATCTTAACCAGTACTAATATGCTTTGGAACCTCGCTAATGAGGGTTTCGATGTTCTAGCATGTTTTCGAATAGCAAACAATATGCTTCTTTAATGTATATGATCATGGTTTGTAATATTATCCTTAGGTTAACAACTAAAATTTAAAAAAAGAATAATATAAAATATATCTTCTTATTCATTGGAAAATCCCCATTAAAATTACTATGCATATTTCCACATGAATATTATAACTTTCTTAGACAAATAACATATAACTTGAAATGTCGTATTTAATAAGGGTATTGGAAATTCTCGACAGTAAACTTTCTTAGCATCATGTGCTGGCATCATGTGCATAGAGGAATATTATTCGGCAAATTCTGCAAAATTATGCTTTTTGCTCTTGGGTTTTTTTTTTTTTTTGTCTATCTTCTTCATGCTGTCACTTCTCTTCATCATTTCTCTCTACTTTCCTAACAGCCATTACAATTTTTGTTTTTATTAAAAGAGAATGTGGTGAAAGAGAAAACAACTTGCATCCTCTCAAGTTTAAATTTCCTTCTCATTAGCCAATCTAACTTTTACATTACGAATCTGTTCTTTTTTAGAATTTCCATACGATTCAAACTCAAAATTCACCTAGCTGACTTTTTCAACATATTCCACATAGCGTTTGTCTACCATCAAACTGCACAAATATAAAAGTACTCAGACAGTACTTTATTCAATCTGTCTTGTATTTTTCTCACGTAATGTCCTGCCTTCAATGCTTTTTTTATTTTTCAACAAGTCTTTTACTGTAATAACGAAGTTCTCATGAACGTGATCGGATCATTTATTTTTCAGTGACTTTTATTTATGTTTCACAAAAAAACAAAAACAAAAAAATATATTCTGAGCTTCTAAGTTTCTCTGAAATTGGAGATAACTTGTGCTTATCGGCATAAAATGAATTTCTGAAGTCACTTTCAAATAGATCAAGAATAAAATTTAACGCCGTTATTCAGATTTCTAGTCTATTTAACTCGAAATGTTTTTGAATTTCTTATGAAAAATGACGGTATAAATTTTGATTATAGATATTTCATAATTTTGTTAGTGGTAATGTTATATTATTTCCTTTCACATGATTTTTCCTTTATTTATATAATAGCAATAATTTCTTCCAAAAGTGTATTAATTTGTAACTCGGATTAATATGACTAACACTAAATCGCTAACATCATTAACACTACATCATGACAAATTAATGTGTAATTGACAATACAGAAACCTGGAGGTAATATTAGATTATAACATCAATTAGTGAGTTGTGGATAATCAACTTTTGAATGAATGTAAAAGGAAAACAATCTCTGACCAAAGAGAATATTTTATAAAAATTACTCTTGTATTTTGCCTGGAAGACATTTAGCTTCTAAACATCATTAATTACTAAATATGTTAAAATAAGTAGGCAGTTTTTAAAAGAATTAGGCAAATATAAATTCAAATTAGGTAAACATGAAATTCAAAGTAGGCAATATTATCCTAGAAATGAATATATTAATAATTTAGTTGAGAGATTATAAGATAAAGGACAAAAGGGTTCATCATCAACAATTGAATAATAAGCGAGTCTTTTAGGTAATATACATCAAAAAATGATAATAAATTGTGCAAAAACTGTAAAAAGCCTATACCTGCAGCCAGGTTGTTCCACTTTCAAATGATCATAAAAGGAAAACTACTAGACCAAATGTTATCAAACTTGGTAATAGTTTAGAAAATAAAGGGAATTTCTTTTCCGAAAAAAAATCAATAATAGAGTGAAATGGCGCTGTATGCAATATTGTTAAGCAAACCAGGACATGAAGACACCAGTTTGAAACGTCTTACAAAGCATGTTCAATGTGAGTTATCTCCAAAACACTGTTTATGGTGATAATTTAAACAATTTGGCGGCACTACGATACATCTAAATGTGCGTGACATTACTTCTGATATGCTAAGAGCTACTGTTGAGAATGCAGTAAAGTGATTTAACTTGCTTTCAGAAAATGGTCTATTCCACATTGAACATGCTTTGTAACACTTTTCAAAAACGATTAAACACATTTTAAACCGGTATCTTCACGTCCTATTTTGCTCAACAATATTGCGTTCAGCGCCATTTCCCTTTGGTAGTAAATAAATTGCATTTTATAAAACCGACTATTAACTTGTGGCCTGCTGTCTCGGTTAGAGGGGCAGATGTTAAATTAACCAGACTACGCATTGGTCACACCCGCCTTACGCACAGACATCTTTTGTTTGGTCAGCGTCCACCGATGTGCTTAGACTGCAATGCTAATCTTACAGTTTTACACATTTTAATTCAGTGTCCTAAATTTAATTCTCATCGTGTGCGGTTTTTAAATTCATTAACATTGGAAGTGCATGAATTGGTGGGAGAACACCCTCACAGGAATATCTTTGAATTTTTAAGAGCTATAAATTTTTTCCATTTTATATGAAAACTTTTGGGATTTTAAACATTTTCTTGGAATTTTTTCCATAATTGGAGTCTGAATTTTAAGATCTTTGTCCTTTAAACTTATTGCGCTTTCTTTTTATAAGTGTAAAATGTTGTTTGTATTTTACCCTTGAGGAAATGTTTTGTTTAACAATCATATGGTAATATACACCTACCACTTGTTTTGGCGCAGCATAGCCACTTTTTATTTTTTTTTAACGGAAAAAAAAAATACCATGACCTCTTTTAAACTATTACCAAGTTTGATAACATTTGGTCCAGTAGTCCTTTTATGACCATTTCAAAGTGGAACTTTCATTGTAATCACCCTTTATATCTTCATTTTTCAGTTGCATAACATTTATTCTATTAAAACAATATTTATTTAAATCAAAATATAATATTTTTCAGGAAACTAGAGATAGCATACGTTCATTAAACTAATATAGAATGTTTGTATGTAATGACTAAATATTTGCACAGTAAATTCAAACATGTTAAAATTAACATCTCTGAAAGAATGGACCACGTGCAGTACGTAACCTTCAGCTAGGCTGGAGTATCTCTCAGATCTCTTGGATTCTATTATATCCTCGCTTATTTAATTATCTTCAAAAAAATTGCAGAGAGCAGAGATAAACGAGATTCGGCTATCAGTAAAACTCTTCAATAAACCGCACATCAGATCTAACGGATAACCAGGTCAAAAATCTATTTCTTTCAATTTGCACTTTATTAACGCATTTATAATTACACATTATTTTAATTTTTTACATCAAACTGGAATTTGGATCATGAATGACTGAACATTTGAATTTTTAATAAAATTGTTGCAATAAAAATTCGTAAGCATCTTTATAATATCACAATAACCTTCAAAAGGCTGGGAATGTGTAAAAAAATTCCGAATGTTTTCGGAAGCAATATGAACAGAACTAAATATGCTTCTTACATTTAAACGTAATTAATTATAAAAATCAACGACTAAGACATTTCGCATAAAAATATCTGCGAGATCATCGGACATAGTAATAATCAAAGTTAAAAGAAATCTAAAAACTTTCCATCTGTTCAATATTTTAAAAACATCTTAAGATGGCTTTCTTACTCTCTCTATTCTCTAAAACCGTCTTTCCAAAGAATTAGAATTTTTAATATATTTCGACATAAGGGATTACCATTAATTTGTACTTTTCTAAAATTACTGAAAATAACATCTAAAGAGCCTCCATTGAAGAGAATGTTATAGGCCGATGAGCTATAAACGTTGACTTGAACTCTAAAATGTCATGACTATTATTTTAATAGATATTAAAGATATTTTTTTGCTTGGTTTTGGTAAAAGATTAAGGTTACCTTGTGTAATTTTACGTGGAATATTCGGTGCAGAACTCTTAATCCGAATTTTTGACAAATTCCAAGCTACATTTTAGCTAGCATTTCCACCTTTCATCAATTATTGATTTTGAATTCATCGGTTAGGCAATTAAATGTTTAGATTATTAAATAAATATTAAAATATATATATATGGTGGCAATAATAACACTGAATCTCTACGAATGCAATTTATATTTGGAAAAAATGAATATATTAAATGAATAAATTAAAATATTTATTATTTAATACACGTGATCATTCATATAAAATATGTAAGAATTCGAACAAAATATAATAATAATATTAATGCATACAGAAGCATATAAAATGAAGTAACATGCAATTAACGCCCAGAATCGATTCTGAAATATAGTGTCAAAACTTCTTTTTAGTTACTCTCAGTTTGAAAACAATAATAATGCCATATAATGTTAATATATGTCACATTCTATGTTACGCCATACATTAGACTTAAATTTCGTCTTTCCTATAATATATTTTGTTATCAATTTATGTCATTCCATATTCAATTCAAATATCGTATGAACATAATTGTTTTAGAGATTCAAAATTTACCCCTATTTGCATCCAATCCAGTAGCATTTCTATTTCAAATAGTTCCATTAAATACTAACAATATTTTTTTCTCCATTTCCTTCTAGAGTTCGAAGGGCAATTGATAACTTAAATTACAGAGCTGAATCACCCTCCTGTTTATCTCTGCGAGTAAATTGCCACCTGTCCTAATTTCCTTTTTGGTCAGTTTCGTCAGAATGGTCATCGGGGCTGTCATTTGAAACGAAAATAATTGCTGGGGCTGTTATTTCTAACGGCACCCTTGAGAGATAAATTAGTGCGAAATGTTCTGAAATATGTGGAAAAATGAGAAATTTTTTTATCACCTGTTCTACTTGGTTTAAAGATTTTCTTAATTTTTTTCCTATAGATTTTATCTTTTTGATGAATAATTGTAAGGATTTCAAAATATCATCTTTTAAAAGGGAAGTTTTTACGAAGAAGATATAGTCATCATATATGAGATAAGGCAAAGACCAAACAGCAGAATTTTTTATATTATGATTATATGGATCTTACCATATGTAATCAACCTAAAATTAAGAGTTTAAAATTTTAAAGACTAATCCCTATGTATTTATTTTTATAAATTCTTCTTTGTATATCGATTCCTGATTAGCTGCATCATTCAATATTGCTGACATGATGAGGATATCCAGATACATTTCAAGGTCCTTTGAAAATTATTGATACGATGACAAGGGTGATAAAGATAAAGATCGTCAATATTGTGGTATATTTCTTCTTCTGAAATTATATGAATAGAAAACTTTTATGATACTCCTGTTAAATTAACCGAAGATTGCAAACTGAGGCATTTCTGTTGTCTTTGAATTGTTTGAAGATATAACATGAATCTTCGGTAATATATTAGATGCAACATTTATATGATTGAAATTTAGAACTTCTTCACTCTCTGTACTTTTTTTCTAAAGCATGCTTCAGATTGCAATGTATTTTTGTGTTTGTATGTTATTAACAATATTTTATATCGTATTGCTCTGAACCTAAGCGAAGAAGTAGATTGCTATTTATGAAAAGTTACATAAGCCGAATCGTTCTTGAGCCTCCTATTCCTTCCGTAACGTGATATTTAACCAGCCTTCTGAGCGAAATATCTTAATATAATATAGAAGAGAACTTAAAAATCATATTACTATCGTCAAAGAAAAGTCACTATTAACATAAATAGAAACTTATTCCTGTCTTTGGCTCAAGAAAAGGTCGCCATTATGTTGATTGAAATGGAAGTATCTTCCTAAAGGCCATAAGAGTTAAGGCCAATTAGAGATTATAAACAGTAATTAGCAATTACATTAAAATGTGAGATAATACTTTTGAATGAAATATCCCTAATGTTTTTCTAAATAAAATCCATTCCTGATCGAATCAAAGGTCATCATGACGGTTAAAGTGAAACATTCTACAATTTCACATTTAAGCTTCTTTATTTTTGAATAAAAATCGAAAAATCAGAACATGGACAAAAAAAATCAGTATTAATATACCTATATTCATTCATTAAAATTTCCAAAGTTTTATATTAATTTAGCCCTTAGTAAATTCATTCTCTTATTAAATGATACAATTCCACTTTCTCTACTTAATTAATTCAAAAGAAGCTTTATAAAATTGCTAAATCGGCTAAACGCCGACACTTTCACACGCTCGGCGTGAAGGGGTAAAAAATGTCCAATAAGCATATTCTTTTTTAAAAGATCCATGTGTTTCCCTTACATGTGATTGACATGCGTCAGAAATTCCTATCAGAATCTTTTAATATATTAGCACAGTAAAGAAATATTTTCCTTATCAAAATCTAAGGTTATATAAGACGAGGGATAATTTATCTCGCGCTTCTTCCCCACTTCTGCTTTGTGTCGCGCTGTGGCGGACGTTGCAATGTCCGCGTCTTTGCTTGTAAATGATTATACTTTCCCAATGGATTAAAAATAATTTAAAAATTACAAAGTCTCTTCACTGCTGGTCGAACCTGCATCCTGCTTCATATATATATATATATATATATATATATATATATATATATATATATATATATATATATATATATATATATATATATATATATATATATATATATATATACAAAAGTATTAGAATCAAGTTAATAGGAAAAACAAAAAATCAAATAAAAATTAAACTAAAAAAAAATTACAAAAAATATAAAAAGAGAATCCGGCTCAAGGGTCACCCTCAGGCAGGGATTCAAAGAAAGGGATTTTTTCTGTGAGGAAATACATACATTGTCTAATAATGATTCCTCGTGACTCGAAAATCCCCTGAAATTATGTTCAAGAGATATACCATTTTAACAGAAAGGAAAACAAAACAACAAATTAGAAGAAATTAACCACAACAAAGTAAAAATACAATAACAAAAATAACAATAAAAACAAAATATAGCACTAAAATTAAAAATTAAAAACGAAAAGGCCAGTACATACCATCAACAGTCAAGGAAACTTTAAACTATCGATTGTGATTCCCTGTTTTTAAAAACTAACGGTAAATTATGTAAACAGACGTAGGCACCCAGCGCCATCTATTGAGTGATCCAATATGCAAGGAAAGTTCTATTTTTATTTAAGCCAAAGGATTAGTCCCAAACCATACCTTGTTTAATTAAAAAATTGACATTACAGTAATTTCTAGGAAATTCATTTTTAATTAAATTTTTAAGGAGGTTGTTTGATGCTTCAATATAAGAATTTTTATTATTGCAAACCCTTTTGATCTTGTTAACTTGTGAGAAAATAAGATTTTTGAAAATTTTAGAGTTTAGATTGGAATGGTAGTTACATAGTTTTGTTATTTTAAAGTTGAAATCATCCCTTTTATCGTATATACCAACTATTGTTTTATCATTAGCAATTTCGATTTTTAAATCCAGAAAGGTAGCCTCAAGTTGATTTTTATTTGTATCTTTTAGAATTAAATCTTTTGGATAGCAATTAGTAATAATGTTAGTATTGTCGAAGTTAATCAAAAGTAGGTCATCAATATATCTCCACCCGTTTATTAAATTATATTTAATTATTTTTTTCTCATAGTAATGCAGGAAAATATTAACTAAAGCACTTGAGAAAGCTGTTCCCATTGGAATGCCCTTGACTTGTTTATAAAAATTAATATCATTAAACACGTAATTTTCAGTAATATTAAAATTACATAACTGAAGCCAGTTATTTTTAGGAATGATATTTTCATTTAAATATTCGTCATATATAAAAGTGCAGACCTTTATTAATTTTTCATGAGGTAGATTAGTGTATAAATTTTCGAAATCAAAAGTATTAAGTTTATTAATGTTGTTATCTTTAAGAAAATCCAATACTTCGTTGTTACTAGAAATAATAAAGTTGTCTTCATTTTTTATTTTGTCCAGGATAATTTTTAAGTATTTAAAGAAATTTTTACCCGTATAGTAATTATAACTGCCAGTGCTACAGGTTACGAATCTGAATTTTAATGGATTTTTATGAAATTTAACTGTTGGGAATAAATAAGGATAGTTAAGAGAGCAAGTCTTAGTTTTGGTTTTTTTTTGCGAAAGCTAGCATTCTTTTATCTAATTCCTTTTTTCCGGTGTTCTTTAACATATAAGTTGCATTAGAGTTATATTCATTAATTAAAAGTTCTTTATAATAATATTTACAAATTAAACAGAAATTATTTGCTGATTTATCTATTACTGTAATAACAAATTTTTCTTTTAAATTTTTTATTTCGTTTTTTAATGTTTTACTAAAATAAATCCCACGTTCTTTAGATCTGTCAAAATCAGTATTCATTTTTAGTTTAAATTCCTTTTAAATTCTCACTTTCAATTCCCCGAAACCTTCCGCTGGCCAATGTTAGTTTCTAGATAATTTGGCAATAAAAACATCCAAATCATTACCAATAGAAATAAAAATTTTGTTATGTTTTATTTTTTCTCTTAATCTAAATTTTGTTCCTCTTCCCATCAAATCTCTTAAAGAGTTGGATTCAATAATTTTTAAATTACCTGTAATAATATGACCTTTATCAATATCTATAAAATCTTTATATTTTTCTTTGTTACAGTAACAGTCTGTTTTATTTATTTTATCTAAATTTTTGCTATAGTAATTATAATTACAAATTTTTTTCTTTAAAGTTGAAGTGTAACTAAAAGCTATTGAAACAGTTGTTTTATCTGCAAGAGGAAAAAATATATTATTATTATGTATAATTTTGGGTAATGTTAGATATTCGAAGTAAATATTAAGAATTTAATCGCACAGTATTCTTTGTAAACATTATTTTTATTATTAAAAAGTAAATCGTTTTTTTCCAATGTTAAGTTTACATTTAATAAGATCTAGAATAATACATTTAGTGTACGAATTTTTAAACTCTAATTCCCCGAAAACTATGTAACTACCATTCCAATCTAAACTCTAAAATTTTCAAGAATCTAATTTTCTCACAAGTTAACAAGATCAAAAGGGTTTGCAATAATAAAAATTCTTATATTGAAGCATCAAACAACCTCCTTAAAAATTTAATTAAAAATGAATTTCCTAGAAATTACTGTAATGTCAATTTTTTATTTAAACAAGGTATGGTTTGGGACTAATCCTTTGGCTTAAATAAAAATAGAACTTTCCTTGCATATTGGATCACTCAATAGATGGCGCTGGGTGCCTACGTCTGTTTACATAATTTACCGTTAGTTTTTAAAAACAGGGAATCACAATCGATAGTTTAAAGTTTCCTTGACTGTTGATGGTATGTACTGGCCTTTTCGTTTTTAATTTTTAATTTTAGTGCTATTTTTTGTTTTTATTGTTATTTTTGTTATTGTATTTTTACTTTGTTGTGGTTAATTTCTTCTAATTTGTTGTTTTGTTTTCCTTTCTGTTAAAATGGTATATCTCTTGAGCATAATTTCAGGGGATTTTCGAGTCACGAGGAATCATTATTAGACAATGTCTGTATTTCCTCACAGAAAAAATCCCTTTCTTTGAATCCCTGCCTGAGGGTGACCCTTGAAAAAGTCTTCAGGCCGGATTCTCTTTTTATATTTTTTGTAATTTTTTTTTAGTTTAATTGTTATTTGATTTTTTGTTTTTCGTATTAACTTGATTCTAATACTTTTGTATCAATTCATCTGTGTTTTAGAAGTAGCTGCAATTGCTCTCTCTAAATACTATGAAGTTCTTTTTTGGTTTTAGTTTAAATAGGTTATAAATTTAAGTAGTGATTTCGAAACTGTTTTGTTTCGTTTTCATTTTAGTTCCGTTTTCAAACTTTTTCTTACTTAAGATTGGTTACTCGTTCTTGCATTTGGTTGGAATTTAACTGCATGTGCGCTGTTCCACGAACTGCAAATTTTTAAATAAAATATTTTTTTTTTGGGGGGGGGTCAATAGGCTTTTTGGTGTATTGCCTAAAAAATTTAAGAATTTTCAGATCATATTTACTTTTTCGAGAATTTCTTGTTTTTTGGCGTTTGGGAAATATATTTTCATTTTAATGAATAAATTAAACTATGCAAAAAGTTAATAACTAATTTATCATAGCGCATGGCCCGTCGCGCGCTCTACCAAGGGGCACTGTGGATAGCTTTGTGTCAGGAGCATTCGCGGAGAAAAAATTACTGATACAATTGTTTTGTTTAAAAAATATTAAAAATACAAAAAAATATAAAATTTGTGGAAACGGAAAGTGTAAGACATGTCCATTAGCAGATAAGGAACAGATCAAAAATGAAAAATCAAAATTACAAATATTCTGTAAAAACAAAAATTTGATTTATCTCCTTAATTGTTCAGAATATAATTTAAAATATATTGGCCAAACTAGCACCGAGCTTAATTTGAGAATTAACAATCACAGATCCGATATAAAAAACTTCATAAAAAATAGGAACACTGACTTCGAACTGGAGCATTTTCAAAACCATAACTTTAACAATATTAATATCTACATTCTAGAAGACAATATTAACGAATTAAACAAAAGATTAGATCTGGAAAACATTTATATTTGCAACCTGAAAACTTTATTTCCTTATGGTCTCAATAGTAAATTAAATGGGGAAGGTTATGCAGATTTAAACAATAATTGCATTTATAACAAATTTAACATATTTATAAATTTTCTAAATAAAGATAACTTTTCTAAAAGATTTAAAAGAGGTAAAGGGAAAGGAGGCAATTTTCAAATTTTATTTGAGGAATTTCAAAATTACTGTAATCTGGAACACAATAGTGAAAACATTCACAAAATTAGGAAATACATTTTTGTCTTAGAAATAATAAAATGAAATGTTTTTAAATAATAAATTCGGGGAATTAGAGTTTAAAAATTCGTACATTAAATGTATTAGTCTAGATCTTATTAAATGTAAACTTAACATTGGAAAAAACGATTTACTTTTTAATAATAAAAATAATGTTTACAAAGAATACTGTGTGATTAAATTCTTGGATATTTACTTCGAATATCTAACATTACCCAAAATTATACATAAGAATAATATATTTTTTCCTCTTGCAGATAAAACAACTGTTTCAATAGCGTTTAGTTACACTTTAACTTTAAAGAAAAAAATTTGTAATTATAATTACTATAGCAAAAATTTAGATAAAATAAATAAAACAGACTGTTACTGTAACAAAGAAAAATATAAAGATTTTATAGATATTGATAAAGGTCATATTATTACAGGTAATTTAAAAATTATTGAATCCAACTCTTTAAGAGATTTGATGGGAAGAGGAACAAAATTTAAATTAAGAGAAAAAATAAAACATAACAAAATTTTGATTTCTATTGGTAATGATTTGGATGTTTTTATTGCCAAATTATCTAGAAACTACAATTGGCCTGCGGAAGGTTTCGGGGAATGGAAAGTGAGAATTTTAAAGGAATTTAAACTAAAAATGAATACTGATTTTGACAGATCTAAAGAACGTGGGATTTATTTTAGTAAAACATTAAAAAACGAAATAAAAAATTTAAAAGAAAAATTTGTTATTACAGTAATAGATAAATCAGCAAATAATTTCTGTTTAATTTGTAAATATTATTATAAAGAACTTTTAATTAATGAATAAAACTCTAATGCAACTTATATGTTAAAGAACACCGGAAAAAAGGAATTAGATAAAAGAATGCTAGCTTTCGCAAAAAAAAACCAAAACTAAGACTTGCTCTCTTAACTATCCTGGCCTGTTCACCCTATACGAGAGGTTGATGTCAAATTGACACGCCTCCGTATAGGACATACACGCTATACGCATAGACACCTCATTTTTGGCGAGGCGGCACCTAAATGTCCCACATGTCGTGTGGATTTCACCATTAATCATATTTTAATCGAATGCCCATCATTTAATTCCTCTCGTTTATACTTTTTTAAGTCATCGTCATTAACTTTACAAGACCTGGTGGGTGAGAAATTCCACCCGAACACTTTTAAATTTTTAAAATCCATTGGCTTTTACACCTGTATTTAATACTTTTAACTTTTGTTCACGCTTGACTTCTTCAACGCTTTATTGTAATGCGTTTTTTGCACCACTGTTTCATTTAGATTTTAACCGTGTACGTACTGGAACATTTATTTTTGAATTTGAATGTAGATAACTTTTTCTTTTATACTTTATCATGTCTGGTTTTATAGTTTGGTACATGATTTTACCATTTGCTTGGCGCAGCATGATCAAGTATGGTTCTTGCGCCAAAAAACCCTAACGAACCAACCAAACAACCTTAACTATCCTTATTTATTCCCAACAGTTAAATTTCATAAATATCCATTAAAATTCAGATTCGTAACCTGTAGCACTGGCAGTTATAATTACTATACGGGTAAACATTTCTTTAAATACTTAAAAATTATCCTGGACAAAATAAAAAATGAAGACAACTTTATTATTTCTAGTAACAAAGAAGTATTGGATTTTCTTAAAGATAACAACATGAATAAACTTAATACTTTTGATTTCGAAAATTTATACACTAATCTTCCTCATGAAAAATTAATAAAGGTCTGCACTTTTATATATGACGAATATTTAAATGAAAATATCATTCCTAAAAATAACTGGCTTCAGTTATGTAATTTTAATATTAGTGAAAATTACGTGTTTAATGGTATTAATTTTTATAAACAAGTCAAGGGCATTCCAATGGGAACAGCTTTCTCAAGTGCTTTAGCTAATATTTTCCTGCATTACTATGAGAAAAAAATAATTAAATATAATGTAATAAACGGGTGGAGATATATTGATGACCTACTTTTGATTAACTTCGACAATACTAATATTATTACTAATTGCTATCCAAAAGATTTAATTCTAAAAGATACAAATAAAAATCAACTTGAGGCTACCTTTCTGGATTTAAAAATCGAAATTGCTAATGATAAAACAATAGTTGGTATATACGATAAAATGGATGATTTCAACTTTAAAATAACAAAACTATGTAACTACCATTCCAATCTAAACTCTAAAATTTTCAAAAATCTAATTTTCTCACAAGTTAACAAGATCAAAAGGGTTTGCAATAATAAAAATTCTTATATTGAAGCATCAAACAACCTCCTTAAAAATTTAATTAAAAATGAATTTCCCAGAAATTACTGTAATGTCAATTTTTTAATTAAACAAGGTATGGTTTGGGACTAATCCTTTGGTTTAAATAAAAATAGAACTTTCCTTGCATATTGGATCACTCAATAGATGGCGCTGGGGGCCTACGTCTGTTTACATAATTTACCGTTAGTTTTTAAAAACAGGGAATCACAATCGATAGTTTAAAGTTTCCTTGACTGTTGATGGTATGTACTGGCCTTTTCTTTTTTAATTTTTAATTTTAGTGCTATTTTTTGTTTTTATTGTTATTTTTGTTATTGTATTTTTACTTTGTTGTGGTTAATTTCTTCTAATTTGTTGTTTTGTTTTCCCTTCTGTTAAAATGGTATATCTCTTGAGCATAATTTCAGGGGATTTTCGGATCACGAGGAATCATTATTAGACAATGTCTGTATTTCCTCACAGAAAAAATCCCTTTCTTTGAATCCCTGCCTGAGGGTGACCCTTGAAAAAGTCTTCAGGCCGGATTCTCTTTTTATATTTTTTATAATTTTTTTAGTTTAATTTTTATTTGATTTTTTGTTTTTCCTATTAACTTGATTCTAATACTTTTGTATCAATTCATCTGTGTTTTAGAAGTAGCTGCAATTGCGCTCTCTAAATACTATGAAGTTCTTTTTTGGTTTTAGTTTAAATAGGTTATAAATTTTAGTTGCGATTTCGAAACTGTTTTGTTTCGTTTTCATTTTAGTTCCGTTTTCAAACCTTTTCTTACTTAAGATTGGTTATATATATATATATATATATATATATATATATGTATATATATATATATATATATATATATATATATATATATATATATATATATATATATATATATATATATATATATGTGTGTGTGTGTGTGTGTGTGTGTGAAGCAGGTAATAATTTAATTAACTTGGTAATAATTTAAAAGAGGTCATGGTATTTTTTTTCCGTCAAAAAAAAAAGTGGCTATGCTGCGCCAAAACAATATATATATATATATATATAGTTCCTTTATTCTTTATATCACAATGTCAAATGTCAAAAAATTGGTTTACTAAGTTCTATAAATTCTGAATTTTTGAACAACTAAGTATTATAGATCAAAATGTTTTCCAAATATAAATGAATTTGTTAAATAAAGTTTGTTTGTTTGTATGATCAATCTTATATGTCGCGTAACTTAAGTCTAACTATTAATTATTTCTTTTTTGTTTGACAATATGAGTAGAAGAGTTGCTCTTTATTGCTAATTAACTAATTAAAGATTCATACTTTTTCGTATAGAGTTATTGGTTAAATTTCAATGAAATACGATTTCTTTTTTCAAAATTCGATAATGCAATAGATTATTTAGATATTTAAACTTACTAGAACGATACATGGAATTTTATTTCAATGAGTGACTAATTTTTTTTTTAAATGAAATAACACCATAAGTCGGTACAATAAGGTATTTTGAGATTGTATAATGTGCATTGCGTTTGGTAAATAGTTATTAAATATGTTCTTAATTGCACACTCATATTCTATCGTCCTTTACAATGAGAATGTCTCAACATTTTCTTTTTGAAATATCAATGTCCAGTTCATCATTTTCAAGGAGATCTTAATTGAATGATATATCAAAAGTATATCAACTATCTTGAATGAATCATTCAAATGAATAGAAATGGTCTTTTCATTACCTAACCAAACGCCTCTCTTATTTCGAGAACTCTCTGTTCTTGATAAAAAGAAAAACAATGACACTCCAAAATGGATCCAGAAAGGGATTATGAAACATTTGAATGGTTTTAATCATTAAAATTTAAACATCTTAGAGTATTTCCTATATTCACTAAAGAATATATGAACCTTAGGCATATGAAACCTGCCTATCATTGGAAATAAGCATGTTTTAAGCAGCTTCTAATAACCTCACTATTTTCCAATTGGCGAAACAGACTTTGATGGGAAGAAACATCAAAAATAGTATCAATTAACAAGGAATGAACAGAAGAGCAAAGTGGAAGTTAATGGAAATGTTTAGTGTTAATGGATCATTTGATGGTTTAGAAACTTGCGCTTTCACTTCCAGTTTCCAGAGAAATATCGATTTTGAGTGCATCCTGGCAGTTTAAGTCGCAGTCTCTAAACCATTATTTGATTAAATAGATTACTGTAATATTTAAGTACATACAAGTATTGTATGAGATCTTGAGATAAGAATGATAAGCAGACATTAAATATTAATTTTTAGATGTCAGTGCAGAAGTAATTAGTGAAAGAAATCAATGTTGTTTTTATGTTTTCAGTTTTTCTTAAAATGAAATTTGAATATTTTGCAATATATACGGTGCTGAGGATTTATTACAAAAATATATATAAAAATTACAAGGAATATTGACGCCTTTTTAATGTTGCGTATTATTAACACGTCTTTAAAATGCTTTCTCATTGCATTTTGTTATTCCAAAAATCCAACCGAGGGAGCTAGATGCGGTCTGATGGCAATTCTGGAAGAAGTTTGCAATCAATATTCATGTTATCCAATTTTCATATTTCGTTCGTTTGGATATTTTTCATGGGATTTTATGTGGAAATATCTATGCTTCAGAAATCTCTTGCTCTAATTTACAGAAATCTGTGCCCATAGTAGTTTTGAAGTAGTTTAAAACATTGGATTTCAAAATTAGATCAATATTCTATCTATATACATTTGTTACCTCCGAGTTGGGATTTTAGGATTTATTTCTCTGTGGCTAAAAGGGGGTAAAAAAACTGTACCAAGTAAATGAATGAGCCTTTACGTGCTGTTTCACATCGATATTGACAACCATTTTGATAACATCGATGATCATGAAGCCCATCAGCTCGGTTATTCACAAGTGAACACATTAAATCAAAAATGAGCAAATATGCAATAATAAGGTCTGAATTATGGTTTTAACATAAATTTGCATTAAATTGTTCTTTAAGTTCAAAATGCTGATTATTTATGGATCTTTTTTTCGTGCATACGTGTAAAGATTAAATGCAACAAATACAAATAAACTAGTTTGATATTATGTACTTTATACAAAATTTGTAAGTATGTATTAAATCAAAAAATATTAAAATGCCCGAAATACCAGTACAACGAAACTATGGCGGGAGCCCGAGACATTTGGATATCATATCGTAATTTTTTCGTCCTGCATTAAATGTGGCTGAGTGAATATTGGAAACGTGTGCTTTGGAAACGAGTTTGCTGGATAAGGAGTTTTGATGATTATTCTCAACAAATGTCCGAGAAAAATATTGTTAATAACAATCAGAAAAGCGGTTTTCTATTTTGTATATCAGCTCTGTAATTATATAGGCTATCATTTTAGAGTTTGAGGAAGGTAGGGGAGTATTTTTGAAAGAGAAACTTGGACTTTATAGCATTTTGAAGTGTCTATACACGTATAATCTTATTATTGGAAAGGTTAAATCTTCAATAGAATTGACGAGCATTAAAATGCTCAAATCGAATTCTTGATTCTCTTAATTCAACAAGAGCTGAGAACAAGTTACTCGGTATGTTGTATAAGGAGATATAAATGTCAATGAGCGAAGCATTCGATTTACAGAAAAAAACCTTTAAATAATTCTTTAAACCAAATCTGAAAGGAATATGACATTTCACATGATTGGAATCCAAAGAGATAATAATAATTTATATCTATAAAAAGATAAATATTATAAGATCTTTTACTACTTTGATTCACAAATAACAACCGTTTCAGTATTCTTAGGCAATCTTACTTATTTCTCAAAGAGGTTATTAGAAATAACAACCAGAGTTATCATTTGCCTTCCAGATGACCATACCATTGCCTAATCGGTAGAACTGACTTTGGAAGGAATCGAAGACAAGGATTGGAATTCAAAGAGATAATAATAATTTATATCTATAAAATGATAAAATATTCTAAGATATTTTACTATTTTGATTCACAAATAACAACCGTTTCAGTATTCTTTGGCAATCTTACTTATTTCTCAAAGAGGTTATTAGAAATAACAACCAGAGTTATCATTTGCCTTCCAGATGACCATACCATTGCCCACTCGGAACTGACTTTGGAAGGAATCGAAGACAAGGATTGGAATTCAAAGAGATAATAATAATTTATATCTATAAAAAGATAAATATTATAAGATCTTTTACTACTTTGATTCACAAATAACAACCGTTTCAGTATTCTTTGGCAATCTTACTTATTTCTCAAAGAGGTTATTAGAAATAACAACCAGAGTTATCATTTGCCTTCCAGATGACCATACCATTGCCCACTCGGAACTGACTTTGGAAGGAATCGAAGACAAGGATAGAGACGGCAGGTATTACTTTAATACGTCGGAATCAGGACAAGAGAGATTCAGTTCCGTAATTTGAATCATAAACAACACTTCGAACGACATAGAATGGGTCAGTGGAAACATTTCGGCTGGAAGTTAATGGAAAAGCGTGATCTAAATGGAAGGGATCATGGGTCGAATGCCGTTGAACATTCATTTCTACTAGCTGGAGAGATACCGCTTTTAAATGCCTAATATCTTGGTAGAGCTAATTGTTACAGAAGTTGAATTATCAATAGACTAAAATATTTAAGCATAAAATTGCTACTAGGGGTGTATATAAAGAAAATTGAGGGATTAATTTACTTATTTTTTCTATTTTATAATAAGAGTTAGAATAAAGAAATGTAATTTGTTAGTTTCTCTCTTTCTTAATAGTAGCAATATATACACATTTTTTGCATAAATTGAATTGTTACAGTACTAAAACAAATGCATATTTTCATAATCGCTTTAGGATGCATCATTTTATTAAAAATATATCTTACTTAAACATAATAACTCTAAATTGCAGGGTTTAAAATATTTGATGTCAAAATTATTTCTTTGTTATTTTTATTTACCTTTTCATGTTTTATTTTTTAGAGTTACATTTCAATTGTTTCGTCCACATTTTTATTTAGATAAGTTCCAACAATTAATTTATTTGTTACATAACTAATTAATTCGAAAAATTTATGTAATTATTAATAGTTTTCAGTATTTCATAGCTTTTTATTGTTTAATTTCAGGTAATTATAAATATTTCTTTTTTAAACTTGGCATTTATATCTTTAAAATTCAATGTCTCTTAGTCTCATTTAGTTTTTTTATTTCTTTATTTAATTGTTTAAAATTACTAAATTATTTATGAAAGAAATACTAAAAGATTTATATAGATATATCTTCAGGTATAAATTCTCTATTTATTTTTTGATACTTATACATATTTTACAAGAATACAAATTCTGTTGGTAGAACCTGAAATGCATGATGAAAAATTTCAAGTTCTTTTAAAATAAAACATATAATATTTATTATATAAATTGTATTATAAACATATTTATTATATTATATAAATTGTATTATAAACATATTTATTATAGTATATAAATTGTATTAAATAAATTGTTTTGAAGAAGATTTTATAAAATTTTTCTACTATAATAATATTATAAATGTTGTAATAACGTTATGCTTTTTAGTATGAAAAATTACGATTAGTAAACGAACTTTAAAATAGTTTCCTTTATACAAAGTGGTTATAATTAAAGTACCACTTTGAAATGGTCATAAAAGTAAAACTACGGTACCAAATGTTATCAAACTTGGTAATAGTTTAAACGAGGTGATGGGGATTTCTTTTGTGGAAAAAAATTCACAAACTCACCACCAGGGATGAAACGGCGATGCATGCAATATTGTTAAACAAAATAGGGCTTGAAGGCATTGGTTTAAAATGTGTTTAATCGTTCTGAAATATGTTACAAAGATTGTTCAATGTGGTGTCCACCATTTTTACCACACTTCCCACCACAGTAACTCCACAGTAGCTACTGCTCTTAACATATCAGGAGGAATGTTAAGCACATGTCTGTGTATCATAGCTTTCAATTCCGCCAAATTGTTTAGATTATCACCATAAAAAGTGCTTTTAGTTAACCCCATATCCATAAGTCATATTGGTTGATGTCTTGTGACAGATATGTCCTAGAAATGGGGACGTTTCGGCCTTATATCCGTTCATTCGTAAAATATTGTTTAAGTAAGTGCATGATAGATGACCAATATGCGGTGACGACTCGTCCTGCATAAAAATCGTGATGTCTAAAATGCCAAGTTGCTGGAGTTCAGTTAACACGAAACGTTTCAACATTGACTTTAAGTTAAAAGCAATCACATTGTATGCAATAGATCCAACTGTCGACTGCTCTTTAAGAAAAAAAAAAGTTCAATTATGAAATTAGCTGTCATGTTATACCAAACGAAAACTTTAGGAGAATGCAGTGGAACTAGGTAGATATCATGAGGGATCTTATGAGGGAGAGATTTAATTTTCTTTCAGAAAACGAAATCACTACTTAAATTTATAACCTATTTAAACTAAAACCAAAAAAGAACTTCATAGTATTTAGAGAGAGCAATTGCAGCTACTTCTAAAACACAGATGAATTGATACAAAAGTATTAGAATCAAGTTAATACGAAAAACAAAAAATCAAATAACAATTAAACTAAAAAAAAATTACAAAAAATATAAAAAGAGAATCCGGCCTGAAGACTTTTTCAAGGGTCACCCTCAGGCAGGGATTCAAAGAAAGGGATTTTTTCTGTGAGGAAATACAGACATTGTCTAATAATGATTCCTCGTGACTCGAAAATCCCCTGAAATTATGCTCAAGAGATATACCATTTTAACAGAAAGGAAAACAAAACAACAAATTAGAAGAAATTAACCACAACAAAGTAAAAATACAATAACAAAAATAACAATAAAAACAAAAAATAGCACTAAAATTAAAAATTAAAAACGAAAAGGCCAGTACATACCATCAACAGTCAAGGAAACTTTAAACTATCGATTGTGATTCCCTGTTTTTAAAAACTAACGGTAAATTATGTAAACAGACGTAGGCACCCAGCGCCATCTATTGAGTGATCCAATATGCAAGGAAAGTTCTATTTTTATTTAAGCCAAAGGATTAGTCCCAAACCATACCTTGTTTAAATAAAAAATTGACATTACAGTAATTTCTAGGAAATTCATTTTTAATTAAATTTTTAAGGAGGTTGTTTGATGCTTCAATATAAGAATTTTTATTATTGCAAACCCTTTTGATCTTGTTAACTTGTGAGAAAATTAGATTCTTGAAAATTTTAGAGTTTAGATTGGAATGGTAGTTACATAGTTTTCGGGGAATTAGAGTTTAAAAATTCGTACACTAAATGTATTATTCTAGATCTTATTAAATGTAAACTTAACATTGGAAAAAAACGATTTACTTTTTAATAATAAAAATAATGTTTACAAAGAATACTGTGCGATTAAATTCTTAATATTTACTTCGAATATCTAACATTACCCAAAATTATACATAATAATAATATATTTTTTCCTCTTGCAGATAAAACAACTGTTTCAATAGCTTTTAGTTACACTTCAACTTTAAAGAAAAAAATTTGTAATTATAATTACTATAGCAAAAATTTAGATAAAATAAATAAAACAGACTGTTACTGTAACAAAGAAAAATATAAAGATTTTATAGATATTGATAAAGGTCATATTATTACAGGTAATTTAAAAATTATTGAATCCAACTCTTTAAGAGATTTGATGGGAAGAGGAACAAAATTTAGATTAAGAGAAAAAATAAAACATAACAAAATTTTTATTTCTATTGGTAATGATTTGGATGTTTTTATTGCCAAATTATCTAGAAACTAACATTGGCCAGCGGAAGGTTTCGGGGAATTGAAAGTGAGAATTTAAAAGGAATTTAAACTAAAAATGAATACTGATTTTGACAGATCTAAAGAACGTGGGATTTATTTTAGTAAAACATTAAAAAACGAAATAAAAAATTTAAAAGAAAAATTTGTTATTACAGTAATAGATAAATCAGCAAATAATTTCTGTTTAATTTGTAAATATTATTATAAAGAACTTTTAATTAATGAATATAACTCTAATGCAACTTATATGTTAAAGAACACCGGAAAAAAGGAATTAGATAAAAGAATGCTAGCTTTCGCAAAAAAAAACCAAAACTAAGACTTGCTCTCTTAACTATCCTTATTTATTCCCAACAGTTAAATTTCATAAAAATCCATTAAAATTCAGATTCGTAACCTGTAGCACTGGCAGTTATAATTACTATACGGGTAAAAATTTCTTTAAATACTTAAAAATTATCCTGGACAAAATAAAAAATGAAGACAACTTTATTATTTCTAGTAACAACGAAGTATTGGATTTTCTTAAAGATAACAACATTAATAAACTTAATACTTTTGATTTCGAAAATTTATACACTAATCTACCTCATGAAAAATTAATAAAGGTCTGCACTTTTATATATGACGAATATTTAAATGAAAATATCATTCCTAAAAATAACTGGCTTCAGTTATGTAATTTTAATATTACTGAAAATTACGTGTTTAATGATATTAATTTTTATAAACAAGTCAAGGGCATTCCAATGGGAACAGCTTTCTCAAGTGCTTTAGTTAATATTTTCCTGCATTACTATGAGAAAAAAATAATTAAATATAATTTAATAAACGGGTGGAGATATATTGATGACCTACTTTTGATTAACTTCGACAATACTAACATTATTACTAATTGCTATCCAAAAGATTTAATTCTAAAAGATACAAATAAAAATCAACTTGAGGCTACCTTTCTGGATTTAAAAATCGAAATTGCTAATGATAAAACAATAGTTGGTATATACGATAAAAGGGATGATTTCAACTTTAAAATAACAAAACTATGTAACTACCATTCCAATCTAAACTCTAAAATTTTCAAAAATCTTATTTTCTCACAAGTTAACAAGATCAAAAGGGTTTGCAATAATAAAAATTCTTATATTGAAGCATCAAACAACCTCCTTAAAAATTTAATTAAAAATGAATTTCCCAGAAATTACTGTAATGTCAATTTTTTAATTAAACAAGGTATGGTTTGGGACTAATCCTTTGGTTTAAATAAAAATAGAACTTTCCTTGCATATTGGATCACTCAATAGATGGCGCTGGGGGCCTACGTCTGTTTACATAATTTACCGTTAGTTTTTAAAAACAGGGAATCACAATCGATAGTTTAAAGTTTCCTTGACTGTTGATGGTATGTACTGGCCTTTTCTTTTTTAATTTTTAATTTTAGTGCTATTTTTTGTTTTTATTGTTATTTTTGTTATTGTATTTTTACTTTGTTGTGGTTAATTTCTTCTAATTTGTTGTTTTGTTTTCCCTTCTGTTAAAATGGTATATCTCTTGAGCATAATTTCAGGGGATTTTCGGATCACGAGGAATCATTATTAGACAATGTCTGTATTTCCTCACAGAAAAAATCCCTTTCTTTGAATCCCTGCCTGAGGGTGACCCTTGAAAAAGTCTTCAGGCCGGATTCTCTTTTTATATTTTTTATAATTTTTTTAGTTTAATTTTTATTTGATTTTTTGTTTTTCCTATTAACTTGATTCTAATACTTTTGTATCAATTCATCTGTGTTTTAGAAGTAGCTGCAATTGCGCTCTCTAAATACTATGAAGTTCTTTTTTGGTTTTAGTTTAAATAGGTTATAAATTTTAGTTGCGATTTCGAAACTGTTTTGTTTCGTTTTCATTTTAGTTCCGTTTTCAAACCTTTTCTTACTTAAGATTGGTTATATATATATATATATATATATATATATATATATATATATATATATATATGTGTGTGTGTGTGTGTGTGTGTGTGTGAAGCAGGTAATAATTTAATTAACTTGGTAATAATTTAAAAGAGGTCATGGTATTTTTTTTCCGTCAAAAAAAAAAGTGGCTATGCTGCGCCAAAACAATATATATATATATATATATAGTTCCTTTATTCTTTATATCACAATGTCAAATGTCAAAAAATTGGTTTACTAAGTTCTATAAATTCTGAATTTTTGAACAACTAAGTATTATAGATCAAAATGTTTTCCAAATATAAATGAATTTGTTAAATAAAGTTTGTTTGTTTGTATGATCAATCTTATATGTCGCGTAACTTAAGTCTAACTATTAATTATTTCTTTTTTGTTTGACAATATGAGTAGAAGAGTTGCTCTTTATTGCTAATTAACTAATTAAAGATTCATACTTTTTCGTATAGAGTTATTGGTTAAATTTCAATGAAATACGATTTCTTTTTTCAAAATTCGATAATGCAATAGATTATTTAGATATTTAAACTTACTAGAACGATACATGGAATTTTATTTCAATGAGTGACTAATTTTTTTTTTAAATGAAATAACACCATAAGTCGGTACAATAAGGTATTTTGAGATTGTATAATGTGCATTGCGTTTGGTAAATAGTTATTAAATATGTTCTTAATTGCACACTCATATTCTATCGTCCTTTACAATGAGAATGTCTCAACATTTTCTTTTTGAAATATCAATGTCCAGTTCATCATTTTCAAGGAGATCTTAATTGAATGATATATCAAAAGTATATCAACTATCTTGAATGAATCATTCAAATGAATAGAAATGGTCTTTTCATTACCTAACCAAACGCCTCTCTTATTTCGAGAACTCTCTGTTCTTGATAAAAAGAAAAACAATGACACTCCAAAATGGATCCAGAAAGGGATTATGAAACATTTGAATGGTTTTAATCATTAAAATTTAAACATCTTAGAGTATTTCCTATATTCACTAAAGAATATATGAACCTTAGGCATATGAAACCTGCCTATCATTGGAAATAAGCATGTTTTAAGCAGCTTCTAATAACCTCACTATTTTCCAATTGGCGAAACAGACTTTGATGGGAAGAAACATCAAAAATAGTATCAATTAACAAGGAATGAACAGAAGAGCAAAGTGGAAGTTAATGGAAATGTTTAGTGTTAATGGATCATTTGATGGTTTAGAAACTTGCGCTTTCACTTCCAGTTTCCAGAGAAATATCGATTTTGAGTGCATCCTGGCAGTTTAAGTCGCAGTCTCTAAACCATTATTTGATTAAATAGATTACTGTAATATTTAAGTACATACAAGTATTGTATGAGATCTTGAGATAAGAATGATAAGCAGACATTAAATATTAATTTTTAGATGTCAGTGCAGAAGTAATTAGTGAAAGAAATCAATGTTGTTTTTATGTTTTCAGTTTTTCTTAAAATGAAATTTGAATATTTTGCAATATATACGGTGCTGAGGATTTATTACAAAAATATATATAAAAATTACAAGGAATATTGACGCCTTTTTAATGTTGCGTATTATTAACACGTCTTTAAAATGCTTTCTCATTGCATTTTGTTATTCCAAAAATCCAACCGAGGGAGCTAGATGCGGTCTGATGGCAATTCTGGAAGAAGTTTGCAATCAATATTCATGTTATCCAATTTTCATATTTCGTTCGTTTGGATATTTTTCATGGGATTTTATGTGGAAATATCTATGCTTCAGAAATCTCTTGCTCTAATTTACAGAAATCTGTGCCCATAGTAGTTTTGAAGTAGTTTAAAACATTGGATTTCAAAATTAGATCAATATTCTATCTATATACATTTGTTACCTCCGAGTTGGGATTTTAGGATTTATTTCTCTGTGGCTAAAAGGGGGTAAAAAAACTGTACCAAGTAAATGAATGAGCCTTTACGTGCTGTTTCACATCGATATTGACAACCATTTTGATAACATCGATGATCATGAAGCCCATCAGCTCGGTTATTCACAAGTGAACACATTAAATCAAAAATGAGCAAATATGCAATAATAAGGTCTGAATTATGGTTTTAACATAAATTTGCATTAAATTGTTCTTTAAGTTCAAAATGCTGATTATTTATGGATCTTTTTTTCGTGCATACGTGTAAAGATTAAATGCAACAAATACAAATAAACTAGTTTGATATTATGTACTTTATACAAAATTTGTAAGTATGTATTAAATCAAAAAATATTAAAATGCCCGAAATACCAGTACAACGAAACTATGGCGGGAGCCCGAGACATTTGGATATCATATCGTAATTTTTTCGTCCTGCATTAAATGTGGCTGAGTGAATATTGGAAACGTGTGCTTTGGAAACGAGTTTGCTGGATAAGGAGTTTTGATGATTATTCTCAACAAATGTCCGAGAAAAATATTGTTAATAACAATCAGAAAAGCGGTTTTCTATTTTGTATATCAGCTCTGTAATTATATAGGCTATCATTTTAGAGTTTGAGGAAGGTAGGGGAGTATTTTTGAAAGAGAAACTTGGACTTTATAGCATTTTGAAGTGTCTACACACGTATAATCTTATTATTGGAAAGGTTAAATCTTCAATAGAATTGACGAGCATTAAAATGCTCAAATCGAATTCTTGATTCTCTTAATTCAACAAGAGCTGAGAACAAGTTACTCGGTATGTTGTATAAGGAGATATAAATGTCAATGAGCGAAGCATTCGATTTACAGAAAAAAACCTTTAAATAATTCTTTAAACCAAATCTGAAAGGAATATGACATTTCACATGATTGGAATCCAAAGAGATAATAATAATTTATATCTATAAAAAGATAAATATTATAAGATCTTTTACTACTTTGATTCACAAATAACAACCGTTTCAGTATTCTTAGGCAATCTTACTTATTTCTCAAAGAGGTTATTAGAAATAACAACCAGAGTTATCATTTGCCTTCCAGATGACCATACCATTGCCTAATCGGTAGAACTGACTTTGGAAGGAATCGAAGACAAGGATTGGAATTCAAAGAGATAATAATAATTTATATCTATAAAATGATAAAATATTCTAAGATATTTTACTATTTTGATTCACAAATAACAACCGTTTCAGTATTCTTTGGCAATCTTACTTATTTCTCAAAGAGGTTATTAGAAATAACAACCAGAGTTATCATTTGCCTTCCAGATGACCATACCATTGCCCACTCGGAACTGACTTTGGAAGGAATCGAAGACAAGGATTGGAATTCAAAGAGATAATAATAATTTATATCTATAAAAAGATAAATATTATAAGATCTTTTACTACTTTGATTCACAAATAACAACCGTTTCAGTATTCTTTGGCAATCTTACTTATTTCTCAAAGAGGTTATTAGAAATAACAACCAGAGTTATCATTTGCCTTCCAGATGACCATACCATTGCCCACTCGGAACTGACTTTGGAAGGAATCGAAGACAAGGATAGAGACGGCAGGTATTACTTTAATACGTCGGAATCAGGACAAGAGAGATTCAGTTCCGTAATTTGAATCATAAACAACACTTCGAACGACATAGAATGGGTCAGTGGAAACATTTCGGCTGGAAGTTAATGGAAAAGCGTGATCTAAATGGAAGGGATCATGGGTCGAATGCCGTTGAACATTCATTTCTACTAGCTGGAGAGATACCGCTTTTAAATGCCTAATATCTTGGTAGAGCTAATTGTTACAGAAGTTGAATTATCAATAGACTAAAATATTTAAGCATAAAATTGCTACTAGGGGTGTATATAAAGAAAATTGAGGGATTAATTTACTTATTTTTTCTATTTTATAATAAGAGTTAGAATAAAGAAATGTAATTTGTTAGTTTCTCTCTTTCTTAATAGTAGCAATATATACACATTTTTTGCATAAATTGAATTGTTACAGTACTAAAACAAATGCATATTTTCATAATCGCTTTAGGATGCATCATTTTATTAAAAATATATCTTACTTAAACATAATAACTCTAAATTGCAGGGTTTAAAATATTTGATGTCAAAATTATTTCTTTGTTATTTTTATTTACCTTTTCATGTTTTATTTTTTAGAGTTACATTTCAATTGTTTCGTCCACATTTTTATTTAGATAAGTTCCAACAATTAATTTATTTGTTACATAACTAATTAATTCGAAAAATTTATGTAATTATTAATAGTTTTCAGTATTTCATAGCTTTTTATTGTTTAATTTCAGGTAATTATAAATATTTCTTTTTTAAACTTGGCATTTATATCTTTAAAATTCAATGTCTCTTAGTCTCATTTAGTTTTTTTATTTCTTTATTTAATTGTTTAAAATTACTAAATTATTTATGAAAGAAATACTAAAAGATTTATATAGATATATCTTCAGGTATAAATTCTCTATTTATTTTTTGATACTTATACATATTTTACAAGAATACAAATTCTGTTGGTAGAACCTGAAATGCATGATGAAAAATTTCAAGTTCTTTTAAAATAAAACATATAATATTTATTATATAAATTGTATTATAAACATATTTATTATATTATATAAATTGTATTATAAACATATTTATTATAGTATATAAATTGTATTAAATAAATTGTTTTGAAGAAGATTTTATAAAATTTTTCTACTATAATAATATTATAAATGTTGTAATAACGTTATGCTTTTTAGTATGAAAAATTACGATTAGTAAACGAACTTTAAAATAGTTTCCTTTATACAAAGTGGTTATAATTAAAGTACCACTTTGAAATGGTCATAAAAGTAAAACTACGGTACCAAATGTTATCAAACTTGGTAATAGTTTAAACGAGGTGATGGGGATTTCTTTTGTGGAAAAAAATTCACAAACTCACCACCAGGGATGAAACGGCGATGCATGCAATATTGTTAAACAAAATAGGGCTTGAAGGCATTGGTTTAAAATGTGTTTAATCGTTCTGAAATATGTTACAAAGATTGTTCAATGTGGTGTCCACCATTGTTACCACACTTCCCACCACAGTAACTCCACAGTAGCTACTGCTCTTAACATATCAGGAGGAATGTTAAGCACATGTCTGTGTATCATAGCTTTCAATTCCGCCAAATTGTTTAGATTATCACCATAAAAAGTGCTTTTAGTTAACCCCATATCCATAAGTCATATTGGTTGATGTCTTGTGACAGATATGTCCTAGAAATGGGGACGTTTCGGCCTTATATCCGTTCATTCGTAAAATATTGTTTAAGTAAGTGCATGATAGATGACCAATATGCGGTGACGACTCGTCCTGCATAAAAATCGTGATGTCTAAAATGCCAAGTTGCTGGAGTTCAGTTAACACGAAACGTTTCAACATTGACTTTAAGTTAAAAGCAATCACATTGTATGCAATAGATCCAACTGTCGACTGCTCTTTAAGAAAAAAAAAAGTTCAATTATGAAATTAGCTGTCATGTTATACCAAACGAAAACTTTAGGAGAATGCAGTGGAACTAGGTAGATATCATGAGGGATCTTATGAGGGAGAGATTTAATTTTCTTTCAGAAAACGGTGGACGTCACATTGAAGATGCTTTGTAACAAGAAACGTTTACGCACATTTTAAACCAATGGCTTCATGTCCTATTTTGTTTAACAATATTGCATACATCGCCATTTCCCCCATGGTGATGAGTGTTTGAACATTTTTTGGCGGAAAAGAAATTCCCAAGACCTACTTTAAACTGTTACCAATTTTGATAACATTTGGTCCAGTAGTTTTCCTTTTAAGACGATTTGAAAGAGGGCATTTAATTATAAACACCCTATATATTGATCCATTCTTTTTCTATCATGATTTGACTAAAAAACGAATTTCGATATTTTGCTTACATTGATAAAAATAAGAATTATAAAGGTATTCTTTATATTTATTAATATCTTTACTAACTTAAGGTACAGCACAGTTAGATATTTGTTGGTCTTTCAGACGTGTTTGTTTAATTGATACGTTTCCCCTTTTCTGAAATTGTTAAAATTGTTTTTAGATGAAAAACATGGTTTCCCAACATTTATTTCAATTTTAATGATCAACTTTTTACCACCTTTAATCATTTAGGTTGACTATTTTTTCTTCAAAAACAATCATCTTTTTCAACCTCCTTTGCTTTTAATTCCAAATCTGTTGGATATATTTCAGTCTTCCAAAGAAAAATATGTTTTATTTTCTGTCAAAGCAATTAGTTCAGCATCAGAAATGGAATATATGCGTAGGTTGGAAAAGCCAGAAAATATCTCTATGGTTTTCATTATTGAAGTTCATTGAAAGCCGATATACTGATCTATACACGACTCGAAATGTAGAATTCATTTCCATTGTTCTTTCTTTCAGAGTTAACTCCAGAGTAATTATTCGCTCTGCAGTTCATGCGCCCCTGTCCATTCCTGAAAATCTGCCATCGCTATTCGATTGATGGATTTGAAGTGCATCAGGCGAATAAGAGAAGCATTGATTAACTAAATAGATATAACAATACAATTCGCCTGTGATAGATGTAAAATTTCCCTTGTAAACTTATAGATATGTTTGGTATAAGAATAATTTATGAATCAGGTGCTAATGCGTTTTCATTTTCTTTCTGTGCACAGTAAATTATGGATTTTTTTGGTGCCTCATTTATTGAATTAAACTAGATGTCATTTATACATACGTTTGTAGGACGAATATTGATTAAATATCATTTCGTTAGCATTTTTCAAGTTTGAAATTGTTAATTATGTGGTGTTATGCAGGAAGGCTCATAAACAGGAAATACGCCATAGTTGTTTAAATATGAATAAATTTAATGGGATTATTATTATTATGTAATTGGATTATTATTCCTGAATTACATTATTATTATGAAATTTTATTATAAAACAGAATAATAAGCTTATAGAATCATTTGCTAATTGCATAAAATATAATGCATTCAAATTCTTGGTTAAATAGTGCTGAAAAATATACATTCTTTACACAAAATGTTCGATAAAAGGGAAGCATTATTCGAACTGAAAACTCATACATTATAAGACGATTTCTTTTCTAGTGAATGCTTAATCGATCTATATAATTTGTGATAATGAAAATTGCAAGGCGACATGTCCGGGCAGTAGGGCGGATGGTCGACCTGCTCCCATCTGAACTTGGCCAGTTCAGCGTTTGTGAACCTGGAGACGTGTGGACGCGCATTATCATAGAGCAGAACCACATCCTCCGCGAGTAGCCCCGGTCTTCTGTTCTTGATGGATCTGCGTAGTCTTCGGAATGTTTCACAATCGGAATTAATGGTTCTTCTGTGCTCGAGGAATTCAACAGCTAGCTATCCTTGGACTACGAACAAGACGGTGACGGTCAGTAGACCTTGCCTACTGACGCCACGGCTTTGAACTTTTTAAGAGGCAATAACAACGTATGCTTCCACTGCATGCTGTCCCGCTTTGTCTCTGGCTCATAGTGATGGTAACAGCTCTCATCACTTGTGGCGATCCGCTCCAGGAAAGCGAAGTCTTCATGACACCGAAACAGATGTTGAAGAGCAAACCCCTTACGCAGTTCCTTGTGCTATTCGGTCGGTTGCTTTGGAACCTAATGCTTGCACACTCTCCGATAACGCAAACTGTCTTGAACAATTGTCCACTCTGTTCCAACGCTGACATCCACTTTCACCGCCAGCATTCGCAATGTGACACGTTTATCACTTCTCACTAAGTTGTCCATCTATTCGATGAGATCTGCCGTGATGACCGTGTTTGCCTGGTCTGATATTGGATCATCAACCAAACTCTCACGGCCTCCACGAAAATGGGCACTCTATTTTCTCACTGACTTGTCTGACACACAGTCGGATAACGCCGCGCTGCTACTAAATCGTCGGACTTTGAAATGTGAAAGTCATCATGTTTTCACATGTAATGTCACGTCAGTTGAAGAACGGTCTTTATAACAGCATCTGCTCTCTCCTGCGCGTCCGCCTGCCCTCGCATGCCCCGATCTACGCCGGAGACTACAATCGCATCCCTAGATGTCTTGCTACGATCTCCCATAGCGACATAGGCATATATGTTAATGGTTACGTTGTTACGACGATACGTACCTTTTCATTTGAACTCCCCTTGTATAAACATGCCAATCAAATTTTGTTTATCCAATTCAACTCCTTCTTGGTGTAGATAGTTTTTCCCTGTCATTGCATATTTTCTCAAATTATGCTGAATATTTCTTTGAATCTGGAAATGTTGTTTAATTTGAATGTAAAGGCTCTGAAAACAAGTTATATAAAACAATATTATAAAAGTAATAATAGGTATAATTAATGAATTACTACTTTGTGGACTGAAAGTCTCGGAAAAAGCAGTAATGAGTTTTAAAGTATAACATATTTCTCATTTTCATAATATTCCCTATTTATTACTTCATGTGTATTCTGTTATATTTGTGGTATTAAATCTTTACCAGCTTACTTAAATGTAATAATTTTACATGTTTTTATATATTAGGTTCATTACTCTCAATTTGATATCATATATCCAAGCGCATTTTCTGTTGCAATAAACAAAACATCTTTAAAATTCTTTCAAATACGGATGGTTTCACGCAAAAAAGATAATGGTTACTTTCAATTAACTTGCTTTATTTCACATTCACACTTCATTATTATGTTTGAATAAAATCATGGAAAAGAACAAATAAATAAAATATTAGGATCAATTTCATTTTTTATTTAAGAAGTTATTTACTGTTGGATGCCTCTTATAGTTCTGAAATGTTATAAAGAGAAATTAAATGATTGTAGGCAATGTGATAAGATAGATATCGAAATGATATTGAAGATTATATCATATAATATATTTATTTTAGAATTCTAATAAAACAAAGCTTCTTATAGCACGAAGGAAAAAAGATGAACGAAATCTTATGGAATTCTGAATGTAAAATAACTGAAGTTTTTTTATTAATGAATTATAGTCCATCAAGACATTACTGAATTCACCCTTCAATGCGCTGATTAATTTATGCATGTTTTCCCGAGGACAGATTGCCAGAGTAACTAACTCTTTCACAGATAAATGCGAAATATCCGATTCAGAACTGTCCTCCCTTTTCGATTGGTAGCTATTTGGAAGACCAAATGACCAGGAAGGATAGTACGTCCCCGCAATTTGAATAATAAATTACCAGAGAAATGAACGCAACCGGGTAGGCCAGAGGATTTCTGCCAAAATATAATGTAAATATTTGCTCTAAATTATATAGCCCATAGTTAGAAAGTTAATAGATATTTATCTTCTGCTTGTAGTGTAATAACACTTCTCGAACTTTTTTTATATATGTGAAGAGGGAAAAATAAAATCATTTTCCTTTAGAACATTTAATATCTTCAAGTGTTATTAAGCAGGGAATGTACTATGTTTCAATGGAGATTTTCAAGTTTCAATGACGTTTCGTAGTTGATGGAATAATTCAGAAACTGTTTGATGGAATTTCTATTAAAGAATTATTTTCAATTCCTAAGTCCTTGCATATGAAATAATTTTACATACAAATCAACTGATCAGATGCTATTATTTATCAGATTGGATACTATTATTTATTAACTGTGCTGTCTTTCGTTCTTCAAGATTAAGCGTTTTAACATCTATTGCATTCTTCCCTTGCCTAAATCATCTTTTAATTAAAAGCGATATGCATTTATATTACAATATGGCTGCTACGGTCTTTTTCAGTATTCCTACATGACTGACGTTTCAATGAGAAATTAGAAGAAAAAGTTTTAGAAACTAGCAAAATTTACTTGATGTATTATTATTTGCTAATTATTTTAAGAAATATATTAGGCTAATTTCCCTATCAACATTGTTACAAACAATCGAACAACAGAATAAACAATATTTGATAGCGGTTTTTCTGACTTGATTATTGGAAAAGAGAATAGAAATAATCAGGTAGATTTTAAAACGTTTTTTTTCGTAAAGGCACAACAATCACATAAGGGCGGTTCTGCATGGAGAATTACTCATACGTAAGTATTCTATACTTTTAAGCCTATTATTGTGGAAAATTTAGAATTCCATTAGAGCTAATGCAATGATTCAAATCCATATCAATAATCTAATTTTATTTTAACTCTAAGGGAAAATCTCCCATAGTAAGATTTCTCAAATCTTCAAATTGATTTTATTATACACAAGAAAGCTGAAATTTATAACCATCTTAAATTTTACGTTCATAACATATTTTAAACTCTACTTATGTGTTCTTGATCATATGCACATTTTATTTGAAGGGATTCCAATGTCCATAAACACGAACAATCAATAAAAATATTATTTCTATCAAAAATATATTACACGGTAATAGAACAGCTTTCATTCCTTTCTCAAGCATGTTTAAAACATTAAAAAGCACACAAAAAACATAGTTTAATGAAAAACTTTTTATAGGGTAATACTTTCTGAAAAACAGATATTAATTTTAAATTTGATAAATTTAATAATCTTTTCACGCTTAATTATAAACATCAATAGAAAATTGAATAGAAGATCATCATCTAAATAATTGCAATCGTAGTATTAAAAAATAAATAACAATGCTTAGTGTTTAACACATTTAAATATATTTTCTTAATAAATTGTTATTTTTTAATATAAAAACTTATTTAAGCTGGAGGTCATTTTTGCAGATATTTTGATATTAGTTTTAAAATTTAAAAGGATCTCAAATAAAATTGAGCGTACTGTAGAAAAGATATAAAACATGAATTTCTCTATCATAAAAATTGACCATTTTATTTAAAGAAAACGTAAAAAGAAAAAGAAAGTGCTTTCATAAGCTACTCGTACAGAATTTAATTTATTCACAATTTCATTTCTGTCTTTAACAAAAGCCCAGGATTTTATTCTACAGACGTTAAGCAGCTTAAAAGTGCTCACAAAACTTCCACAGATTCTGTCAGCTAATAAGTTCAAAAACTTCGTCCAGACCTTTTTTTGAAAAGTGGTTCTGAGTTTATAAGTTCACAAAGCCGTTCTAAGGTGGATAAATGAAGTTCTGATGAATTTTTAGTAGAAATAAACAACATAGGTCACGTTTCTGAGAACTTTGTCGTTACAGCAAAAGCATCGTTAAAAATAGAGAGAAAAGCGCCGGAGTAGGCTTTTACGTGAGGAAAATATAGGACAGATTCAATAAATGAACTTTACCTTTTTATATTTTAAGAAAACAACACTATATGCTAGAGTCGCCATCGTTTCCATAAATTTAGGCTTAAATCTTGTGGAAAAAATCAATTGCAACCTTGAAGAATACGAATAAACATTATTTAGAATTTGCTTCCTTCCTAGAATTTTCTTGAGCATATTTTAGTATTTTTGTTGTATCTTTAGTTGATATCAGAGCAGATATTTTTAATGAAAATGAAATTTTGTCACTTTATTGAAAATGCAAGAATAGATATTATCGACTATTTATCAAAAATTTAAGGAATTTAATAAAAATGGGGAAAATATCCTATGCTCATTTGGCACATTTTGCTTCAAGGATATATATGAATCAGAATCGGGAAAAGAGAAATTGATATTATAGAGATGATTTTTTTAGTATTTTTGAATGCACAATATTCGTTATATTTCAGATATTTAATTTTCGAAAAACTACAATATCAAATTCAGCAGCGGCACAATTTCCGCTGCCGTGTTCCTAGCGTGTTGCTGTATTTCGTAGAAGTTTCAGCAGATACTTAGTATTGGAAGGTTTTAACCGTTTCACTGCTGTTCCGAGGCAACTCTCCTACATATTCTGTAGTAGATTGCCAGTTTTTGTTTCAAACGATGGTTGCAGGATGTAAAGCAATGACATTATTGCGATAACTCATTTTGCATCCTGAACACCACGGCATAGAATTTGTTTGGTCTTTTGAGACGCAAAAGTAATAAAAAGGTTAAGTATCTAACAAAATGACTCAGCTTTTATTAAGATATAATCTGGGGATGTAGGTAGGTCATCACCGTTATTTTCATTACCAGATATAAAAAATTGCAAAATATCATATGAAATGGATCGTTATCATCCTCTGGAATAAAGAAAAAAAATCTTTTTGAGTTTCTGAAATGGAAAGCCTTTCAACAGAGTTTTTCTGATCAGACAAATTTAATGCGCTGAACGAAACTATGAAGTCACTAAAATAGCATTATTGTTTCACAAAACAGAGCTTGCAAATGGCAGCAATCACATTTTCATTACATTGTCCTGGTCTTCAATAACATAACAGATGGCAAAGTTTTTATCCCTCTCTAATAGCATATATTGGCATTTCCGATTCTGAATGTTGTGATTTAAGATTTATATGTAAATTGTATTACCATATTTTATGTATATGAGACAGATATACTAAAGCATTTCTTTCTTTAAATGCTATTATTTAACTTGCTAATTATTTTGATTACGTTTATTTTTATAAGTTAAGAATTATTTCTTAGATCCTGAAGATATTTTATATTATCATATTTCCCTTTTCATTTACATTTTAAGGAAACGTAAAGACCCCACTACTCTCATATATTTTAAATGTGAGTCAACTTCCGATTTTTAATATTTTTTTCCTCTTCAAGCAAAAGTAACTGCTTTTATTTCAGAATTTTTATGTATTATACTATGTAATATTTCTTACAAAGTCAAAAAAGAAAATCTCGGAAGTTTCAGGAAAATAAATGCTTTTCTTAGTTTCAAAATCAAGCAGTTTAGCAACAAGATGAAAATTATTCATAATCTAACCAGTTACAAGTTTCGAAGTATTTCTGAATCAACTTAAAACAGTTCAACGGTTTCCAGTACTGAAGTTGTAATACTCGTTGGTGTGTTTTCTAAGGCTCCTTCCATTTCCAGTCTCCGACTATTTCATTTATTTCTATGTGTGGTCATGAAGTCACGGACAGATAATTATACGCTCCATTGTACAGGAGAAATTCATATTAGTTGGAGATGGAAAAGAAATGTGTTGCAGCAATGAGAAAGTGGAGAATTCTGCTATGTAGCTGGAGTCATCAATTGACTTTGGAAATAATGGAAGTGAACATAGAAAGAATATCAACCGAAAGCTAATGAGAGGAATTGATGAAAAGAGAATGCTTTATGAGTTAGATATTATTGAGCTTTCGCAGGCATTCTGAAACAGTATAAATATTTGCTATTGCAGCTGGATGCATATTTTTAGAAATTAATCTGACAGCACATTGTAAAATTAAAGAATTGGTTCATAGTATTTTTTTTTCTGCTCATTGTTTAAATTACACTGCAGAAATAACAAAAAAAATTCGAATTTTTGTATTTAACATGTGTTCTAGCTAAATTTCAAACTCTTTAGACTCAAAGGTCCTTTTTTATAAATGTCATCATTACTGGCAACTAGGGATTGCAATACCGGTATACCGGGATACCGAATACCGGTATTTCGAGCCATTTGTACAATTTTGGAATACCGGTATTCACAAGTTTAAATACCGGTTTTTCGGTATTTACTAGAAATTTTTAAAATTGTCTGCACTATATGTTCATGTATCGCGAACATAGCACAATAGTATAAGCTTTTGTTTTTATGTCTCCCTAAAGGGCGAAATTAATTAGCTAATTAATGGCTTAATTAATTGCTTAAATCTAAATTAGCGAAACATGGATTATCCCTGAAAGAAAATATTGTATCCATAACGACTGATGGGGCAACAATTATGAAAAAAGTTGAAAAGTTGATTGGTGCAAATCAGCAGTTGTGCTATGCACATGGAATTCAATTAGGAGTAATAGATGTATTATATCAAAAAAAATAATAATAATAATAATAAAAACAAAAACAGAAGAATCTAAGTACTGTGGAAATAGAAATTTCGGATTCCAACTTTGAAAAGAGTGAGAGTGATAGTGACAATGAAAATAATGCCAATGTAATTGTTGAAGAAGTTACCGAAGTAGAAAATGTCTTATGGTATTTACATAATTATAACGATTTTAAAAATGAAAAAGAAGAAAAGAAAATAAGCAATTCAAATCTGATTAAGTTTAGCGTAAATTTTCTTAAATTTTTTTACCCACAAACGTATCCACATTCAGAAGAATTCGGTTCAATTATCGAAGATTATGATGTCACTACTGTCGATAGTGAAAAGTAATTGTCTCTTGAACAAAAATTAGAATTACAGATAAATAAAAAAAATCAACGAACCAAAATACAATGCAGAAATCAGCTATATCCAAAACCATTCGACGAGAAATCGATTTGCTTGAAGATGAGGGATTTAGAGGTAAATACTTGAAAAAGTATATGGCACATTGCTAACAGTACCACCAACTAGCGAAGATGCCGAATGAGCGTTTCCGACAGCTGGTAATTTTTACACAAAATTACTTTTCAGGCTTAATGACAGTTAAATGGATGCATTATGTTTTTTAAGATCACATTTCAAAAATTTGTAATAGTACCACAGACTGAATAGTGGTATTTACACTTTTTTTGTGATTTAAATAAATAGGATGTTTCTTTACTTTTTTTTTGATTATATACTGTTATAATTTATACGTTATAAATTCTTTTTGTGATATTTACTCTCTCAGACAAAACTGGCAAATAAAATAAAGAAACACCTGTGTTTTCTTTCTTTTTCTAAAATTTCTAATACCGGTATTAAAACCGGTATCCCGGTATTAAGATTTAAAAAATACCGAATACCGGTATTGAAATTTTGGTCCGGTATTGCAATCCCTACTGGCAACCTATGTTTGCCCTTAGTTTTAACGAATCGATTTTACTTACATATTTTAGCATTTAACGTAAAATAATTAAATTTAAAATGGCTCTTATTATATTTTTATGTTTTACATTTAAAATCTTATTTTTTTACACTTGTTTTCTTTGCATGTAATAATATTTGTGGCAGTAATCGTTTGTAGATACTATACCTATAAATGAAATATTGTTTTCTGATTCTATTCAATATATTTTAGGAAGAACTTTCTTTTTAGAAAAGGGACTATATTTAATTTTTTCTTGGCCTTTTGTTCACAAAACTAGAAAATCGACAGTAGTTTGGTGATTTTTTTCAATATTTCATTAATAGCAGTCGTTGTTTATATCATTTCTTATCCGTTTTGGAGTACTGCCGTCTCAAGTATCCGATTTTTTTATTTTTTTTATTTTCTAAATGTTGTAACATATTTATGAAATTTATAATGACAAAATTACAAATCAGATTTAAGCAGATATCAAATTTACATTTATGTAAATCTCATATATGTATTATTCATCATTGAGAAGTTAAAAACAAGCTTTTTCCAAATAAAGGAGTTTTAAATGCTAAATAAAAAATTTTATTAAGTAATCTGAAAAAATTTGAATTTTCAAATTTGATGAAATATGAATCAAACGCCTTACAAATTCTTAACAAAGTATAAAAAAACCAAAGGAATTAAATAAACAGTTCTCTATTATACAATATAAAGTTCTGACAGACAGGTGAGATTTGTCTTATTATTTAGCAGATTATTAGTTTTTATACTTGGCACTGATTTCAATCGAATATGAGATCATGACCGAATTTTACAGTATATTATTTTATTTGTTATTTGTTTTGCTTTTACAAAACCTATTTTATTGTGACGTAAATTCGAAATAATACCTATTCTAACTTCTTCATACTGAAATATATGTGCTTTCTAAATTTAAAAAAAAAACATAAATTTTACTACCATTTTTTTATTAATAAATTGAATTACAGAACTTGGATTATTTTAATTATATTATATTCTTTACTCTTTCATTTATTAGTTCTTTGTATAAATATTATAATATCATTATTATGGAAAAGTTTATATAGGATATATGATTTAAAAATATTTAATAATTTTAACTAAGTTTCGAATTATTAAAATAATAGGGCGTCAGTCAAAACACACAACTAGACGAAGTTTCAAAAGTCATGTATTTCAGAATGGTATGGAAATTGATTATAAAATTCCATCGTTGTAAATAGCAATCATTCAAATTAAATGAAAATTTGCAATATGTATTTAACACGAGTCCTTCATATCTTTTCTTATGGTTTCTTCACCCTGGTTTATATATAGCATAGCTGATTTGGTTATTTAATCAAAAATTCAATAAAGTTACGAATATCAAAAAAAAATCTATGAAATTTCGGAAACGATATACCAATATATTTTGAAACTTGTGAAGGGCCTCTCTTGATTCCAAAATAATTTATTTAATAACATAAAATGATACGGCAGAAAATATATTAAATAATCCTAAGTGTTTCAATATTTTCCTTCATAAAAATGATAACTATCAAAAATTGCCAGTTTCCCCCACAAATAACTTTTGCATAGAATCTAAGTGGAAATTTTATTTAGCCTAACTAAATTAAATCATTCACCAACCATTTGATCATTTCCTCCGAGCAGATTTATTTGTCCGAGTAACCGCTGGAAATAACTACCAAAGTAATTATCGGCGCTTGGATGATTGTGCCAGAGATCATTCGACGGAACTGACCATTGGGGAAATGAAGGGGTGGTGGCAGGTGGCAGTTCAGTAAATCAGAAAGACAAAAGGGAGATTCTGATCGGCCATTTGAACCATTACTCGCTTTCGAACATACCGACGAGGAAAGTGGAAGAATTTCTGCTGGAAGTTAATGGAAATGTTTGGTGTAAATGTAACGATTTAAATGGCTTTGAGAACTCCTTTTCACTTTCAACACCAGTATTTAGAGTTGATTGTTGAGCATGCATTGGAAGAAAATTAATCAAATGAGTGTTCGGATATTTATGTTGTTGAATTGTACCATTGGTATGCTGTCAAACATGTGTTGAGATTAGCTTACAGTTTACGGCCATAGTATTAATTAAATTTTTGTCAGCATCATACTAATGCTCTTTCAGAGATAAAATACTATATATATCTATCTCAGCCAGATTTCCCATTGGCAATAAAGCATGATAATTTGATATAGTGTCTTTAGGAAAAGAACCAAATATATCCTCAGTAGTTAATATACTAAAATCATTAATTAAATGAAATCTACTATTGCAAACTTCAAGTTATCATGGAAGAGCATTATTTTGTTTAAGTCATGTGGCATTGATGCATGATGGACATCCTCGTCAAGTTGTAACTTTTTGTTGGCAATAAGTCGCCAAGTGTGACAACCTTCTTTATCATTTTCTAATAACCTAAAACTGATGCCTCAAAAGCGATAAATCGCCAATTTTTAGGTCTCAAAAACCCCAAAGCAAAATAACTTCTTGTTCTCACATGATAATAAAAAGCCATTAGAAAATTACAAATAACTTTCTTTTTTAAAAAAAATACATAAGATACTCTACAGTGCATACAAAAATTTATTTTTTAACATATATTTTTGATTTGATAATTGTCCTTTTAGTGATTAATGCTCATAAGATTTCTGCATTTCCAAGTAGAAAACGATGGTATAATTTAAAGCTAACCCATTTTAGATTTTCATTCCTTTTATACAAATAATTTCTTTGACGTTTATGCAAAGAAATCTTAGTACTTGTGTAAATAATTGATTTTTATAATATAACATATAGATTAAAAAAAAATTATTGACTTACGCAAACTAATTTCAAAATAACTAACTCTAAAATATGTAAATCTGATTCAATATTTCAATATTATGTATTAAAGTTGAGCTTTGACAATACGAAACTGTTCAAAAGTGTTCAAATATATCAGAAAAAGTATTATATTTGCTCTTTATATATATATATATTTACTTTTCTGGCGGCGAAATATATAAAAAGAAAGTATTGTAACTATTGGAACATTACAGCATAAGATCTCGTCAAACTTTTGATTTTAGACTATTTAAAAATGAAAGGAACACAATATATAAAAATTTAAAAGGCATTAAACGAAATAATTTTGATATGATGTCTTTAAACTTTAGAAATTTCTATTTTTAATTCAATTTCTACAAATCAATGAATGGAAAGTTTATGTTCTATGTATACATATAAAAATGATGTCTTAAAACAAGGAGTTTGAAATATAGGATGATTTAATATTGTAGGAAAAAGTCAGAGGATTGTTAGTAGACACAAGTTGGATGTAAAAATTACAGGGAAACAAGATAGGTGAAAATCCTGAAAAATGCAAACAGGGTCTCATAACGCTGGAATTCGAAGTGCAATAATAACTACAAAAATATTTATTTGATTTATTATTACAAGATTTGTTAAAAATGGTGACCCCCTGGTGGTCTACAAGGACTTAACAACTATTTCCAGATGACAACTTAAGAATGCCAAATATGCTTTTGATGTTTGTCGCTGCAACAACAATCTGCACTAAGAGATTTTCCATTATATTCGCAGTGATTTCATATGATAAAGTCATGTGATCTAAGATCCAGTTAACATGATGGCCAAGTAAAGCGCACACCGCGTCGAGTCCATCTCCTTGGATGTGTAATCTTAATGTGTTTAGTCACGGCAAAAAAAAAAAAAAGTTCTAGATTACCCCAATGCATGAACCACGCGATCGTTGCTTTTTGGCTAGAACACTTAGCAACATTTCCTGAAGGGCGGGCTGTAAAACGGTCCGTTGCTTCATTCGGGCGATTGGTAACAGATACGACCATAGGAGGTAATCATCGAGGTTTCCTGCTCATACATTTATATTTGACCTTTGCTGAGATTCCCATAACGCACTAGTAGGATGTTTAACCATCGGTCGCAACTGTCCGTTGTATGCGTTGCCACTAATTTCTGAACTCAGAATCTGCATGAATTCTTCGCAGTTTTTCACCCTGCCAATGTGATTTGAATCAACGTTGTTTCAATGAATTTGTTGTTTCTATTAGTGTCCGCGAACAATACTTTGAGGTTGTCGGTTCAATATTAGAAATATTTGCATAAAATACAACATTAAATTTTTTTCAAAAATTGTTGAATTGTATTAAATTTCTGGTTAAATTCATAGAGGAATTGGACGCTTGTATGTGTACATCTATTTATGTGTACGTCTGTGAATGAAAGCAAAAACTAAAGAATGGCATTCGAAAAATTATTATCACATTAATATAAAAAATTTAAAGTTTTGACGAATTTTGAGTTTTCTACATAAGGATGTGCTTTTTTTTTGTATACAGGGAAATACAATAAAATTCTCAAATAAGAGGTTTAAAAAAACCTGTGGAACAATTAAATATGAAATTTTAGCCAGTATCAAACATGAAATTCAGGAAATATAAGTGTTCTAAAGCTAGGAAAGCAAAAACCTCAAAGCAATATTAATAATAATAGTTTCATGCAAAGCATTACTTGAAAAAATAGTACAAAATAGCACACAAATATAAATATTCGCTAATAAAATTTCATTCTATTTTTCTTTAAAATTTCAATATGTCTGAGTTATTTTTTTAAGATATAATTCCTAACTTAGTAGATTATAAACTTTATGTTTTGCTTCATTCTAAAATCTTATTATTTCATTTTTTTCTGAATTCATTAAAGTATTTCAAAACATCATTGCTGGGATTATAAGTGAATACTGAATGAGCCCAATCGTACAATTATTATATTTACACCACACATTTCCATTCATTTCCGGTAAAAATTATTTTACTTCCATAAATATTTTCCATGGCGACTAATGACTGAAACATAGGAATTTCCATTTTGTCCATCTGAATTACCAAACTGCCATCTGCCATCGCATTTCCTTCAATCTCATTTCCTCAATGAAAGATCCTTCTACTGGTCTCTGACTCAGTCATCCAGGCGCTGATAAATACTTCGATTATTTCCAGTGGCTACGAGACAGATAATTCTGCTTATCGGACATTATCACATAGATGGAGAGTTATTTAATTTAGTTTGGTAGGATCAGAGATCGGTTTAGAATCTATATAAAGGTTCTTCTTAATAATGTAATTTAGGAATGTCAAAGTAACGAATACATCATTGATTTGTGAAAAAAAATACAGTTAGAAATATTGATAGACTCTAGGAGAATTATTTTCTTTTTCTTTGATTTGTATGAATGGTGACTATAAATCAAAAGCTCTTATTTTTAGTACTCAATATAAACAAAACACTGTGCCAAGCGCCATGCTACTTTATATCTGTGATATTTAGAGAAAAAAAATAGATATTTTGCATAATAGCTGATTGAAGTCAGTTTATCATAACAGTTTAAAGAGTTAATAATGTTGTATGTAAACACATGAACATGAGGACGTTCTGACATTGAACGATAAAAATTATTTTAAGGGCTCGATGCATTAATATATGCATAGCATTAAAACATTTGCTATATTTTGATTTAAAATTAAATTTAAATTTTAATGTAATATTTTATATTTTGGTTTCTTTGAAATGCTGCAATTATCGCTTAATCGCTAAGTAGTACTACAGTATTTAATTTCTATTTTAAAGTGCCTTTTTGAGTTTCTTAACTTTTATTCGTCGATGTAATTGGGCGGGTGTGTTTAATTCAAGGAAAGATGCTTTCTTGTCTTTTTCTTATTTATTTCCTCACACACACTATATAACAACACAAAAGGACGATGATCACACATATATAAGGAAACACATAATATGTACATTTAAAAGAAAAAAATGCCGCTAACAAAAGAGCGAGCGGTACCTGCTGGACCAATTTATACACCAGTTCTCAGGTTGAAGTGCTTACAACAAAAAAGCTCTAATGCGCTTCCCTCACATTCCATATATACAAATGGTCCAGAGCCTATTGCGCCATCTATGTTTAGTATCAATTTGTACTGTATAAATAAGTATAAGAATAAAAAATACAAATAAAATAATGAAATGAAAAACAAAAAATTACAAATAATCAAATCACATAAAGTCGAAGAGTTACTTTTTTACAAGTTTTCAGTAATTTTTACAAACCAAAAATTTAATCAATAATGTTTGTTAAGTATAATTTTATCAAGAAATATGATTTGTTTTACGAATATTTTAAGCACAAATTCCAAAATTTTAAAAAATTTTAAATTTTTGTAATCATTTAATTGAAACCGTAAACATATAACCTCATGATGGGAAGAAATGAAATAAGCAATTCTCTGGCAATAGACAAAGAAGCTAATTATGTTTAAAAAGAGGACAAAGAATGTGATAAAAAAGGATGAAACGATATATGGAAACAAAAGATAACTCGACTCTTACCAGAAAATTCAAAATTATCTCAAAAGGCATCGTGGGATTTCAAAATTAATTGCTGAAATATATAAAAAAAAAAAATCTGCATAGCTAACAGAATTCAAACATTGAGAATGAAAGATGAAAGATCAGAAACCATATAAAAATTTCATAATTTATTTTCTCTATTGCTCAACAAGGTTGCTTTAATAATTCAAATGAAAAATAAAGCAATTTTAAATTTTCCACTTTGTCGCCATTTTATTTTTTCCCCAATCCACACGCAACTCCAACAACAAATCCCGGGAACTCAATTCTCTTCTAGAGAATGAAAGTTGATGTCCAGTAATGTCCAGTTTATAAAGTTTTCAATTTCCATGAAATGTTTCCTCTATCTTCTGGCTGAAATACTTTCTCTTTCCACGCCATATCCTTTGAAAGGCAACTGAAAATTCAAATTATCAAGCGGAATCGCCAGACCTATAATAACCCTAATGTTCCATTTTCAACTTCGGTCAGTTCCTTTTATGGAACGGATAATTACTCCATTCTGTAATTTCCAATGGCTCCGCTTAAAAATAAATGACACCGCCCAAAATTGGAAATGCACTGAAAATAGAGTGCATCCCGATGGTCAATAAATTATAATAATTGTAGTCATTAAACTGTTTTGAGTCGTTCCTGGTTTGGTTTTGAAAGTGACCACTGAGTTGTTTGAGAATCGATTTAGTCTTGTTCCCCTGATGAATAATTCCGAATCAGGGGACATTAGTTCTATTGTTACAGCACATGAACATATTTGTTAACTTCAAATTCAGCTTGAGAATATTACAAAGATTTATTTTACAAGTGTACAATAAACATTTGCTAAAGCAATTACTTTTATTTCGCTTATTGTAGATATAAGCTATTTTAACCATGTTATATACTTTTTCTATATCTCTTCCAACATTCCAACAACACAATGTTTAAATATGACTGAACTGAAAAATAATTGAAAAATAATAAACAAGTAATACAACTGAAAAATAATTTGGCTTCATAGCTGAATATTGTCTTAAAATATGTATAATTTATAAATGTTTATATGCTAGTTTGATTACTTAAATCTATGACTCCCACCAGGGGCGCCTCAGAAATGAGGAGGGGAAGCTTCCAGTATGGTGATTGGTTCTCGCAATCCTGGTGGGTACAGAAATGATGGGGGGTCGGCTACTTCCTATCGATGACGGGTTGTATTTCTTACTGGAAGACGTTCGCCCTTGCCAATGATGGCCCTTATGATTCAACCACAATTCCCGCCAGTCACCAGTGGTCCGATTATTCAGATTTTTAGTTGTGCCTTCGGGCGGGTTGGAGTAACCGGACATGGTTAAGGTTAATGTTATTTAAATCTATCAATACTGAAAGGATTCAAATGCATGTTCAACGGAAGTACGTCGGGTGCGCGGTATTCTTCGATATCACAACGAAATTTCTCTTCCGTTTGTTATGATGATCGAATACCCGAGGTGTCTGCTTTGTTCGTTGAAGATGCTCACCTAGATGGGAATGGGAAATAGTTAGGGGTTCTGAAACATCTCAAAATATGTCCAAGCAAACATTTGCTTAGTAACTATCAGCTAAGTATATACCTTTTTTTGATATCAACTGCCATAAAACATGATCCTCTGACATTGATGCTTTTTATAGGGGAATTTTCTTCGTCTTTGTAAAAGAAACTCGTGAATTCCAATATTCTGAAATATCTGAAATCGAAAAGTCTTAAGAATGAAAGAATTACTAATACAGAAATTGCATCTTATTTTGGTGAAATACAAATATTATTCAAGTTCAGTTGTAAATGTATATAATTATACGTAAAGGAAGTAATCAATAAATGGATTTTTTTTTCTGATAATGACATTCAGGATAATTCCAAAGCTGAAATATCAATAAGCGGCAAAAATATGACTAAATAATTCTTATAATTTTTATAGAATCAGAGTAATTGCATCTTTCAATAGTTTAAACTTAAAAAAAAATCTGTATCTTCTTTCATATGAAATAAAAGAAAAAAACAAGTAATTTGTAGGGTTTTTTAAAAACAAAAAAAAATTCCAAAATGAGTGATATTTCCCTGACTTTCTAGCATACTTCTTTATTTTCTCTTATAAAAATGGCAGACATATTGCAAAGCAAGGATCGCTAGAATCACAAAAATAAATGTATTCCTTTGGAATCGAAAAATATTTCAAAACAAAAGGGAAAAATACTCAGCATGGGAATTACATATATTTTGAATGAAATGTTTGTATGAAAGAAGCAACATATGCAGTTTTGACTCGTCTCTTCTGAATTTCACAATATAGTCTCACTATATGACATGTATTATGCTACCTAACATAACGAAAAAACTTGCAATTTAATTTTTTTTCCTTTTAATTACATGAATCCAGATTGGATACAAGCAAAAATTCGACACACGAGGCCAGATGGTAAATTTCATTGATAAAAATGATTCTCTTTTAAAGTTATGACGTTCATATACACGTGAACATACAGTCTAAATGACGATCATCCCTTTTATATATTTGGTTCAATATTCGAGACGAAATGTTCAATTTTGATTACATATTTAAATCCTAAATTTCATTTATCGAGCCTTTATTTTTTCTGTTTATTATGTTCACAGGCATTCGTATAGACAACAATCATCCTATGCACAAATGATATCGAGAACTTTACCAGAATTTAAAAATTTTGTATAACATGCCAAATTCCAGGCGTTTATCTCAAAGAGATTTAGAGTTATAGTATTTATAGACAGATAGACTAATATGATTAAAAAAAAAAGATTTCACACATTGAGGCAGCATAAATGTGAAAATGATCAAATGCTTTTAAAAGTTTCCATATTTTATCATTTGTCTTTCGTTTATGTTAAAGTAGAAAAAACATAACCATTCTGTTAAAAAGGTAATTTTATTTCTATTCCATGCTTATCGGTCAGACATATAAAAACGAATATAGCTATTGTCATTAAGAAATGAGAATTAAGTAATGTATAAAAATTTGACTCATCATTAATTAGATTCTTTGTCTCGATTATTTCCATACTTTAAGATTAAATAAATGACTAAATAGGGAAACTCAAATAAATAACATCACAGCTAGTCTATAGACTACTGACCTTATCTTCCAAGTACTTAAAAATAGACAAAATAACTAACAGAATCTCAACCGAAATATGTGACGAAAAGTCTAAATCAAAGCCAAATTTGATTTAAAGAAAGGATTCTGCTTTTAAATAAAGGCAATCACAAAATGATCATACTGATCACATATTGTGTGTCAGTTAATTAAGTATAATCCCAAGATCTTTCAGGATATATCGATAAAAAATTTTGGACACTTTGAAGCAGTCAGATTTTTTTTAAACACATTATAATCTTTGTACAAATAATAATTTGTATAATAAACACATTATAATCTTTGTACTTAAGACGCAAAACGAACAAAACAGGGAGAACAAAACCACTTCTCTAATTTTTTTCTTTCCTATTCCTGAATTATGATCAGTAAAGACACTTTTCTTTTAGGTATCCAGCACGAATCGTCTTCATTAAATTAGTATAAATACAGATGTTGCATTAATTTCTCTTTTAACTTAAATTGTGACATTATCTGTGTGAATTTTTATTACTTTGAGCTTTTCACTAGCTGAGAAAAAAAAGTTATTCTTCATCTTACATCCTTGTGTGAAATCGACTTTCATAGAAAAACGGTAATATGTGCTCCACTTTAAAAGATAATTTCAGTAAACTGACCTATTAAATATATTTTATTTTAGGATATTTTAATTGTACTATTTGCAGGTAAAAGTATGAAGTCATGACATTTTCATCATATTATTTCTATGAGAATCTTTCTAATATAGGCAATTGAAAGCGATAACATGAACCTTTCATATATAATAGCACATTCTGAATGTGAAATTGAAAACATGGCCTAATCTGACATGAATTATAATAACGAGGAAATTCCAAGTCAAATATTATTCATAGGAAAATCATTTTTATGAAACATAATTAGTAACTGTGCTATTGTTAAGAAGAAATTGAAAATGCGTAAAATATCCAGTACAAATACCAAAGAACAAAGGACAATATTTATTCACATTTTTTAGTACGATCAACCTGATTTGTATTGCTAGATTTAAACCTCAGATAAATAGATAGATATCGTTGCGATTTTATGACATAATGAATGTTTTTTTTTCACTAAGTACCTATATTTAATGCAGTGGAAAAGAACCCTTCCGTGATTGAATCAATCATATTTCCTGGCATAACAGCTTAAAGTTAATTTTTTTCTCTATTCTCTGCAATGTTTTTCCTGTAAAAACAAAGTCCCTTGAAACTGGACCGAAGTTGTTTATTTTTACCAAAAATCCATCAAACTTTCATTTATTTATACTAAAACTGCTTTGCCAGCTTTGCAAACAGAGAGCTTTCCAAAACATTTACAAAGTTTCTGCACTTATTAGCACTCAGAATCTGCGAGAGAATTGGTGTGTATTTTTAAGCTGCTTAACTTCTAGAGAATAAAACCTGGCATCTTTGTTAAAAACAGATCTAAAATTTAGAATAAATTAAATTCTTTATAAGCAGCTTATGATTGCTGGATTGGAATTTAAAGATTGCTTTTAAAATGGATGTAAAAGTTGAACTAATCAAGCACCAACTCAGTTTATAAACATTTTTTTTTAAATTGTAGGTATTTTAATGATGTTGAATTTCTAAATAATTAAAAGAACTAACATATAAACACTTTTGAAGTTAATGAATACTTGAGAAAATGGCAATTGTCATCTTATTTGATGGATATAAATTACGTTTAATACATTCTACCATATTAAGGAAGTTCAGTTAATTAAATTATAATTTCTTATGAATAATCATTATAGGCAATTCCATTATTATTAGAATAACTGCACGAATAATTGCTGTGAATATTTACAATCGTTAATTTCCATTAAATGCTTTATGTGTAACTTGTTAAAGCTTCCTTAAACAAAATATTTTTAAGCATGAAATTATTATAAAGCGGTACTGGTTTATTACCTGACACCTGTAAGCTTTTTAAGTACATGAAACTTCTTAATAATATCAAATTTCATGGTCCCAGGAGTTTATGCTAGTAAAACTATAAGATTATGGAAAATTTATTTTTTAAATACCCATTGCTTTTATGGCACTTCTCTCTCATGCAGAATCATATTCCCTGAATTATAATCTGAATCTTTTTTTTCTTTGACTTCAAACAATAACTGAAAATCCTTTGTTTTAAAAATTCATGAAGCCATCAAAATGGTTTGAATTTTATTGCAACAAAGAAAATTATTATTGATTACATAAAAAAAACCCTTAAAATAATCTTAAATTCAGAAAAAATTGCGTAATAATCAATTTAATACATCAAAGTGATCATTTTTAAAAATTTAGAATGGTGAAAAATTATTTTTTTACAATTCTACTTTCGGAAGTTCTCATTAAAAATTTGCCAAAATATCTCCTTATTTTTAATCATTAAAAATTTATGTTCAATTTTTGAATAATAGATTTTAAATAGACATTAACAAACTACAAAGTATATATTCGCGGAGATCAGTCATTTTAGTTTAAACGGTCTGGACTGCATAGTAATAATGCGGATTTTTATTTAATGTTATTAGGAATAGAAATAAAATCAAAAGAAATGGTTTGATTGCAATAATTATAATTCCTCTCGTTTCGGGGAAATGACCTCTTATAGATGAATTAAAAGATAAATTACTATACATTTTATTTCCATTTTAAATTCAATGTGTTTAAATACGCAAGAATAGAATGGATAGGCATTTTTTTATTATTATTATTATCTAATAAACAGTTCGAAATACGCGCTGTATTTTTTTTTTATATATAAAGAGATTTATAGAATTAAACTTTCAGTGAAGGAGATTACAATGACAAGAAATGAGATTTACAATTAAAATGAAATAGAATTAAAGAAAATATTGAATAAATTTAGTAATACAAAAAATTGGTGATATTTCTTTTACAACTAATAGCTATAAAAAGTGTTACTTTAATTCGACTAAAGTAGCTCTAAATTACTTGCATTTAGAGCAAAATTTCAATAATTCACTGTATTTTCCTTTTAAGATAGCAATACCGGTTTAGTAGAAAACGAATATTACATTTAAACTTGAAATATTCAAGTGTTTTGTAAATTCAATTTGAACTCTTGCATCAGATAATAAGTATTAATAGCTGAACACTCTAAATGGAACATTTAATACATCAGCTTCTTGGAACTTGAAAATGAATTCTCATTAACAATCGATGCATCAGTTATTCCATTTACATTAAACATTCCATTAACTTTCAGTAGAAATTTTCCCAGTCACTTTGCAGTTCATTTCCCCATTAATTTTTTATTCAAATAAAACAGGAGCAATGCAATCCGTCTAAAGAACCAAGTCACCATTTCTCAAATAGTCAGTATAGTTTAGCGCTGGAGAGAATAGTTAATCTGGCTGTTATTTCCATACAGTATGCATTAATGTGTATGCCGGCTATCTTCATTTTCTGTAAAATAATAATGGATGACTTTCAGATATTTGCAGCCTTTCTCAATATATGCATAAATTATCTAATTGACACTGAGCTGATAGTCCAGAAATTGGAATTTATTTCTTTTTGGTATGAACCGATTGCTGACGAACTAGAATATGAAATTTAATTTACATTTTTACGTACCTTTTTAATTTTAAGCTTCAGTGATGATCGTTTTTGAAGGAAGCTGTTATGATTATTAACAGATTCTGGTTTCAGAACAAAACAAAAAAAAACTTTTCGCTGTAATTCAGAAATAAAAACTTTTCCATGATGTAGAGACACATGTGCACATAATCATACACGCATGCAGATTTTATTGAATTATGATAAACTGCACATCTATAAGTGCATTTTTATCACCTAGAAACGAGCAATAACACGTTCTACATAGATAATTTAGTAAGGGTATGATTTGAAATGGGAATAAAATGAAATTTCTCAATATCATTCAATTAAATTCAAATGATCTGTAACGTTAAGCAAAACTGCAAGGAGTGTGAGAATTTTTTTTATCTATATATTTTAGATTTCACAATTCTATAATTTTATAGAAAATAACTATATAATAATTTCAAATCAAGGTATGTTTTAACAAAAAGGTTAAATGCAAAAAAAAAAAAAAAATGAAATTGAAGACAAAAGTTTAACTTATATTAGAAGCATTAGAAGATCATCAAGCACGTATTTCTTTATTATTGGACTTACCTAGTAATCAAAATATCTAATATCTCATGTTTCGAAAAAAAACATTTGATGTTCAACAGTGCACTGAATATGCTTACAAATCTAAAATATTAATATTTGCCTCTAATTCTTTTCCAATTATAAAATAGAGATTACAAGCATCTAAAAGTTTTATAATTTTGTAGCGTGAAAATGAATGTCCAATAAAATCTAAATCACCCATCAGCATTTTCAATATCGTCACACGTTTCAATTAACTTCAAGCTAAAATCTTCCCATTCGAAGTGCATTTCATAGCCTAATTGGGCGAATTGTTTCTTTTTTTATTCAAATGTATTAAACTGCCAACTGCAGTTTCTATCCTTGCATTCGAATTCCCACAGAAGGCAGTTAGTTGGAATGGGCAGTAGAGCAGTCAAATATATCGAGAATAATTACTTTGAGCGCTATTTTCAACATCCATCTTAAGAAATTAAGTCCTTGTTGAGAAATATATGGAATTTAATTGCGGTAGCTATTTGAATATGATATAATAAATTTATATGATTGAATATGATATAATAAATTAATATTAAATTAAATATTTCATTTGAATTTTTATTAAATCAAATTGGTTTCGCTTTGGCCCCCCCCACTCTCCAAAAAAACCTCAATTGAATCAGAGTACGAAAAATGTTAAAGAAATAAAAAATAAGCTAAAAACAGAAAATTTACTGTTAAAGCGATAATCTATTTAAATGTTGGAATTAATGACTTTATCTTCCAAAATTATTTTCTGAATTTGAGTTTATGAATTGAAACTCAAAAAAAAATTATCTTTCAATGATATATTTCCTTTTTGTTCAATGTCTTTCTTTACTTTAAATTTCTTTAAATAAATTAATTTAATTCTCTGCTTGTAACAATGATTTTGTGTTAGGATTTCATTCAAACTCATCAAAATAATCGATCGCGTGCTTTTACCAATGTTAAAATCAAGATTTAAAAAATTCTATTCTTTAGGCATAGAGTTTGAAATAGCACTTTTAATTTCGATTTTATTTTACAGTATATAAAATTTTTAATTTACATCCTCAATAATCTGGGACGGATTCATTCGATTCAATACATGTTTTTCATTCATATCCAATAATAGAGTAAAATTTTTAAAAGAATACATTCCGTATTAATTGTTTAACAGCCTAAAAAGTAACTCACTTGGGCTAACAAGCTGGTAGACTAAGTTGAGTAGTTAGTGATATACAGGGTGATCAAGAAATAAGGAGGTGTTCGGAGTCCTATAGCATATTATTTATTGGATGAAATATAACAAAATCTGGCCACCATACACATTAAAGTATGCTGTTTTGATTTATCAAGAAAAATAAAGTACCTAAAACGCCGTTAGGGGAAATCCACATATTATGCGCTGCAAGCGCATAATATGTGGAAAAAATATACATAACTGCAAATGGAAGCAGTAAATAGCAACACACCAAATACCAATGAAAAACCTTTATTATAGCAACTTGCAAATTCTTCTCAAGGTGACCACCAACTTGATTTCCAATAATTGCATACGGTACACGAGGTTTTCGATGATGACTGGCAGCATATTGGCATTTATTCGTCTGACATGTAACGTTGTTTGACCATTTAAAGCAGGAATGTCAGGAACATGTCCTTGATATACAGCGCCTTTCAAGTGAACTAGAACCGGCTCACAACCAGAAATTGCCAAGATTCAGATCAGTGTCATCAATTAATGGGTGTTATCTTATACGGATAAAATTTCATGATCTTAAGCAATATCTTCGGCATCGTCGAGAAAGGGGTATCTGTTTGTCGGGATATTGAACGTGCACTGCTGGTAACCTGCTTATAAACTATTGCCTGATCCATAACGGCCGTTGCAACTTCTTCACCTTATTCCTGCTTGATTACAGCCTCGGCATGAACACCAAGAATCCCTATTGTTTCAAATCTTTCAAGTAAATCATTCTTCGTAAGTTAGTTATGGTCATCGGCCCTCTATGTAACTGTTTTTACAGGCGGTATTCACGAAGAGCATTACTAGCATTTTCATTATGCTGATATAACAGCTTGACTAATAAGGCGCGTTCACGTAGTGACAACGCAATCGGTTTGCGAATTCTTGGAGAATGACATAAATTCCCGCAACCCTTCCTTTTATTTTTGATGTCATATCACACAATACCCGTATAAACAAATTACATAATAAAGTTTTCGATAGCAACGCCAGGATTTCCCCATCGGCATTTTTTTTTTTTTTTACTAATTTTTTTTCTTGATAAATCGAAACTGCATACTTTAATCTGTATGGTGACCAAATTTTGTTATATTGTTTCCAGTACATAACACGCCACAGGACTCCGAACACCTCCTGTTATTTCTTGATCACCCTGGGTATTAATAACTATTATATATACCTATTAGTAATGAATATTTTGAAAAGTTATGAAGCTAGTTATGAATATATCATTGAATATGTTTTCTGGATTAAACATTTTATTAAATCTCGGATCGTATCGGTTTGCAAAATTATTTAACATCTACTGGTTTTATTGGTGAATTAAATTATACATTATGCCTGAAAAACTGAAAGATACTCTTTCACACAGCACACTCAAATTATTTCATGTTTGAAAATATGTATAGAAAATTTAATTTTAATGTTTGTTATATCTTAGTTCAAATAATTATTTCCAGTCAAAATATTGATGGTTCAACAATTACAAAGCAAGCATCAAGTTTTGTGCAGCAATGTCACATCATTTCTGTCATCAAGAAACGTATTAATAATAGAAAAAATTGATTTATTAAATTTCAACTTCTGACTGTTTAAAATTTAGTAATTCCCCCAAATATTTTTAAAAATGAATTTTGATTTTTTATTTTTTATTACAGCATACTAAGATGATTTTTTTGCAACATTTTAAAAGATGAATCAGAAAATGAAAATTATATTTTAAGACTCCAACTAAGCAAATGTCTATCTGAATTCAAAGAAACGAAGTTCTCATCTACAACGGAGATTACGTTTATTCCCACCACTTCAGGTCAAATATTCAAGAGGCTACCGCAATTCAGTTCCATATATAGCGCAGCAAGGATTTAATTTCTCAGGATGGATGTTGAAAATAACGGCCGAAGTAATTATTCTGGAAATAATTGGCTGCTCAACTGCCCATTCAAAGTAACTGCTTTCTGTGGGAACTATAAGGCAAGTATAGAAAACGCAGATGGCAGTTTAGTACATCTGAATAAAAAGATGAACAATACGTCCAATTCAAGTCATAAAATGCACTTCGAATGGAAAGATTTTAGCTTGAAGTTAATGGAAACGCGTAATGTTAATGAAACGGCTGGCATGTGCTTTAGAATTTACTGGGCATTCATTTTCACTCTATAAAATTAAGCAACTTTTAGATACTCGTTGCATATATTGAGTTTGTAAAATGAAAACTTGGATTGAGACAAAAGTTAATATTTTAGATTTGTGAACACATGCAGTGTATTGTTGAACAAAGAAAATTGTTTCAAAAGATGAAATACTATTAATTCGATAACTAAGTAAACTAAGTAATAAAGAAATGCCTATATGGGTCGGGATGGCCTGGTTTTTAGAGCTTTGGATTCGCGTCCCTTTGGTTGCGAGTTCGAACCCCACTGTGTGTGGTGGCTGGCGCACGTATATATCTGTCGTTGTCACAAAGTCCTCCATGTCGGGAGTAATTCCACTGGGGGCACTGGATCAGGGGTGATCGTTCTCTGATTCAGGCCTAAATTACGATCTGTGGATAATTGAATGAAATGCATGAATGATGTCAGCCCCATAAAAAGGTTTGTGATATGTCTGTAGCTAAGTCGTATTCTTATCCCTAGATGGCGCTACTGAAAAAACAAGAGACTTACCCTTGGCTTAAAATCACTGACTTCTAAAGTCAGTCGGCTTGTCTATGACAAGTGGCATTAGAAACAACAATAACAGAAATACATACTTGATGATCTTCTAATCTTTCCATTATGGGTTAAGTTCATGTCCTTAATTTATTTTTTTGCATTCTCAGTCTTTTGAAAGAAACACATTTTAATTTGAAATTAATTATATATTTGTATAATTAATTATACAATTATAATTTGCGGAATTTTAAAATAAGAATTATATACAGAAAAATGATTCCTCAAATATTGTCAACTTAGCCAACTTTTTCAGGCTGTTTGAATTGCATTCGAAAACCTCATTTAATGTTCTTTACAAAGCAAATTCTTTCTGAATTATCTATGTAGAATATGATATTCTTCGTTTCTAGCTCAAAACATTGATACTTATGGATGCGTAGTTTATCATAATTCAAAATCTCTATCTCTGAGTTACAGAAGTAACTCCTCTTTGCTGAAACAAAAATCTGTTAAGAATCATACAGCCTCTTTTATCAAAGGTCATCGTTGAGGCGTAAAACTAAATATGTGTGTTAAAATATCAACTTAATTGCATGTTACATTTCTTCAGCAATTATTGCATGGCAAAAGGAAACACATTTTTCCTATTTCTTGGCAGTCATGTTAATATCCAGCTGATGATGATTGCATATTTTGGGAACAGAAGAAAATATTTGAAAGTCATCCATTATCACTTTACAGAATGTCGAGGTAGTTTGCTTATATATTAAATGCATACTGTCTTGAAATAACCGATACAGTATTTATTCCCATCTGTGCTAAGCTAACCTAACTATTTGAGCAATGGGCGTTAGGTTATTTAGTTGGATGGCATTGCTTCCTCTTTATTTGAATAACAAATTTGTAGATAAATGAACTGTAACGTGAAGGAGAAAATTCTACTGAAAGTAAAAGGAATGTTTAATGCAAATGGAATATCCGATGTGTCGATTTCTATTGGGTATTCATTTACAAGTTTCGTAAAGCTGATGCATTAAATGTTTCTGTTGCTGTGTTCAGCTACATGAAGTTTATTATTATCTGGTTCTGGAGTTGAAATTGAATTTACATTGCATTTGAATAATTCATGTTTAAATCCAATATCTGTATTTCACTAAGCCGATATTGCTAACTCTAAAGGAAAATGAAGTGCATTATTTAAATTTTGCTGTAAATGGAAAAAGTTTATAGATGTGGTGTCGAATTTCTTATATACTTTTTCTGATTATTTTATTTGAAAAGAATATAGTTAATTTTCGAATGTATTAATAAATTCATTTCATATTTCTTTATTTCTGTTTCACTTTAAATGTAAATTGCTTCTTTCTAGTTTAAATATAAAAGGATGTAATCTATTTCGGACTCTTAAATAATCAAGGCATTATAACCTATCCATTGAGTACCCACATTTTTATAGATAAATATAAAAACAGACTTAAAATCCATAGTAATTTTTTTAAATTTACATGTAAGAGGTTCTTTCACCAAAAAAATTTATAATTGTAGCAATCGAAAGCAATTTTCTGCTCAATTTCTTCTTTGGGAGAATGTAGAGAGCCTTCGCCAGAGTATGTGTAATAATATCCTCAGCTAAACCAGTTAGCCAAAGAATTAAGTGCAACTATTAAACCAGTAAAGCAATTTGAACATTCCTATACCGACTTGTTTATATTTGACTGTTATTAATCGGAAATAAGTAATAAGAATGGATTTTGTGCTATGTGCGTTTGTGATTCATATAAATAATGATTGCAATTCCTCTGCAATCAATAACACGAAATCATTTACTACTTGATATAAATAACTTGAGAAAATTTAATTAATAACAGAAATTAGTAAAATACATTCATAAATAAGGAGCATTAATAAATATTAAGTATGGAATATCTCAAGAATTGTTCCATTATAATAACCAAAACTAGTTTTTCTTTCCCAAACACCCAGTTGCCTTTTCTTCAGGCACAAATTTTCTAGCACACGTTCCACATTGAGATAGAATCGAACAATGTATCTGTGTACAACGAAATGCGAAAGCCTTATTCAGTAGCAAACTCACGTTTGCTGGCCTTTATCACATACTTGTGCAAAATCTAAAGGCTCGGATCACGTACGTTTTCAATCGTTTAAAGATATCCTCGAATAAAAACATCACGTACAGTTCTATCAGTACACATTAGAATCACGTCCTGTATTTATTTCTACATACGTAAAATAGAATATCCACCAGTCGATTAAGTTTCTTAAATATTATCTTTTAACTAATGAGTAATCTTTGTAACAATTTCGCAGGTAAAACATTATTTTGTCCAATATTGTACAATATTATATTATATAATCCAACTATAATGTTGCGTAACGCATTCAATTTCATAAACTATTTATTCTATTAAGATATATGATTGACATATTAATGTTAGTCCTTTGAGATATAAACAGCATTATTGAAAACCAAAAAGTACATATGAGGGGTTATCCAAAAAAAAGTTTACAGGCAGCAGAGTTTGGAAAGTAGAAATTGTGGATGGGAATATTGTTACGCAGAGTGGAGACAGATGGTGCTATTTGTCTTAGACCGCTCGTTCGAGCAGATAGTGTTAGTATTGAGACCTGAAATAGCGACAGTAATGGCGGGATGTCTAGAAAAGTGGTCTCGTATACAGGTGCAAGCCATGATGGGTCAATAATCTGTTTCCATCGGACATTCACAGACAATACGTTGAAGTGTACGGGGGCGAAGTAATGAGTAAAAAACAGGTGGTGAAATGGTATCGTTCTTTTGAGGCGGGCAGAGAGATTGCTGAAAAAGTTTAGGTGGGAGGTCTGGAGTCACCCCTCATACAGCCCCGATTTGGCTCCCAGTGAATATTTCCTTTCCCCAGCATTGAAGAAACACTTATCCAAAACAAGGTTCATATCAGGCGGTGTTGTTTAATAAAGTGCCGAGGACTGACTCAATAGCCAAGGACCTGATTATTACGAAGACGGATTATACAAATTGGTCCAGGTTTCAACAGGTTTGGTGATTACGTAGAGAAGTGTCCACCACATATGTTTCTTAATTACTATTTGTACCCTGGGTCTATTATTAATAAAGCATTTTTCCTTTGCCTTGTAAACTTTTTATTAGATCGCCCCTCGTAGATTTCATTGAAAGTAAAAGGGAATTTCCTCCCCGGTAACTTTATCTCTTACTCTACAAAAAAAAGTTTTATCCCATTTCCTCAGCATAAAAGTTTGAATTTTGAAAAATGCCAGAAATTCTTTATATGGCATTGATAAACGATAGTTACCAATGTAGAATTTCAGAATGACTCTAGAATTTTACTGAATCATTCACATTTTTACCTTTCGATGGGTGAAAAAATTTTGAACAAAACTACGTATAATTTTATTGGCAAGGACACATACCGAACTTTATTGATTTAAGTCGTTACGATTATGAATTATCGCTTTTATATGCAAGCGAAAATACAGAATGACAGATGAATAAATAACTGTTCGAAGAATTTTGTTCAAGTATCTATATTTTAGATTCTGCACTTGTGTACCAAATTTTATTTACTTAATTCTTTCCATTTTTTCATAAGAGTGCAAAATGCAAATGTTCAAATGCATTGCAAACACCAGATAGCCACACTTCCTTTGAGTGGATTTCGTTCAAAATTTGATAAAAATCGACAAATTTGGTCTAATTCCAAAAACCGAATTTAAGCCATCTAACTCTAAGTGTTTTTGAATTATCGTGTTCACATACAGATGGATTGAGTGGAATATTCCTAAAAACGTGTTATTTGAACTCAGTGAGTGGGGAGTTTTCAAAATCTTGTTCGAATTTGTTAGACGATTACAGTACTTTCTTCTTTTTTTCCGAATAAATTTTAATACCAATTTCTTAAATCTTAAAAAAACATGTATTTTAAAATTATTTTATATTATCACTCTTCTACACTATCTTGAAAAAAAAAATCTGAAACTAAGCAAATGGTCGTTGTAAGTATTAAATTGTAAAAAATCCTTATAAACATAAGAGCATAAGAAAAATATCAAATTTATATCCATTTGTTTAGTCAAATATATGGATAAAACTCTTACTCCATTGTTGTTGTTTTTTCCCAAAATGAGGGTATTTTTAAAGTTTAACTTGATTTCTACAAACTGTATGATACACGATTGAATGACTCAAAACGCTCTAAAATATTGTCACGTAGAACTATAGTAAAGAACTCAATGACACATATAAGAGGTAGAGCTAAACCAATTTATTAACTGAACTCAGAACACAGTAACTGACATATCTTCTGCTTTTATAAGAGCAGAGAAAGTTCCAGAACACTCTTCTGGAGACAGTAAGAAAAGTCCAGAACACTTGTCTGGTAAACTAAAGAAATGTCCAGTATCTTCCGGAACATGAAATAAAAGAAAACATAAAATCGAGGTATTAAGTATTTACATATACTATTAATCGCATTGTCTCTGGCGGGATTCGAACGTACGGTCTCTTGATTATGAGACCAGCGCAATGACCATTCGGTCATGGAGATTCGACTGTCTCTTTTTCAATGTGGCAATATTATGAGACTTCTACACTATCTTCGGGGGAAAAAAATTTGAAGCTAAGCAAATGGTCGTTGCAAGCAATAAATTGTAAAAAATCCTTATAAACATAAGAAAAATATCAAATTTATATCCATTTGTTTAGTCAAATATATGGATAAAACTCCTGCTCCATTGCCTTTTTTTTTCAAAATGAGGTTATTTTTAAAATTTAACTTGATTTCTACAAACTGTATGATAGACGATAAAATTTCCCCAAACGCTCTAAAATATAAACTTTTACCCCAACTTTTACCTGCAGCTACCCATCACTGGGAGTTATTAACAAAAATTACATTTCTGAGCTTGATGAATCTTCATGATATCCTGCATTCCTGAACAGCCCTAACATCTGTAATGATTGATTTCTTTATGAATCCTAATTGGCGCTTTATAGTCTTCAAGTCAAGCTCTCCCATTTTATCACACATCTCAACTCGATACAGGAGAATATATAAAAATGTAAACTTCTTAGTTTCCCCTTCCTTACATTTGTTTATTTAAGCATCGTATCCTATCATTACCTTCCATTTCCGAAAATCTATGGGCATATTTGCTATGCTACGTGCATTTTACGAAATAAACAAATTTACATGTACATGTGTACAAAAATACATGTTTGCTCATTTTATGTTTATATTAAAATTATAGAATAACTCTTTATAATTTTATAATAATTCTTCATAATTTTAATGTATTATCTATATTGGGACTGATAAAATACTATGATAATAATTAATGCATTGTTCATAAATGTATAAGAATAATAACAATGAAACTAATTATTTCAAGGAAATGTATAGAAATATTTAAAATATATACTTAAATATTCTTTTTTCTGCTTAGATAAATGTTTATGTTACCTGACATAACTCTAATGAAATGCTAGAATACTGTAAAAATATATCATCATCTCACACGGTTGTAAAATGAATGAAATCAAACGAATTATTCGAATAACTTTGAAAGAAATAATAAAAGAGAATCATAAATACAGCAATAAAAAAAATCCTGCAATTTTTTCATTGCCTTTATTTCAAAAATACAAACTTCAAATCAATTTCTTGATATTTATTTCGATCAAAATTCCTATGAATGACGCTAATAAATTTCAAACGTGCTTCGTTCTCAGAAATAGAATTTGATTGATAATCATACGTTAAAATCGAGATTTTTTGCTGAATTCAAGACATATTTCTGAAGATCCATTCAATATGTGATTTTTTAAGAGTAACAAATCTCAAATATTTAGGATGTTTCCAAAAATGGAAACCATAATGAGACGAGCGAAATACATTTAAAAAAATCGATTTTGAAGTACTCAAATTCATATATACTACATGGAAAAAAATTTTGAGATGCAAGTGTAATTTGTTTAATCATGAAGTAGTTTCATATCGATGTTTCTATTGTAAATCTTTAGATTATTTATCATTAATTGATTAAAAACATTCTTATGTTAAAAAACAATTTCCACATCTGTTTCCTTATCGCAATGAAAGTATTAATAAAAACGCATGATAGAATTTTATATATTTGTTTAAAGAATTTGAATATTTTATTTTAATTAAAAATATTTCATCCAATCCTATACAATTTATACATACTATTTATTCCATTCATTTAAAAAAAAAAAGGTTTCTAATTTACTTATTCGCAACAAATTACTGTCAACTTTTTTATAGTTAATTAATATTGTTTTTCCTGTTAATAATGCATGCATTTGGAAGCAATTCATGTAAAAGAAAATGTTCCCAAAAAGTATTATGGCTCAAACTTCTAAGAAAAAAGCATTGAATAATTTGTTATTTTTCCGTTTTATTCTTTTGTTTCTTGTGCCTCTAGACATATCGTTCAGCCTTTACATTTATTTGTGTATACACCAAATACTCCATATATCACCTGCAATAATTTACAAGAATATAGGTATAAAAAAAACGATTGAAAGAAGGATATTTTTCAGAAATAATAAAGTCAATAAAATAATAAAGTCAAATGAAATGTAAATTATTATTTAAAGGGTCCTTGGAAAAGGTTCCGTTTTTAGCAATTGGAATTTTATTAAAGAGCTCTAATTAATAATAATAATAATAATAAAATAGACGAAGACAAAAATAGAAGTCATTTGAGAGTCAAAAAGGAATTCTATTTTATCAGAATTTCGATATAAAAAGTTATGTTATTAAGTCGCTGACTTAAGACCATAAAAGTTCTTGAGTGTTGAATATTAAAATTATCTTAAATTCCTCTCGAAATTTTAAGGCTAAGATTTTTATGAGCTCATTAATTTTAAATTTCTCCTAGAAAAAAAAATGGTTTTTGTTTTCCGTAAAAATTTGTTTTGTTGTTTTGCTGAATTCGAAGATAAATAGATCCAGATCTGATTAGAATCACATCCTTTTATTATAGGAAAAATTTAAACATTCTAATTTAAGTAGACATATAATTACATTGTGTAATAATGAATAAAACTTTGAAGGCGTGCTTAATACATTTTTATGCATAAAAACATTGCAAGTGGTGGATACATCCTCTTGCATTAGGATGAATGACAAATATATTATTGTGAATACTGGAGCATATTAAATTAGTATTCATCAATTTTATCAACCTCTCGTTATAATGAATTAAATTCATTGTGTGTGATAGCACTGCACTAGCCAAATTATTCGATTCAAAACTATCAAATTTGGATCATCAGTACTTTGGAAGATAAGAATATACATTTCCGAATGATTTTAATTAGCAGGTTTAAAGCCAATTTATAATTTTAATTTATTAAAAATTAAAAGAGATTTTGATGTTTCATCATAATACCTTCCAAAATAATAAAGAAAAACAATGATTGTTACGAGGTTCGAAAGTGCAAAAATGGAGTCCTTTTAATGATGCGAATTTGGTTGCTGTAAACTGTTTTAGTTAAAATGCTTTAGCTTGTTTTTAAATCGATTTTACAAGATCATTTGCATTGCTGTGAATAAAACACAAGTCATATTCTTTGTTTCATCAATGATGATATTGTGATGACTGTATGATTTATTTCCATTGTCAATAGCTAACTAAAATTTATTCTTTTTAAAATTTGTATAGTTTGTGCGAGAAATAAGAAGAAAAAAATTATTCAGAATTCTGAAAATTTGAAGATAAATGAAACAGGCGTTTTATTTTTAATAGAACAAAGATGTCGTGAGATTTGAATCGATTAAGACAGTTCGTTTTCACAATGGACAGAGCAAATTAACAGATCATTTGAAAAGAACAATCTATAAAAATAATGGAGCTTTAATGTCTGATAGTTATATGGAATCCTGGGCAAGAAATTATGTCGAATTCATCTTTCTAAAATTAAATACGATCAATATCCCAGGAAGACTAACAAGTTGCCTAGAGGCAGTCGATTATTAATTAAAGAATGTAACTGATAACTATTAATCCAAAATTTAGATAAATACATTATATTTATTATCACCATAATAATATTAAAAATTAGCAATCATATTAGGAAATTTTCAAAAATAAACACACAAATCCCTTAAATTTTCAATGGCATTTACTTCAGTGTTTTATCACAAAATTATATATTTCATAAGTAAATTATCTCAAGTGACGATTCAACATTTGACAGAAATGCCAAAAGAAGTTCTTAGTACAACAGACAGTTCATTTTACTAAGCATTTGCAAAACACTCTGAGTATCCTTCAGATACAGTTACAAAGTAATGTAGCTGTTGTTCAGCATAACAGTATTCTAATGAATCATCATCAATAATGCTTGTCGAAACTATAAATTTTCATCCAGTTCAAAGCCTTTGTGCAAACAGCGTGGAAATGCATTGACCGAGAAGCTCTTTCGGCATCTCCTCTAAATTCCAATGATGAACGGAAACAGGTTATTAATTAAATCGGTTAAAAGTGGGTTAACATGACTGTGCAAGATAAGGTGTGTGTTCGTTAACGTTAACAAATGGCGGTCAACATGGATCACATGACTGACGGTTTGCTAAAACAGGTTTTCCCTCTCTTAGACTTGATCGAAGAATTAAGTAACTGGATTATCAAAATAGCCAAGTAGTGTGAAAATTAATTTTATTTGATGTACTTTGTTTACAATTTGATAATACTTTTGGATAATTATTTAAAAATAACCGTCCAATTCCGATGTCGCCGTTATGGGAATTTAACCTTTACAATCTCCTGGCATATATGGTAATCACTGGCAAAAGGGTTTTGAAGAGGGATCAAAATTTATCTTAAAATAATACACAGGATGATCAAATGCTTAACATTCGATTGAGCTATTTAAATAGCTCAAAAATTCATTAAGACTGTATTCAAATAGAATTCAAATTGGCAAAAGTGGTAAATATGCATACCACTGCCCGTTTATATTGCGATGACTTTCGTTACAGCATTAAGTTCCAAAGTTTGCCAATAAATTTTAATTCCAAGTAACGTTTTCAGAAATAAAACCACTCCTCTTTCACATTGAGAGAGCTTTCGTTACAACATTGAGTTCCAGAGTTTGCCACTAAATTTTAACTCCAGAGAAGATTTTCAGAAATTAAACCACTCATTGCCTGCTCACATTGCGAGGATTTCACTACAGCTTCAAGTTTCAGAGTTTGCCATTAAATTTTAATTACAGGGAAAGTTTTCAATAGTGAAACATCACTGTGTCGTGTTCCTTATGCCTAAAATAATCACATTCAATTATCTGTACTTGTTACCGAATTTATTTCATTTAAACTCAACATTTACTTTTTTAAAAAATGAACAAAAACTGCTGACACATTTGGAGTTTCTCGAAATTCAGAATTTTCTTGTTAATAATTTTATGCATTTTTTGATATGTTGAGGATTTGAATACTACAGTTTATGACATTTTAGTTTATTTCTTAACGCAAAATGAGGTTAAGCTGTTATTAATGAAAATACATGGGCGTTGCATTTAAGTAATGCCTAGACGTACTATCAAATGCAAAAGAAACTTCAACGTTAACGTAAAACTTACCGAATTCGGAGCTATTCCATGATTTCTACTTTAAAAAAAAGTGAATAAAGGTGTTTTAAATTTTAAAAAAATTAAGTGGTAAATATATTTATTAGTGAGTATTCAATGATATTTTAATAGCAAGATATATTTATGAATAAAAATTGCATTTGACTTTTATTCTGTATTCACACCAACAATTTAATAAGCACACCCAAAAGTAAAAAGGCTCAATTTATGTTTTCAATTTCCATCTCAAAATTTGGAATTCAAAATTCATTCTTTTTTGAAACTTTTATTCATATAAATATTTGCAAAAATCCTCTGCATTTCTCTCACAATTAGTATTAAAAAAGGCCTCTTTCAGTTTTAATTATTTAGAATAATTAATGGTTATCTTGACAACAAATTTCTACCATATTAATGAATCCATATTAGAAAATCCATTGACCAGAAATATATTTTAGGCCTAACTTCTACAATACGAAGAAAAGAAGAAACTGGACGTTAATAAATACTGGCATACGTGGTAACAAATAATGTGCAAATTCAGTTGATTTGTTCAGGCTACATATGGCCCACAAATGAGTTTGACTGCTGACAGTCTTATTCCTGAAGATTTTACATCTTTCCGGCTTTTTCGAGCATTCGAAGGGAAGATTTTTCAATAATTGCAGGTGATTGTGGGAAACAATCATGATGTGAAGATTATAATTATACTTTTTAAATGTTTTTGTACAAATTCTTTTGAACAGAAATTAGTATTTTAGAAGAAATATTGTTAATATCTTCGCATTAAATGACATGTCTGGCATGCATATCAAATCAGCGAATTTTTAAAATTTAAATCTACAATTAAGTGTAAATATTCAGTAATAAAAAATATGAAATAGTTGAAAATCATTTAGTATTTTAGGTGTAATTTTTGATGTCATAAATATTGAATAACAATAATATATCCTAATTAGAAGATATATCCTCTAATTAGGAAATGAATTAAATGCGTAAATTAAAACTTTAATAATATCCAAGAAACTTTCGATTAATATTTTACAATTTAAAATAAGAAACATATTACACATATATCAAGAAAGCGAAATTTTAAATTTTAAATCTGAATTAAATGGAAATACTCAGTAATAAATTAAAGAAACACTTGGAAACTTTTTAATATCTTAGGTGTAACTTTTACTAGTATAAAAATTGAAATAACAATAATTTTTCTAAATAGAATGTATCCTATAATTAGGTGGTTAATTAAATTTTTAAGTCAAAGTTTTAAGTAAAGAAAATACAAGAAACTTTCGATCCATATTTTAATATTTAAAATAAGAAACATGTCATGCGTATATCAAGTCAGCGAATTTCTAAATTTTAAATTTGCAATTAAAAGGGACTATTTAGTTATAAAAAAAAGAGAAATACTTGACAATTTTTTAATATCTTATGTGTAATTTTTGCGATTATAAAGATTGTAATAACAATAAATATCCAAATAGAATGCGTCCTATAATTAAGAGATTAAATAAATTCGTGTGCAAAGGCTTTAAGCACAGAATATCCAAGAACAATCGATTCATATTTCCCTATTTACATTAAGGACTTCCTCTACCATATCTCATTCAGTAAGTTAAAGTGATTTTAAAATTTTTAGATTGTTTTGTCGATTCATAAATATCAAATGTCTTAAAATAATAAAGTTAAAATATAGCCAAAAATTGAACAAATGACAATTCAGCTGATTTTTGTTTACAAAGTAATCCTTTTAATCTATCTGAATTTTTATTCAGTTCTTTCATAAGATTAAATTTTATTTCATTCTGTTGCATTGACTTTTGCCATTTAATATTTAAATCTTCTTCCAGTTTCAATCGAATCATGTAGATAGGATTTTGCTTTAAACATTTTTCAAAATATGCTTACCAGATTGTTTGCTTTTATTCGGAGATTTAATCGTTTCGACATCGTTCGACACAATTCATATCAGTCTCAAACATCACTGTAGGGAAGTTAATCCTATTTCTGCAAACATATCTTTTTGATTTTTTTTTCTTAAAATATTTTTGTCAAATTTTATTTACGATGACAAATTCGCTTTAACGTAAGTTTTAGTGGAAAGAAAGACAGTTATTAATATAATGCAAAGTATTGAAAAATTTGTTATTGTGAATTCTGATTTGAAATAAAATTGTCATAATAATTTTATGATTCCGTAAGATCTGATCTTAATTCTTCATGCACTTTAAGCTTTAAAAATGTATTTTCCTTACCAGTTTAAGATTTTGAGTTAGTCTTCATTAAATAACTTTGAGATACATTATATTGGAAAAGCATTCTCACCTTAAGAAAAACGTAAGGACAAAATATCCTGAAAATAAAATATTTTACAATTGAAAAAAAAAAATTCTGCCTTTAGTTTTCTTAAAAGGTTGTGGGTCCATTTAGTCTCAATGCCCCTCAAAGGATTTGAGTATTCCCAGAAAACCTTTTGCGACTCCTGCCAACGCTTTTTCTTTTACACTAGAAGTATGAAATTGATTTTCTTTTCAAATACTTCTGTTATTTAGTAATATTCAATATGATAAATGAAAATATTTTCTATTTTCTTAGATTTTCTTATCAACATATTTTAATCTAGTCCGCATGTAGTTTAAGGTTTTGATGTAATACAATTAAAATGCTCAACAACAATTTGATACTGGATCTAACCACCATCAAAATAACGCTATCTATACGCTATGTATGCTATCTATAACTCACTTTACACGATGAATAAGAAGATGAAATCATAGCATCGTGTAAGACGATGAGTGGTTTGTTGTTATATGAAGAGATAATTAACATTTACCATGCAAATATTGTGTCATGTGACTTGAATTCTCATTGAGGTGCATGTACACTTTCCACAGAAAAGGTATAAGATTACAAAAATATCACAATTTAAGCAAGCTAATCTTTTAAAATACGTTATTTCTAGGATTATAAATAATAAAAATAAGATATTTAATAGAGTTTATATTCGATTTATATGTATGTCCCTCAACTGCTAGCCAAAGCTGGACAAAAAATGCTTATTCATATTTGATTTTTTCCTAATAATTATTAAAATCTAGAAACTATCATAATTTCTAGAAACTATCATAATTAGAAATATACTTTGCAAAAGAATTTTGACATTGTAAATTACTAGAAATCAAAACTGGATTTCTTTTCATGAAATTAATTGATTATTTAATGTACTAAATTATTGAAATATTTTAATAAATTAAAAATATTTCATTACAGTTCTTATTGAACATATGTTCATGCCTATGTCCTTGCTTGATAGTATTACTTTTCTGGTTTTACTTTTAGATTATTGCCTAAAAGTAAAGTAGTCTTTATATATTCTGCACATTATTTTTATGATTTGTTTGTATTTTATGATTTATTGATGTTGTAATCCTTCATATTTTAGGCTATTATTGCTCCTATCTCAACTTTTTAAATGTAATTTATTACAGTAATCTTCAGAATAATATTAGTTCCAATAGTTCCTTAGTGAGAATATATACATTAATTGCTTTTGTAAATAACTAGAAACAGAATCTACCGAAAAAATGGGAACATATAAAAGATTCATACCCTGCCCGGGCCGAAAACAAACAAGAAAATAAATTACGCAAAACATAACCCATCCGGTCATGAAAATGGTCGGTCAACAAAACACAAAACCATAGATCGACAGCCGTTTAACTTTATAATCTTGAATGAAATCAAATGTCGCGAAAAAATAATATCTTCTAGTAGATAAAAAAAATAAAAGAAGAAATAGGGAAAAGATGGATTTTTTAAAGAATGGTCAAAAATACTTTATCAAAGTATTTAAAGTCTTTATACCTTTGATTGCTTTCCATTTTAGGATATTAAACTTGCGGCATAGGTTATTCATCAGTACTTTAGTAAAAGTACTGTTTTATTACCAGATCTATACGATTACAAGCTCAGAGCAGTACTTTGAGCAGTATTTGATTTCGATATTATTAAGTTTAAGGAGATATCAACATTAGTGTGAGGAAAAAAAGGTAATTTCAAAAATGTTCTTATATGAAATCCAGTGCTGTACAGAAGTACAGCTTTAAGTGCAGTTATAATAAAGTTCAAAACAGCATTATCAGTACTTATATAGCACTGAACGCCATTGAAAATTTACTTTAGCTATTTTAGATTTAAATTTATAACTCCATTTTAGTAAGAAAATCTGCTTTTCAAATATATCTTCCCTTTATCTTACCTCTTCCGGACCAAAATTTAGTTGGACATATTTTAAACGTTCGGTCTGAAATCTCTTGACCGGTCAGGTCGAAGGGTTATGGCTGTCCAGTTTAACCTTTGCCAAACTGTTTTTCGATTTAACGCTGCGTCCGACGTAGAATAAAACAAGAGATAAAGGTTTTAAATCTTTACCTTGGCCTTCTAATACGATGGCAGGGTCTGAGAAGTGGGCTCGTTTCTTAAGGTTATGGTCTTCATAAATTCAAAAGGGAATGTCAAAGAACGGAATTGAGTCTTTTATCTTTGAGAAAAAGGGGGAAAGAAAGATGGTAGCCCTCTCCTGAAGAACACCTGCTATTATTGGCAAATATCCACAAACGATCCGCTTGCCTTTCGAGCGTGCCTGATCCACTGAAATGCATTTTATTATAGTACTTGGTTTGAATGTTGGACATTCTAAATTTGGCTCGGTATTTTACTTACTGCCCAAATGACTCTTATTTTTGGCAAAGGGGGGGGCACGGGGATTTTTCAAAAATAAAAATCGAAGTCTTTTGAGTTGTTCTCTCTTCTCTTCTATTTTTCTATATTCATTAAACTCTGCTTCTTTTTGAATTATCTCGTATTATACATTAAAAAAAAAATATATGTTCATTCAGAAAACTATGTTACAACTTATCATCTGTAATTGCGCTCATTGTGATATTTGAGAATTATATAGCGTTTCTAATTGGTATAATGTGAATTATTTGCTTTGCGGTGTCTTTCAATATTTTTAAAAAAAAAATATTTTTCATGCAAAAAAATAAAATTATTATTTCCAAATTGATTTTGGTTTCCATAGATATATATAATAATGTTTTAAATTCGCTAAGTGAGGTCACTTCATAATAATAAGGATCATTAAAGAATTTTTAAGATTGCAGCTCTTTAAGTTTTTAGTTTATTTTGTTATTTTATGTAAAACAGTGGAAATCATTAGAGACCATTTATGTAATGTTTTATTAAAATTAAAAATAGATGACAATTTGGCAATAAACATAATAGAATTTTCACAATCATCATAATAACTCTTTTATGTGTTTGCGGCAGGAAATGATGCCAATTTAAAACCCTGAAAGCATAAAATGTAAACACTTTACATCATAGATTCTGAGAAAATGATCACCATCAAGCTGAATAGACAATAGTAAAATTTAAAAAGACTGTCCTTCACAAAGAAAACAATAATAGTCTGAGAATACATCATTGATATACTTTTGAACTGACGTCTAATTGCTTACCGTTAGAATCTCCCATGGTACGTATTGGGCATCTACTGAAGTTATGATTTAATGCGCTCAAGATGAGGATGTGAAATCGATTTTTCTGCAACTGATGCACAATTCCAAGGGTAAATAAATATCTCTCTGAAAAGACAAAAAGCGTGTATCTAGTAATGCTATTATCTATAATAAGATTACGATCAATGTAACTTAAAGGCACTTAAAGGTAACTTAAAGGGACCGTCCTTCATAACAGGTAAAAAGTATAGTTTTAGCGTATACCTTTGATAAACTGTAGTGCTGACGTTAAGCGCATTACTGCTGGGATCTTTTTCATGAAATGTTAAGGCCATCAAATGAAATGAAGAGTAAAAAGTTCCAAAGTTGAAATAATGTAACTTCATTTTCTGTCCCTGTTATCATTTTCATCATTGGACTGTGATGCAGGATTTTTAATTTAGTTTAGATGAAGACAATAATCTGATAGTGAAGTTTTATGCAACTTTTTATGTTTCATCAAGAATGCTTATTGTTATGATCATCATAAATTTAACATGAAATATCGAAAGGAAGAATCGAGTTGTTAACTTTTAAGGTGGAGGGGACGTGGAAAAAGTGAATGATCACTTCATCATACATCTTTATCTCATCATAATTTTATCACAGATCATTCAACTTTGTTTACATGCTCCATCATTATTGCACGATCCCAAGCTTATGTTTATCTGAACTAGTGAGTCGCTGTTAGTAGTTTTAAGGCAACGGTTATAGTAAAGAAATATATATAAATATATGACTAATCTTATCTTTTTTTAAATGTTAAACGCTTCAAGTAACTATATATTTATTTTAAATAAAAAATATAAAGTTAAAAGTACATCTATAAATTGGGTAAAAGATAGATCTATAAATTGGGGAAAAATTCCTTTTTTCCAATGTTAGATTTATTCAAGTTGACAAAATAAAATAAAAACAATATTTAGATAACTAATAAATTATTTCAAATATTAAATTTGTTCTTATATATTAAAATACAATATGCTATGAAGATCGATAGAATTACTATTATTTTTGTTTCTTTAAGATAATAATGACATTTGCGAATTCCAGTCCATGCTCTAATTTCAAAATCTGTTTTCATATTTTATTAATATTTTGATCCATTCGTTTTCTGAAATAAATCCTTTTTTTATTTCTTTTTGTAACAAATAAAAATTTCTAAAATTTCACTGCATAACTATCTTTAATCAATTACAATCACATAAAATTTTGTATGTCTTGGTGAATTCAATTATCTATGTAACGTTTCGTACTTTGCATTGCAAGAAAATAAGATTTGATGTTGGAAAATCGAAAAAAAAAAAAAAAATCATAGTTATTGCAAAAGAAATTTAAAATACCTCACATAAATGATTTTTTCTAGAGATAAAAAAAAAGAGAGAGAGAGATCATTTCTTTATCGATACTGGCATTTGAGAAGACAGGTCTATTTAATGTATTTCAAAATGAGAACGACGAAGAAAGTTCCACTTTTATAACCAAAAGGACTTCTCCTTCCTTATTGATTTAAATCAAGCAAAGAAAGAGCCGCTTTTCGAAAGTCGTCTTTTGATGCGATATGACAGAAACGAGGCCATCGCTAAAGTAATACAAAGGGAGTTAACAGTTCAAATTTGTAAGTTCGCACGATATATCAATTGCAATTGACTTGCTACTGCTATAATATATTTATCATTGCGTAGTCCTGATACGAAAAAGTTCTCGAAAAAACAAGAATAATGACTATTCAGTCAAGAAATTCTTTTTTTATTATTCTTTTTTTATTTTTCCTTTTTTTTAGAGGTTTCGTTTTAATCGCGAAGATCATCAGTTTGTTGGCCCATTTGGATCCAATCAAGATTCATTGACGGACTATCCCTTACATTACCTATACAACTGCTTTCTTTTCTACGAGACTAACTGAGCAAGGAAGCAATATTATAGATCCGTAACAATATATTTTTTCTACGGTTCTCGTTTCCTGCTTATAATTTTTCGAGTTCTTAAAAATGTATTATATTTTCTATGTTTCTTTTTTCCTTTTTATAATTTTTCGGATTCCTAACAATATATAATTATATTTATGTTGCTCTTTACATTTTCATAATTGATCTGAATCCTAACAATATATTATTTTTTCTACTTTCTCTTTTCCTCTTTATAATTTTTCGGATTCGTAACAATTTATTATTTTTCCTACGTTTCTCATTTCTTTTTTTTTATATTTGATATATATATATATATATATATATATATATATATATATATATATATATATATATATATATATATATATATATATATATATATATATATATATATATATATATATATATATATATATATATATATATATATATATATATATATATATATATATATATATATATATATATATATTATTTTATATAATAATATATAATATAAATATATATATATATATATATATATATAATATATATATATATTATTTTATATAATAATATATAATATAAATATATATATATATATATATATATATATATATATATATATATTATTTCCAAATTGATTTTGGTTTCCATAGAAGATTAGGTATATATATAATAATGTTTTAAATTCGCAAAGTGAGGTCACTTCATAATATAAAGGATCATAAAAGAATATTTAAGATTGCAGCTCTTTAAGTTTTTAGTTTATTTTGTTATTTCATGTAAAACACTGGAAATCATTAGAGCCCATTTATATAATGTTTTATTAAAATTAAAAAGGGATGACAATTTGGCAATAAACACAATAGAATTTTCAACAATCATCATAATAACTCTTTTATGTGTTTGAGGCAGGAAATGATGCCAATTTAAAACCCTGAAAGCATAAAATGTAAACACTTTACATCATAGATTCTGAGAAAATGATCACCATCAAGCTGAATAGACAATAGTAAAATTTAATAAAACTGTCCTTCACAAAGAAGACAATAATAGTCAGAGAATACATCATTGATATACTTTTGAACTGACGTCTAATTGCTGAGTGTTGGAATCTCCCATGGTACGTTTTGGGCATCTACTGAAGTTAAGATTTAATGCGCTCAAAATGAGGATGTGAAATCGATTTTTTTGCAACTGTTGTACCCTTCCAAGGGTAAATAAATATCTGTATGAAAAGACAAAAAGCATGTATCTAGTAATGCTATTATCTATAATAAGATTACGATCAATGTAACTTAAAGGCACTTAAAGGTAACTTAAAGGGACTGTCCTTCATAACGGGTAAAACGTATAGTTTTAGCGTATACCTTTGATAAACTGTAGTGCTGACGTTAAGCTCATTACTTCTGGGATCTTTTTCATGAAATGTTAAGGCCATCAAATGAAATGTTAAGGCCATCAAATGAAATGTTAAGGCCATCAAATGAAATGAAGAGTAAAAAGTTCCAAAGTTGAAATAATGTAATTTCATTTTCTGTCCCTGTTATCATTTTCATCATTGGACTGTGATGCATGATTTTTAATTTAGTTTAGATGAAGACAATAATCTGATGGCGAAGTTTTATGCAAATTTTTATGTTTCATCAAGAATGCTTATTGTTATGATCATCATAAATTTAACATGAAATATCTAAAGGAAGAATCGAGTTGTTAACTTTTAAGGTGGAGGGGACGTGGAAAAAGTGAATGATCACTTCATCATACATCTTTATCTCATCATAATTTTATCACAGATCATACAACTTTGTTTAATGCTCCATCATTATTGCACGATCCCAAGCTTATGTTTATCTAAACTAGTGAGTTGCTGGTAATAGTTTTAAGGCAACTGTTATAGTAAAGAAATATATATAAATATATGACCAATCTTATCTTTTTTTTTAATTTTAAACGCCTCAAGTAACTATATATTTATTTTAAATAAAAAATATAAAGTTAAAAGTACATCTATAAATTGGGTAAAAGATAGATCTATAAATTGGGGAAAAATTCCTTTTTTCCAATGTTAGATTTATTCAAGTGGACAAAATAAAATAAAAACAATATTTAGATAACTAATAAATTATTTCAAATATTAAATTTGTTCTTATATATTAAAATACAATATGCTATGAAGATCGATAGAATTACTATTATTTTTGTTTCTTTAAGATAATAATGACATTTGCGAATTCCAGCCCATGCTCTAATTTCAAAATCTGTTTTCATATTTTATTAATATTTTGATCCATTCGTTTTCTGAAATAAATCCTTTTTTATTTCTTTTTGTAACAAATAAAAATTTCTAAAATTTCACTGCATAACTATCTTTAATCAATTGCAATCCCATTAAATTTTGTATGTCTTGGGAATTCAATGATCTATGTAACGTTTCGTACTTTGCATTGCAAGAAAATAAGAAGATTTGATGTTGAAAAAAAAATATTTTAATCATAGTTATTGCAATAGAAATTTAAAATACCTCACATAAATGATTTTTTCTAGAGATAAAAAAAAAGAGAGAGAGAGATCATTTCTTTATCGATACTGGCATTTGAGAAGACAGGTCTATTTAATGTATTTCAAAATGAGAACGACGAAGAAAGTTCCACTTTTATAACCAAAAGGACTTCTCCTTCCTTATTGATTTAAATCAAGCAAAGAAAGAGCCGCTTTTCGAAAGTCGTCTTTTGATGCGATATGACAGAAACAAGGCCATCGCTAAAGTAATACAAAGGGAGTTAACAGTTCAAATTTGTAAGTTCGCACGATATATCAATTGCAATTGACTTGCTACTGCTATAATATATTTATCATTGCGTAGTCCTGATACGAAAAAGTTCTCGAAAAAACAAGAATAATGACTATTCAGTCAAGAAATTCTTTTTTTATTATTCTTTTTTTATTTTTCCTTTTTTTTAGAGGTTTCGTTTTAATCGCGAAGATCATCAGTTTGTTGGCCCATTTGGATCCAATCAAGATTCATTGACGGACTATCCCTTACATTACCTATACAACTGCTTTCTTTTCTACGAGACTAACTGAGCAAGGAAGCAATATTATAGATCCGTAACAATATATTTTTTCTACGGTTCTCGTTTCCTGCTTATAATTTTTCGAGTTCTTAAAAATGTATTATATTTTCTATGTTTCTCTTTTCCTTTTTATAATTTTTCGGATTCCTAACAATATATAATTATATTTATGTTTCTCTTTCCATTTTCATAATTGATCTGAATCCTAACAATATATTATTTTTTCTACTTTCTCTTTTCCTCTTTATAATTTTTCGGATTCGTAACAATTTATTATTTTTCCTACGTTTCTCATTTCTTTTTTTTTATATTTGTTCTTAAAATGCAAATGTTCCATGGGAATATATATATATATATATATATATATATATATATATATATATATATATATATATATATATATATATATATATTTACATTTTTGATTAACGTATCTTAATAATGATACACTGCTTAATGGTATCTTAATAAAATTCATTTTATGAACCAAATCTCTGAGATGTTCCTTTGCCAAAAGATTTCCACAATTTCAACCCTACTTTTAAAATTGCAAGTGTAATCAAAATCTTTGGGGGGGGGGGAATCAGAAAGAGAGAAAGATTTTAAATTAAAAGTTAAATGAAGGAAAAAAATACATTCCATTAAAGTTTAAGAATAAAAACATCTTATTTTTTATCATTTGGGAATGTGGAAAAATAAATTAATTTTAAAGGGAATTCATCAATTCCTTAGTATTTAAAAATGAAAAGATTTCAAAATAATCTCCTCCTCCGAAGCGTTAAGCGTATTTTCATCGTGAAGGATAAATAAAGGATGTGAATCCCTTTATGCAAGCAAGCTGAAGAATTGGCATTTTCTTAAATCCCTTTACCACATTCATCCTTTTACCACATCTATTTCCTTAAACCAAATAAAAAAATAAACAAATAAACAAATTATTTTCTTAACAAAAAAAAAAACATTAATTCTGATGATAAAGTATTTCAAATGAAGTGTCTGAAATAAAACCATTTTATCGAAAATCATATTTTTTTCATTTATTTTAAATAAATATTTAATCTTTACATCCTCTATAAAGTGCAACTAATCGAAAACGGGTTAAAAAGAATAAATAGTTTTATTTTGTGACTTCTGATGAAAGATTTTTTTTGTACTTTGTGATGTTTCAAGATATTAAATTGTTGCCTTGAAAAGTGAAGAAATTAAAGTGATTGAAAGAATAATATTTCCTATTTTACTTCTATCATTACTTGAATAGGACATAGTAATCAAAAGAAAACCGCATATTAAAATATGATATTTTCCTTTCAGCTGCGTTGAATTATTCTTCAATCTGATACAGCTCATTTTATCTTAAAATGAGAGATACAAACAGCTTTGAATGCTTTGAATGACATTTCCGTGATCCTTTTCATTTCTTGGATGTTCCATTTTTATTTTGAGGATATCTCAGAAAAAGATCGTATCGCGCTCGGTAGGATTATAAAACAAATAAGTTATCTGCTGTTTGAAATGCTTTGAAATATACACAAAAATTATGTTCTTTCATTACATATATAATACATTAAATATATATTTTTCAGATTGTAAGTTATTTAGTTGCATGAAAATAGATAAATTTATCATTAATCATTTTAAATTATTGCGAATTATTGTTTATTGGTATGTCAAGAGTAGAGTCATAAATATTGTTTGTAAAAATAAGTTTAAAAATAAATACATAGCTGTCTTTAACAGAATAACAAGCTATGCTTCATCAAAGATGCTTATTAGAAAAATAAAGATTTATTTCATTAGGAAAATAGTATTGAAATTAATATCCGGCTGCATATAAGAAATAATTTAAGAATTTGCAGTTTTAGATATTCAGTTGAGTTAAAAAAAATAGATTTTCAAAGAAAAATTTGAATTTTATTTCAAGATAGAACGAATGTGTGAATTCGAAATTAGAATCCACATTTTAATCTCAGAATAAATAATAATTAATAATAAATAATAATTTTAACAGAATAAATCCAATGATACAAAATTCTGAAAAGGTGGTATTTTATTAATTAAAAAGTATATAAACATGAAAAATAAAAGTTAAATCAATATGAATTTTAATTACCCTACCATCTACAATATTTCATTTTAGCGAATTTTTTTAGAAAAGCATAAAAATTGAATAGGTATTTATAATTTATATGTTGCCATTTTTATTGCTAAATGCATTTTATAAGGATAAATACTTTGCTATGATTCGTTATGACTGCAGTGCATGAACTGAAAGAGTTAGAGGTTTTCATTTGGTTTTCATTTTCATTTCATGTTTTCAGCCACTTTCAATTAAAAACACAGCCTAAATTTGATAGAAAAGAATTAATGATAATTTAATATTGTTTAAATATTTAATAAAAATTTTATATTCTGGTTTATAACATTCAATATAGCTTGACAAGTAATATTTGAAATGAAAAGGGAAATCATTATTATTTTTAACTATATTGTTTCTCTGAGCACTCAAAATGTCTCAAAAAGTTTATTATTCCAGATAAATTAAGCTGCTACTTAAAAATACAATAATAGACTGAATTTGAAAATATTAGAATCTTAAATTATTTACAAAATTTTTCTATTAAAATAATTTTTTCTACTGGTTTTAATGTTTCTACAACATTTTGCTCAAATAGTTGAAATAACAAAGAAGTGTATAATAATACATGTTTTTAAAGAGATATTAAACCTAAAGGAAGCTTAGTTTAAAATTAAGCAATTAATAAGTTAAAACAAAGAAAATGTTTTTCAAAAGATAAGTAGAGAATTTTGTAATGGAGATTGTGGAAAGTGGAGATGGAATTTTATATATTATGTCAAATTTATTTATTACATTTTTAACTAATAAAGTTTCTGAAAGAACGTTATGTTCTGATATTATATTTTTAATTCTTTATTTTCAAAGAAAATTTTGAGAAGAAGTGCTAATAAGTTAACAGTATATAATTAATTCAATTATCCCAAAATTTCTGTTATGTACAGATTTCTTAATGTATTTTAAACTTGATGATGTACAGTTGTGAAACGAATACAATTACATTATTATATTAAAATTTAGCTGATCAGCTTTCTTTTGAGTTATGGATCAATTCGTTTTCTATGATGAATATACTATAATTCCAGACCTATCTAATAAAGAATATATTTTTTAGAAAAAAATAATTATTTTCCATCTGTTTTAAATAAATCTAACTTAGAACGGATCAGCCATATGGAGATTTCACGTGTCGAAAATTTACTTAAGAGTGCATATCATATTTACTATTAATTTTGAATTAAGTATGATCACCTTGAATAATATGGATAATTTTGGTATCAACAGACTGGCATGTAATTATAAAATTATAATTCTATGATTCTCCCAAGATTTCAGGTATGTAATCAATGCGAAAATTCAAACACATAAAACATCCCCCCCCCCTCTCTAAAAAATACTTGAAACTGAAAGCATATAACTTCTTTCAACAATGGCATTGGTGTTGTACAGTTAATAGAAAAAAGATAAATGATGCAATACTGAATTCTAATTAGTACTTTAATGTTCTATATATTTTATTTAAAATTATGAATATGTGTTTCGTTCGTACCAGCGTTTGTAAATCTGAAAAGAATACTACATATTAACAAGCAATTAAAAGGAATTTTAAAATTAAAAGGACACTTTAAAGCTAGTAATTTCTTTACAATGAATAATTTCTATATGGCATGGGTGAATGCACAAGAAATTAGAATGTAGATATACAATGTGCATAAGGTATCGGATCATTTAAATTGTGATGCATATATTGATGAAAACTCTAACAGATTTAAGTTATTTAAAATTATTATCCCCAGAGAGTGATGTAGAAAAATAATAGAGACAATTAATCTAAAAATCAATACAAATTATAATGTTTTTTTTTATATGAGTTTAGAGATAATATTTTCTTTTGCCACTTCATTGTAAAAATAATAAATTATTCTGCTCTTAGACTGCATTTTCTTGCGTCTCAAAAATTAAGTAAAAAAAAAAAAATGAAAATCAATTTTGCTACGAAACAATAAAAGCATTTTACCTGTGAAGCATATTAAAGCATAAATCAGAAAATGGATATAAGAGCTGCATGCTGTTCTGTCCTTTTATGAACTATGTTTATCCCTTTCAATAGAGTAATTAAGTAGAACTTCTTTCCCATTGAGCAGAAAGATTAAATGCTATTAAAGAAAGTTTCATTTTTCTTGGAATAGATTTTCATCTTAAAAGAAAATGAAATCTTATATTACAAACGTAATCAGTCTCTCAAAATATGTCGATTACTTTATCATTAAACAGAAATTTATGAATAAATTAGTAATCGGGCGATTTCAGTCAACATTTTTAAGAAATCTGAATAATGCTTGCAGTATGTGAATAAATTAGACATTTTTCTTTTATCCTCTTATTAAAAAGTTGTAATTAAGAAGAAATGTTTTTGTTATTTTTATATTTGTCATATTAAAAAAACTAAATTTTCAGCTGGAAGTTAGAAGGAGACATAATACAAATATAATAAACGAGATTCCATTCTGCATTGCTTTATGAATTGGATCTGAAAGAAAGTGCTTCTGCGGAAAGGGTTATAATAAAATACTTAAAATAATAAAAGCTTATATAAAATGAGCATTACTTATAAGTGAGATACATCTAAGTATTTTAACGATAACACAGTTTAATGTTTTTTAATAGGAAAGCAATACAAATTTTGAATGTTTATTTATAATTTTTTTATAATTTCATATATCTCTTGAAATGAATGTAATCATGTATTGTTTATCATTGAAATTTATTATTTTATAATTGCATAATCGGAAAGATTTTAAGGAAATTATTTTTTTCAGTAGTATTTGTAGTTCTGTGACTCATTTCCTTGAAGCATATCGTTTTTGAGGATATAGTTATTAAGTATTGTAAAATCGTTCATTTACTTTAATAATTTCCGATAACATAATTTATTAATTTTAATAATGCATGAAAACTTTTTGATATCAAACAAATTTTATTCACCGAAATATTGCGCTTCTTCTAGAAGGCGATATCTCATGACATTTGAGAACTTTTAGCACCGATATTATAACATATAATAATCTTACAGTGAGAACATATATAATTAATTATAGCATATTCCTGATAAAGGATTCTCAATTTACATACAGTTCTGCTAATATAATTTGCGTTAAGTTCAGATTTATTTATCTTTAAATAAATTTGTATTTAAATCGGAATAAAAAAAATATATATTTTGTACTTTAGAAGTGTACAACTTTTAAGAACTTATTTTTAAAGCATTTTCATCTACATAATTGTTTTAAAAAAGTATTTATCTGTTGTTTGAATGATTTATGCTAGATAATCAAATGCATACTAGTTAAAAAAGAAGAAAATGCATTGAGTAATGCTAAATTTCTTTTTAAAGTTTTATTATACGCTTGAATTTCCATCGTCAATGAATAAAAAGAATCAAATTTAATATAAATATCAATTAAAACAGTATGAAAAACCTATAAATGATGGTACTGAAGGTCGTTTAAGATGATGGTACAAAGAACTAACATATGTAAAATGATGTTAATATTATCGTATCATCGTAAGAAAGTTAACAAAAGTTAGTTAGTATCGTAAGAAAGTTAACAAAAACAATAATTGTATTCTTAAAGTAATATAAATTTCATAAAAAGATTCTTATTTCAAGCATGATAAAATCTTTTGCATTAATTAAGAAATATTCTATGATAAGGAAATAGAAATTTATACACAAATATTTTTAATACCTTTGCATCAGAAAAGAATTTGTTTTATTTAACAATTTTTTTTTTGTTTAAAGGAAAAAATATATTTATAAAGGAGTTTTTTGCATTTCTTACATATCTAATGAAAAAAATTCTTGTAGATATTATAAATGCATGCAAAATAAAATATATATATATATATATATATATATATATATATATATATCTGACAAAAACTTTTCTAGTACTTTAAATTCTTTTAAGAAGCATCGTACCCAGTCAGCAGAAAAACAACTCACCACATTTCATCCGAAAATAACTCATTTTAGTTTCCTTTCTTTTCTGTTAAAGGACTTCCTTTCATATACAAATACAATGAAACACAAAATGAAATTCCATCCATCTAATGCAATTTAATCCTTCTTCAGGAAAATTTTCTTAATTCTTTTATTTATCAGCAAAGAAAAGATGAATTCTTCTTAAAAATCGGAAGTTCTTATACGAAAAATGCAAAACAGGAATGAGTAAAAATTTTTAATTTGTTTGTCTTTTTTAAGGTTTGGTCTGAAACTTTGAGGAAGAAATTTTTCTCTGCAAATATTTAATATTTATTCATGAGGTTATGCTCAGAATCATTTTCTGTTTGAGGAACTTATTATGTCTTGACACAAAATTTAATATCCTTCAAAAAAACATCCCTTCGAACTGAAATGTAATGTTGAATTGAAGGGCAGAGTCCCTACATTTGGAGCTGTGCCTTATAACACTATTAAAAGAACAGAACGCAGTGGAAATATGTGAATTTTCAAAATTCTAGTTCATTATGTTCAGCTTCTTCTTACCATCATATGTATCAAGCGTAGATATGCTTAATGAAAAAAAAATTGACTTCACTAAGTAAGACTGAAAATACTTAATTCCGAATCATTAAGAAATGTTCGAATTTATTTAAAATAATTTATAAGATAATTTCTAGATCTCAAATTATATTTGCAAAGACATGAATTCATGTTATTTGTATCTATACTTATATATAAAACTTTATTAAAAAATGTTTTAAAAAATTACAGAAATTACTTCCTTCTGAGAAATGCTCTAATTTTGTTTAAATATTTTATGAAATAATTTCCGAGCCTCACATTACATTTGCACATGCATAAGGACATACTTTTTTCACCTAAGTTGTTGTTTAAATCTTTATCTTGCGAATCAAACATGTTGCATTTTTTCAAATGTTTCTTACAGTAAATGTTTCGAAAATTGAAAACATAAACAATGGAAACTCTAAAATTCTTTAATAAAAATACATGTTTTCAGTATACTTATAATCGAATTTATTGCTCTGAATAATAAGATTCTTAAGAACAACAAACCTCTTAATGCGGAGAAACGATACAATTTTTCTCAAATATAATTTCTGCCAAAAAATATAATTAGCTTTTGACGAGCTTCAGAATTGTGAATTATCTTGCTTATTTCGAAAATCTGAAAATGCGTACTGACAACACGCAAAATTATGTGCTTTGCATGTAAATTATAATATGTGTTTTTGTGCTTTATGAGTCCATTGTTCCCAAGACTTTATAAATAAATGATTTAAGTAATTGTATTCATTAGCATGTATCCAATTACTAACCAATTTTGATAATTAATCTCTTAAAAATTATATTTTATAACTGTATATCTGATAATGCCATGTACCCTTCTAATTTATATAGGAAATATACCGCTTGAAAGATAAAAGCATAGTACAAATATTCCACTCAATTATACAGAATTTAAAATGAAAACAAAACCCTACATCCCAACACCATTTTTTCATCATTTTGTTTTCTTGGAAAGTGGAGATGGAATTGGATGGATTGTGGAAAGTGGAGATGGAATTTTATATATTATGTCAAATTTATTTATTACATTTTTAACTAATAAAGTTTCTGAAAGAACGTTATGTTCTGATATTATATTTTTAATTCTTTATTTTCAAAGAAAATTTTGAGAAGAAGTGCTAATAAGTTAACAGTATATAATTAATTCAATTATCCCAAAATTTCTGTTATGTACAGATTTCTTAATGTATTTTAAACTTGATGATGTACAGTTGTGAAACGAATACAATTACATTATTATATTAAAATTTAGCTGATCAGCTTTCTTTTGAGTTATGGATCAATTCGTTTTCTATGATGAATATACTATAATTCCAGACCTATCTAATAAAGAATATATTTTTTAGAAAAAAATAATTATTTTCCATCTGTTTTAAATAAATCTAACTTAGAACGGATCAGCCATATGGAGATTTCACGTGTCGAAAATTTACTTAAGAGTGCATATCATATTTACTATTAATTTTGAATTAAGTATGATCACCTTGAATAATATGGATAATTTTGGTATCAACAGACTGGCATGTAATTATAAAATTATAATTCTATGATTCTCCCAAGATTTCAGGTATGTAATCAATGCGAAAATTCAAACACATAAAACATCCCCCCCCCCTCTCTAAAAAATACTTGAAACTGAAAGCATATAACTTCTTTCAACAATGGCATTGGTGTTGTACAGTTAATAGAAAAAAGATAAATGATGCAATACTGAATTCTAATTAGTACTTTAATGTTCTATATATTTTATTTAAAATTATGAATATGTGTTTCGTTCGTACCAGCGTTTGTAAATCTGAAAAGAATACTACATATTAACAAGCAATTAAAAGGAATTTTAAAATTAAAAGGACACTTTAAAGCTAGTAATTTCTTTACAATGAATAATTTCTATATGGCATGGGTGAATGCACAAGAAATTAGAATGTAGATATACAATGTGCATAAGGTATCGGATCATTTAAATTGTGATGCATATATTGATGAAAACTCTAACAGATTTAAGTTATTTAAAATTATTATCCCCAGAGAGTGATGTAGAAAAATAATAGAGACAATTAATCTAAAAATCAATACAAATTATAATGTTTTTTTTTATATGAGTTTAGAGATAATATTTTCTTTTGCCACTTCATTGTAAAAATAATAAATTATTCTGCTCTTAGACTGCATTTTCTTGCGTCTCAAAAATTAAGTAAAAAAAAAAAAATGAAAATCAATTTTGCTACGAAACAATAAAAGCATTTTACCTGTGAAGCATATTAAAGCATAAATCAGAAAATGGATATAAGAGCTGCATGCTGTTCTGTCCTTTTATGAACTATGTTTATCCCTTTCAATAGAGTAATTAAGTAGAACTTCTTTCCCATTGAGCAGAAAGATTAAATGCTATTAAAGAAAGTTTCATTTTTCTTGGAATAGATTTTCATCTTAAAAGAAAATGAAATCTTATATTACAAACGTAATCAGTCTCTCAAAATATGTCGATTACTTTATCATTAAACAGAAATTTATGAATAAATTAGTAATCGGGCGATTTCAGTCAACATTTTTAAGAAATCTGAATAATGCTTGCAGTATGTGAATAAATTAGACATTTTTCTTTTATCCTCTTATTAAAAAGTTGTAATTAAGAAGAAATGTTTTTGTTATTTTTATATTTGTCATATTAAAAAAACTAAATTTTCAGCTGGAAGTTAGAAGGAGACATAATACAAATATAATAAACGAGATTCCATTCTGCATTGCTTTATGAATTGGATCTGAAAGAAAGTGCTTCTGCGGAAAGGGTTATAATAAAATACTTAAAATAATAAAAGCTTATATAAAATGAGCATTACTTATAAGTGAGATACATCTAAGTATTTTAACGATAACACAGTTTAATGTTTTTTAATAGGAAAGCAATACAAATTTTGAATGTTTATTTATAATTTTTTTATAATTTCATATATCTCTTGAAATGAATGTAATCATGTATTGTTTATCATTGAAATTTATTATTTTATAATTGCATAATCGGAAAGATTTTAAGGAAATTATTTTTTTCAGTAGTATTTGTAGTTCTGTGACTCATTTCCTTGAAGCATATCGTTTTTGAGGATATAGTTATTAAGTATTGTAAAATCGTTCATTTACTTTAATAATTTCCGATAACATAATTTATTAATTTTAATAATGCATGAAAACTTTTTGATATCAAACAAATTTTATTCACCGAAATATTGCGCTTCTTCTAGAAGGCGATATCTCATGACATTTGAGAACTTTTAGCACCGATATTATAACATATAATAATCTTACAGTGAGAACATATATAATTAATTATAGCATATTCCTGATAAAGGATTCTCAATTTACATACAGTTCTGCTAATATAATTTGCGTTAAGTTCAGATTTATTTATCTTTAAATAAATTTGTATTTAAATCGGAATAAAAAAAATATATATTTTGTACTTTAGAAGTGTACAACTTTTAAGAACTTATTTTTAAAGCATTTTCATCTACATAATTGTTTTAAAAAAGTATTTATCTGTTGTTTGAATGATTTATGCTAGATAATCAAATGCATACTAGTTAAAAAAGAAGAAAATGCATTGAGTAATGCTAAATTTCTTTTTAAAGTTTTATTATACGCTTGAATTTCCATCGTCAATGAATAAAAAGAATCAAATTTAATATAAATATCAATTAAAACAGTATGAAAAACCTATAAATGATGGTACTGAAGGTCGTTTAAGATGATGGTACAAAGAACTAACATATGTAAAATGATGTTAATATTATCGTATCATCGTAAGAAAGTTAACAAAAGTTAGTTAGTATCGTAAGAAAGTTAACAAAAACAATAATTGTATTCTTAAAGTAATATAAATTTCATAAAAAGATTCTTATTTCAAGCATGATAAAATCTTTTGCATTAATTAAGAAATATTCTATGATAAGGAAATAGAAATTTATACACAAATATTTTTAATACCTTTGCATCAGAAAAGAATTTGTTTTATTTAACAATTTTTTTTTTTGTTTAAAGGAAAAAATATATTTATAAAGGAGTTTTTTGCATTTCTTACATATCTAATGAAAAAAATTCTTGTAGATATTATAAATGCATGCAAAATAAAATATATATATATATATATATATATATATATATATATATATATATATATATATATATCTGACAAAAACTTTTCTAGTACTTTAAATTCTTTTAAGAAGCATCGTACCCAGTCAGCAGAAAAACAACTCACCACATTTCATCCGAAAATAACTCATTTTAGTTTCCTTTCTTTTCTGTTAAAGGACTTCCTTTCATATACAAATACAATGAAACACAAAATGAAATTCCATCCATCTAATGCAATTTAATCCTTCTTCAGGAAAATTTTCTTAATTCTTTTATTTATCAGCAAAGAAAAGATGAATTCTTCTTAAAAATCGGAAGTTCTTATACGAAAAATGCAAAACAGGAATGAGTAAAAATTTTTAATTTGTTTGTCTTTTTTAAGGTTTGGTCTGAAACTTTGAGGAAGAAATTTTTCTCTGCAAATATTTAATATTTATTCATGAGGTTATGCTCAGAATCATTTTCTGTTTGAGGAACTTATTATGTCTTGACACAAAATTTAATATCCTTCAAAAAAACATCCCTTCGAACTGAAATGTAATGTTGAATTGAAGGGCAGAGTCCCTACATTTGGAGCTGTGCCTTATAACACTATTAAAAGAACAGAACGCAGTGGAAATATGTGAATTTTCAAAATTCTAGTTCATTATGTTCAGCTTCTTCTTACCATCATATGTATCAAGCGTAGATATGCTTAATGAAAAAAAAATTGACTTCACTAAGTAAGACTGAAAATACTTAATTCCGAATCATTAAGAAATGTTCGAATTTATTTAAAATAATTTATAAGATAATTTCTAGATCTCAAATTATATTTGCAAAGACATGAATTCATGTTATTTGTATCTATACTTATATATAAAACTTTATTAAAAAATGTTTTAAAAAATTACAGAAATTACTTCCTTCTGAGAAATGCTCTAATTTTGTTTAAATATTTTATGAAATAATTTCCGAGCCTCACATTACATTTGCACATGCATAAGGACATACTTTTTTCACCTAAGTTGTTGTTTAAATCTTTATCTTGCGAATCAAACATGTTGCATTTTTTCAAATGTTTCTTACAGTAAATGTTTCGAAAATTGAAAACATAAACAATGGAAACTCTAAAATTCTTTAATAAAAATACATGTTTTCAGTATACTTATAATCGAATTTATTGCTCTGAATAATAAGATTCTTAAGAACAACAAACCTCTTAATGCGGAGAAACGATACAATTTTTCTCAAATATAATTTCTGCCAAAAAATATAATTAGCTTTTGACGAGCTTCAGAATTGTGAATTATCTTGCTTATTTCGAAAATCTGAAAATGCGTACTGACAACACGCAAAATTATGTGCTTTGCATGTAAATTATAATATGTGTTTTTGTGCTTTATGAGTCCATTGTTCCCAAGACTTTATAAATAAATGATTTAAGTAATTGTATTCATTAGCATGTATCCAATTACTAACCAATTTTGATAATTAATCTCTTAAAAATTATATTTTATAACTGTATATCTGATAATGCCATGTACCCTTCTAATTTATATAGGAAATATACCGCTTGAAAGATAAAAGCATAGTACAAATATTCCACTCAATTATACAGAATTTAAAATGAAAACAAAACCCTACATCCCAACACCATTTTTTCATCATTTTGTTTTCTTCAGCAAACAATATTATGTCACCGTGATTTATTTAATACACCTGGTTTTAAATATTTTAAAGACGCAAATAATAAAAATATAAATAAAAATTCTGATTTATATATATATATATATATATATATATATATATATATATATATATATATATATATATAGAGAGAGAGAGAGAGAGAGAGAGAGAGAGAGAGAGAGAGATATTAGAAAAAAATTTTAAAGATGAAAATCATTTTGTTGTTACTTAAAACTTTATAATTTGATTACTTGTTTTTACTTCTTGATGGAGATTGAAATTCACTACTTAAAATTTCTATCTTATATTTAACATTGTAAACATATTTAATTGCAACTCACAACGTTTAACTTTACTTTGTTTCATTTTTTAAAAACATATTAATTAAAAATTAGTTTTCAGCAGATTTTAAACACCACAGGAAACGATATACAATTTTTCTAGAATTCCCGAGATAATAAAATTCTTTAGAATAACAAATTTTCTCATTATAGCTTAAAATAAAAATGGAGATTATAGAAAGATTTTGTTGATTATAATATTGTGTGTAAAATAATCGTTTGCATCAAAAATAAAAGATTTTAGTCTTTTTTTTTTCAGATTTCGGATTTTAGATTACATTTTGTGCTAATAATAAACATTTTTTTCACCTTCTCTCAAACGATGCATATTTAAAATGTTTCTCTTAAGCACTGAGTGTAAAAAAGGCCTTTATAGAGTTTTTATGACAGTTAATTAAACCATTAATTTTTCATTAATGAAAAGCATGAAAATTTCATCTCAAATAACCGGTTGAATACGCTGTTTTAAATATAATAAAATTAGGTTAATTTGTGAACAGCACATACTTTTTTTAAAGAATAGAATACATTTTAGACGTTAAATATGTATTCAAAATGTGGTAGTTTCTGATAAGAAAAGTGCCTCAATTTCTGAGGCGTTTATTACTTTATAAATGAGGTTTAAAGTGTTTTGACGAATAAAATATTTTCGGATACAATTAAAACCCTTTACATTGAAGCACAGTATTCAAATATTTTTTTTTGTTTTTGTATAATACCAGAAAAATAAACAAAACTGAAGCATACGAATCTTAGAAATACAAGAACATGTGTTTCTAGATTATATGATTCAATTTTCATTATGCTTAATAATTGGGAAAAATCTGTTATTTTCACATAATAGAAAAAAAATCTGTAAAATATTTTTTTCTGACTTGCTTAAATATTCAAATATTTTTTTTACAATAGTACTAAAACTTTTTGTGGTTAATTTTGCTTTAAAATGTGGGAGAAAGCTCTTGTTCAATAAACCTTTACAAGAAATATGAAATGTAGTATTAATTTGTTTACTAGTTAAAAATATAATCTTTTGCGTTAAGCCATTTATTGAGGATTACATTAAAGCAAGTAATATTTCTTAAAGTTTATCTTTCGTTATAAGGAAAAGTTTCTGATATGCCTAAGATTTAGTTGAACACATTGACTGATAGAAATACTTAAAGATAGAAATTGATACTAATCATTTATGTATATATTTAAAGAATTGCTAATACATATTTAAATTTATATAAGTTAAAAGAAAAATAACGATGATCAACGACACGTGCATGTAGTGATGTATTTTATCAATAAAATTATTTACAATGCGTAACATATTTCAGAAAGTGATAAAGTTTCAATGCAATTTTTTCTCTTCTGCAGAATTTTCAATTGCTTTTTCAGCTTGGATTTGACGCTCAAATAAAAATTGCTTTATCTAAATAATAAAACTTAGTGAAAATTATATAAACACATTCTAAAGGGGTTTTATGTTGGAAATAATTTTTCTTCCAATTTTCATGTGAAAGTTTAGCACAAAATATATTTAAAAATCCATTGAAATATTTATATGTATAATTTGAGATTGATTGGTAGTATATCAAATAATTGAGACATAACTTTGTAATTTCAAAATTCTGATAAGATCTTATACTTCTATATGTTAGAAATAGTTTTCCTTTATTTATTGTTAACGAAGTTGCTTTATTGATGTTTATTTGTTTATGGAATCGTTTGATCAGAATGACTTTAATATCTTTCCCATTATCAAAAGACATTTTGCCCTATCTCCCCGATTTTTTTTAATAATCTGAATGTCGATAATATCGTGAAGATACTGTTTGAAGATTTTTGTTGAATATTTGATAATAAAAGAATTATTAAATGAAATAAACAAAAATTACAAGATACTTTTCATATATAGACACTTTCTTATTGCTACGATAGTTAAAACTGGTCAAAACAGTTTTCTATTTTATTGAAAAGACATCGATTTTTGAAACTGGTTTTCTTTCTAGAAATTCTTTTCAGTAATTACTCTAATACATCACACCATCTTGGTCATTCACAGTAATTTTTTCCTAAAAAAGGAAAAAAAACAAAAAAATCCCTTCCATCATAAAAGTTACGATAACACTTTTTTTTTTTAAAAAAAAGTGATTACAAAGTTTTAATACAAATATAAGAAGAAAAAAAATACTCAATTTGTTACCAAGCGCCATGTCGTATTATGACTTTTTGAAAAATGAAATATATTTCTCAAAGGATATTAAATATTTATTCATGATGCTTCTTTCCTAATAAAGTATCATGCCTCTTTCCAAAATTTTTCATTACCTACTAAGACGGGAATTTAAAGTTTTTACAAGATGGAACTTCTTTCGAATGGAAATTCAAAGTTGCAGCTTTGAAGAAAACCGTGGAGAAGCTCCAATTCTCTAAGCTATTAAAAAGTATAAACGCATTAGAATCTCCGGATTCTTATAACTTTGCATGCAATTTGGCTGACTTAATTTGCATCGCACTCTTCAAACTTTGATATATTTAATGATAGCAATGCTTTTACCTTTCACCAGTGGTATAGAATTTCGAAAACGGTTGAGCCGCAGAGGAATACGAAATTCCATTTGAAGTAAAAATAACGATTCAGTCTTCATTCTCGCTTTCGAGGAATAAAGATGGAAAAAACAAATTCTAAATTTATACGCCCACCATGAAAAAAAAACGTAGCTGTTTACCCTTTCTGATTTAATGTATCTTTTTCTTCAAAGGCAAACGCTGTACTTGTGTGAAATCTCTTTTATCTCTTAATGGATGGATGAATCTTGTTGTTTTGGAATATATTTAACTTTTTTTTTTGCTATTTTTTGTGAACAACATGTAATATAAAAATTCTAAGCTCGTTTGACATAAATATTTTGTTAATAAACTCAACTTAAGTTTAACTCATTCATTACTAATCCTGCCAAGAATGTTCTATATTAATGGACTAGTTTTAGGACGGTTTCTCTTTTATACGAGGAGTGCAGTATTTAAAGCAAGTTATCAATAAGTATTCTATTAGTATACATAATTAATTATAAGTTTGAAAAAGAAATCAATCTCCAAACGGGCCATTAGTATAACACGGCCGAGTTGGGCCTTTTAACTAGTGAGAGGATTCAATCAATTTTGGAATTTAAAATTAAAATTTATAATATTCGAATATTAATTTACTTCTTTTAATGCTTTTGGCTTTTAAATTCTTGTTATAATACCTTATAATTTTAATGAACATTGCTTTTTTTTCTCATTTTGATAGATACTTGTCGCTTTTATCTGTCATTTGTTTAACCTGAGATATTGGTTATATTTTATTTCAATTAAATCGCTGAAATATAACTTTATGGTCATGATTTTGTAATATTTCCGAACTTTTAATTTTAATTTTGTTATTAAGATTGTGTTATTTTGTCTTTCGTATGTTCTATCCATTGTGTATACTGAATTTTTCTAATATAGACAAATCCTATCACATCATATCAATGTTAAAAATAAAAATGTGTGTTTCATCTATCTCATATATTTCGTGGGACACTGCTTTTTTATATGTTTTGTAAATAACAGATGTTAAACAGAATTATTTTACTTAGCTTACAACAATGGCAGAAAATCATTCAATAAATTACTTGATGAAACAATAAAAACGACTGAAATTTTAGGGCAATAATATAATGAATCATTGGACATTATGCAAAACATTATTTTTAAAAATTATTTCAATTTAGAAAAAAATTGCACGACAGAAAAAATGTTGTCATTAAGAAGAATATGCTTTAAATTTTAAAACAGCATAAAGTTTATTTTTGTGCAATTGTATTTCCGAAAGTTCACTTTAAGGTTCAATTAATTAAATTTTAGTTAAGATATTACAATTGAGTTTACAAAATATCTCGGCCATCCTCACCCTCCAATGATGTATGCTCAGAATTTGATAGTTTTAGGACAAATGGTTCTACATATATATATGCAAATATGTATAAAGATTCAAGAACTTGTATGATTTTTAAACAATTTATCTCATCTTTATTATTAGGAAAAGATAATTCTTCGAATGACTTAAATAAAGTCTCCCACAACCACCATCAACACCAACTAGATTTCTGAGTACAGCGATTCAACATATCATGTTGGATGAATATATTTATCTTAAATGATTAAGACAAATTTCAACACATATCTAAACTTTTCTTGCCAAAATGGCATACAATTTCCCTAATTTAATTGATTAAGAGTTATCGTATCCAAATATACAGACCAACAGTAGTTCACTCTATTCATATTGCCGCATTGAAAATCGGCAGTCGACTCTATATGGCCGAATGGTCATAGCACTGTTCTCATAATCAAGATATCGTAAGATCGAATCTCGTTAGAAAAAATGCAATTCGCAGTCTGTGTAAATATTTAATTCCATGATTTTTTTGTTTTCCTTTATTTAATTACCTTCTTTAATTTACCAGACAAGTGTTCTGGACTTTTCTTACTGTTTCCAGAAAAGTATTCTAGAACTTACCCTGCTGGTATAAAAGCAGAAGATTTGTAAGTCTCTGTGTTCTCAGTTCAGAGTTGAGTTAATAAATTGGTTAGCTCTACTTCTTGTGTGTATCATTTAGTTCCACACTAAAGAACCTACGTGACAATATATTTGATCAAATATTCAATGCGCAGCTATATTTTAATGACATAATTGCGCATTCGGTTTCATAAACTAGCTATTTCCCTTTTCTGAACTATGACGGTCGCTTATATACAGCTGTCCCATGGGTAAAATCCGCTCATAGTTTTGTTAAAATCTATTCATTTAGAATTACAATAGCATTTATTTTGTCTGGTTTGAAAAGTTTTTAAGTAAACTATTCACCGACGGACTGACAGATAAATAATGGCACGGGAAACCTTATCTCGCCAGCACACACATGGGGTCATTTTGATCCCAGCATTTCTCTTTTGTTTAGACATTCTGAGAATTTATAAAAGTTTACACCTGTTACTTTCTATAGAACTAAAAGAATATTAGAACAACAAAAAAACAATCAAACATTAGATCTTATTTTTTATAGGAGGTTTAGGATCAAATCGATCCCTGCGTCTGGCTAAGTTTCAGATACTTTTTAATGTTATTTCTATGAGTGAGAAGCATAGACACCCAGAGATCTTTTTGCAAGTATTCTAACTGATAGACAAATAGATGATAGCTGAGATTTGTCATGAAGCAGTGAAATTTTGGAAAGCGATCATGATGCAGAATAGAAACTAAACTGAGATTCGGTATACTATAAAAGCCAGAACGAAAAAAAGTAACAAATCATTACATAAAATAAATTATTTTATATTATGAATAAATTGTCTTGGAATTTAAGTTAACAATTTATTTTATTCTGAATGAGGAATGATAAGAGCATTTTTTGATAATGTATATAAAAATAAAAGACAAAAATTATGAATTTTTAAAGTTACATATTTAAACTTCTTTTTTCAAAAAAGTCTGAAATGTAAAATATGTGTAAAATATAGATTTTCTTAATTTTCCAATATTTTTATATAGGTAAAAACTACTTACATAAAAATAATAAGTTTCACACGAATGGAATAATGGAAAAGGAAACAATGGGGAAAATGGCTTGTAGCTTTAATCAAACAAGCCAAGACACTTGATCACAACTGCTTCGATTTATGCTTTTAGATATCTATCTCTAGGCTTTCTGAAAATGCAGATTTTAATATTTATCTTTTTTATGGGATAAAAGAGCAGTTATCAACATATATTTTTTAAAGTGTAAGAAAAGTGATTCACTACAAGAAGCATCGACCAGATTCGAACTCGTTATCTCCTGTTGATATGTGTCATAAATGTGTTGTCTTGCATAAAATGTTAAAATTCATGAACATTTAAATGTCAAAGTTAGGATAGTTTCAGTATTTTATTTATCTAAACTAGAAAATAAAACTTATTTATTTAAAATGTTATCAGTGTATAATATTCACTATACACTGATTGATGTTAATAATTTTTTTCCTGTAACTAAGATGGCATTTCAAAATAAAAATAGCTCATTTGCTCGTTAATGTTCTTTTGTCTTTATCAGTTTCAGGAATATAGATTTTTTTCAATTCTTTGAATGTATTAATATGTCTTTTTCTTCAAATATTTTGTATACTGAATATATTTTTTCAGCATGTTAAATATACATTTAAATACTTTCCTTATGAAATCACTCTTTTTGATTTTAAGATACTTATTCTTTTTTTTCGTAAACTAAATATAGAGAAAGTATTGTAATCATCAGAAAATTCTGACTTGCAATTTCAACGAATCAAGTTTTAAACTTCCTCGAGTTTAAAAATACGTTTTTTTTTTTTTTTGTGTGTGTGTGTGTTTTTTTTAATAACTGTCAGTTGTGAGAAAAATAATTCAAAAATACTTTGAGCTAGACTTATGAAATTGGGTATGATCTTTACATCAAATATGCAGATTTCTGTCAATTTCTGGGGAAAATCATTTTAGAGGAAGACTGTCTGTTCGGCTGTTAGAATATAAATCAACTTAATTGTTACATAACGAAGAGAACTGATGGATAAAATTCGGTGCTCAAATTTAACATCCACTCCGTAGAATACTTTTAAAATGTGAATCAAATAAAAAAAGAGGTTGAACATCTCTTTGTTTTTATTTTCAGAAGCATTAAACTTGGTGTGTGATTCCTGTAGCTATAATTTTAATTCTGTGCATTTTTTTTCAATCGTGTCTAAAACTCGAATAAACCTTTATTAGAAGTAGAGAAAATTTTGGATTCACCTGTCCCGATGGCGTATTTTTATAGAACGGAATTTAAATTCTTTCATTGCCAAAATAAGCACCAATGGCAATCCAAAGTTGCTACAATGAAGCACCTGATGAGAAATAGAAACTGTGTTTCTTTATTCTATTAAAACGAATAAATTGGACAGAATCAATGAAGTTTTGAAACTGCCTTTGCATTTTGATTCACCTGCACCTCTGCATTGCCCGCTTCATGTCTAATGATAAAAATGATTTCACTGTTCCTCAGCCGAAGGCAATTTATGAAATGATTCTTTTTGAATCACAGGGGAACCATTTAAAGTAAAAAAAAAAAAGAATTTTCATTTTCTGGCAGTCTTTGAAAAGAAGAAAGGAGTTGCGGTTCTTATTTTAAAATAATTTCGATGAAACTGAAAATGCATTTTTGTTTGTCTATTTAAATCTGACTTCTGTCACGTCTTTTGATTATCATAATGATTTTAATTTAAGTTGCATTTTCAAGAAATCTTTTTTCATTTCTTTATTCTGAATAAGGGTTTACAATAAATAAATAATAATTAAAATTTATTGTAAAATTTCGAATTTTTCCATAAATAATAGTAAAAGTGTTTGTGATATTTGCATCGCCGTATATATAGGTCTGTGATTCGTTTAATATGATGTTCTGGATCAAAACTCCCACTAAGGTATTGCATACATTAGTTGAGGAAGATGCCAGCTCTAATAGTTTCCTCATCATCTGATTGAAGTTAAAAATTGCATAGTCCGATTAAAAATATTCCATATGTTGCATTAAAATGGAATGTTATTATAATAAAGGAAACTCTGGAAAAATAAAGGAAAAAAATTCAAAATTACATTCAAATCTATCCTAGTCAGAAGAATGTATAATTTCGTTTGTGTTTTAATAGACAAATAGCTATAACTTTGATTGTATCTCATATTTTAAAATTCCCAAATGCATATTTTTAATAAATAAGTCAATATGAAATCCTAACTAAAATGTATCATATTATTCAATATTCATTATTTTACTATAATTATTTGAGAAAAAATGAATTATTACTATTAAGACAATATTTAATTATTTGCGGAGTATCATTTTAACATACCAGATTTTTCATTTTTAAATAATCATTATGCAGGAAAGCAAGGCTGTGAACATCTTTATAAATTATAGATTACGTAATCAAAATTATTTCATTTATTTATCTCGTAAATGTTTAGAAAATGTTATTGCATTTCTGTGATAGATGCCGAATAATTACTGTTCCGATTCATTTGTAACCATTCGTATGATAAAGTAAAAATACATGATAAGGTAAAGATGAAGTAAAGATAAAGTAAATTTTGAAGTCTAATTTTCCGATATTTGAAAAAGATTTAAATATCTCAAGAGGAGATATCACTTTTGTAAAGAACATGAACCGCTAATCTATACAATACCGGAAACATGGTTTTGAAAATTTTCATATTGTTTATATGATGTTAATTTGAATAATAATAAAGAAAGCGGCAAGGTTAATTCGCCTTCGCCTTTTCTCAAATAAAGAATATATTTTTCTTAACAAATTATCTGTAAAATATATAAACAGAGTTTAATTCGATTTTTAATAACGTAATTAACATTCACAAACAAGTAGCACGTCAGACAAAATGATTAAAGAATTTTATTTTTAAACGTCTATCTACTCTCGCATAAATCGATTAAGTATGAAATGCGTGATTAATACACAAGATATGCAATTTAGATTAGATATTATATCAGTTTTGTAATTAATTCTTACTATTAAAATTTAATAATTATTTTCAATACATTCGTGTAATATACTAATATTATGTTAAAAATTTATTATTTTCGGAAACATTTGATTTAGTAGCATTAAATGTGTACTAGTTAAAATTGTTTGCTACATATTTCTAATATGGATTTTTTTTTTTTTAATATTTTGTTTTATACCTTTTTTGAAAGACGTATAAACGAGGCCTAATCAAACACATTTTTGAAGTTTTAAATTACTTTCATTTAATTTATAATTTGTATACAAAATTGTAAATGTAAATATTCAAATCCTATTCAAAAATAGTCAGGAATTATAATATTTTCCTTAAATAACTTTTCTAAAGAATATTCAAAACCTTTGTAATTACATAAAAGTAATAAGGAATTTTTTTGTTGTTCCATTTTACAAAATGAAACCAATCTTTAAAACAGAATTTCAATAAACCCTTTGATATTTTGTTCTTTTCTGACGTTGAATGCATTTGTTTTCCTTAAAGTAATTTCTTTTTCCTTTTGCACAATGCCAACGCCTATCAAAAAGAAAAGAATTTTTCCAAGCTATAACGTACTCGAATGTTTCTTTTGAAAAGGTTAAACTTTCAAGCATAAATATTGGTTTTTCCACATTAAATTACAGAGAATGTACTTTTACAAATCGATAATTTCTCATTATCTTCAGTCCGTGTCAACATTTTTTGACAGAAATTCATTTCTTTCAATAGATTGAAAATAATTATTCCAATAATTTTGTTATTTTGTTCATAAAACATTTTTAATTGGCTTTTATTGAACACACGGTTCAAAACTGAAGGCGAACGAAATATGTATGAACATCCTAGTTTAAAAATGGAAGAATTATAGAGAAATGTTTTGGATTGGAAGAATATCTCGTTAAGACTCAAATGCTCATACTTTCCAGCTTTCACAAAATTTCAGTTGCTTGTGAGTGACGAATGACAGTTTTTAAATACCTTGTTAAATAGTTTTTTAGCAGATGATTTTTTTTAAATTACCATTGGCCAAATTATATAATAAGTTAAGCCAGCACATGAAATTCCCAAGAAATTTTCTTGAAAACTCTCTAATAAATATATCTGCGTATTATTAACTACATACTATTGGCGAACAATCCGTAAGCTAGAATCTATTGGTATGCGATCTTAAGCAAATTTTGGACGATTTAATGCAGTTGATGCATGCCAAATTTAGGCGCCTTTTATCCGAAACCAATTTTTGATAATGAACTAAAAATGTAGTCAGAAAATCCCACGCATATTTTTATGTCATAGTGCTTTTCAGTTATAATTTTCACCTTCTTGTGAAAGTACAAACATATAGATGGTCAACATCTGAAAGGAGTTCGTTCCAAATTTAATAAATATCTACATTTCAGATGATAAATATGTGTTTCAAATTTTATCCATCTAGTACCCTATGTTTTCTTGTTATCTTGGAAAGCTATATCGGGCAACCTGACGCACTAATTTCTTTAAAAATAAAGATTTCATTCAAAATTTAATAGAAATTTGTAAATTTAATTTAAAATCCGTATTATAAATTCCGTCCATATAGCCGAAAACATTTTTGAATTCTCATGTTCAAAGGAAAAAAGAGAGACAATGAAAATATATAAGATTTCAGAAAAAAAAAATTCAATCTAATAAAAATATCATGTTGACGAAATTTCGATTTTTTTTTTTTTTTTCGAGATTGTAGTACTTTCAGTATTTCTCGTAAAAGGAAATAAAAAAGGAATAAAGATGCTAAAATTAAAAAAAAATATTTAATATGAAAATTTTGATGGGATATGTAAAGATATATGAACTTTCTGCTCAAAGGAAATGTGGATATTCTTCTATGAAGATATGCTTGAATTTTTGCAGAATAGATGAAGTTCATATATTGGAAGAGTTTTTGGATTGGCGTTGGTATCAATTTGAGTCTTTAAAATTTACTTTCATTAAATATCCAAGAAATACGCGAGTTCAATCAATGTGAAATAAATCAGGTACAATCTTATTCCCTCTTAAATAATGAGGAAGTTTTCAAAATGTAAATAAAAATTCTGCAATAAATATAAATTATGTTTTTTTTAGATTCTTCAATTTAAAAGATATGAATAAGGAAATTAGCAATCATACTCGGAAATTTTCAAAAATAAATACACAAATCCCTTAAATTTTCAGTGGCATTTGCTTCAGTGTTTTAACGCAAAATTATATATCTCATAAGTAAATTATCGCAAGTGACGATTCCAACATTTGACAGAATTTCCAAAAGAAGTTATTAGCGCAATATACAGCACTTTTTGAGAAACGTTAGTACTCTTATTATTTTACTACCTACAACTAAAACACTTTTTTCATTCCAAAACAACCGTTGTGATAATGAACATAAAGCAGAAACAGAAATCAACTAAATTGCACGTAAGACAGCTTGAGGTTCAGAATTTATAAATTTATGACAACATTCACTGTTGATGACATTTTGGCCTGCTTATAGAAATGTCGTTTTTTTTTTTTGTAGAGCTCATTTTACATTACATTTACACATTTACAGTTACATTTACAAAGGAATGTAGCTGTTGCGCCACATAATAGTATTCTAATGAGTCATCATCAATAATGCTTGTCGATCGATGATGAACGGAAACAAGATATTAATTAAATGGGTAATATAATATAATATTTGGCCTATATTATATTACCCATTTTAATTAATGGGTAATATAATATAATATTTGGCCTGCTTATAGAAATGTCGTTCTTTTTTGTAGAGTTCATTTTACATTACATTTACACATTTACAGTTACATTTACAAAGGAATGTAGCTGTTGCGCCACATAATAGTATTCTAATGAGTCATCATCAATAATGCTTGTTAATCGATGATGAACGGAAACAAGATATTAATTAAATGGGTAATAAGTGGGATAACATGACTGTACAAGATAAGCTGTGTGTTCGTTAAGGTTAACTATTGTCCCTCAACAAAATTCATATGACTGACGGTTTGCTAAAGGAGGTTTTCTATCTTATAGACTTGAAAGAAGAATTAAGTAATCGGTTTATCAAAATCAACGAAGTAATGGGAAAATTAATTTTATTTCATGTATCTTGTTTGCAATTTGATAATATATTTGGATAATAACTCTTTTTTAAAAAAAAACGTCTAATTTTAGTAAATTAGATGTAATAGTTATGTGAATTTAAGCTTTATAATCTTCTCGTATATATGGTTACCAAAGGCTACTATGGTTCTACTTTTAAAGAAAGCTCAAAAACTATTTTAAAAGAATGAATAGTATAATCAGATACTTAATATTCAATTGAACCACAGTACACTCCCGAGTATCCGAACTAATGTGGTGGATACTCGGATTCTCGGATTCTTTGCCCTCTAATACAAGAAGACAAATTTTTTTTATACCAGAGCACTATTATAATAAATGTTTTTTTCATTTCTTATTGAGTGCTAAGCCCTCCATTTATCTCAAGCAAAGTAGAATGTGAATCATAGAAGCAATTGCCGGTTTTTGCTATTTCACCAAAATCTAGTAGCTGCATGGAGTATAATTTCTTCTCCATAGTCACTACAACTTTTTTCGTTTGTCACCCACTTTGAAGGCTTCACTATGGTCTTTGAAAAAATTAAGCATACCCCAAGAACAATTTACGAATTCTGTGAATACTTTGCAGTTCTAATCAGGAACAGCGACAACAGCTGAGGCCCGTTACACACTGACGAAGCAATGAACAACGAGCAAAATGCTGCTGTTTTCTTATTATAACTAGTCCTTTGTCCACGACACGTAGGAGGATCATGGTAGATGCCCGCTTAAATGTTTTAGCAATGTTGCCAATGCAACGCCTTATCTTTCTTGTTTAATTATGATACAAGAAAACTATCCGTATAATATGGAATCTGGATAATAGCGAGCCGGATGCTCGGGAGCATACTGTACTTTAATAGCTCAAAAAGGTTGTGATCAAATATAATTTAAATTCAAAAATGGTAAGTATATTTACCACTGCCCGTTCACATTGCGAGGGCTTTTGTTATGACATTAATTTCCAGAGTTTGCCATTATATTTTAACTCCCAGGAGAGTTTTCAGCAATGAAACATTACTGTGTCGCGTCCCTTACGGCTAAGATATTCTTATATTTAATTATTAGTATTTGTTAGTGAAATTATTTTGTTTGAATTCATCATTTATTTTTTAAATTAAATAAAATCTGTAGATACAGTTGGAGTTTCTTAAAATTTGGAATTTCCTATTAATAATTTTATACATATTTTGAACTACATTTTGATGTATTGATTATTTGAATACTGTAGTTTATAACATAGTTTATTTTTTAACGTATAACGTGGTTAAGACAGCGATTCTCAACCTGGGGGGCGCGCCCCACAGGTTGAGAATCGCGAGCACACTAGAGGGGGTCCCGAGAATATCCAAGATAAAATATTATTTAAAAAAATTGATCAACTGACTGTAAGGAAAGCACACATACACATAGAAAGCAAAATGCATTGACATATTTAATAACTTATTAAAGTAAAACAACTTACTAAATCAAAATTTACTTAATTAAAACATACTAAATTAAAAAAAAAATTAATAATTATTAGTGACTTCCTTGGGCCTGTCTTTTAGAACAAAATTTTTCGAAGGAAGGTTTAATATTAGAAATAGCCAATCTCAGTTCTGTTTCTCAATTTAACCGAGATCTGTATTTTGTCTTCAAAGAAGCCACAGCAGAAAATCTAGTTTCACAAAAGGATGTTGAAAATGGTAATAGAATGCGCAATTCCTTTGTTTTTAGTGCAGAAAAATCATCTTCTACTCCTGCCCAAAATTCAAATAGTGATTTATTACTAAATTGTCTTTTAGTTTCGCCGCTTGTAGTGAAGCCTTGTAAGTTTTAGTACAATCATCCACATTTGCAAACATTGCTAGGTTTTTTTGCATTAAATTTATGTTCCACAATTCCAATTTTCTACAAAAAGCATTAACTTTATAACTCGAATCCAACATATGTATTTGCTCCTTGGAGTTGAAGATTCAAGTTATTTAATCTCTCGAATATGTCGACCCAGTAGTTCAATTTCATCACAAATAAACCATCGCGAAAATTCTGGGCCTACGGTCTGTTTTCTTCTAAGAAAATGGCGAATTCTTCTCTTAATTCATAAAAACGTTGCAAAAATTTCCCACGTGATGACCATCTTGCCTGGCAATAAAATAGTAACGCTGAATGTACTGAACCCGTCTTTACAAAGTGCGAAAAAGATTCTCGATTTCAGGGGTCTCATTTTTATATAATTTATTACGATTACAACCGTAGTTAACACAATATTCAGACCAGAACTCATTTCTTTCGAAACTAAAGCTTCTCTGTGAATCATACAATGTATCCAGACCCACTGAGGCTATTTTTGTTTTACAAGTGCTTGTATACCTTGGAATCTTCCGGACATTGAACGAGCACCATCGGTGCATATTCCGACGCAATTTTTCCATTCTATGTTTGCCTCATTCATAAAATCATTTAAAATAGCAAATAATGCGAGCGCTGTTGTTTTGAGTTCTATTGGTTTGCAGGAAAGTAGTTCTACACCTGACATATTATCACAAAATCGAACAGAGGCAATTACATGAGCATCTTTATTACTATCTGTTGCTTCATCAAGCTGTGCTGAAAACAATTTGTCACGCCTCTTCGAGAAAAGCTGGCACTGTACATCTTCAGCTATATCACCAATTCAACAAGCAAAAGTATCATTTGAAAGAGGTATGGACTGCAATTGTTTTGAAAAATTATCTCCAAACATGGTTTCTGCAATCTCAATTGCTACTGGCAAAATAAACTCTTCACCAATGGCGTGAGGATTTTTACATCTAGCTATTTTATATGAAACTTTCTTAGATGCAATTAAAGCTCTTTTATTCACAGTTTTTTTAAAGTAATTCTTGCTTTTTATATGGTTTTAATTTTAATTCGAAGAATTATCTGGGTTTGTTGTATTCACTATGAAGCGTTTCCAAATGTCGTCGTTTAAGTTTATTAGGTTTCATGCTATCTGTGGCCAACATTTTTGAGAAAATTATACACATGGGCCTTTCTTCATTTACTTCGGTACTGATAAACCCAAAATTTAAGTATTCTTGAGAATATTTCCTTGATTTTATTTTCGGAACCACGCTCGTCTGTGTACTTGTTGATGCTTGACTATCGTGTAATGCTTGCTTACTTCCGCTTAAAAATTTATTCATGAGCCTGCATAAATCTGCTGCCGTGAATATTTAATATGGTGAATTGCAGTTAACACGAAAACATATATAACATATAAATTCACGATAGATTCATTTGATAGCGATAGAAGGATCGACTCGAATGAGACTAGCAGGAATTGAAACTTGCGTTATCGAACATTTTCCTTCTTTCTATGAGAAAACATTTGCTCTGCGCCTGCTTGAGACGGCATCGGTCGAGTTGATTTCCTTCCACAAACATAACTTTTTTTTTTCTTTTTCGTTTAGTCATGCTTCTGTTTTATTTCTTTTATTACTCGAAAAAATGTATTCCAGTTTTTAAATTTAGCTCACCCCACCTGGGTTAACTTTCATTAACGAATTTTTCTACTTTCATATTCTTTTAACGTTATCTCCCTGTTTAGCTTTCATTTCAAATATAATATTTAAATTTTCCCTGCTTTCATTCGCTTCATCTGTTCACCATCCGCTTGGCAAAATGCCAAATGTGGTTTCTAGCCTACGTTGGCTCGCTTTTACTCATGTTTTAGCAATTAGTTAAAAATAATTTAAAAACAGAATAAAAAATACTCTATATGCATTATTGTTTTATACATTTTATTGTAAGCGGGGGGCACGATGAAATTATGATTGAAAATGGACCGCGAATACTGAAAGGTTGAGAAACGCTGGGTTAAGATGTTAATAAAATTGCATCAGATTGCAAAAATTTTATTTTTATGCAATGTAACTACCCGCTTTACCGTTCTATCAAAAGCAAAATGAGTTTCAACTTTAATGTAAGAAATTACTGAATTAGGAGCTATTCCATGATTTTTAATGAAGAAAAAATTAAATAAAGAAAATTAAATAAAAAATGAAATAAAATTAAATAATTAAATAAAATACAAGATATGTTTTAAATATATTTTCCGATGAACATTTGATAATAAGTATTTTAGCAAGATATATTTATTGTTAAAAATTTCATTTGAATTTCATTGAATATATTGTTTACACCATCAATTTAATAAGCACAATAAAAAGAAAAATAAACTCAATTTATGTTTTCAATCTTCGTCATAAAATTAAGAATTCTTTTTTGAAAATTTTATTCATATGAATATTTACAAAAAAACATCTGAATTTCTCTCATATTTGGTAAAAAAATAATGCATTTTTCTACTCTAATTATCCGGCATGAATTATGGTTGTCATGGCAACACATTTCTACCGTATTAAGGAATTCGCGGGAAATTCCATTGACCAGAAATATCTCTAGGCCTTACATCTACAAACTGAAGATGTTCCAAAACTGGTTGTAAATAAGAACTTAAATAAATGATAAAAGATAATTTACAGGTTAAGTTGATTTATCTTTTAGGACTCTCATAGGACCCACAAATGCGTTTGACTACTGACCGACGTATCTTTTAAGATTTTAAATCTTTTCTATTTTTTCAAGAATTCGAATTGGTGATTTGTCAGTAATTGCAGATGTGTGTGGGAACCAATTCTGAAGTGAAGTTCATAATTGCATTTAAAAAGTTTAGTTGAAACTCTTTAGAATAGAAAGGAGTGTCTCAGCAGAAATATTTTTAACTCCTTCGCACAAAATGACATGTCTGACATGATATCTCATATGTGAATTTTTAAAAATTAAATCTGCAATTATGTGGAAATATTCAGTAACAAGAAAAAGAAATACTTGGAAGCCTTTCATCTTAGATCAATTTTTGAGTTATAAAGATTAAAATAACAATAAATATCCAAAATTGCATGCATCCTCCATTTAGGAGGTTAAATAAATTCATAAGTCAAGGCATTAATCAAGAAACTTTCCATTCAGATTTTACTATTTAAATTTAAGAACTACCACTACCATTTCTCGTGCAGTGAATTAAAGCAATCTTAATCTTTTACGAACGTTTTGTCGACTCACATAAAGAAAATATTTTAAAATATTTAACTGAGAAATCTGAAATTCGACCTAAAATTGAACAAATGACAATTCAGCTGATTTTTGTTTGCAAAGTAATCATTTTAATCCATCTGAATTTTTATTCAATTCTTTGATAAGATTAACTTTTATCTCATTCTGTTGCTTTGATTTTTACTATTTAATATTTAAATCGTCTTCCAGTTTCATCCGAATAATGCTGATGGGATTTTGTTTTAAACATTTTTCAAAAGATGCTTACCAGTTTCCTTCTTTTCAGAGATTTAATCACTTTGAGTCATTCAATTGTTCTGTCAAGATTTCTGCAAGACACAATTCATGACGGTTTCAAACCCCGCAATAGCGAAGTTAATCCTATTTCTGCAAACAGGTCATTTTGATATTTTTTTAAAGGATTTTTGTTAAACATTATTTACGGTGACTAATTCGTTTTAACTTACAGTTTTAGTCGAGCAAATGGCAGATATAAACATTACGCAAAGCGTTGAAAAATGTATTGTTGTGAATTCTGATCTGAAATAAGATTTTCATTATAATTTTAGTAAACCTTAAAGGTCTTAACTTTTTCAAGTATTTAAAGGTTTTAATTTTTTTTTCTTTCTAGTTTAACATTTTGAGGTAGTCTTTATTAAATAATTTAACACTTTAAAGAGAAGTATATTGAAAATAAATTCTCACTTTAAGAAAAACGCATAAGCAAATTTGTATATACTAACAATAAAATGTTTTGCACTTGTCACATTTTCCTACTTTTAGCTTTCTCTCAAGGAGGTGGGGCCAATAAGGCTCATTGGCCCTCAAGGGACTTCAGTATTCCCGGAAGCCCTTTCGTGACCCGTGTCAACATTTATTACTCTTCTTTGACATTAAGAATATGAAACTTGTTTTCTTCCTGCATTGAAAATATAAATATAATAATGATCGAGAGATTTTCTCACAATCAATTCTCAAATCTGACAGTTACAGTATTTTGATGAATGTCTTCGTTCATATCTTCAGAAAAAACTGACCAATCACTTTCCATTAACAAAAACTTGCAACACTGCAAATAGCTTTGTTGTCTATATATGCGTTTGTAATTATTCAGTTCTGACAGAGAAACCAGAATGAAAATTCCATAAACTCTTTCACAGCTAAATCGACCTACTCGGCAGCGGAAATTCTATACTGCCTTGTCAATTTTTATTTTAATATAATGGTGTGCAGGAAAATAAGTGTTGATACCACTGGTGATAACTCGCTTTATATCCTGCATCTCTCATTTGAAATGGAAATATTCCCGCCAGTATAGAATTTGAACTTACGGTTGGGCCGGATCAGTAGTGAAAGGTTTCATGAATACAAAGAGTAGTTAAATGGAAAGTATCACGTGGAACTGCAATCCACCCGGTTGTAAATTATCTACAAAAAAGCAAAAAGGCATTGCAGGCTCTTCTTTGAAGGAATTCAGCAACTCAGACATGATTCTCAAATACTTCAGTTTAGAACATAAGCAGAAGGAAATGGCAAACTGAAAAGAAAATTCGGGTATTTCGAGAAAACGAAATAAATTTTCTTCAAAAATAAAAGAATGAAAAACTAACAACATTATTCATATGCTGGGAAGTTCAAAAAAATTAGGGATATCATTATTTTAGCAATTTCGTTTAACTAAATTCAATTTGTGATATTTTTAAATACATCAGCGATTTTGAAGAAATCAATTTTGTGAAATACTTTCTTTTTTATTGTGGTATGAAATGTTTATATATATTAATTTCATTTTGTATATATCAAATTTTAAAGTATTAGTTAATAGGACTTTATTAAAAATCCAAAAATTTTGATACGAATGAATTCATATAATTAAAAAAAACGTGTGATTAACTGAATACCCGAATAGAATTTATTGTTCTTTAGAGATGTTCACTCAGATGGGTTTCAAGGACAGGGAAGTTTTCTAAGAATTCTGAAAAGATGTTCGAGCTTGCATTTTCTTAGTAACCGTCATTTAAGTGAGAGCCTCTTTTACTTATCAATTCTTTAATAACATGAGCAGTGAAATTTTTTTACCATTTAAAAATAAACTCAAGCATTCCAATATACCAGTGCCTTTAAACTCAAATAATCTTATTAATGAAAGGATTAAACTGTGATTTTATTGTTCATTATTTTATTGTTTTCGATGATCATTATTTTTCTATCTGTCGATTCAATATCTAACTTGAGACATAGTGTTATTTCCCTTGTTATGTTTAGTTAAAAATTCATTTTTATGATGTCGAATGACCAGGTGATCTTCAAAAATTTGGTTGAATGAATCGTCATTACTTGTTCTTATATTCGCTAATATTTCGAAAAAAAAACGGTCATTATTATGTTTATAATAACATTGAATGTGTATTTGTGTGGCACAAACGCAATTTGAAAAGTTATAATGTTCATATTAATGAAAAGAGTTAAAATGTTCATATAATTATAATGTCCATAAATAATTTAAAATTATCAAATTTTCAAAATAATTTTTTTCTGAAATAACGTAGAATTCTTTTCTTAATTTTGATAATTTTTAATCATCAAATTACCTAAAATATTTGCAACAAAACTTTTCTTCGTCGCAAGTAAATTTAATTCGTTTTCTTTATGTCTACAAATATTTAATCTCAAGTAACTCTTCAGATATTGAAAGTTAAGGAAAACATTTATTTATTTATATTTTTTTAATTTTTTGGCATTATTTCAATAGACATGTTATCATCATAATATCTTGATTTCATTAAGAATATTTTTCAAAGTTATTTAATGATATCTAATATGATAAATGATAGCATTTTCTATTATCTTATATTTCCTTATCAACATGTTTAATCCATTTTTCATATAGTTTGTTCATGAAATGCAACCGAAATGTTCCTTATCTTTTTGGTTACAGGATATTTGACCGAAATAATAAGTAGATGAACATATAATATCGAGTAATACAAAGTGTATTTTATTGTTCTACTAGCCGCCTTTGGCGACCAGCCGGTTCGCCAATCTTAATGTTCGTTAAAATTTTAATAATTAAATATTTTATGCAATTTCTACTTTAATAGCTTCTTCATCAAAATATTTTAAAACTTCAAATTTTGATTATCATATAATTCATTCATAATATTATAAAGGCCTTCAGTCATAACGTAATATGTATCTCTCTCATTTTCTGTTCGCACCCGTAGAATTTATGCTTTAAATTAAAGTGGAACGAATTTATCTTCAATTAATATAATAATATTTTTTACTGAAACAAAGCATTTTTTTTATAATCTGATTACTGAAAATAGAGTCACTCAGCGTTTAAACTTTATGGGCACAAAAGAATATCTTTTTTAATTTATGTAATATCTCAAGAGTTGGTCAACTAAACTTTCTTAGATTCATTATGAGCAGATCGATTAATTAACAATGTTTAAATTTAAATGCATCAAACACTAAGAAAATAAAACGAATCGTTTAAAATAAACGGTTGAAAACGGTAGAATTTATGCTTTAAATTAAAGTGGAAAGAATTTATCTTCAATTAATATAATAATATTTTTTACTGAAACAAAGCATTTTTTTATAATCTGATTACTGAAAATAGAGTCACTCAGCGTTTAAACTTTATGGGCACTAAAGAATATCGTTTTAAATTTATGTAATATCTCAAGAGTTGGTCAACTAAACTTTCTTAGATTCATTATGAGCAGATCGATTAATTAACAATGTTTAAATTTAAATGCATGAAACACTAAGAAAATAAAACGAATCGTTTAAAATAAACGGTTGAAAACGGTAGAATTTATGCTTTAAATTAAAGTGGAAAGAATTTATCTTCAATTAATATAATAATATTTTTTACTGAAACAAAGCATTTTTTTATAATCTGATTACTGAAAATAGAGTCACTCAGCGTTTAAACTTTATGGGCACAAAAGAATATCGTTTTAAATTTATGTAATATCTCAAGAGTTGGTCAACAAAATTTTCTTAGATTCATTATGAGCAGATCGATTAATTAACAATGTTTAAATTTAAATGCATCAAACACTAAGAAAATAAAACGAATCGTTTAAAATAAACGGTTGAAAACGGTAGAATTTATGCTTTAAATTAAAGTGGAAAGAATTTATCTTCAATTATTATAATAATATTTTTTACTGAAACAAAGCATTTTTTTATAATCTGATTACTGAAAATAGAGTCACTCAGCGTTTAAACTTTATGAGCACAAAAGAATATCTTTTTTAATTTATGTAATATCTCAAGAGTTGGTCAACTAAACTTTCTTAGATTCATTATGAGCAGATCGATTAATTAACAATGTTTAAATTTAAATGCATCAAACACTAAGAAAATAAAACGAATCGTTTAAAATAAACGGTTGAAAACGGTAGAATTTATGCTTTAAATTAAATTGGAAAGAATTTATCTTCAATTAATATAATAATATTTTTTACTGAAACAAAGCATTTTTTTATAATCTGATTACTGAAAATAGAGTCACTCAGCGTTTAAACTTTATGAGCACAAAAGAATATCTTTTTTAATTTATGTAATATCTCAAGAGTTGGTCAACTAAACTTTCTTAGATTCATTATGAGCAGATCGATTAATTAACAATGTTTAAATTTAAATGCATCAAACACTAAGAAAATAAAACGAATCGTTTAAAATAAACGGTTGAAAACGGTAGAATTTATGCTTTAAATTAAAGTGGAAAGAATTTATCTTCAATTAATATAATAATATTTTTTACTGAAACAAAGCATTTTTTTATAATCTGATTACTGAAAATAGAGTCACTCAGCGTTTAAACTTTATGAGCACAAAAGAATATCTTTTTTAATTTATGTAATATCTCAAGAGTTGGTCAACTAAACTTTCTTAGATTCATTATGAGCAGATCGATTAATTAACAATGTTTAAATTTAAATGCATCAAACACTAAGAAAATAAAACGAATCGTTTAAAATGAACGGTTGAAAACAGGTTTTTAAAAAAAACTACTTAAAAAACGATGTACTTAAAACTATAAGCATATATAAAAAATGTATAACTAACATAAATACAATTTACTTACAAAAGCATGCAACTAACCCAAAAATAATTTAAATCATCCATTGATAACGTTGTCATGGCAACAATCAGAACAGAATGCGCATGCGTGAATTTTCTTCGCCGGTTACGTAACGCAAATACGTGATTTTTTCTACGCCACTTGGGGTAACGCTATGCGGATTAGAAATTTTTAATTTCCTTTATTCTGTTTTATTTTAATTCAAAAGTACTTCGGAATGAGTCTGAAAGATTGATTCATTAACAATGTTTAATTTTAAATGCATCAAACATTAAGAAAATAAACAGAACCGATTGAAATAATCCGCCGAAAAATTTTAACCCTAGCCTCATTACTGTTGGGAGAAAAAAAAAACTGAAGCCTTTCTCGTTTGGCGCTGGGGATAATGGAAGATTTTTTTGGCGGAAACGTTGGCGGTGGGGAAAATGGAAGATTTTTTTGGCTGGAAAGTTAGTTTTTAATTAATAATTAAAATTCTAATTAAAAATTCGAAAAAAGAAACCCCAGGTGCACATTCCCAACCTCCAAGGTATACATGTACCAAATTTGGTAGCTGTATGTCAAACGGTCTGGCCTGTAGAGCGCCAACACACACACACACACACACATTGAGCTTTATTATAAGTATAGATGACGCCATAGTTAACATTTATCATATATATATTACGCCATGTGACTTGAATCCCCGTCTTTCATGCATACGTTTGTGTGGGATTACAAATATACAAAAAGTGTGATATTACAAATATATCAGGATTTTCTGAATATTTTGAATAATAAATCAAAATTAAGATATTTAGTTGAATTTAAATTCTATTTGTATACCTGAAAATGAATTAGTAACCAAAGCTTTCAAGCAATGCACGTTCATATTTCATTTATTTTCCTAATAATTATTCAAAGTTAGAAGATGTCATAATTTGGAACAGGCTTTGTAAAAGAATTTTTACATTGTAAATTATCAACAAGTAAAACCGGAACTCTATTTCATGAAATGAATTGAATATTTAATATACTAAATTGTTTAAATATTTTATTTTAACTTTAAATTATTTCATTACTGATCCTTATTGTGAGTTTGTTAGTGAATATGTTCTTATTTGATGGCATTTTTTTCTGATTTTAGTTTCTGATTATTATCTAATAGTAAAGTAATCCTTACACATTCTGTACATTATTGCTATACTTTATTTTGCATTTTATGACTTATTGATATTGTAGTATTTCATATTTTATGTTAGTATTGCTTCTAGTTTATTATAACTTTTAAATGTAATTTATTGCAATAAGCTTCAGAATAACCGTATTCCAACTGCCTATATGAATCCTTTGAATTGAAGTTGACTGAGAATATATACATTAACTGCTTTTGAAAATAACTAAAAACAGAATCTGCCCAAAAAATGGCAACATATACTAGATCCATACGCTGCCCGAGCCGAAACCAAACAAGAAAAGAAGTTACGCAAACACAACCCATCCGGTCAAGACCAAGGCTGGTCGAGAAAATACAAAACCGAAAATCGACAGCTGTTTAAATTTAGATTCTTGAATAGAATCAAATAGCCAAATTTTGATCGGCAAAAAAATAGAATCAACCAGTATTTAAAAGAAATGAAAAAAAAAATTAATCATTTAATTTTTTTTTAAAGAATGTTAAAAAATAAGTATTCAAAGTAGTTAAAGTCTTTATAGGTTTGATTGCATTCAAATTTAGGATATTAATGCCATGATATAGCGTATTTATCAATATTTTAGTATTTGTATTGTTTTATCATCAAATCCATAAAATTACTAGCTCGGAGCGTTTCTTTGAAATTTGATTTTGATATTTTTAAATTTTAAGATATATCAGTAATAGGCTAAAGAAAAAGTATATATAGATTCAAAATATTTTCTTATATGATAGCAAGTATTACACAGAAAATCATTAATTCTTATTTAGCACAACTCAATGTTTTTAGTATAGGTAAAATGAAATAATTAATAGCATTATCAGTACTTCTATTCCACTAAACGCCATTGAAAATTTATTTTAGTTATTTTAGATTTAAATGTATAACTCAATTTTTGTAAGAATCTGCTTTTTAAATATATGTTTCCGTTATCTTACGTCTCCCGCACTGAAATTTAGTTGGACATATTTTAAACGTACGGCCAGAAATCTCTTGACCGGTCAGGTCGAAGGGTTATGGCTGTCCAGTTTAACCTTTGCCAAACTATTTTTCGATTTAACGCCGCGTCCGATGTGGAATAAAACAAGAGATAAAGGTTTTAAATCTTTACCTTGGCCTTCTAACACGATGGCAGGGTCTGAGAAGTGGGCTCGTTTCTTAAGGTTATGGTCTCCATAAATTCAAAAGGGAATGTCAAAGAACGGAATTGAGTCTTTTATCTTTGCGGAAAAGGGGGAAAACAAGATGGTTGCCCTCTCCTGAAGAACACCTGCTATTATTGGCAAATATCCACAAACGATTCGCTTGTTTTTCGAGCGTGCCTGATCCACTGAAATGCATTTTATTATAGCACTTGGTTTGAATGTTGGGCATTCTAAATTTGGTTCGGTATTTTACTTACTGCCCAAATGACTCTTATTTTTTGGTAATGGTGGGAGAGCAGTGATTTTTCAAAAATAAATACTGAAGTCTTTTGAATCGTTCTCTTTTCTCTTCTCTTTTTCTATATTCATTCACGTTTGTTTCGTACCCGTAACTGGAGACGGGAGTCAAAATGACTCAGCGTTTTTCATTAGCTCAGATTATCATGTGGTATTTTGTCCTTGAATACAATAATTTACTCAATACCTTCAAGCTGCTTTTTCAGCATTATGTTGGCAAAAGTATAAGTGTGAACACGTGCGTGTAGCCGAGTTATTCTTTTTCAAAGTTTTTATTGTTATTTATGGAGTCATTGACTGCATGTCTCTAAAACTGCTTTTAATTTGAATTATCCAAAAAGAATAACGAAATATTCTTAAAATAATATTTTACAATGTTGTATTCTTCTTTTTTGTTAAATTCTAAGAGTTTTTAACAATAGTGTCAATTCGTAATATCTACATAAAATAAATACTCATTAAAATTGATTAGATTTTTCTTATAACATTTTTCCAACTTTTAATATTATAACATTTAACATTTTTAATATTTTTGGTAACTACATGTTTTCCAGAATGTGCAGAATATTTCCAGAAATTCCAATATTGTTTATAAAAGACAAATCAGAAAAAAATATCAAAGGAGTCATTCTGGCTCCATGTCTCTGGACGTGTGAGGAAATTCATGTGTCCAGTTACGGGTTAAATTATGTCGAATTACGCATTAAAAAATCAAAGAATTAAAAAATTAAAGAATTCTGTTAATTCAGAAAACTATGTTAGAATGAGTCCCCTATAATAGAACTCATTGCAATATTTCAGACATATGGAACATTTCTAATTGGTATAATGTAAAATATTTGATTTGTGGAGTGTCTTGCAATATTACTTTAAATAAAAAAATAAATTATATAAAAAGTTATCATTTCCAAATTTCTTTTAGTTTACATAGAAGATTAGCTGTGTATATTAATGTTTGGAAATTTGTGAGATGAGGTCACTTCATAATAAAAAGGATCATTAAAGAATTTTTAAGATTTCAGATCTTCTAGCACTCTTCTTATTTGGAACTTTATATAGAATATTAGAAATAATTACAGTCCATTTATCTAATGTTTTACTGAATTTAAAAATAGATGGCAACTTGGCAAAAAAAGGCTATAGAATTTCAAATAATCATCAAAATAACTCTTTTCAGTGTTTACGGCAGAAAGCAATGTCTATCTACAATTTTTGGAACCAGAAAGATTAATGACTTGACTGTTTTATTTTCTTTACTATCTAATAAGATGGCATTCAGATCTTCTAGCACTCTTCTTATATTTAACTTTATATAGAATATTAGAAATAATTACAGTCCATTTATTTAATGTTTTACTGAATTTAAAAATAGATGGCAACTTGGCAAAAAAAAGGCTATAGAATTTCAAATAATCATCAAAATAACTCTTTTCAGTGTTTACGGCAGAAAGCAATGTCTATCTACAATTTTTGGAACCAGAAAGATTAATGACTTGACTGTTTTATTTTCTTTACTATCTAATAAGATGACATTCAGATCTTCTAGCACTCTCCATATATTTAACTTTATATAGAATATTAGAAATAATTACAGTCCATTTATTTAATGTTTTACTGAATTTAAAAATAGATGGCAACTTGGCAAAAAAAAAGGCTATAGAATTTCAAATAATCATCAAAATAACTCTTTTCAGTGTTTACGGCAGAAAGCAATGTCTATCTACAATTTTTGGAACCAGAAAGATTAATGACTTGACTGTTTTATTTTCTTTACTATCTAATAAGATGACATTCAGATCTTCTAGCACTCTTCTTATTTGGAACTTTATATAGAATATTAGAAATAATTACAGTCCATTTATCTAATGTTTTACTGAATTTAAAAATAGATGGCAACTTGGCAAAAAAAGGCTATAGAATTTCAAATAATCATCAAAATAACTCTTTTCAGTGTTTACGGCAGAAAGCAATGTCTATCTAAAATTCTTGGAACCAGAAAGATTAATGACTTGACTGTTTTATTTTCTTTACTATAGTAAGATGACATCTTCTATTTCGGGAATATTTTCTGATTTTGATTCAAATGGAAATCCATTGAATACTTGACTTATATATGTATTAGAAGTAATTTTAATATTAAATTATAATCGTTATGAATGGTTTACTTTGTTGATGATAACTATCAAAATTCGATAAATCGATACCAGTATGGCATACGGGCCAAACAGTTAAGCGTTTAAACTCTTCGCATTATTGTCCCTGAAATAACGCTCAGCATCAAGCCCAATGTGCCTTAGTGATCATCAATGAAACAATCCTTCACAAAATAAACAGCATGTCGTCTGAGAATACACACTCACACAATTTGGAGCTGATGTCCAAATCTTTCCCATCATACGTTTTGGGCATCTATTGAAGTTAAGAGTTTATGCGCTCGAGATGAGTTGATGCGAAAATGATTTTTCGAAAACTTATGTTACCTTTTCGGGGGCAAATAGTTGTATCTATTGAAAGATAAAAAATGACTTTATGCTAGCAAACTTTCTTTGCTAGCATCCATAACAAGATCGCAGTTACAGAAGCTTAGAGGCAGTAATAGCAAGTAAATCTGTTCTTCGTAAAAGACAGATTGTATAGATTTAGAGTGAACTTTTGATACACCGTTGGGCTGAAATCATATGCACTACTATTGTGATTTTTCTTGTGGAGATCAAGGACATCATATGAAATTAAGAGTAAACATCCCCCAGGCTGAAATGACGTAATATGTTTTTCTGTCGCTATTGATATTTTCATTATTGGACTCTGACGCAATTTTATTAGTCCTATAAGTGATAAATTTTTATCTAATTTTAAAAAGTTTCTTCAAATTTGCCTCTGTGTTTTGATCATCATAAATTTAATTAAAAAAAATGAAAGAAATAATTTATTCATTAACATTTAAGGAGAAAGAAAGCAGAAAAATGATGTCTCCAAATGGCATCTCTAAAATCACATATTACATCTTTTCTTTATATGCGTCTTCATTGTTGTATGATTTCTTGTTCATGTTCATCCAAACCAAAATGTCATTGGTAATCTGGTAATCGTTTTAAGCCAACCCTTGTTCCAAAGGAATATATAAAAATATATGGTCTATCTGCTATTAAATTGAAACTCTTTCTACATCAAGTAATTATATATTTAATGGAAGTAAAAAGTATAAAGTTGCAAAATCTATAAATTGGGAGAGAGTGTATTTTTCGAATGTTAGAACTATTCAAATTGTTCTCAATAAAATAAATAAACAATATTTAAATAAATTTTACATTATAAAGTTAAAGATAATAATTACAACTGCAAATTTTAGCTCATGCTCTAATATCAAATTTTTTTTTCCATATTTGATTCATCTTTTGATACACCCATTGTTTGAAACTAATCACTTTTATTCATTTTGGTAAAAAAAATAAAAGCTTCTAAATTTTCGATATAGAACCTTAATTAATAAATTAAAATACGTTAGATTTTATTTTTCCTGGGAAATGAGACTTTCTATTTAGGATATAACTTTTCTTTTTTGCATTGATAGAAATTAGGAAGATTTGGCCTAAAAAAATAAAATATTTTAATCATAGTTACTTCATGAAAAACTTCTAGAAATTTAAAATCTCTCACATAATTGAATTTTATCTATCTATCTAAAACAGAGGTTCCCAAACTTTTTTTCTCGTGGACCAATTTTAAAGTTTTACTATTTTCGGTAGACCCCCTGCTTCTACATTTCTACTCTATTCTCAAAACTCCTAAAAAATATCATCCTAAATTGGGGGTATTAAGAAGAAAAAAAAGTAGTACATTTTCTTGTGTCCTAATTATTAAAATAATACCTGTGGTTATACAAAATTATAAACATTTATTATTACAAACAATCAACAATTGACAAAAAAATCAACAATGAACTCTGAAATGTAAATCAACAATAAAAAATAGTCATACTTTTAATGAGAAGGATGGAGTACTTGATGAATTGACAGCAAATTATCAATATTTTGCTTCAGTTTTGTAAGAAGTAATCTCAAATCTCCCCGTTCTGTGATGTTCAATCTGCTTTTTTTTTCTTTTTTTTTTTTTTGTTAACAGGTTGGTAACGACACTAAAACTTCTTTCGACAAGATATGACGAGCCAAACGCTCTCAAAAATTTTCTCTCAATTTCCCACAGCCCAGGATATTTTTCGGAGATTTTTGCCTGCAGCCAAAATGTTTGATAGCCTTTTTTAAATTTCACCTTCAGTTCCTCGTTGGTGCTGAGCTCAAGTAGCTCCTCTTGTAATACCACATTCGCTTCTTCCGTTTCATCAAATAGGGTTATGATTCATTGTGGTATTTCCATCGTCAGAATATCTTCAAATCTATTTTTGAAGTCATCACGCAGGGTATTTAAATGTAGAGCGTATGTCTGAATATCCTCAGCAAGACATTCTATCTGTGACAAGTGCGGAAACTGGGATAATTCGTGCCGACTAATATTTTGCTTCATTAATTTCAATTTACCAAGAAAAGCCGTAATTATACCCTTTGTTTTTATTAAATAAAAGCTGTCCCTTTGTAACTGCAAGTTAACGTCATTGAATTTTATGAACAAATCTGTTAAGTACGCAATGTCCGCTTTATGTTTGATCAGATTTTCTTTTAAATCTGGAGCTTTAATTTCCAGACACTCTATCACTGATTCAAAAAGTGAGTAAAATCTCGATAAGCATGCACTTTTCGACAACCAGCGTACTTCAGTATGTAAGAGCAGTCGTTGGAAATCTTCATCATTTTCATCGCACAATAGTGCAAATAAACGGGTATTCAAAGCATTGCTTCTTATTTTATTAACTGCGTTCATCACAAATTGAAGCGATTGGTGCAATCTATCACTCAAATTTTTCGCTACAAGGTGTTGTCGGTGGATGACACAGTGAATTGCAATTAGTCCTGGTATTATTCTTTTAAAATGGCTTATAAACCCACAATATCGCCCGAACATGGCAGAAGCTCCATCTGCTGCCACCGAAATAATGTTTGTAAATGGAATAGATTTTTCTGTAAAAAAACGACTCAAGACATTCAATATCGATTCGCTTTTAGTGTCCGACTTCAAAGTTTTTGCGAATAGCAGCTCTTCTTCATGGATTTCTTCGTCCATTACTTTTTCCGGCACTGCAAACACTGACATCGATTCAGTCCCAGTCACACTTTTATGTTCAAAATCCCGAAAACAAATGTGTAATGTTTTGTTCTTGGCATTCGTATTTATACTAATGTAGACTGCAAGCACAGCGCAAGTCACATTTCATCCCTTTGCAGGTCTAAACAAGCATTCCGGACGAGCGGGCGCACTTTGCAAGTCTCGACATGTGGTGTACACTTGTACTATTATCTATTGTTATATTCAATTCTGTGTTTGAACTGAATCTCGAATATTTTTGAGTACCTACCTGGTGAATGATGCTACCTGCCTACGTTGATAGATAAATCCAAGCCAAAATTTTTGTTCTTTATTATGAAAACCAGAAAATTTTTCGTGGACCCCCCACTTACAACTTGTGAACCCCTGTTTTCTTTTCACGTCTACGTGGACCCCCGTGTGGTCTCCTATGGACCCCTGGTGGTCCACCTGGACCACTTTGGGAACCTATGATCTAAAAGATCTTTTCTTTACTTACTGGCATTTGAGAAAAAAGAAAGTCTACTTAACTTATTCCAGAATGAGAACGATGATGGAGACTTATTTATAATTAAAAGAACTTCCCATTCCTCAGTGATTTAAACCAAGCGAAGAAAGAACCTCTCCAAAAGTTGCCTTTGAATGTGATATTTCAAACACAATGTTGTCGCTTAATACAGAGTAAAGTAACAATACTTTCATGATTACGATAAGTTAGAACAAAACAAAAATCAGAAATGTTAAAATCCTATTAAAGCTGTAACATGTTTATCATTGTGCAGTTCTGGTTCGGAACGGTTATAGGAAATACGAGAATCACGACTATGCAGTCATGGAGTTCATTTTTTAGAGCCTTCGTTTCTCGCCAAAATCATCAAATAGTTTTCACTTTGTCGCCAAGATCAGGGTTCATTGACCGGCCATTAATTCGGTATCCATTACATTATTTGAAAAGCTATCTTCTCTTCTACGAGACTAACAGAACAGGTTGCTGAGCAAGAAATGCATAGATATTTAAAAATATATTATTTTGTTCTACATTTTTCTTTTTTTATAACTTTTCTTCGAATATAAATGTTCTTTATAAATGTTATTTTTTACATTTTTGGCAACCGTGTCATAAAAATGATACAATACTTTAAGGCATTAGTCTTAATAAAATTCTTGGTATAAAACAACTGTCAGAGATGATCTTTGCCAAAAAAATGTCCACTATTTTTAACATATAAGTTGCACATCAAATAAAATTATAAGGCGAATCAAGAATATTAGGAAAAAAAGATCAAAAATCTTAGGAAGAGAAAAACATTTTAAATAAAAATCTAAGTGAAGAAACGATTTTACATTTCTTAAACACTGTGGGAATAAAAATCTCTTCCACTCTTTTTTCATTTGAGAATGTAACAAAATGAATTTATTTCAAAAAGAATTCATAAATTCTTCAAAATTTGAAAAATTAGCCGTTTCTTCATTTTTATTCTTTTCTTCCGATGCTTTAAAAGTATTTTCATCATGAAAGCTACTAAAAAAAGTGAATCACGTTATGCAAATAAGATATTTGAATCAAAATGAAGTATTGGCGTTTTCTTAAATCCCTTGCTTTTATTACATCTATCATCTGAAACGAAAGAAGAAACAAATATTTTAATTCAGTATAATTTCAATAATTTTGAATTTTTAATGGGATCTTCTTTAAGAGAAAAATAATAATTCCGTGGACAAGTATTTCAAATGAATGTCTCGAATAAAACTCCCATTTTATCCAAAATCATATTTTTTGACAAAGTATTTAGTATCCACATCCTCAAAATGCCGCAACTAATCAAAAACGAAAAAAAAAAAAAAGAAAAAAAATATTTTGTGACTTCTGATGAAAAAAAAAATTATTTACATCTTTTTCTCGTACTTGATGAAATTTCAAAGTATTAAATTGTTGCCTTGAAAAGTCAAGAAATTAAATGGATTGAAAGAATAATATTTCCTATACTACTTCTTTCGCTTTTTGAATCCAAAGGATAATATATAATAAAAAATATTTTTCTTTCAGAAGTGGTTTAATATTCCTAAATCTGAAACACTTCAATTTATCATAAAATGAGAGATACAAACCGCTTTGAGTGTTTTGAATGATATTTCCGTAATTCGTTTTATTTTTTAAATACTTTATTATTATTATTACTTTTAGTTTCAGAAATTCAAGAAACCATCATATCTTGCTCGATAGGATTAGGAAGCAAATAATTCCCCTGGTGTTTAAAGTATTTTGAAATAATTTATGGTTTACGTACACGCTTGAAGATTTTGTTTTTAAATTTTAACTTTAAAAATCCAGTTTTTTCACAGGAGGTTATTAATATATGTTTAAACTCATTTCAGTGAGAAAAAACCATATTACACTAATTATTAATTCATTAAATAAAATTTAATGAGCTAATTAGCCTATTTTTTGAAACATGATATCTTAAATTCTAATTTGTACAGACACACAATTCTAGTTGGAAATGATGCCTAATATTAGTCTTCATGTTTTCTGCCTCAAACAAGTTATAAAAATATATAGTTTTTTTAAAACAATTTTTTCATCCACGATGAATAGAAAAAGCGAGATCTTTTCTGTCATTTTAACTTTTTAACAGCTATTAAAAATTTATTTCTATAAATATAGCTTTGATTGAGGCATAAAACATTTGCTATTTCATACAGATTATTTTGATATAAAAATAACTGTATTTGGTTAATTTCTTGTTGAGTTATGATTGTTTGAATGAAGCAACATAGTGGAAAAATATCATTCTTCATAAAATGAGTTTTAAAAACACCGAAACTAGAGTTTTTAATGAAAGCACCTCAAGAAAAATAATTATAACTCGAGAAATATTTCGAATATTGATAACATCTTGGTATCGTTCGAAGGCTAAAAGATCAGAGAATATTATTAAGCAATAAAAAAATATTCGATATTTTGAACGATTTTCGAAGTTTCAAGTGTGTACATACACCTTAAAGTATTTTGTATATTTTATGCACGTTAATCAAATATATAATTATCCTATTTTTTCAATTCCAAGAAAATAAATAAGTTTTTCATTAACCATCTTAAATTATTGTGAATCATGGAAATATATTGTGCACGCTCATTGATTAAAAATAACAGAAGTATTTTTTATTCAGAGCTCAAGTATGTAGTGATAAGTATTTTTTGTTAAAATATTTTTAAAAATAAATATATAGCCATATTAGAAAAAAATATATGACTAGAAAAAAGCATTGAAATAAATCACCTAAACGTTGTTTCAAATAATGCCATAATTAATTGTTGCATAAAAGAAATAATTTAACAATTTACAATTTAAGATATACAACTAAGTAAAAAAATTATTTTTCCGTTAAAAATTCCGAATTTAAAATTTAAAATTAGAACAAATTTGTTCATTCAAAATGGGTCTTCATATTACAATCTCAGATTTAATAGCATACAACAAATGAAATTGAATTCTACAATGATGATATTTATTAATTAAAAAAGTATTTAAACTTAGAAGAAATAAAATTTAGTTCAATATAAATTTTTAAACCATCCAGCAACAATATGCTTATTCAGTAGATTTTATTAAAAGCGCATTGTATATTTATAATTTATATTTTTGCATCATTATTTTTGATTGAATTTTCTGAAGAATAAATTTTTCGCTGTGATTTGTTCATGATTTGATGTAATTGCTGTTTTGAATCAAAACTTTTGAGTTTTATTAGAGAGCAAAGACACAGATGTCTTCAATTAATCTGTTTTCTGTCACTTTCAATTAAAGACAAAGAGTAAGTTTGGTAAAAAATGTGTTAATAATAACTTCAAATATTCTTTAAATATTTATTAACATAATTTTATATTGTGGTTTATTACATCCAACATAATTTGACAAGTAATATATGAAATGAAAATTGAGCCTGTTATTATTTTTAACTGTACTGTTTTACTTATCACCCAAAATGTCGCTAAATTTCATTATACCAGATGCCTTAAGTTGCTGTTTAAAAATACAACAAAAGTCTATTACTTGAAATTATTAGAATTTCTTAAAATATTGAAAAGATTTTTCTATTAAAATATAATTTTTATACTGGTTTTAATATTTCTACAATATCTCTCTCAAACATTTGAAATAACAAAAAAAAAAAAAAAAAAAAACCCTGTGAAATATACATGTTTGTTAGGAGATATTAAAAGCAAAGGAAGCTTAGATTAAAATTTTGCAATTGATAAATCAAAACAAAGGAAAATATTTTCAAAAATGAAGAAGAATATTTCGGTGTAAGGTGGAAAATATTTCAAAATATTCATTATTCTTTTAATAATACATTACGTAACTTTCTCTAATACCTTGAGTTACGCTTTTAAAAATTATAAGCAAATACTCTAATTAAGTTTCATAATAACGCAAGTGTTTGCATATATTTAATTAAACAATTTTCTATAAGATTGAATTTTAGTTGAAGGAAAAGTGTAAAATTGGTTTTGGAAATTGCATTTTTAAAAGTGATTTAAATTCTATCCCAATGCATGTAAAAAAATCCTTCCAGAATCTCCTTAAATAATTTAATCCTCAAATTACAAATTTTAAATATTATTTAATATAAGAAATGCTGAAACATTTAAAAAAAGAAATCCAACTTTAACCAAAATTATTTTCTGCGAGATATTGTTACAAATTATAGAATGCTAAACCAAAAAAAAAAAAAAAAAAAAAAAAATTCTTAATTAGAGTCAAAGAATAAAGATCATCATTTTTGCACAAATTTATTCAATTTGATTTTTTTCTACTTATACGAACGGAATTTTTAGTATATTTATACTCAGTTTTTGACTTTTATTCATTAATAAAATGCTGAAATTTTACTTTTTGCTAGAAGTTAATTTTCAATTAAATATTTAATTTTATTTAGCTTTGATTCAATGCGATACATACAATCCAGCTGTGAATTCAAGAAACAGTTATTAAAAATTATCTGATCGTTATAGTTTATAATTAAGAAATATATTAAATAGAAAAATGCAGAAAATAAAAACAATTACAGTTATTAAAAATTTCCCATTTATTTATTTACTAAAATTTACAAAATATTTCATTTTTTTTAGCAAAAATATGAAGATCTAGGGAAAGTTAGCAAAAAGAGAATGGTTACAAATTTATATATATATATATATATATATATATATATATATATATATATTAGAAACTAAGAGATAAAAAATGAAATCAAACGTTCATTAAAAAAAACTTATTATATTATTAAAAATTTATTCGATGACTCACGATTTAATGATTTTTATAGATTGTTGAATGAAAAAAATTAAAATCGGCATTATGGTACAATGATAAACACGCAATCCATACTAGCAAAGATTTAATTTCTGTAAAGTGATATTAAAATCATCCTATCTATAAGAAAAACAATAATTTTATTCCAAAATAATGTAAATTTCATAAAAAATTATGATTTAAGGGAAGATAAAAACTTTTGCCTTACTTAAGAAATATTCTATTATAAAGAAGCGAAAATTTATCAACAAGCCTTTTTAATAACAATTTCAAGAAAAGAATTCAATAAACAAGAAGTGTTTTTATTTTAACAATTATTTTTGTTTAAAGAAAAATATTAAAATTCCTTTTTCTACAGTGTAAAAAAGAAAAAAAATATAAATACATAAAGTAGTTTTTTTTTTGAATTTTTTACATATTTAAAGCAAAAGAAAATTCTTGTAGATACTAGATATGCATGCAAAATAATAGAAATCTCTGGCAAAAACTTGTCTGTTTTTTAATTTTTTTTAAGAATTATCGTACCCAGTCAACGTAAAAATAACACCACATTTCACCTGAAAATAACTCATTTTAGTTTCCTTTCTTTTCTGTTAAAGCGCTTCCTTTCATATACAAAATACAATGAAACAGAAAATGAAATTCCATTCATCTAATGCAATTTAATCCTTCTTCAGGCAAAAACCAATGAAAAGATGAATTCTTCTTAAAAGTTTGATGCTCTTAAACGAAGAATGCAAAACAGGAATGAGTAAATTTTTTTAATTTGTTTGTCTTGATAAAGGTTTGGTCTAAATCTTTGAGGAAGAAATTTTTCTCTACAAATATTTAATATTTATTCATGAGAGTTTATGCTCAGAATCATTTTCTGTTTGAGGACTGTATTATGTCTTGACACAAAATTTAATATCCTTCGCAAAAACATCCCTTCCAACTTAAATGCAAAGTTGAATTGAAGGGCAGATAACATAAAAGAGGAGCTATAGCTTTTAATTCTATTAAAAAAACAGAACTCAGGGGAAATATGTAATTCTTCAAAATTCTTGTTCCATTAAGTTCAGCTTCTTCTTAGCGTCATACTTCTCAAGCGTTTATGTGCCTAATGATGAAAAATATTTCACCCAGAAAGACTGAAAGTACTGCATTAGGAATTGCTGAAAAATGCTGTATTTTATTTAAAATTATTTTTAATAGAATTTTCGGATCAAAAATTATATTTGCGCATATGTTAACTCATGCCACTTTTATTTAAGATAATGTTTAAAACTTTGTCTTTAGAATCAAACATCATGTTTAATTTATTTTTTTTTAAATTTCCATGCTTCATTTTTGTATTACAAATGTTTCCATTTTAATTGGTATATTGGCAATTTCGTTATTTTATTTTTGATATTTTAGTTAATTCTTTGAGAAATGTATATTGTATTTGTGTGTTTTAGGATTGCATTGTTCCTTTGCTTTATAAATAAATTTTTTAAAAAAACTGTATTTATTAACCTTTATTCAAATCCAACTTCTGTTTAATAAACTATATCCATCCAATTATTTAGATAAATAACTTCTTGAAAACTTTTATATTTAATAGTGTATTCGAGACATTCGTACACCTTTCTTGGTGATATAGGGAATAAAAATAGTACAAACATTCCATCTAATTACACGTCTTTTAAGTTGAAAAGACAACACTTATTATTTTTTACTGAAGGTTTTAAAGATAACTAACATTTTTCAGAATTTATTTTCATTTTAAATTTAATAAAAATATTAGTCAAAAACATATAATTAATATATTGTACGTAGCAAATATATTTTTTTTGTTTAATGGTACCCGAATAAAGGCTATATATAAATGGAATGTTCTCTCTTACTAAAGATAAAAAATTCTATCTATGTTTAAAAGTCTTTCTATAAAGTTCAAATGCCATCACACATTTCTGATGTAAATAGTTTCTTGTAAGATTACCTCTGAAGCTATATACGACTCTAAACAGTAGTTAAGGTTAAATGTAAGAAAGTTAAATGTAATGTAATTAACGGTTAATGCAATATAGTTTTAATCTTTATCCATTCGAGACTATCATTTTTTTTCCGTTTCCTTATCATGAATCATTTTTATCATTAATGTACTGTTAGAATGCAAGCGTTCGAACAAGCGGTTATTGGAATTTATCAATTTCGTGAAAATATGCGAGATTTGTTTAGTTCACTAGATTTGAAATAGTCAAAAAATAAATATATAAATAAAAGTACCGATAATTTTTTTGGCATTAGAATGAATTTCTTTAAAGTTGAAAATTACGTTGTTGTTACTTACAACTTTGTAACTTGATTACTTGTTTTTAATTCTGGATGTTGATTGAAATTAAATGCTTAAAATTAATTATTATTAATTTTAAACTTCCGAGATAGTAAAATTCCTTAAAATAACAAATTTTCTCATTAAACTTTAAAATAAAGTTGAAGATTACAGAAAGATTTTTCGGATTATTATATTGGGTGTAAAATAATCTTTTGTATCAAAAGTAAAACATTTTAAAACCATTTTTTCGGACGATTTTAGATTACAACCGGTGCGAATATCAAACATTTTTTTGTCTTCTCTCAAACAGAGCATACTTAAAATAATCTTAAGTACTTGTGCATAAAGAAAACTTTAATGAAGTTTTTATGGCAATTAATTAAACCATTAATTTTTCATTAAGAGGAAACATGAGAGTTTCATCTAAAATAGCAGGAATATGAAATGCTTTATAATATAAAGACAAATAAAATGAAGTTAATTTGTGGGCGTCATATAGCTTTGTTTTTAGATTAAAATAATTTTGAGACGTTAAAAATTTGTTATTTTTGATCAGAAATGATGTTTCAATTTCAGAACATCTAGACATACAGACTTCTTCTGAGCGGAGTTTCCTCAAAATTTGATGGAAATTTACCAATTTTGTGCAATAACAGTACACCAAATTTCTAGTCCGTCTGATTCAAAGGGTTGTTATCGTTGTCACAAACACGCAAAAAAAAAAAAAAAAAAAAAAAAACGGATGCTTCCAAAAAATGTGTTTATAGAACCCAGAAATGTCTAAAACGTGGAGATTTGTTAAAATCTCGAGTTCGAATTTTTTGACCATGTAAATATTTTATCTATACTATGTATGCGACAAAAGTAAAGATGTACAGATATATATTTAAATATATTGTTACGAATCTGCTGCTTCCCAGCATAGTGGGTTCCATAGGAGGTCTCAGAGCTTGGCGACCATTTGGCGACTTTGGCGCCAAAATAGATTATACCCGAAAAATCAAGAATTTTCCGGATCGTCCAGTAGGAACCGAGTTACGCCTCGAACGTTCCTGATTGGTTGAGAGGCTTCTATCCCCGCCTCCTGATGCCTATAAAAGGAAGCAGTCCTGCCGCAGCCGAGTAGTGGTGTACTGGGTCGTGAACCAGATCGGAGGGTAGTCGGAAGAGACAGGGAAGACTTGTGGACCGACGGTGAGTCGAGTGGTGAATTGAATAGTAGTCGGGATCGACGGGGAAGAACGAGTCTTCCAGAGAGAGTAGTCGTGGACCAGTGGAGTTGAAAAGTAGTCGGAAGCGACGGCGAAGAACTCGTCTTCCAGGCACTAGCGGAGCAGCGACGGAGTAGAGCTGCTGTGTATACTGTTGTATGCTGCACGTCTCGGCTGAAGATAATCGCCTTCTGTGCTGTATATAGTTGTCGTCTTTGTGCTGTCCTGTATGTCTTCGTGTAAATAAACGTCGTTGTTTTATTTTCTACTGCCGCCTTGTGATGGAGTGTTATCCACACCATATCACTTCCACTATCCAAACGAACCCCGGAAATTTCGTAACAATATACTGTAATATTTAAATATAAAATTTCAGACTGATTCGTAATATGTCAAATAATTACGACACAATTTCACAGTTTTAAAAACCTTCTATCTCATTTATTGTTAACGAAGTTGTTACTGTTTTTGTTTATTCGATTTAGGAATCAGATGGTGGAAACGATTTAAATATATTACCCAGTAACAAAGATATTTTACGAGATCTTCACGATTTTTTTTCGATATTCTGAATGTCGGATAATATCGTGAATACATTATAAAATTATTGTTGGATATTTTGTAATAAAAGTGTTCGTAAAGATAATAAACCAAAATTAATATATATTTTTTTTACATTCATAGACGCCTTCTTCTTATTATGAAACTTAGAAATGGATAAAAATAATTTATATTCATCTATTTTACTGAAAACAAATATCGATTTTTTTTCTAGATATTCTCGTGAAATCTTATTCATACAAAGTAATTTATTTCTAAAGAAGGAAGAATTTAATTTCCCTTCCATCATAAAAGTTACGATAACCCTTTTTTTAAGAAACTGATTAAAAAGTTTTAATACAAAAATAAGAAGAAAAAAAATACTCAACTTGTTACCATGTCTTATTATGACTTTTCGAAAAATGAAATATATTTCTCTCGAGGTATTAAATATTTATTCACGACGCTTCTTTCCTAATAAAGTATCATGATTCTTTCCAAAATATCTCATTACCTACTAACACGGGAATTTAAAGTTTTTACAAGACGGAACTCTTTTCGAATGGAAATTCGAAGTTGAAGCTTTCAAGAAAACCGTGGAGAAGCTCCAATTCTCTAAGCTATTAAAAAGTATAAACGCATTAGAATCTCCGGATTCTTATAACTTTGCATGCAATTTGGCTGACTTAATTTGCATCGCACGTTTCGAACTTTGATATACTTAATGATAGAATGCTTTTACCTTTCACCAGAGGTATAGAATTTTGAAAACGGCTGAGCAGCAGAGGAATACGAAATTCTATTTGAAGTAAAAATAGAGTTTCAGTTTTCATTCTCGCTTTCGAAGAATAAAGATGGAAAAAATAAATTCTAAATTTATACGCCCACCACAAAAGACACGTAGCTATTTACCCTTTCTGATTTAATGTATCTTTTTCTTCAAGGGCAAACGCTGTACTTGTGTGAAATCTCTTTTATATCTTAATGGATGGAGGAATCTTGTGGTTTTGGAATGTATTAAACTCTTTTTTTGCTATTTTTTGCGAACACCATGTAATATAAAAAGGATAACCTCGGTTGACATAAATATTTTGTGAATAAAATCCAATTGAAGTTTAAACCCATTCATTACTAATCCGGCCTGCAATGTTCAATATTAGGAGACTGGTTTTGGAGCGGTTTCTCATTCTTAAGAGGAGTGCAGGATGTAAAGCAAGTTATCATTAAGTATTCCCTCAGTATACATCCTTCATTATACGTTTGGAAAAGGAATCAATCTCCAAATAGCCCATTTGTATAAAACACGGCTGAGTTGTCCATTTAATTGATGAAAGGGCTCAAATAATTTTGGAATTTAAAATTAGGTTAAATTTAAAATAATCTAATATTAATTTAATTCCTTTAATGCTATGGACTTTCAAAATCTTGATATAATACCTTATAATTTTAATCATCAGTTCTTTGTTTCCTCATTTCAATAGATTCTAGTCGCTTTTGTCGACCAGTTGGTTCGCCTGAGATATTGGCTATATTAACTTTCTATTAAATCGCTTAAATATGACTTCATGGTCAGGTTTTTATCAAATTAACAAGCGTTAAATTTTAATTGTCTTATTATTGAAACCATGTTATATTAATTGATTTTCATATCTTCTATTCACTGTGTATACTGAACTATTCTAGAAGAGACCAGTCTTATAACATTACAGCGGTTTCTAAGATGTAAATATGTGGTTCATCTATTTCACAAATCTCGCTGTAGTGTACTTATTTTATACATCTTGTATGTTACATAAATGGTAAACAGAATACTTTTCCTTAACTTATAACAAGGACAGTAAATCGCACGACAAAATGCTTGATAAAACAGAGAAAATAGTTTGAATTTCAGGGAAATAATGTAATGAAGTATTCAAAATTAGACAAAAAATTATTTATATTTTTTAATTCAGAAAAAAATTTGCCTAACGATAAAATTAATAGTTAAATTTAAAATATTGATAATATTTTAAATTTTGAACGGTGTTACACTTAATTGTAAACGAAATTGTATTTTTGCAAATTATCTGGGGAAAATGCTAAAATTAGTGTATCTAATATTTTTAATTAAATAAATTTCATTATCTATTTTAGAAATTCGCTCCAATTTTTATGCACTCCAAAGATAGAAAGGCCAAATTTGACAACTTAATGTCAAATGGTCCTACACACATACATACACATATTCAACTTGATTATTAGCAAATGTATGCCTTATTTTAGTAATTCCATTTCTTACGTAAATTATTACGACATATTCTGTTGTTTGGAAATGTTGAAGATTTACACATTTGAAGAGTTTGAATGATTTCTAAACTTTTTATCTAATTTTTTTATTATTATTAGGGTTGGAGAGAAAGGCGACAAACCTTCGAAAGACATAATAAAACAAGAACACATATCCCTAGCCCTTAACTAGATTTAAATGTACTGCAACTCAATATATCAGAATAAATGAATGCATTTACCTGAAGGGATTGGGAAACATTTCTATCCAAACCTACAATTTCGCTTCCGAAGAGTCATAGAAGTTCAGAGGTTGTTGTTCAGAGGTGATAGTTTTTTTATTCATGTCTAAATTACGATCTGTGAATGAAATGCATGAATGAAGTCACGCCCCGTAAAAAGAGTTGTGACGTGTGAGAAGTTAAGTCGTACTCTTGACCGTAGATGGCGCTACTGATAAAACATGAGACGCTTACTCGGCTTGTAAAGTGCCATAAGTCGTAACATACACACACAACACAACGGAACTTATGTTATGTCTAAGCTGTTATGTCTCGTATGAGATCTTAAAATTATCAAAATTTTAATGGCAGTTTTATAACGGTTCTAATGTTTTCTTTTTCCAAATGAAGAAGTAAAACTCATTTATTTAAAATATTATCAGTATATAATATACACCACATATTGATTGATATGAATAACATTTTGAAATAACTGTGATGGCATTTCAAAATAGCAATCCCACATTTGCTCGTTTTTAAGGTTTCTTTGACTTTATGAGTTTCAGGAACATATGGTGAATTCATTCCTTTTAAATTCTGAGATACTTTTCTATACTGTACTCTAAACTATACTGATACTGGTATGTATCTATACTCTACGGGTACAGAGAAGAATCTCTAAAGAATCTCCAAATTTTAGACTTCCTAGAGTTCGTAAAATCCCTTTTAGAAAATGTTTGACTGTCTGTGACGAAATTAATAATAAAATACTTTGAGTTAGACCTATGAAATTCGATATATGGTTTTCACTAAACAGTAGATTTCTTTTTACTTTTGAGGAGAATCTATTTAGAATAAGTCTGTCTGACCGACTGTTTCAATATAAGTAAACACAATAATATAAAGAGAGCTGATGGTAAAATTTGGAACACAGATTTAACATCTATAGTGTAGACACATGCCAAATTTTAAGTCAAATCCAACGAGAGACTGAACGTCTGTCTGTCTGTACTTTCATTGATATGAATACCGTTTGCAATGGCTTAACTATCTCAAGTATGGTATTTTATTTTTTGACTCCAATTGTAATTCTGTGTTAAAATTCGATTTCAATCGTTAGGTTAAAAGAGAGTCTAAAACATAAATTCATCTTTAATAGAAATTATTGAAACTTTTGGACCGATCATTCGTGATGGGTTACTTTTTTGGCCCGGAATTTAAATTCTTCCTTCGCGAAAATAAATAACATTGCTAACCCAAAGTTGCTACATTAAAACACCTGATGAGAAATAGAAGCCGTATTTCTTTATTCTGTTTAAAGGAATCAACAGAATCAATGAAGTTTTGGAAATACCTTTGCATTTTGATTCAGCTGCACTTTTTCATCGCCCACTTCATGTCTAATGACAGAAATGATTTCAATGTTGCTCTGCCGAAGACAATTTATGAAATGATTCTTTTTGAATCACAGGGGAACGAGGGAATCTATTTAAAGTAAAAGAAGAATTTTCATTTTCTGTCTGTCTTCGAAAAGAAGAAAGAAGTTTGGGGCTCTTATTTTAAAATGCCCTCAAAGAAATAGAAAATTGGAATTTTGGTTGATTTTCATTATTTAAATCTGACTTCTGTCGATTCATTTTACTATCATTACGATTTTAATTTAATTTGCATTTTCTAGTAATCTGCTTTCATTTACTAAATGTCAGTAGATATTTGCAATAAATATATACGGATTATAATAAATTTTAAAGGAACAAATTTTTCCATAAAGGGTAGTATTAAAAATCACTTATAATATTTGAAGCGCCATATATGTTGGTCCAGTGTTCGTTATATCTGATGCTATGGATCAAAAGTCTTCCCAATTAGGTCTGCGTAATTTTGTAGAATGGACTCCAAACTCTAATATTTTCTTCGTCATCTTCAAAATTGTTAAGTTAGTCAAAAATAGTCTATGTCTTGCTTCAAAATGGGACATTAATTTAATAAACGAAACTTTGTTATTCAAAATTACATTCAAATCGATCCCTATCAGACTCATGTATAGTTTTGTTTCTGTTGTAATAGACAAATAGCTATAAATTAATATAATTAATTATATTTTATTTATTAATTATTTTTTTAAATTTAAAAATGCATTTTTTATAAATGATTCTTTGCTAATTAAAATGTATCATAGTGTCAAGTACAGTATTTTACTACAAAAAATGTGCATTGCATAATATGATAAATTATATAGAAAGAATAATATGATTATTATATAGAGATATATAAAAATAAATTGAAATATTACTTCTACGATTACATTTATTATTACACGAAGTATCATTCAAACACATGAGTTTTTATCAGTTTTCAATAATCAGTGCTCATGAAAGTAAGTCTAAGAAGAAGTTAAAAAATTTTAGATTACGTGATCAAAATGATATTTTTCTTTCTATCAGGAAATATTACGTAAAATGTTATTTATATTCCACAGTTATACGCTGATTAATTACTGCTCCGAACCATTTGAATTCATTGAAAAAATAAAGGAATAGTTAGTTCGATTAACGTCCTATTTTAAAACAACACTATACCTATTTTGGGATGGACCTCGTAATTCTGAGGAGCGATCAGAAGAAGAGAATGATACCTGGACTGGCATCCCCGCTCCTGAGTACGGTACCACACCAGCCTCCGCGGATATAACGTGAGTTTGTCACACTTATACGACGGTTCTTCCATGGAATCGGTTCTTGAACCTCAACCCTTCGGTCCCCAAGACGAGACCTTTCACCAGGCCATCTAATAAGTTAATAATAATTACCTTGTGTTACTCGAAAGCAGTAAATTCTAGGTCCTATCCAAAGTCTCGATACTAGAAATATACTTAAATATCTCTAAATTAGACATCACTTTTGAAGAATTTATAAATTTCGATATCGGTTTTGAAATATATATATGATCCTAATTTAAATGATAATGAAGAAAAATGCAAAGGCAAAGTGTTTCAAAATGAAACCAATCATTAAATAGAATTTCAATAAGGTAATATACGTTTGATATTGCATGCTGTTTATTCGTAACTGAATATATTTGTTTATACTAAAATATATTCTTTTTACTTTTGAAGAATGTCAACGCCTATCAGAAAGAAACGTTTTTTTCCAAGCTTTAAAGTACGCGAATATTTGTTTTGAAAAGATAAAACTTTGAAACATAAATATTGGTTTTTCCACATTAAAAATATACAGACTGTACTTTCCAAATCGATAATTTTCCATTACCTACTGCATCAACAATTTTTGACAGAAATTCATTCTCTTCAATAAACTGAAACTTATTCATTCTTGCAACTTGCTTATTTTACTGATAAAGCAAGACATGTAAACGATTATAGTTTTAATTGTTTTTTAATACACTTTGCAAATAGTACTTTTTATTTGCAATTTTGATTCCATCAACAAATATTAATGCAATTAGGCAACTAATTCCAGTTTCTTAATGAAATAATAAAAGTTAATTGCAACAAACTTGTCCAAGTGATGAAATGAAAATATTATAACTGTAGTTATCACAAGTGGAAACAGTATTAATAATTAAAATAAATTTCAATGCATAAACGTAATAAGAATTTACTGAATACTTTTTTTATCTAAGACTTTAAATTTATTAATTACATCCATTAGATCTTTTTATCCAACTTTCTCAAAAAGAAGTTTTATTTTATTTTTATTTATTTTATTTATATTTTTGGGGGGAAAGACTTTTAAAAAATGTGATCTTATGGAAATTTCCTTTCATTGTCTTCTTTAAGTTTAAAATTCCAAAAATTAAATTACTTTATTATTTCAATTTTAAAATATAAAAAAAACACTTATTATCTGAAAAATTCGTTGCAAAAGATAAATTTATACAAGTAATTATTTTCTAAACTATTAAGGTCGAAAATAATTCTTTTGGTTATTACATTAATTTTAGTTTCTAAATTAGCTGATTAAACATTACATATCTAAATTATAAAAAGAAATTGAATAAATTATTCCAATATTTGGGAATATTTTTATTCTTAAAATAAAAAAATGTGACATTTTTTTATGAACTCATCAACCAAAAATTACATTAATTTTATTATTACATTAACTTTAGTTTCTGAATTAGTTGATTAAACATTACATATCTAAATTAAAAAAGGAAATTGAATAAATTATTTTAATATTTGGGGATATTTTTATTCTTAAAATAAGAAAATGTGAAATTTTTTTTTATGAACTCATCAACCAAAAATTTCTACAACTCTCGAAATTACGTCAAAAACGAATTATTCATGTACGAATGAAATTTTTATATTTTTTTTATTTGAAATATTCCAATCGGTTTCCATTTTTCATCTGGAATTAAAAATATTCTATTCTGAAGTTTTAAGCACATGCACGAAAATAAAATATCTTATTTCCATATACATTGAAAATTCCCTCTGCATTTTCTCATCTGAAAGTGGCAAACTGTAAAATATAAAGTTGAATTTTAAAATAAATCCTAGGGAAATGATGCAAAGTGAATGAGAGGAGAAGTTTTGAGAAATATTATTTGCCAGTTAAAATTTAAAGTAATTGATAGCCGAACGGAAATTCGTGTTTAAATTTTATAAAAATAATGATTTCATTTTTATCAAAAATTGTTTGCTCACAAGATAATGCTGAATTATTGATTTAGAAACATGTTCCTTTTGTTTCACTGAGTGAAATTCTAATATTTATCTTTACATTCACCTGCCCAAAATAGCCATTCGTGATTGGCTATAATAGGAATATAATTGACATTGAGCAAATAAAACCATGATTTATTCTAAACATTGCAACAAATGTCCTAATTTGAGTAAATAAATTACAAACATCCAAAGTATGTCCTACTTTTCCTAATATACATTGTTAATGATTTATATTATTTTGGAATTCTCTATGGTTATATTTTGTAATTATATCGTTCAAAATATAGTTAACATTCTGGAATATGAATAATAAATCAAAGAAAAATATATTTTCTGAAATAAGTTAGGATGACGTTAATTTTAATGCTAATTTGTCACTATAAAGGCAATTCTTGAATAATTTTAAAGTCTTTATCCATATTATGAGAAAAACGTGAAAATAACTTAAAAAACGACTTGAAAAACGCTGAAAAAAACTTTCAAACTATGGCCATTTGACTATTCATCATCGTGATAAATTGTTCTCGAGAAAATATTTCTTCTAGTAGAAACAATACTTGTTTCAAATATTGCGAACATTCTCAGACAACATGTTATAACATTCTCAATATTCACAATGATATTAAATTTACAATACTCTTTTTTGTTAATAAAATAAGCTTTATTAAATATTTGTTAATAAAATATGCTTATTTAAATATGTTTTATTATTTAAATCGAAACGCAGAAACATTATAGTGAATTTTGAGTTTAAAAGAATGATCATAAAATTTTAAAAACATGACTGACGACTGTCATTTTCAGAAAGCTCAATATTCAAAAATATTAAGTTTTTCTTTTATAAAATTGATTAATTGTTTAATTATATATTCCAGTATGTGGAATATTTGTTGCTAATCTGAAGTTAATATAATACGCACTGTGTTATTCATTATATATAAATATTCCTGCCTATTGTTATTCTAATTCTTATCTCGCTTGTTCCTGAGATCATACTAGTTGAGGTATTTCAGAATATTAAAACGCCAGTGATTTTCTTTTAATGACAAGAAAAATTCCCTCCTTCCTTAAAACTGTAATGTCAGCCCCTGTTCTTAGAGGAATGATATAAAAAGATGCCTCCACTAAGTTGAAAACTATTGTTACGAACCGGTGATGCTGCTTCTCAGCATAGTGGGTTCCATAGGAGGTCCCAGAGCTTGGCGACAAACTTGGCGACCATTTGGCGACTTAACGACGAATTTGGCGACTTTGGCGCCAAAATAGATTATACCTGAAACATCGAGAATTTTCCCGTTCCGTCCAGTAGGAACGGAGTTACGCCTCGAACATTCCTGATTGGTTGAAAGACTTCTAGCCCTGCCTCCTGATGCCTATAAAAGGAAGCAGTCCTGCCTCTGCCAAGTAGTTGGAAGTCAGATCAAGTTGTGAACCAGTGGTGAATCGAGTCGTGACCCAGCAGTGGTAAACCAGTGGTGAATTGAGTAGTTGGAAGCGACAGAGAAGAGTGGTCGTGGACCAGTGGAGTCGAAGAGTAGTCGGAAGCGACGGTAAAGGACTAGCGGAGCAGCGACGGAGTAGAGCTGCTGTGTATACTGTTGTATGCTGCACGTCTCGTCTGAAGATAATCTTCTTCTGTGCTGTATATAGTTATCGTCTTTGTGCTGTCCTGAGTGTCTTCGTGTAAATAAACGTCGTTGTTCCATTTTCTACTGTCGCCTGCTGATTGAGTGTTCTTCACACCATATAACCCCCACTATCCAAACGAACCCTCGGAAATTTAGTAACACTATCAACTAAATATATACGCGAAAATCTTTTGAATATTTTAATAAAATCTCATGATCAAACAAACTCATCAGATGATCTTATCTAACGAACAAGGAACATACAAGGAAGTTTTCTATGATCGATTTCTTGAAAGAGACTTCTTATCTCATTCGTTTAGCTCTTTAAACAAATTATGGTAAAAATCAATTTTCTCCTTATTGAATTATAATATTTTTCACTAAGTAATTGGTATACAATTATCTTTGCTATAATATATAATGTATGTTATATTACCATTTTTATTATTTTTTATTACGTACTGATATGCATTAAATCAGTCTGCTTCTTATGTAGATCTTTGGCTATTTTAAGAATCCCATAAATTAAATTTACACTAAAATGCAAGAATTTTAGCAAATATAACCCCTTAACATTTCAAAAAACCATAAGATAAGAAGACATTTATTGATTATAAGATTTTAATTAATTTGTCTAAAAGTTCTCGAATATTATTTGTTAAGATTATAATTTTCATTTTAAAATTAATCATTGAAATAATAAAGTTGCGAATTGAAATAGACATTTCTTGAAAAAAAAAACATTTCATCAAAATCCCTTGATGTATCCGGTTATGAAAACTTATCGACTTAGGATGTCGCCTACGTATTATTTGCAAGGTAGAAAATTCAATATTTATCTTTAAAAACATTCACATTTTCAATATAACTGTTAGCATAATGTATAACTTGCAAGGAGGTTTTTCTGTTTGATTTGAGTTCATATATATCGAATGTAAAAACGGTATTTTTCAATATGAACATCATATATTCAGTTCTTGGTAAACAGTATTTGATGTCAAAGTATATCCCACTCTTCGTGAAATTGATTTTTAAAAACAGGTGAGCTTTCTGAAATATTTACTAAAAGTTTGTGAAATTTATATTTAATCAAAATTACTTCAAATACTTTGTGTCGCAATTGAAATCTAAGTTTCAAATAATTCATGAATAAAATAATAAGTTCTCATTGTTGGAATCACAAAGGGGAAAAAAAATATCGCAAATAGAGGATTTTTATTTCCCCTTTCCAGGAGAAATAGAATTTTTTGTCATTTTATGCGTTTCAGATTTCATCAACGATGCACATTCAATAATCAAAAAGAGCGTTGAAACATGGTGTGCATTAAATATGGTGTGCTTTATTTATACAATGTGTTATGGAAACATGCTGTGTTTTACTTATTCAGTGGTATTTCCAGGTTTTAACTTTAAGCTATTAAAGCTATTGAAAATATGACATCCAGCATGATTTCTCATAAGACAACAATTTACCTAATTTGTACTATTTTATATTCAGGTTTATCTATCTTCTATAAAATGGATTATTTTAACTCCTCATCTTCATTTCTTTTATGTTGGATAACCAATCTTCTATATGAGCCACTATTTTTTCTCATTTCAATAAATTTATTGTCTTTAAAAATCTGACAAATATTCATTTAGTTATTTTGTTCGTATTACGGCATGAATATGTTTTCTCTAGGAATACATATGATGACTACACACACACACACACACACACACACACACACACACACACACACACACACACACACACACACACACACACACACACACACGCGCGCGCGCGCGCGCGCGCGCACGCACGCACGCACATATATATATATTGTTACGGGATTTCCGGGTTCGTTTGGATAGTGGGAGTTATATGCTGTGGAGAACACTCAATCAGCAGGTGGCACTAGAAAATAAAACAACGACGTTTATTTACACGAAGACACACAGGACAGTACAAAGACGACAACTATATACAGCACACAATTATCTTCAGCCGACACGTGCAGACAACAACACACAATAGACTCTATTGCAGACAGTAGCACACAGCTTAGTTCAGCACTAGTCGGAGTAGTCGGAATCGACTACGACACCTCGGCAGCTGCAGGCTCTCCTTTTATAGGTCTCAGGAAGTGGGGCTAGGAGCCTCTCAACCAATCAGGAACGTTCGAGGCATATCTCGGTTCCTACTGGACGGATCGGGAAAATTCTCGATGTTTCGGGTATAATCTATTCTGGCGCCAAAGTCGCCAAATTCGTCCCCAAGTCGCCAATTATTGCCAAGTTTGTCGCAAAACTCCGTCCAATGCAGATGACTGTAAAACATTCTTTCTGATGATGGAACCAACTATGCTCGGAAACAAAATTGCAGGTTTGTAACAATATGTTTTATCTAATAAGGTGACGGTTGTTATAAGAAAAAATATAATTTCTAGAAAGACAAGGAAAAAACAATATTATGCATAGAGAGATATGTTGCTCAAGTAATCATTTTAAAGTGTATTCTTTTAACAAGTAATAACTAAGTTCTAAGCATATAATACATAAATGATGCATCTGAACTGATGTCCTGTTGAAGTTGCTCAGAACCATCATTTCTATATAATCGGAATTGCAAGCTTATTTTTCTTTTATTGGAACAGAGGAATCCTTTAATCATGATTCCATTAATGACAATACTTGATTGTACATTCCTTTACACTTCATAAAACCTTTCGGAGTTACCCGCATGCATAGATAGAAATTCATTGAATAATTAACTGGGTTTTTTCTTTCCTAAGACGAATTCGCTCCATCTTGATGATGGAACGAATTTGCTTAGAGACAGTCAGAAAGTGGTGGTGAAATGGTGATTCAGATGATGATTACAGATAATTCTGGAGGATCAGGCAAAACAGGACCATCACAGTTGTGGTACAGTCACAAAGCAAGTCACATTGTAGTCATCAGATCCAGATTGCTTGACTTGGCAGTTACATTCAGAACTTGATTGACTTCCTTTCATATCGATTGATGGCAGGCTTAAGAGTAAGAACCTGTTACGAGTACTTTTGGTCTCCATATTGTCTGATTGGATAGTGGGGTATGTAATATAGGTTTTTCTTCTTTTCATACCGAGTAATGTCTGACTTCAGGGTCACCGAAAATTGTGAGAGCTTCTTTAGTCCACATTGTAGGACTTGGCTGCTAAGCACATAACTTGGCTATACTTTTTTTTCAGATCGATTTATTGCAGACTTGAGAGTAACAGACAGTCTCGAACAATTTTAGAATCCATAGTGCCTGATTGGGCAGTTAGGTATAGAACTTGATGGTACTACTTTACATACCGATTATTCCCAGGCTTGAGAGTAACAGACGATTGTGAGCAATTTTGGAATCCATATTACCTGATTGGGCAGTTAGGTGCATAATTTGGTTGTACATCTTCTGATGACAGGCTTGAAGGTAGCAGACTAGATGGGATGAGAGCTCTGATTTACCTGGAGAACAAAGAAAGTTTTGGGCATGAAGGAGCAATATAGATATTTCGTGTGTTCGGTGCGATGGTTGCCTGCGCGTTCGATTCTCGCTGAGAAGAATCGAAATATGTTTTTGATTCAGAAGTATAATTTGGCGAAGGCTTCAGATGTAGGCATTTGTGCGAAATAGAAGATATCCTAAATAAAAGAAATTACAGCACAGAATTCACAGACTTCATTATAGAGCCACCCTTTAAAAAGCACACATAGAGAAGCTATAAATCTGAGTGAAAGGTGTACAGAGCATTGAGATGTATATATCGAAATAAAACGATATTGCTTCAGGTATCTTTTAGCCATTTGATCAAGGTTCACATTTGCTGGACACGTGCCAAAATAATTCTGCCGTATTTCATAACCGGATGTTAATATGATAAATATAATTAAGCACATACCCGCTTTCTGTATTCTTCAATATCTAGAAAATTGTAAAAACAAATTTGGAATTACAAATTTGGAATTTTCTAAAAATAATTCTACTTTTGGAGATATGCCACAGCTTTAAAACACATATGTTTAGCAAAGTTGAGGTAAACTGTAAGTTAACTGAATTAATTATAAAATATATTTTTTGTGTTAAAGAATGATTGTGATATAATAACTTTTTCCATCTTTCCAAAATAAAAAAAAATAAGAGAATTTTTAAAACATAAATATTCCCGGTAAGGTTATTTTTGTATTTCATTTGAAAAGAATCTTTTAATAGTAAGTAAAATGAACAGAAATAAATTTTAGATTTTGATTAAGAACGTATACTTAAAGATTTGCATTGCATACGCATAAATATGACAATCATTTTGCATAGGTTTTTATAATTCATGTGTGTTATAGAGAGTTTATTAAATAGTTTTAAAAAATAAACTTTAAAAGTTTTCTGTTTTTGTTTTTTTAATAAACTTATAAGCAGGTGTACTGATATGCTTTTTTTATGAAAAATAAATTTACATATAAATAGTTTAATCCATCTAGACTTAAAAATATTTAGCTACAAAATGTCGACCGTTGAAATAATTAAGTTCAAATGCAGACTTTATAAATCACAAAATAAACTTCTTTTGATTAATATCTTTCACTTCTTCAAAGCAAAAAAATAATTTTTCCTGATATCAGCTAAGAAGATTATGATATTTTAACAGGAAAAGGTAACAAAATAAATTGATAAATTTTTTTCTAGACTTATGTTCGCTTCTGAACTTTTGTAAAGATGGAATATAGTTCTGACAGGATATTAAATATTTATTCATGAACTTGGGTTCTTGATAAAGACATCAGACTCCTTCTGATTCATTCCTTTTTTGCACGGAAATTCAGGCTTTTCAGCAAGAAAAATCCTTTCGAATAGAAATTCAAGAAAGATATTCTAGCATTCTGTATGTCTATTAAAAAAGTAAACCATTTAGCTTCACCGGCGTTAGCACATTCAATTTAATTAAATTTTCATCGCGCATTTTAAGCTATGATATGCTAAGCAACAACATGTTTTGGAAGTGGAACACAATTTTGTAATAATAATCTTCTTTAAATTGATATGTTTACTTTTCTAAATGTTGTTTTCGTTTCAAAATTTACTTTTTCAAAACATATAAAGGGTGTTACTTCAAAAGCGAATCAAATTGTAGTGACTTCCTATTTCGGCATTGAGTGCCGAATTCTAATATACTGTAATCTCGCTTGCGCTCCATAATAAAAATAATTAAAATAAACATTTATCAAATTCAAAATAAATTCACATTTCACTTACTTTTTAGGATCAATCACATCTTGTTTCTCAACAATCTTTCTCTTTTAACAAAAAAAAGGTTCAATTCTCAAATTTTGAAATCCCGTATAGTGATATTTATGATAGTATTTTTATAAGATAATTAGTTTCATAATTGATTGCACAGAAACACTCAAAGACAATTACTAATTTTAAATTATCTTTGTGAAATTAAATTACATCAAAGTATTCTTTATACCAATTAAATATTAGAATTGTTTATTTTTGTCATATTGAGATACCAGCTTCTGTCGCGAGTAGCAAGCAGGAATCTGTTGACCCATTTGCCATAGCAGCCAGGGTTTTCTCCATGACTCGGAGAGTTGTTATATTAGGCAGTTAAGGAGAATTGCTGTTTCCACAGGAGAAAGCCCCTGACTAGCTCCAGGGGTATTACTTGCTTGCCAATTATAAATATCTTATATCAATTAATAAACTTTAAAATGAATATTTTAATGACTTTGAGGTTTTTCTCCTATAATATTTTATAGTTTTCCTTTAAGTATATTGTAATACTTAAAAAAAATTAATATTGCACAACTTATGCAAATAATCATGATATGAAGACGTTGTTTCCTCTTGATAGAAAAAATGTGTAATTACTAGCATTCATAATATTCACGTGTAATATTTCAAAAAAAATCCAATATTTTAGTTGATTTAAGGAAATTTATGTAGATTCATATAATTGTACTGTATGTGGATCCTTATTAAATTGTGCACCAAATTTGCCTAAGAATTGAGCATCGCTTGATCTGTACCTCCGAATACTTATACTCGCAATAACTGAAATTCACAAATATATAAATAAATAAAATTTGTTATATAAGCCTGTGATAATAATTGTCATTTTACATCAAATGTCGGCTTCAATAGGTTATAAAAATAGGACGCTTAAAATACACATTCGATTTTCAATACTTGTATATTACACACATTATAGATTAATAGTCAAAATTCAAAGTATATAGCAAAGTTACAGATTAATAGTCAAAATTCAAAGTATAAATCAAAGTTATAGATTAACAGTCAAAATTCAAAATATAGATCAACGTTACAGATTAATAGTCAAAATTCAAACTTTAGATCAAAGTTATAGGTTAATAGACAAAATTCAAAAGTTGGATTGTGTAAAAATGCTAAATTCTGCCTCGGAGATGTATATTTCGTAACTATTCATTGTCAATGCCAATCAAGGCATTTCCTGCCTTATCAAGATATACAGTTTAATTCGGAAGGGGGCATTTTTATTAGATGATTCCCTCTGGTTTCTCAGTAAGATTGGAATTTAAATTGGATAGATTTGGAGACATATTATATTTAATGTATGAAAATTGTCTAAAATATCATATTTAAAAGATCGATTTTCAGTGATATAAATTTCGATTTAATACATTTTTATTTGTAGCAATATGGGGTGAATGTCTATTCCGAATGAAAATCGTACTTTTCAGAAAGTGTTTATCAGTCAGGCTAAGGATGATGCAATTTTGTAGCATTTTTTGTTTCTTTTAGTTTAAAAAGAAATCCATGCCATTTCAAGCATGTGTGTCAATTTTTTATCTTTCCCTTTATATTATTTCGTGAATTATTGAATTTTCAATTGTTAACGGACTTTTGGATCCCACGACATATCATTGGAAAATGGTAACATTTGATTCAGGCGGCCCTTAATAGAAATTTCACATTTGTATGAGCAAAATTAGTTGTTGGTCAACTTGATACAGATGTTGATACAGATGTGGGAGCTCTTACAGGATTTCTTTATCTCTAAGGGGATGCAAAATGTGCAGCGAAATAGTATTGTCAAAATTTCCCACTAAAATGAAGTGGCGTTGGAAGTCAGATTATCAAAGTCTTCATATTTACAGATAAAGAGTATTCATATGAATTAAAAATCAAATCATTGGTTACAACGGGAATATTAGTTCTTTTCTTTTCTTCATTCTTTTAAATGTGTGGCATTTTTTATTTGATTAAATATTCAAAATAATGATTTAAATTATTTTTAGACAACGGATATTTTTCTGAAGTTTCTAGAAATATAATATTCCTTCTTTAATTTTTTTTTCTTCTGAAAATGATATATTTATTTTTAAGCGTACTCACTTCTTTTATAGCGAAAGATTTGAATTTCTTTCTCGGTGAAATTGCATTTCAGTATAAAGGCAAAAGTTGCTACGTTGAAGCAAATCGTGAAGGAGAAGTTGCATTTCTTTACTCTATTAAAAAGATTAAAGTAAGTCGAGCCATCGGATTCATGAAAAGGCCGTTACATTTAGATTCAACTTTTCATTTGCATCGCACGCTTCGCACTCGCGATGTATTTTAAGGATCGAAATGCTTTCGCCGTTTCCCCGCCGGAGGCAATATACGAGTTGGTTATTTTTGAATCAATGGGAAGAGCTGAAACTCATTGAAAAGTAAAAATAGATTTTTACCCTCGCTTTGGAAGAAAAAAAAAAAAAAGAAAAGATGAGGCTCTTTTTCCAAAATGACTTCGTCGAAAATAGAAGTTTTGCTTTATTTAGCCTTCAATGATTAAATCTGACTTAAGTGCTCAAATTTCATCAAATATATTTATTAATACTGGTATTTTAAATAATCTTTATTTATACTTATGTTTCATATACTTTCAAATGATGCCAGTGGAACTGATCTACCTGAAACTTTCTTGCATACTGTCTAAAGTGTTGCACTTCCTATTCCTGCATAAAACTGCGGATCTTGATACCAGACCGTGAAAGCGACAAATGCTCAGATTTTTATTTTCAGAATCTCGTATATGAGAGTTGCATATTTCGTAGTATTATTGAGAATATCGGTTCTTATGTATTATTAACAGCTGCCATTGATGAATAATGGTTACAAAAGAGTCTATTGATGTTTAATGTTATCAAGATTATCTCTAGGATGCTGTTAATACACAAGCCTTAGCCAACCAAGCAAGCAAGATCAACCAAATGACACCAAAATTCGACATAGAACTGTAATTCTACTCTCAAAATCATTATCAGTTATCAGTTACTGAAATCATTTCGTTTATATGCAGAAGTAAAGATTGAAGGATGATCAACACTTTCACTTATTTGATTCAAAATTTGGTATGAATTTCCACTGTGAGGGTTAAATTTGAGTACGAAATGATTATCCACTGAAATATTTCCACTTTGTAGTTTCAGTTTCACCTTGTATTCGAATAGACATCAGACCCATTGCCCATAATCTATCGTTAAAAATTTGACCAAAATATGAAAATTTGGTCTAAAGACCACAATAAAATGTTGTATATCTATATCAGAGAATGTTTGAGTTTTCCTCCTTATAGACACATAGATATCATTCTAGAAGTATGTTTTTCAGGGCTGTCTAGATCTCTGAGATCTGTGAAAATCTTGAGTTTGTGAAATCAAAAATGATGGTTACTATATTTAATTTTTGTATACTTCGTATTCAAGAAATTAAATATGCTGGAAATCAGATAAAGGATATTATTTTATTTTATTTGGTGTCAATTAAATGAATACTGAAAAATTATCGGAATTATTACATACTCGTCTTGCATATTAATCATAATTATTAAAATATTCTTGAAGCACTGGATTTTTTTTAAAAAAATAAATGTCCCACTCTTTTGATTGATTTCTAAAATTGCACTGCTTTAGATGAATTCAAATACTTTTAGTAGTCACCTTAAAGAAGATCAGACAATCAATAGTCGAGCCTACCATTAATTGACTTTAAATCATGAAATTTGAAGCTAAATAAATATCCATTTCTATCAAATATATATTTTTTTAAAAAAACCCACGAAGATTAGAGAATTGTATGAATAAATAAACGTCATACTATTTTTTCGGACGAATATTGATTCATGCAAACCATGTAATATGCAATTCTTTGTATCATTTACAGTATTTACAAAATTAAAAATGTATGCCTATTTCTAATGATTTAGATATTAGCTATTAATAACCATAGGATTCCTTACAAGTTGCGATGACCATTCAAAACTTGTATAAAGTAGGACATTCTGCGACTTTATACAAAACTTGTATAAAGTAGTGTATTCTGCGCATTTTTAATTATCTATTAATTTTGTGAAACATTTAGTTTTGTAAACTATTCGAATTAAAAAAAATAGTTATGCAGACGTTTATCAAAATGATACGATATAGATTCGACACTTTATGACTGTGTTTTTTTTCCTTCTTTTTATTTTCATTCACGTAAACGCCATATACTTTAAAGTAATGGAAAAAATAAAACTGGTTTAAATAGGACAACATTTTCTGATTTATATTAAACACTAATTACTTTTTATCTACATATTTTCAGAAGCAAATATTGAATTTTCAGTTTTACAAGCAAAATAAATGCCATTCGAAATCGATAAGTTCCCATTATATTGTTTACAAACTGATTTTTTTACTTTAACTACTTCTTTACAAGAGATGAATCTTATTCATTTTTGAAACTTTATTCATTTATTAATTAGATTTAATTTTATAAATATTTCCTCTTTAACATAATGTACTAAAATCAGAGTTTGTAAAACCCATTTTATTAGTTAAATTGAATAGTCCAAACAATTGAGGTTTAGAATATTTTATGTGTATATCTTTCAATAGTTATATTTATCAATTTTTGTAACACTATGTAAATCTTAATTTAGAAATAATAATATAAATTCCATTTATATCTATAGTATGAAAAAATAAAAAAAAGTGTTACAGTTTTTTTAAAAAAAATAATATTAAAATGCCTATTAGTTCCGAAATTCTTCTACATGTCTCATTTGCATTTTCACGTTTTGTCTCTTTAAAAAAAGAACATGAAATGTAATTTATGGATTAATATTTTACGATGTCATCAATAATAAACCATAATGCTGTTTAAAAAAGTTTTGCAATTATTTCTGTTGTGTTTTGTACTGATGGCCCTTTACAAGCCCGCTGACAGTTATTTGCCAGCGATTTAAGCCGAGTGAGCGTCTCTTGTTTTTACAATAGCGCCAACTAGACCCAAGAGTTCGATTTAGTTACTCACGCGTCACAACGTTTTTTCGGGCGGACTTCATACATGCATTTCATCCACTCATTTATAGATCGCAATTTAGACCTGAATCAGAGAACGATCACCTCTGAACCAGTAACCCCACTGGTATTACTCTCGACATGGAGAACTTCGTGACCGCCATAGATTCATACATGAACTAGCCATCACACATAGTGAGTGTTAAGCAATTATTGTTTTATCAATATAATACATATATCTTTAGAGAAGGAATACGGATGTGATTTTTTAGGCTATATGAGATAATTTATCTTAATGCAATAATAAAGAATAATGTATATGCTTTTCGTCCTTTATTTAATAATTACGCCTTTGAAATGAAATTCCAAATATTTAATTTGAAAATAATATTCACTTTATATTTTCAAATTTTAATCATTTCTATTAATATTACTCGAATTTCTATAAATTTGTAAATCCAACGTATTAAAAGAGACCACTCCCTCTTCATTGTAAAAGAGAATTTGAATATTGAGAAATTCTCAGTATCTTACAGAAAAAAATTGCAAAGCAAAAGTTATAAAAAATGTTATAAAATTAAATCAAACCTCAAAATTTTCTATTTCTTTTCAAAATTAATGGTAAAAAAATCAATTGTAAATTCTTCAACAATTAATTAATGTCGCATTTTACGTAACATTTTAAAATTTATCCTTAAAAGTCAACCAAAATCACTTAAATTAAAATGAAAATCTTATCATTACATCGCATTTAATGATGAGTATTAATCTGAATTAATAAATTTCTTGTTTCTGCAATAAATAAATAATGATAATTTATTTAGTTTATAGTATTTAGCCTTTATCTGTTAACAAAATAACTCTAAAATAGTCAATTGAGGTGCATTTTTAATATTTAAAACAATTAATTAAACAAGTGAAAGGCAAAAACCAAATAAATATACCAATTTCATTCAAAGAATGATTTTACATTCTTCAAAATCTCTTCAAGCACAAAATGATTCGAACTTACTGACTTTGAAACATCCTCCACTTATTTGGAAAGTAAGAAATTCAATATTTATCTTTATATAAACATTTCCAAAATAACTTCCTGTGTACGATAGAGCTAGAGCTGGAAGGCATGCAGGTTGACTTTTCGCAAAAGTAAACGAAGTTCACTTCAAAAACATCATCAAATACCTAGAGTAAAGTAAACATGTTATGAATGCGAAAAGTATATCATGTTTTCCTTTTGTTTATATTTTATGATAAATGGTAATCTGAAGCACCCTAGAACAAATAATTCCTATAACTTCTATATACTTCTTATACCTTTTATGTAATATAAGTTATTTAGCCATACTAAGGCTTGAAAATTAAAGGTAAATAATTTTAAGTGAAAATGTTCACTGAAATATTTTAGTTTAATTAAAAGGTGAGCTCTTCTAGGTAGGATGCTATCTTCTTAACAATATCTGAAAACATATTTCACAATCTTTTGTTTTAAGATTAAACACAAAAGTCTAAAAAGAATTGGAAAATTGATAAAAAATTTTATTGATAAACTTGAAACTCACAATATGATCTTGAAATAAAACAATACAAAAAAAAAATAGAATTTTCATATTTATTTATATGGTGGAAATACGTTCTAGTAAATCTCAGTCAATTCCTAAACAGAGGACACTGATAGTTGTTGCAAATATCAATGTGCACTTGTCAATGATATAAATTACCAAGATAAATTGAAAAGAGGGCGAAAGGCCATTAAGAATATATTAAAGCATGCATATATGGAGTTGTATATCCATGATCACAAACTTCCACCATATGTCTATTTATGAATTAAATTCAAAATGCAAAAGATAGGTTTAATACGCTAATTTGAAAATAATTCTGGAATTAGGACCTGTGAAATCGCAAGCTGTAATATTAGGATTAAAAATAGTGGTTATAAAATTTAACAAAAGCTTTATCAGATTTCAAGGCTTTATTTTCAGAGATAAATGTGTCAAAAGCATAAAACTTCCAATGCGTGTGCTGTTCTCGAAGTGTATCTTAATTACCTGTTTCTCATTACTACAAATCACTTTTGAAACTGACTGATTTAAAAAGAGTGCAATCCTCCAGAGGGAAATTTATGAATGTGATGAATTTTAAATGAATTATTGCATAAATTTATATTAAAAACTGAGCTTCTGTGAGCAGCAGTTTTCTTAAAGTTGATATTTTCGTAATATTACCATATCTGTGGCACGATTTGCCACTTTTACTGCGCTATCATTTTCAAATTTAGAGCGCAGATATTATATTATTCTAGAGAATGTACTAGAATAATCCCAATTCCATCAGAATTCTTAATTTTATAGCCAGTTAATGAGTTGATAGTTTTGCGAATTTTAGGTGTATTCCATTTGATTCAATTTAAAAAATCGTTTTTCAGAACTTTTTTAGATTTGTGTACATATTTTTGCCAAAGTTTTTATGACATCTAAACATTCTTCATTTACAGTTTTATCCTACAAATTTCTGTAATTTTTTTTTTTTTGTTAAATTATACTTTAAAACTTAATATATATATTTTTTTTAAATCCATGACATTTAAAAAAAATTATTTATTGTTTTAATTGCTGTTTGTATGAAATAGTGAACATAAAATGTAATTAAATTTTGCATTTTTATGATATTTCTTAAAATATCTTAATTGTAATGACTAATTTGGCAAACTTTTGCTTGATGGAAATAAACATTTCATAATGAAACCTTGAGAATTTTCACTTTCTCACTTTTATATCCTAACTAAGTTTTTGAAAAAGGTATTAAAAATGATTTAAAAAAATGTTAAATAATTTATAAATCTTAAAAACGACAAACATTTCTTGGTCATGATGTGAATTTAAGACTGGAAAGATTTTTCAAACATTTTTTTTTTTTTTTTTTTTTTTATGTTCCGTGTTCAAATTCCTGGAAAGAAGGTAAAGGAAGCCGAACTCTCTCCAATGAAATTGTCCGGAGTAAGTAATTGAAATATATTTTACAAAATATTTAACTTTTATTCCCTGAGTTCTTTCAAAAGAGTCCCCATAAGGAATCTTGCATTTTAGGGGCTAGATGAAAGTTCATATAAAATTAATTTAAATTAAAAAAATACTGTAGATTTAATTTGTGTATATTTTTATTAAAATTATCTGATATGTACAACATTGCTTTTTATTTTCATGTTTATCACTTATAAAAAATTAAATATGTAATTGTGACAAATCCTTCAGTAAATTTTGTGAATAAATGTTTTACTATTATTATGAAAAAATATTAAATTTGCCCAGTGGATGCACGGTGAAAATGTTCTTAGATTCTACCGACACTTTATTTTAAACTAAAAAAAACATATACACACTACAAAGATACATCTGAAGTGTACATAATAGCAGCCTTTGCAGAAAAAAAAAAGCATAAGCAAAAAGTCTGTAATAAACAACCACAATAGCATAGAGCACTCAGAGTGTATTCGCAGGAGACAGACACCCGATACAGAGATTTCACTCAACTGCTCACTTTAGTTCAACTCGACTGATTGACTTGAGCTTTATCTTTTGGGTTGTTTTTTTTATTGTTCCCAAGAAATATTACAAAAGTTTCTAGATGTATATCGTATCTTGACTCCTAATCGTAATGTTGCCAATTTTTAAAAATATTCTGAGACTTTCATTTTTATTTGCGAAGTCATTGCATTTTTTTTTTTCAAATGCCACCAAGTCATAGACCAAACCTGCATTTAGAATCTCTTATACTATTTGTAAAACTATCTCCTTTTTCATAAAAGTAACCACTCAAGATTTTATAAAATAACAAATATTTATATCGGAAGTTATTAGTTCAACGTCTGAAAACTTCCAGATGTAAAAATGATAAAAGAATATGTTAAAAAAAAAACTTATATACTATTAGCGCTTGATAGAATCCTAATCCAAATTATTTGTATTGTCTGGAATTTTCCGAAAAACACTTCCATAGCTATACCGTATATCATTCAAGTTTGTCGATTATTTTAAATACTTATTAAATGATTCGAACTGATACTATCACTAAAAATGCATTTTTTATTCTCTTGAATTGCATAGTTAATATATTTGCGAACGTATTACAAAATGTATGAAATTGAAATTATATGCACAAATAGAAGAACTTTATTTATACTTTTGTACATTTTCCTCTAAGTTAAATATCCGTTTGAAATTGATAATTACCTTTTTCATTTCTCTAAAGTTACGCAAGAAATATTTATAAGGAATTGTAATTGTCGAGAAACGTTCATTTACCCTACATGTGTTAAAAATTATGGAAAACATTAATCGTAACTTTGTTTGTCAAAATATTATCAAGCGAAATTTCAATTTTATAACTTTTATCTACACATTCTTAGGTTTATAATTAAGTATGTCTGTATATATTTTCTATTAGTTAATTCCGTGGAATTTAATGATATGAAATACCCATGAGTACAATGGAACTACAATATATGTTCGAATATATATTTTTAAGAAAATGTCTGGATATTATTGCTGTTATTTATTGCATGCAATTTAGGTTCAGAATTTTGAAAATATTTCTTCAACAACAAATGCGTGATCATATTTATGAATATGTCTAATGTTATTCAATAAAAAATAATATTTAAAAAATCCACTAACAGAAAAAGATTATGCAAAAAATAGGAGGCCATTTAGAAGATATACGCTAAAAATAATGTCAGCTGTAATGATACCATCTCCCACCGTATTTTGGATGAACAGAATCAGGATATTGTAAAAATAATCTTTTCTGTAATGAATGGCATGCCATTCCATGCAATTCTCCTACGTCTGACATGAACGTTTTAAAAGGGCCCAGCGTTTGAAAATGATTCTTTAGCCTTGTATGATAAAGAACAGCATTGATAAAAGTACGCTTATTTTATCTCTGATAAAATATGTAAACTGCAAACTGGCAGCTTCACGGTTTCCCGCGCAATTTTACGCATCTATGATCGAAGCAATGAAACGATGGAATATAATTTATTCTACTGAAAAAAAAAATCGTTTGCAGTGTTTCCATAGCAACATACAGAATTGCATTCTGGAAAAATGGGAAAATTTTATTGTTTTTCTTTCGGCTTCGTTGCGACAGATGTCATTTATTCTAAATTCTATTTCAATTTTTTTTTATTATTTTTTCAGCGTGTAAATTGAAACACGCTTGCATTAGATTTGTTCTTTCCAACCCGAAAACTTTTTTATCGTTCGTGAACAACACTCAAGAATGTAAAAATGTTCTGATAAGAATAAGAAAATTTCTCAATGGTTTATGATATTAGAAAGGAAAAAAAAGTATTTATCAAGTGGAATGTTCTTCAGAAACTTTTATAGAATAAAAATGAAAAAGAAGTTAGGTATCGCCTTCCACTTTATTTAATTATCTTTTCGATTCGTTTATCAAATCATTTATGAATTCCGTTCAGTTTCCTCTCAATTTTTCATTCATGCAGAATCAACTAAGAGCTTCAAGAATAGTTTATCTTTTCTGTCATTCTCTTAGAATTTTAAAGTTCTAAACTTTCAACATTCTATAGATTAAATTCATTATATCAAAGAAACGCATTGTGAAATAATATAAGTTTGAAATATTTCATCCTTACCTAAAAAAATTTTACGAAGCGAGTAAGAAAAGAAATTTTAAGCACTTTATAATAATTTATTATATGCATTCATAAAATAAATTATTTCAATTCTAATAAAATGTAGAATTTCATTTTTAGCCGTTTCTATTAAATTCTTCTTAATTAAAAAAATAATTCATTTTTTATAATATACAGTATGCAATCCGTAATAGGATGTTAAATTTTTATTTAAGGATATCTATTTTTTTATAATTTGTCAATGTAAATCTCTGATACTACTAGCTAAATTATATTAGACTTCAAGTAAAAGCAATAACCAATAAGTGTTCTATATTTGCTCTTGTTATCCTAATTTCATTTTTTTTCAGTTATTTGACTCATTATACTTATTAATATATAATTAGACTCATATGATCAGATGCTCAGTGATATGCAGATTTCCGAAATACATTTTTATCCCTAAAAAATGAAATATTTTCTTATTAGTGACTCAAAGATATTTTATTAAATATGGCCCATATGACAGATGATTTAAAGCTCATTAGAATATTCAGTAATTCATCAAACTGTTTATTAATTCAAACTACATAAAATATAATTCTTCACTTCGTTAGACCAATTTTCTTATTAGATATGTGTACCTACTATTATCAATTTAGAAATTAGTTATGGGGCTACAATTATTTAAATCGATATCCTCTGCATATTAAACTATATTCTTCATACATCAAACAGAATGTTTGAATTAATTATATAGATATTCGAACACTCAGAAGAACCTTTTATTAGCATTTATGTTTTTATAGAAAATATATTTCACACTAATTTCATTTCATACACACAGACGCTAACAATTTTACTTTTCTTTGTTTAGTTTCCAGTGAGAGTGAAAACCTTTTGCTATGTTCGATGGAAATATGTCGTGGAAAGCTATTTTTTTCATGCAAGCATAACGTGCTTGTGGAAGTTAAATTTTGTTTTTATTCTGTGTAAAATGCATCGTTGGAAAATAGGTTTAAAATATTTTCTTAAAAATTGGGAAAAATTTATATGGTAAAATAATAGGAAGCAATGATTTCATTGATAATTTTTTGAATTAGTTCACGCAAAAATATTTTTCCGCTATATCTTAGTGAGATTTTGGTGTAATCACAGAAAAACGCAATTTCATCTCATTTGCGATTATAAAAATCTACGAAAAAATTAAATACAAACGCTCCGAAAAGCATATTCTCGCACTCTAAAGTATATATGTGCCACATTTGGTAGAAATAAGCCAAACTGTCTGGCCTGTAGAGAGCTAATACAGGAACACATGCAATTAGAACACAATTAGAATTTGTCTGAATGCAATACACCTTACTATAAACCTAATTAAAAATATATTGTAATTTTCATAGAAAAGAAATCGCATGTATAAAATATTATTAAGAATAAAATCATGTTCTCAACTACGAATTTTCTTTTTAATTAAAACGAGAATATGGTTTGAACCAAACGACTGTTGGAAGTTAATCCTTGCGTAAATTATTAATATTTTTTTTAATTGATATTAATATTTAATCAAGAATTATGAGTGGTAATATGTAAGTCAATAAATAATATTATTTAAACCATGCATGATAATTTTTTCATCAGAAATCAAAGTAAAAAAGTAAAATAATCTTGTCCATATATAAAGACCTAAATAACTATAAACAAAAAATAAGAAGTTAATTAATTGACCCAAAATCTCATTAAAACTTTTCCTAATGTTTTCATTTTTATTAGCAAAATACTAAATTAATCTATTGTCTTGTTTGAGTTTTCACAGTAAAAATTTTTTTTTTAAATCTTATTTACACATTTAATTCCATTTATTTAAATTTCATATATAAACATAATAAAGTATTATTTTTCCAGTTGTAATTATTTACTTAAATATATATAATATATTCTTATGCAAACGTTTTATCAGTGTCCCAAAATAGCATCGAATATTTCACTGGAGTTTCTGTTCACAGACAGGTTTAAATTCGTGCACGTTCTAAATATTTATATTATCTTTCACACTTTGCATTTAGAGACACGATAGAAACAACCAAAGTGTTTGATATATTTTCGCCATTTAGTACCGGCTTTTACTTCTAACCTTTCTTATCAGACTAATAAATGGGGTGTGGGGAGAGAGGGTATAAACAGAAGGAACATATTTACTTTGGGAAAAAACCATTAAACGAAGTTGTTCGTGCTGTTCAGAATGTCAAGCAGTAAATCCACAAAATGGTCGCATTTCTTACTTTCCAACTAAGACTTTTACCGAACGTGTTCTTCATGTACTGTATTTTTCCCCCTTCTTTTATTTTCTTCTAACCGCTATGTTTGGTTTCTTCAGTCTCTTATGAATGTGGCAAAAAAATATATTTTTGATTAGAATTTAAAATAATTTTTTTTGAAAAAATATTCAATTATTCGATTGCTGTGAGATGGATTTTTTTTTCATCACTCGAAAAAAAAACTTAAACTCGTGTTGAAATGATATTTAAATTAAACTTGTAAACTTTTATTTAACAAATGCATTTGTCTCTGGTATCATCCTTATGTGTGCCACAAAACACAAATAAAATTTACATGCAGTATTAAATGTTAAAATCAAATTTGGTGACAAATCTGTCAGGAAAATGTCTGTCTGTACTTTGGTATGAATGGGAATGATATAATTCAAAATTTTATTAATTTAGGTGTATAAAATGAATTGCAGAGTTATATCAACTAAAATGCAGTACTTTATCAAATTTTGTACAAAATCTCACAAAGCGCTGACCGTTTGTCCTGCACTATCGTAATCATTCAAAGCAACAAAAACAAAAAGATAAAATTTGATAAAATCTGGTATATGATCTTGTGAGTGAAAAATAATTAGGTGATGAATTTTATTTTCATTCCATCAAAAAAAAAGTGATCAAAAATATGTACGCTGTATTAACTCATGCCGGCAATTTATCTTAAAAAAATCCCAAAGATAATTCACTAATTGGCTCTTTCGTAACTGTTGTTTTCTAACAGCATACGATTAATGGGCAAATATCGTCTTTTTTCTTTATTAGCGTACATATTTTATATGCGAGATTCTCAAAATAAAATTATGCGCGTTTGTGGCATTCATGGCCTATTCCACAGTCTGTAATTTCATTACAGAAAAAAAAAGAAAAAAATGCTTCTGGTATCATTTCTTTTCGTTTCTTCAGGGAGCATCCATGGATGATGCACAACTTCATTTAAACATCAAAGAACTAATCCATCAGAGTAAAAGACAGATTTTTTTATGATCAGTGACCAAATGTCTAGAAACAGTATCATAAAAAATAAAGTCTGAGCAATCAGTGAAATCAAATTAAATGCACTCCAGTGTTTTGACGATGAACGCCTGTTCAACAAATATTTATTTCAAAAATAAGGAATTACAGTTATTATAGAAGTTCAAATTTATTAATTAGACACTTTAGCGAAAGTATTATTGCTTACTTGTATAAAATCAGCTCAGTTGATTGTTTGACAAATGTTGATGAAAATTGGTATATATTGAGCAAGGAAATATTTAAGGAAGTGAAAAACGCGAAACCTTGCTGTTTCGTTTGGCACGCTTTGATAGATTCTTTACATTTTTTAAACTTTAAATGAGACGAAAAGAATAATAGTCATTTCAAAGGGCCTCGGGAAATCCCACCATCGGGAACTGCAACGATAAATCATTAAGATTTGGAGCCGAACTTTAGCGAATTCAATGCAACATAAGAGGAACGTCAATTGAAGCAAAGTTTAAATGTTAATACCATTAAATTATCACCACGTTTAGCCATACGCTGGTTAGTTGAAAATATTGGTTTTGTTTAATTTCAATTAAATATGTTCTGAGTGATTTAATTTCGTAATTCTTTCAATGATCCGTTCTCTTTCTCATTAATCTAACTCTGGCAAATTATTTCTCACGTAAACTTTCACAATATACTAAAGTTTTCCTCATTAGCTTTTAACAATAGAAGAAAGTAGTGTCAGAAAATCTTAAATAAAAGAATTCAAAAGATTTACATTTATTTTGTAATAATAATAAAATTCTTGAAAATTTTAAAAACAAATGTATTTAAAACACTGCCGAATTCAGAAATAAATTGTACAATAAATAGATAATTATCAATTAGAAGATTTCTTGAAATTTTTATTGTAGCTAGAATTAATTCTGTGCAAGAATATTTTCTAAAATTTACTCTAAAAACGCCAAAATTTCTATTTTTTTTAATTATTTAAAAATTCAATATTGTAGCATTTGTGTTTACTTTCTCACTTTATAGATTTAATTTTTAATGAATTTGACAGCTCTAGGTTAAGCGATCTAAAATTGTAATGTGATAGATTTAGATCTAGGATTAGATTAGCTTATAATATAATAATACATTTCTTTATTATTAACAGAGATATTAAATTTAAAGTTTATTATCAAGTTTTCTTCGATTGTCATTAAAACTTAGCATTAGACACTAGAATTTGGTGTAAATCGCAAAATACTAGTTACTATTGAGATGAATGACAACATCGAAAACAATCGCGCCAACATTTCAACTATGCTATTATTTTAATTATTTTTACAGAAAAGTGCAAGAGAAAAACCAATAAATTAAACTTATATTTATAAAATGTGTGAATGGTTAAATACATATCCTAAAAATATGAACTTCTCTATGTTCAAATTTTTAAAAAGTGTGTAAATCATTTTAACCAAATCATTATGCTTAAAAGATATTGATTTTTTTTAGAACCACAACCAAGATCCATGTTCCATATCTATGATTGATCTATATATTGTATATTTCTTAATCAAAACTATAATTTTCTTTACTGTGAGAACTGTAAATATTGTTGTCAATCTATAATATCACTACCCAACCATATAAATAATATTGATGAAAGGAATGGTTTAAGTATATTTTTAATGAATGATTCAATTACCTACTGACCTTGGTAAAGGAGACGCTGTTATTTGAAAATTCCAGTATTTTGGCACCATCTCTAATAAATGGTATCCATAGATTCTTCTGGAAATTTTCATGTGACGTCATACCTTGTCGTGAGCGTGTATCCAATATAAATGCGAAGAATGCTCTATGAGGACTGTTGCTATTGTTACAAACTTGTAATTTGCTTCCCATCACGGCTAGTATCACCGTAAGAAAGACCCTTTGTAAGATCTGTCCTGTGCGTCAATGACCTGTGAGCTTGGCGACCATTTGGCGACTTGGCGACGAATTTGGCGACTAAATGGATACTACTGGAAAGTTCGAGAACTTTCACGATCCATCCATTAAGACCCGAGATACAGCCAGGTACGCCCTGATTGGTCGGAAGACTCTAGCCCCGCCTCCCGGAACTATAAAAGACGGGCACTCAGAAGCTACGTAGTCGTGTCGTGTGTATCGGCGGAAGTTGTGTGTGAGAGAGTCGGAGTCGCCGACACGTAGAGGTCTTGGAGGATTAGACAGCAAGAAAGTTGCTGAACTAATGAACTATTAGAGATTAAATGCGCTGCGTCATTAAGATTAATTGACGGTATTTGTAATAGAAGAAAAATTTTGTAACACTATCTTTGAAGCTCAGTAGGTAGAACGAGCTAGAGGCTGTGCGCTAGTGCTGTTATTTAATAAGCGATTGACTGTATGCTTGTCTCATAATCAACAAATACTGTTTTTTTCGTGCATTTTTTTTTTTTTTTTGTTTATTTTGTGCAATATTTTGTGGAATATTCATCGAATAAATTGTAACGGACTTCATGCACCTTACATCCATTGCAAGATTGGTGCAATAATATAATTTATTCCTTCCGAAGTTAAAAACTTTGAAACAATCAGAAAAACGTGTTCGAAAACGAAAAATATCTAGCATTAAAAGATGAATTATGTTAAACATTTTAAATAATATATATGTATCTATAAATGATGGTTTTTGTTTCAAATAATGCGAATAAAATTTCTTATACCAAAGCATCTCCAAACTATTTTTTTTTTTTTTTTGTGTGAAAATCTAATCAAACTTCTGTTTAAAGGCATCATTTAGAGCATCTGAGCAATAACTTTGAGATATTTTAAACCTGGTAACTTTTAAACGAACGAGAAATAAGCATGCTCAGTTTAATGCTCAGTTTCGGTTTTCGTTGGAGAATTCTTTCAGTATCGTTAAATTTACATATCACGTTAAGAAGTAACTAAATGATTACGGGACGAATGTCGTAACTTTTCAGCCGTAGCCAGATGATGAGAAAAAGATTAGAAAAATGAAACACAACTTGATGTTTACGCATTATATGATAACAATTGATAGTTTTCAAAATTCTTTGAAGATTTTACTTCTTCTATAAACAGCTGGTAAAAACTTGGGTTGATGGATCATAAGTCAGTTTTAAGATTTAAAGAGCTGAAAGTATCTAATGTTCTTGAACGTTTGAAGATATTTGTAATAAGATTCAGAATTTTTTCATGTTTTTATTATGCATTTTTTAGCAAATCTCCTCAATAATAATGTAAGTATATCATTTATACTACACCAATTAAAGTACTAATGGTGTAATTTACTTGCATAATTTGGCACTCCAGATCTTTTCTATATTCCGTTAAAAACATTTATTTAAAGGTAATGTATGTATTTATTTCCTCTGTAGGATACTCTGCACTCTTTTGATAATGTCTAGTTTCCAAAACGAACAACAATGCATCCCACAATGAGCATATTCAATTCCATAATGTCCGTCCGAAACATTTATGTAAAGATAATATAGTAATTTATTTCTATGATACGCTCTTTGGATATTGTCAAGTTATCAGAATAACCAACAGTTCTTCTCACGATGAACATTTACAAATTTAAAATATTCCCTTCTTAACATCTGTGCAAAAGTAGTGTAATAATGTATTTACACGGGAAGGCACTCTGTCTGTAGTAAACAACAGTTCGTCCAGCAATGAGCATATACAACTGCATAATTTTCCGTTCGAAACATTTCTAAAAGTAATAATTTATGTAATAAATATTTATGTCTAATATTATGTCTAAAGTAATAATTTATGTCTACGAGAAGGCGATCTGCACGCTTTGGAAAATGTCTAGTTGCCAAAATAAACAACAGTTCATCCCACAATGCGCATGGATAATGTCTAGTTGCTAAAGTAAACAACAGTTCATCCCACAATGATCATATACAAATCTAAAAAGTTTAGTAATTTATTTCCACCGGATTGCACTCTGCGCTCTTTGGATAATTTCTAGTTGCCAAAGTAAGCAACTAGAAATTATCCACAATAAGCATATACAATTTATCCCACAATAAGCATATACAAATCTAAAATATTCCCTTCGTAACATCTGTGCAAATGTAGTGTAGCAATTTGTTTCTACAAGAGTGATATCTACACTCTTAGGATAACGTCTAGTTACCAAATTAAACAACAATTCGTCCCACAATGAGCATGGATAATGTCTAGTTACTAAAGTAAACAACAGTTCGTCCCACAATGAGCGTATTCAATTCTATAATATTCCGTTCGAAAGATAATTTTATAATTTATTTCTACGAGAAGCCATTCAGCAGTCTTTAGATAATGTTTAGCTGCAAAATTAAATATCAGTTTGAGTATATACAATTCTATAACGTTCCGTTACAAGTTCGAAGATCAGTTCTCAAAGATAATATGTTAATTTATTTGCACGAGAGGGCACTTTAGATTTTCTGGATGGTGTTTGGCTGCAAGAATAAACACTAGTGCATTAAGAGTCTTCAGCTGAGAAAGGTTGGACCGGAACTTGAAGAATCATTGTCCTTTGAAAAAATTGTACTTGGAATTCTTGCGTAAACTAATTCTTCATAAATGTCCGGTGCACTTGTGTAGGCGAAAAGGATATTTCTGAAAGACCACACGTTCTTCATGTATTATAAATTTCTTTTCCGTCATACAATCTTCATATGTTTAAATCCGCATAAAAATTATATAAAAAAGAAATAAAAGATTAAAATGTCAAGTGAACTGTTGATTCATTAGAAATCATGACACTCACAATAATTTAACTAAAATAAATAAATAGAAAATAAACAGAAAAGTTTAAAATAAGTATATATCATTAAACATCGTACACTATGTATTATTTTCCTTTCGACAATGTTCAATAAAATGTCTGAAAGGCAGCAAAGAAGGTTTAAAATACCATTCGCAAAGACATGCATTCTAAAAAATAAATTGTGATGTTAAAAAATTTCACAGGATCCAAAATAACGATTTTTGCTCAACTTTTCAAAAGAAACTTTCTTTTACCAATCCAATTTTTTGAAACTTTATTTATAGACATAGCATCAAATCTCGCTTCTTACGCAGGGCAACTTCTATGTTTTTAAAAAAAAACCTGACATATAAGAACAAGCAAACATGATTTGGAAGACGGGGTTGGGGATGCCCGAATAACATGTTCGGTAACAATCTTAGACGGGGAGTGAAAAACGCGGCTATTTTGTGGATTTACTGCTTGACATGCTGAACACCAAGAAACAACCACTTTTAATGGTTCAGACTGGAAGTAAATATGTTTGCGTTGTTTCTGTTTCCCGCTCCCTTTTCTCTCGCCTTGTAATGTACGTGAAGTTGGAAGTAAGAGGCTCTTAACGGTGAAGATAAATCAAACATTTTGCTCTTTTTATAGCCTGTGTGAATGGAGCGGATGCTAGATAAAGCAAATATAGAGCGATGTCGAAGATTTCGAAGCCACAACGTGCTATTTGTTGCCACTAGTAATTTAAAAATGATAGGATATATTTTGTAGAATAAATATAGTGTGTACATGCAAAAGTGTGAAATAAGTCCAAGTATTTATGGAGAAAAATAAAACACTATTATTCGAAAAAGTATTTGAATGTGTTCGGTAAAAGTATTTGAAACCCTTCGGTGAACATTGAACAAAATTTAAGAATTTCTTTCTCGTATATTATTAAATCCTTTAGAGTTTTACTAATAATATTGTTAATTATAAATTTTTTAAGACGCCACAAGGAAAATTGTCTAAAAAATTTCTGCTTTCGAATTGGGATTTCGAATATTTAATTAAACTTTTAATAAGATATAGGATAATGTTTGACTATCGCTAAAATTCCATGGCATAAATTTGTTAATTAAAAATATATTAAATAAATTTATTGTTAATAATGGAAGGCAATAGGAAATAATATAATGAAAACATTATTTAAGGAGTTGAACTGTTGTTTACTTTTCTTCTATCAATTAATTCCCATTATTACATTTTGCTGCTATCAAAATTCAACAAATGAAATATTATCCAAACGTCATCTTCATCAATATAGCCATTTTACTACTTATGATTTACAGATATACAACAAAAATTTAAAATGTGATAGTTGTTTGAAATAGTTGTTTTGCAATAATAATTTTAACTAAATGTCTCTAAAGAAAAAATTATCGAAGAAAGTTTCTTGGCAGAATAAGCTTTTAGTTTTTAAAACTATGATGGATAAAACTAAAAGGTAAAAAAAATGGTTATTATGAATCAAGCAAAATTTTTCAAACTTTTTTTTTATCTCTTAACAAGAAACCATTTGTTCCAGATAAAAGAGATGCCAATTTGATCTCAGAAGACAAATTTGGCCTTCGTTAATTCAATGTATGCATATTTTTATGTAATTGCAATATTGCCTTTAAGCTCAGTTAGTTCCATTGCAAAGATGATAGCTTTACAGATAGGCATAACGGATGCTGAACGACTGCCGAATCAAAGATTTCCGAGCTTGATGATAAATGTCTCGAATTTCGATATAAAATGAAAGATTCTAAAAAAATTCACGAATTTCGGTAACATGTCCTTTGTATCCTGATTTATGTGATCTTAAAAGAACCATATCTGCCCTACATCGGAAATTATGAAAAGTAGAAGGTTGGGAGCAGTGGAATCATTTGAAAGAAGCAGAAGCATTGTGTATATTGAATGGAGCTCAAGAGGTTAGCGAGTCGAGGATTTGAGCAGTGTGTCGTAGCTTGGAGTCAGATAGAGACAAGTCAGTTCAGCAGTTAAGTACAGTTAAAGCAAAAAGATAGTTGAGAAAAGCAGACCCTTGAGAAACGTGAATAGTTGTGTGAGGTGTCTCGACCTGTTGAGTTCTGTCTGCCTGCCTTGTTCTGTTGCAATTGTTTACTACCGGTTAACTACTAGCATGCAGCTGTTCATTGTAAGTATTGCTCTTGAGTACGTCTCTTCTATGTATTACGAAATTAGGTTGAATGATATAAACTCACAATTAGTAAGTATGGCTTATATATTTCGTTGAAAAAGTAAATGCAATTTAATAATTTGAAAATATTTTATAAATCATATGGCCCTATATTTTGTAAATTGTTCATCCTCAAGAAAGAAATAAACCTGCCATTTTTTAAATGCGGTACAAATTGGTTTTTAATTTCTAAATTCATGAAAAGTTAATTTAAAATATATGAGAAAAATGATATTTTAGAATTTTAAAAAAAAAGTATTAGGGTAAAAAAAAAACCCAAAGGAAATTATTAATTTTAAAATTAAATCATTGTTGTCTTGGCAACGAGAATTTATTTCATACCCTGTACGCCAGCATGACTTATTTCTTGTTAGTTCCAATTCCATGAATGATTGCTCCACAGTCTAAGTGATTGGTAATATTAAATGTGTGCCTATCAGAATTCTAAGAGAATGAAACAACTGTTCTCTTCTGTGTGAAAAAAATACGAAAATACTATTGCTCTGTGAAATTTTTATCAAACGCATATTATGTATTTCGTATCTAATGAAATATTTTTTTTCAAGAATAATTATTCAATTTTTTCTATTGGTTTAGAGGATAAGCTGGTGAAGATTACCTGCTAGTAGATTTAGCATTCTTTCCTACAGAAAACTTGGATGATTCCAAAAATTAAATTATTTCTTCAATTTCTATTAATTTTGTTACAAAAAGATTATACTTTTTAATGGTAATCTGCACTTTTAATTAAAAAGTGGGTTCAACCTAGAGAACCGACCATCTGACAAAGAGTTGTGACATTTTGTGTTATAGTGTAGGAATGTACAACTCAGTGCGGTTTTTAAGAATTTCAGTTAAAGTTTTAATTGTTTAAAAATTAAAGAAAAGTTTGAATAATTTAACTTTTAAAATTATTATAGCACGAATATGCATTTTATAGCTTTTTAGAAAAATTCGTCTTAATTATACTATTAAACAATCATGTAAATGATTTCTAAATTCTGGCAAAACTTTTATTTTTTGCATGATTTCAACAATACACTTTATTGTTGTAGTGAAATTCAAACCACTTTCATTGTTTCAGCAATAATTTATTTCATGAATTTACCATTGTTAAAGCAAAAAAAGAAAAGGCTACATTTGATATATTTGTTGTTTACTTTAAAAATAAGAAAGTAAAATTATATATATATCTAAATACAGCGTGGAAGTAGAAAACATATTACAAGAATAGTTAGGTTTCCAATGATATTAGTTATATGATTAGTTTATAATATTATTAGTTTCCACTATGTTAGGTTTCCATTGACTTTATTAGGTAAATTCTTTTACACAATAAACCTAAGAGTTATAAGATTATCAGAATAACACAACTTTTAATGTTTAAAAATACTTTGTTCATTTAAGCACGAGTTATTTAGTAGATTTGAAATGAAATGTAATCAACGGCCTCGGAGAGCCACCCAGTCACCAAACCTTACTAATGATAAAAAAATAGCCCATATTTAATCAATAATTTTCATTTTTTTTAAAATTGGAAATTACCTAGACCAATGCTTATGTTATAAATCATGACTTATTTTAGTTCATTGAAACTGAATCATTAAAAACATGTGCTTCAGATACTTTTTTTTTTTACATTTTTTTTTGGGGGGGAAGAATTCCTTATATGCCTTTATATAATTTCTTTTACTTCTTCAAATATTTTTAAGCATTTCACTTTTTTATCTTAATGTGAATTTAACTGCAAAAATATAGAATTTTTTTCATTGTACGATGGAAATAAAAATAACCAAGAACAGAAAAATGAAAAATATCGATAAAACTATTAAAATAAAAAAAGGCTCCAAACTAACGATTTCCCTTTTTTTATGTGCTGATGGTGGACACCAATAGATTCTGGAGCGCCTTTCTTCCAATTTTAACTCCATCGAAACATTCGATTTTCTTCTGCAATGTTTGAATATGAAAAAATAATGAGAAATATTGAGATGGTTTTAAAATATTTAATTTAAATGATGTTTGAAGGCATTTCCAAGGTTAAAAATTCTTTTAAATTGAAATATGCAAGACTTTTTATTTTTTAAAATGTTGAAATGTATTCATTTTTTTTAAAAAATAGATGGAATTAACATTCCATCGGTTTCTCTAATTTTTTTTTAATTGTGAATTTATTAATGAGTATTTATGAGTTTAATAATTAAATATAATTAAAATATTATATATATATAGATATATATATATATATATATATACACATACATTTTTGAACACGTTAATTAAGCTACAAATTAAAAAGTGTATCAATCCCAACTCTCAGATATTTTCAATACCAAATATTACTTTTTATACTTTTGAAGCATTACTTATTCTTATATTAATGTTTTACTTGCAAGATTTTATGTACAATTTTCTATGTGTGATGAAAATGAAAATTTGATTTCCACCTTCAAAACATTTTGCAGAATAATAATGGTGGCAATGGGAGTAAAAAAATGCTTTGACACAAAATATCATTTGACCTTTCAAATTAAAGGAGAGAAGATTATCTTTAAAACTTTTTTAGTATTTAATTATTACATTTAATTACATTTAATAATTTAAAGATTACATTTAATTTGGGATTTGATTGGTTGATCAAATAAAAAGAAATTTTTTTGATCAACTAAGAGATTAGAGATCAACAATAGCTTAATTCTTGAATAAATTTAATTAGTATATTAATTCAATAATATCTTAAATCATGTTAAATCAAATTATTAGTTAATTCAATATCAGCTAAAATCTTGCATAAATATATTTAGTAGCTTAATTCAGTATTATTTTAAATTATACGTAAATCTAATTAGTAGCTTAATTCAATAGCAGCTTAAATGCTGTAGAAATATAATTAGTATCTTAATTCACTAGTATCTTAAATCATGTGTGAATATAATTAGTAGCTTAGTTCAATAGCAGCTTAAATTTCGTATCATTATAATTAGTAGCTTAGTTCAATAGCAGCTTAAATTTTGTATTATTATAATTAGTAGCTTAATTCACTAGTATCTTAAATCATGCGTAAATCTAATTAGTAGCTTGTTTAATTCAATAGCAACTTAAAATATTGCATAAACATAATTAATAGCTTAATTCCTAAGTAGCTTAGATCATAGACACTATCGAAGAAAGACATTAAAACTTATCTTTATTTTTTCCAATTGTTGACAAATCTTTTAATATTGTTTTGAAATATCTTATATTGTATAATAGATAATTCCTTTTTGTAATGATAAGTATCATAGTTTTGGAATGAAATATTGGAAGAGCTCCTGCACTACGATACGTTTTTAATTCCTAATTTAACTTGTCCGGGTATACTTTTGTAATGCTTATTTATGAAATGTATTTTAAGTAAATTCCTTCAAAACTTTATCAATAAATTTGAACTGAAAGTATTAATCATTTGAACAAACGTATTTAAATAAATTGATCTCAAAACAGTTTCTGGTGTTTATAAAATTATTCGAGCAAAAAAAAAAAAAAAAAAAAAGAGAGAGAGAGAGAGAATCTCAATATTCTGCAAATTGATATGCAATAATTAGAAATAATTTTTAAAAGAATGGACTTGTGTATTATAAAGATTCATCATTTAAAGTATAAGTTGTTTATTAAAGATGTTTTAAGCACTTTTATTCAACATGATTTGTTTCACTTTCTAATACATGAAATTATGAATTGACTGTATACTCTTTGAAGAGCCTGAATTTTAAAATTTTCTACACTTTTTTGTTCTTAATGGCATTGATTTCTTTTTGTAGTTTCAAAATTAAATTATCAATTAATCACTTATAAATAAAAATTCTTAACAGTTATTTGTCCCCACTTCCAATTGAGTTTGAGAAATAATTGATCATACACATAAGAAATACAAACTATTTCAAATAAAAATATTATATAAATTAGTAGGTGTAAGAAAAAAATGTTTTCAGTAAAAATTGTTTCCTTAATTTAGCAGGAATGATAAATTAGAACCCAAGTACTAGCTCAAATTGACTGTCAAGCGTAAGCTCTCACTAACTATCTTTTGAAGATAAGAAATATTACCTTATGTGACAGGCCGTACTGCCTTGGGCAAAAAAACAATCGAAGTTTGTTTCAAGAATCATAAATCACAGTTTTTATGCAGTTCATTTTTCATACTAAAAAAAAAATTACAAGAATTGCATGTTTTTTGACTTAATACGATTCTAGATTATTTTCAAAGCATTCAGTTGGGACATAGAGTAGTTTAATGGAAGGTTAAAAATATCTGATTTCATTTCTTTTAGAAGAAAAGAAAAGGAATATTTGACCATTCACTTTTTAAGCTTCAAATGCCTATGTGGTTTAAAGCCTGTAAAAATGTGATTTAATTGGAAACATATAAATACTTAAAAAATTCAACTATCTTTAAGTTTCAGAAGATAATATAAATACAAAATTACTATTATAGTTATTAACTAAACAATTGATTTTAATGTATAATATTGTAAAAAATCTATAAAAAGTTAAATTAAATAAAAAAACAGATATTAAAAATTAAATAGGGATTTAAATTTTTTTTAAATAACTGAATTTTTAATGAACATTTATTTACTTTTTAAATGTATAATATGTGTAAATTTACAATTAATATTACGAAAATCATCTTTTATATAGAGAAGTTTCACAAATTGTGCAATGAAATATGAAGCTTTATTTCATGCCTATTTCAGAATACACGAAGCATAAGTATAAAAAACATAATATTAAAGCAACAACCCAAGTATGGAAGTAACAACACCAATAAATTCTAACACTAGTAGAAGAAAATAAATCTCTAATTAAATAAAAGCAATAGCGCTAATGGGACATAGCTTTTATCTCATCGTTTGAACAAAGCTACAGAGAGAGAACAGTTTCTCATGTGAGAGCATCTCTTTACATAAACGCTTCACGGAGCTTGATGTCTTCTGACTTCTTCTGACTTCGGTTCCAAACAATGATAAGGTAGTAATTCTTGAATTTTCTAAAATCTTTATTTTTGTGTCCAAATTCTAAATGGTTACCAAGCATGGTTGCATAGTCGAGGTTGTTGAGTCATCGGTTCTGTTGACTTTAAAAATTTAGTTTAAATTCAATCTTTACTTAATTCACTCCTTCCAAGAATAAACTAATATGGAAAAGAAATGGTATAGAAGACGTGCTCTTTTATTTAACATCCAAATATTTCCCATAGAAATGTTATCACTTAGAATACGATAATTCTCCGTTGTGATTTCTAAATTTGTTGATTATTATTACTCATGATGAATATTCTAACAGTGGTCCTAATAGCAAATTTCTAATATTTAATATGGAAGATTTGAGTAATTATGTAAATTTATGTAAAAGTTTATATTTAATATTCTTTCAGTAAGTAATCATGCTCCTAACAAATGGATGACTTTTTAATTGGTATACATTTTCCTGTTTCTATCAGACATTTATAGTGAAATATTTTTCCGACACTTATATTTTAAAAACAATTCCACAATTCTATGATCACAATTAACCGAGTTAACAAGGATTTAGATTTCATTATTTTAGACGAATCAAGGAATACGGCAGAGAAATGGAGCTTGTTTATTTGGTAGATTCCGTTGAAATAATTTATAATCTTCGAAAACAAGAAAATTCCTAATTCCTAATTCAGCGAGTTTTGAAGAGTGGAACAATTTTTATTAACAAAACATTAGTGAACTAATAATAATATTTCAATTAATATCAATGATAAAATGTAGACAGTTGAGATATTTACTAATCTGTCAGCAGCACATTTACTGCCTCAAAAATTTTGTAATATAATTTAATAAATAATGCGAAGCATTTTTTCAAAAAAATCTGAAGGTATCTATATTGCAGTATAAAAATTAGCTAACAAGTCACGATTGCGTCGGAAACTTTCTATATGATTAGCCTTTTTATTGATATGTAGACTTCCTTGTCTTTCTGTTAATAAAACAACTATGCTCAGAATTCAGAAAAATTTCGACACATTTCGAAATTCTAAAATCGAAATCTGGAAAAAATCCGAAATTCTAGAAATTTTTGGTTTTGATGCCATTCACAAAACTAAAAAGAGTAATAAATATTTATGATAATACTATAAAAGAAAAATATGAAGAAAATCTTATTGTTAAAAATGTTAAAACCTATATTGTTAAATTATTAACTTATATTCATAAATTTGTATAAAAAATATTGGTTGTCTTGAATGAAATGCAAATTTTATATCTCAAAGACAATTTAACTTTTGAAACATTCTCAACAAGCTATTTCATTGAAAAACAATTCATTTTTCAATGCTGGCAATAAATTACTTATAACACAAGTAGAAAAAAACGGAGATTAACCACTAATCTTCTTAAGTATAGGATTAAAATGGGAATTTATAATTTAAATTATAAATAAATATGAAGTCTTCACTGGCATACATAAATGATTTTCTTTAATCGTATATTGTGTTATTTGTTAGGGTGTTTGGCAATAAAATTCTAGCCTTATGAATCTCTATAAAGCAGTAGGTGCTTCTACATTTTTTTAATATTTAAGATGCTTATAATAGAAATATTAAAAAAAAAAGTGTCAGAAAAGTTTGGTAAAAATTTGGTATAAGCAATGAATCTAACTTGTGCTTTTTTTCAATTGAAATCCATGTTTTAATCATCTAACATGTGCCTGTCAACTGTATATAAATTGATAACTACTGCTTTTATTCATAATAAGAATACATACATAAATACATGCATACATACATAAAGGATAAATTATTTTGTAAGAAAAATTATCTCTAATAAGCTACTTACAATAAGCAAAATTCAAAATTGCTTTTAAAAAGCGTTCCAAAATAAACGAAACGTTCCGATAAAGAATATTATAAATAAGCTGGAAAAAATTAAGTATCATATGGTTAAAAGTTAATGACCGCTTATGTTACCAGTTGTAATATCCTAAAACTTTTAACAATAAATTTGAAAAAGGAAGACGTCGTTATATTTGCAAAAGCTTGTTAAAATGACTCGCTTCATTAGCCTTCATAAAATAAAATAATTTTCAAGCAGTGTTATATATATTATTCCTTGTGCAAACTAACAGTATTTTTCTTTTAGAAACTGATATATTTAATTGCCTTTGAAATATTAATTTAAATATACTGTCGATTATTAACGCCTCCTAACTATTCTTGTTAAACAGAAAAGAAAATTCTCTAGAATGTGCGGCGCTTTTCTTTTATAAAGAGGAAATAACCAAAGCTTATTCCATGCATCATAAATCAAGACTTCTTTCACAGGCTCTTTTCCCAGGAAAAAAGGAGTATTGCTTGTTTAATTGGTCTGTTGACTTGCTTGCATTTCTTATCAAAAATCTGTGTAATTTGCTGGAAATGGATGGGCGTTTGGGGTTCTCAAGAATTAAAAATTCAAGTTTTGCTGAGAAAATGAATAATTGTTCCTCGTAGACTTTGTAAAATTTTCTTAGCAGATAGTTTGTATCTTCAAATCTTTCTCCTGCGGCCAGTTTATCAAAAATTAATTTGTCAGAACTTTTTCATATCGTAGAATATTTGCAACAATAAATAATTTAAGAGTTCATGAAGTTTAGTGTTATGTAAATCCTTTCTTAGATAATTTATCTGCATAATATCTAAATAAATAATTATCTATATAATATTAATCATTTACTTATTTATTTTATTGTCTATAACAAACGCTAGATTTGGGTGATTTTTTTAACAATTATGGTCTTTTCATATTTGTGATAAAAGTTTTAGAATATAATCGCAAATACGTACCATCGTAAATCCTATACTTCATTGTAAACAACAAAATAATAAATAAAACGAATAAATTAAATTAATATAATAATTTAAATAAATAATATAATGTATAAGTTAATAAAACTAAATGAATAAACGAATGTCATTTTACCCAATGTATATTATCCGTTTATGGAGGTGAACATCGAAATTGGTCGAATTATTGGGAATTTTAAATAGTATAATACATATCACATTTATATAGATTTTGCCAGCATTTTATTGAATATAATTATTTAATATGAGAATGAGTATTTTCTAGAAATTGCATCGAAAGTAAAGACTGTTTAATTGCTCAAAATGAAAAACGCATTTATTAAAAAAAAAAAATCATATACTAAAGCTTTTGTTATTACTCTATATAATCGCCTCTTACCTTTAAACATTTGTTCACAAGCTTCACAATTCATACCTTAGCTTTTTCTGCCGCAGTTTCATCAAGTCAGATGATCACTGTATTCTCCATCTGTTCATCATTTCCGAAACTATTGAGGCCCAGAAATTCTTTCAGCTGAGAGGAAAGATGGAGATCGCAGGGAGCAAAGTTTTGACTATAATGCAATGCTGAAAAGTTCTGATGTAATGCTGAAAAGTGAAGACAGACATATTCAGAATTACTAAATTAAGCTCAACGTTATCCTTCTGCTTAATCTTAATAATTTTTTTATAATTAACTTTAAAAACAATTTATTACATTCTATTGTTGTGATGAAAATAAAGTAACTGTATTGCATCATTAAATCTATCAGTTGGCTATTTTGGCAAAAGTTAAATTTATAGTTTAAATAAAATTGGACATTAAAACCGAATTTTCACTTTTTTCGATTTTTATTAACATGGTAGTGTTTTCCGGCTGACTGTTCTTTGGTAAATTACGTGATTTAAAAATCGTGACATATAGATGTTAATGCTAATAACACCAATTTCAGTTGGTGAGAAGACACATGAATAAATTCTAAAAAAAAATATATTACAGTATTTAGGATTGAAATAGCTTTTAAATAATTAGCTCTTTTTAATATTTTAACTTTTTATGCATTTCCGAAGTTAATTATTTATAATTTTTCTAAATTATTTTATTGAAAATGTAACAATGAAAATAAATTATACCTTAATAATGGATAACTATAATATCGCAATATGAACATCGCAATTTTGAATGATTTTTTTTATTTCCTTTTTATTCAATATTTAAACACGTAAAATGATTATTTTCACCCAAAAATTGCAACCATTATTTTTTTTCAGTCTTTGAACATACTGACCATTCTAAGCTTTAACATAAATGCATTTTTTTCCTCATTATAAATTCTGCCTTTAATGAAATTGAAAACAATTCAAAACCTAAATTCATAAAATGCTCTTTTTCATTCTATTTTAGCTCATCGTACAACAGTAGATACATTGTACAAAATAATCAATATGACATCATAAAATTTATCAAAAATGAAAAATCCAAATGAGGCAAACACACATTTCTTATATTAGAAAAATATTTTTTACCTATAAAAATGTTTTAATTTCCAAAAATATAATTTTAAAAACAATCTTCATTTCGACAAGAACTATTTCTGTACTATTGGGGACTGATTTTTTTTTGTATCTGGCAAATATAGTAGATTTTCATTATTCACCCCCACTTTGCATTTAGATTCATTAATGAGTTTGATATATGAGAAGCAACTGATTAGATTAATAAGTGAATTTGCAGCAAGGAATAAAATAAACGGGAAGAAAAGCTCCCTTCAAAGATATTATTTTCTTGAAAGTTCTTTGTTCACTTTCTTTTCTTATTCATTGTTTGAAAGTCGTTTTTCATTTCTTTTACCTGAATACTTTTTCTGAATACTAAACCGAATAAATTAGATCATAAATTACTATATTTGGTAGAAAGAAGTGATCATTATTTTCTTGGTATTTCAAATCATACACACGAACTTTATTTAAATTTATTTTCTTTCTAATAATCTATTTACATCTATGTTTTAAAGAATTCAATTATTTATTATCCAGGTATAATCAATTATGAAAGATTCTGTTGATAATATAACTATTAAAATAATCGTTTAAGCAATGGAAATAAATTGTTAACAATAAATTTCTTTCTTTATATTTTTTAACTCATTCTGACTCATAACTAACACGTTAAAGAATTATTAAAACAGTTTTACTTAGTGAAAAAGTGCAATAATTTATATTAGCTGTTTAGAATTTACGAAGATTAATAATGCATGTAAAATATATTAATTAATGTAAATTTTACATTTTTCTGAAATGAAATTAAAATAAATCATTTTCTTAAAAGTATTATAAAAGGTTTTTTATTCTGATATTCTCACAAAACAACAACAGAGTATATTGCCCAAAATATCTTGTCTGAACAATGAATTAGAAGTTTATCAAAATATAAACTTTTTTTTCTACTTCAAAATAGAATTTTTCACTCTTCAAAAGGCTTAGAATAAGAATAAAAACAATCTTCCACACTTTGTTAAAAAAGAGATGAAAAAATATTATATTTTCTAAGGTAATTAATGAAGAAAAGATAAATTTATTTCTAAGTAATCAATTACATTACTTAGAAATAAATTTATTTTTTTAAATTTTTTTGCTGTTACTTCTAATTTGTTTTATTTGGTAAAACGTATATGCTAAATTTATTATAAAGTTAAATGCAGTTGCAAAAAGTTGAAATGCATGGGAAACTATTGCACATTGTGCGATAAACAAAAAAAATTGAATCCTTAATGACACAGAAGTCATTCTCATTAAAATAGAGATAGAAACATATTTGTATATTTTTAAATTCTATTTTTTAGGTAAGAAAATTTTTAACATATTAAAAAAAATTTTTTTTTTATTTATTTGGATTTTTTGGGGGGTGGGGTGGGGATTTTTATTCATTCAGACATTTTATTTGAAATTTTCGTTTTGTGAAAAAATTTCAGAATGATTACATATGAATGATCATAGAATTGGAATGTTTTATATTTATTACGCAGTTGCAATTTAGGATAAAACTCTCTTTTTTCTTCTAGTGAGATAATTTTCATCATTGTTGATTTGACTATATCAATATCCTTAAAATGGTTACTGAGGATGCAGGAAATTAATAAGATTAATTACTCATGTAGTAACAAAAATATAATTAAAATAACATAAAATGCTCAATAATGATGAAACATTCTGTTAAGTTAGCTATAAAGAGGTGAAATTTTCAATGTCGTAAGGAAAATTGGAGAAATCATTCCAATTGTTGAAGCTGAGGGCACAGTGAAAGTTTCATTTTCCAATATCTCTCAAAATTTTTGTAAAAAAGGTAGTTGAGAACTGATATCATATCGATGGATAATGTGCAATCATATGAATCAAAATATCTCGAAATCGGCTGTAAATTGAGTCAAGGGGTTTTCATCTATAGAGAAGGAAACGAGAAGTCGAAATTCATTTCTTTCTGAACTGGAGAAACTGGATAGCAGAATAAAATATTCTATGATATATCTGTAGGCCATAAACTTTAATTATATACCAAAATTATTGAAATCGGCTCAGCGGTTTTGGCTACCCTGATCTTTAATTATATAGAATTAATGCATTCAAAAAATTTATATTTTTATTTCCCTTGAAAATTGAGGAAGAAACAGGGTAAACTAACCTTTATGGAAAACATAGAAATTAAAGACTTTCATATGAAAGAAAAAAATCAAACAGGCATTTCATTAAAGTAAGATGATGCGAAGGTAGGGACTAGCGGATTGGTTTATGGGTTTCCATTATTATTTTTAGTGCATAGATGAAGTCTCACATTTCTGAAGAATTCCTTAACATGCCATTTGCAAATATTTTATATCACGAAATATTAATTTTAATTTTTAATTATATAGAATTAATGCATTCAAAAAATTTATATTTTTATTTCCCTTGAAAATTGAGGAAGAAACAGGGTAAACTAACCTTTATGGCAAACATAGAAATTAAAGACTTTCATATGAAAGAAAAAAATCAAACAGGCATTTCATCAAAGTAAGATGATGCGAAGGTAGGGACTAGCGGATTGGTTTATGGGTTTCCGTTATTATTTTTAGTGCATAGATGAAGTCTCACATTTCTGAAGAATTCCTTAACATGCCATTTGCAAATATTTTATATCACGAAATATTAATTTTAATTTTTAATTATATAGAATTAATGCATTCAAAAAATTTATATTTTTATTTCCCTTGAAAATTGAGGAAGAAACAGGGTAAACTAACCTTTATGGCAAACATAGAAATTAAAGACTTTCATATGAAAGAAAAAAATCAAACAGGCATTTCATCAAAGTAAGATGATGCGAAGGTAGGGACTAGCGGATTGGTTTATGGGTTTCCGTTATTATTTTTAGTGCATAGATGAAGTCTCACATTTCTGAAGAATTCCTTAACATGCCATTTGCAAATATTTTATATCACGAAATATTAATTTTAATTTTTAATTATATAGAATTAATGCATTCAAAAAATTTATATTTTTATTTCCCTTGAAAATTGAGGAAGAAACAGGGTAAACTAACCTTTATGGCAAACATAGAAATTAAAGACTTTCATATGAAAGAAAAAAATCAAACAGGCATTTCATCAAAGTAAGATGATGCGAAGGTAGGGACTAGCGGATTGGTTTATGGGTTTCCGTTATTATTTTTAGTGCATAGATGAAGTCTCACATTTCTGAAGAATTCCTTAACATGCCATTTGCAAATATTTTATATCACGAAATATTAATTTTAATTTTTAATTATATAGAATTAATGCATTCAAAAAATTTATATTTTTATTTCCCTTGAAAATTGAGGAAGAAACAGGGTAAACTAACCTTTATGGCAAACATAGAAATTAAAGACTTTCATATGAAAGAAAAAAAATCAAACAGGCATTTCATCAAAGTAAGATGATGCGAAGGTAGGGACTAGCGGATTGGTTTATGGGTTTCCGTTATTATTTTTAGTGCATAGATGAAGTCTCACATTTCTGAAGAATTCCTTAACATGCCATTTGCAAATATTTTATATCACGAAATATTAATTTTAATTTTTAATTATATAGAATTAATGCATTCAAAAAATTTATATTTTTATTTCCCTTGAAAATTGAGGAAGAAACAGGGTAAACTAACCTTTATGGCAAACATAGAAATTAAAGACTTTCATATGAAAGAAAAAAAATCAAACAGGCATTTCATCAAAGTAAGATGATGCGAAGGTAGGGACTAGCGGATTGGTTTATGGGTTTCCGTTATTATTTTTAGTGCATAGATGAAGTCTCACATTTCTGAAGAATTCTTTAACATGCCATTTGCAAATATTTTATATCACGAAATATTAATTTTAATTTTTAATTATATAGAATTAATGCATTCAAAAAATTTATATTTTTATTTCCCTTGAAAATTGAGGAAGAAACAGGGTAAACTAACCTTTATGGCAAACATAGAAATTAAAGACTTTCATATGAAAGAAAAAAATCAAACAGGCATTTCATCAAAGTAAGATGATGCGAAGGTAGGGACTAGCGGATTGGTTTATGGGTTTCCGTTATTATTTTTAGTGCATAGATGAAGTCTCACATTTCTGAAGAATTCCTTAACATGCCATTTGCAAATATTTTATATCACGAAATATTAATTTTAATTTTTAATTATATAGAATTAATGCATTCAAAAAATTTATATTTTTATTTCCCTTGAAAATTGAGGAAGAAACAGGGTAAACTAACCTTTATGGCAAACATAGAAATTAAAGACTTTCATATGAAAGAAAAAAAATCAAACAGGCATTTCATCAAAGTAAGATGATGCGAAGGTAGGGACTAGCGGATTGGTTTATGGGTTTCCGTTATTATTTTTAGTGCATAGATGAAGTCTCACATTTCTGAAGAATTCCTTAACATGCCATTTGCAAATATTTTATATCACGAAATATTAATTTTAATTTTTAATTATATAGAGTTAATGCATTCAAAAAATTTATATTTTTATTTCCCTTGAAAATTGAGGAAGAAACAGGGTAAACTAACCTTTATGGCAAACATAGAAATTAAAGACTTTCATATGAAAGAAAAAAATCAAACAGGCATTTCATCAAAGTAAGATGATGCGAAGGTAGGGACTAGCGGATTGGTTTATGGGTTTCCGTTATTATTTTTAGTGCATAGATGAAGTCTCACATTTCTGAAGAATTCCTTAACATGCCATTTGCAAATATTTTATATCACGAAATATTAATTTTAATTTTTAATTATATAGAATTAATGCATTCAAAAAATTTATATTTTTATTTCCCTTGAAAATTGAGGAAGAAACAGGGTAAACTAACCTTTATGGCAAACATAGAAATTAAAGACTTTCATATGAAAGAAAAAAATCAAACAGGCATTTCATCAAAGTAAGATGATGCGAAGGTAGGGACTAGCGGATTGGTTTATGGGTTTCCGTTATTATTTTTAGTGCATAGATAAAGTCTCACATTTCTGAAGAATTCCTTAACATGCCATTTGCAAATATTTTATATCACGAAATATTAATTTTAATTTTTAATTATATAGAATTAATGCATTCAAAAAATTTATATTTTTATTTCCCTTGAAAATTGAGGAAGAAACAGGGTAAACTAACCTTTATGGCAAACATAGAAATTAAAGACTTTCATATGAAAGAAAAAAATCAAACAGGCATTTCATCAAAGTAAGATGATGCGAAGGTAGGGACTAGCGGATTGGTTTATGGGTTTCCGTTATTATTTTTAGTGCATAGATGAAGTCTCACATTTCTGAAGAATTCCTTAACATGCCATTTGCAAATATTTTATATCACGAAATATTAATTTTAATTTATACAAATTTGTTGATAGTAATTGCTTTAATATGATAAAATTCTTTTTAAAATTCAAGAAATTGTATGAGAAATATCAATATAAAGGATTTTTCAAAAACATTCTTTTTAAAAATGCCAAAAAATAAATAGTTATAATCTGTATAAAATTCTAGAAATGTATGAGAAAAATCATTATAAATGATTTTTTAAAATATTCTTTTTAAAAATATGTAAAAAAATAAATGGTTTTAATTTATATAAAATTCAAGAATCTCTATGAGAAACATCAATGTAAATGATTTTTCTAATATATTATTTTTAAAAATGCTGAAAATAAACAGTTATAACGGTATAAAATTCAAGGAATTGAAAGAGAAAAATCAATATAGTCAATTTTTCTAAAATATTGTTTAAAAAATGCTAAAAATAAATACTTATATCATGTTGAGAAATACAATTTTTCCTTGTCTAACTCAAGAGAAATTTCTCGGATATTTGTTCATTTAAAGATGTATGATCAAACTTAACTTAGAAAAGAGTGTTAAAAGCAAAAGAGCATCTGTCTGGAAAACTCAAGAATTCTTTGGTAAATACAAAATAACGTCGGCAAAAGAACGCATTTGATAAAAATTTCAGTAGAAGAAAGAAAAAAGGAGGGAATTTGTGTGGCTCTACTGCTATACGCGCTGAACGACAAGTAACAACCGCTTTTAATGGTTTCGTCTGGAGATAAACAATTTTGAGCTGTTTCTACCAGCACCTTATTCCCAGAGTCTTCTTGTTTCATGGAGATAGATATGTTAAGAAGTAAAAGTTCGTAAATTGTGAAAGCACCCAAAACGTTTTACTCTTTTTTTTAATGGACAAAGATAAAGCAAGTTGAAAATTCAAGCTTGTATTTTGTTGTTCCTATGGATTGAATGAAAAAGTAACAGTATATTTATGTATCTCCATAGAATAAAAAATATGTTCAAAAACTCCATGGTTTTAACAAGTCATTTTAATTACAGAATTTCGAAGATTGTCGATCAATAAGCATTGTGAAATACAAAGTGAATGCACATTTCGCTAATTGTGTGTTCCTGATAATTAATGATTTATGCCTTTCGATTACTGTACTGCAGTCCCTCAAATGTAAAAATTGGACTATTTTTGGTTGCAAGAGTAAATACAAGTGTGTTACGAAACATCATCCGAGAAGGGTTGGACCGGAGCTTGATGAGAGATTATACTATGAAAAATCCGCAGTGGATTTCTTGCGTCCTATTACTTTTCTAAAATACGAGGGGTAATCCAAAAAAAAAGTTTACAAGCAGCAGTATTTGGGAAATAGAAATTGTGGATGGGAATATTGTTACCCAGAGTGGAGACAGATGGCTCTAGTTGTCTTAGACCGGTCGTTCGAGCACATAGTGTTAGTACTGAGACCCGAAACAGCGACTGTAATGGCAAGACTAATATAGAAGTGGTCTCGCAATAATGCCAATCGTTATTGTGGCACCTGCCATCCGACGCAAACGTCCTGGATTGCTGACGGAAAGTGTCATTATCCTGCATGATAATGCGCTGCCCCATACAGCTTGCCAGACTCAGCGATTGCCGGAAATGTTTAAGTGGGAGGTCCGTAGCCACCCCCAGCATACAGCCCCGTTTTGGTTCCCCCATCCGAAACAAGGTTCATATCAGACGGTGATGTTCAAAAAGGTGCTGAGAATTGGCTCAATAGCCGGGGACCTGATTATTACCAAGACGGGTAAACCAAATTGTTCCAGCGGTGAAAAATGCCTCAACAGGTTTGGTGATTATGTAGAGAAGTGGCCGTCCCATATGTATCTTAATTACCATTTGAATTCTGTGTCTATTGTTAATAAAGCATTTTTCCTTTGCCTTGTAAACTTTTTTTTGGATCACCCCTCGTATGCAGTGGACCCCGCTTAGGTGGGAGAGAGCATTATGAAAGATCACAGTCCTTCATATAATATAAATTTCTTTTTCACCATACATTCTTTTCATGTTTATATCGCCATAGTCATATTTATTAATAAATAAATAAGTGATTAATCTGTTAGAGTGGGCTGACGAACCCAACAAACTCACAATGCTTTAATTAAAATGATGATAAATTACACTCATGTCATATAAACGATTTTAAAGCATATTATTAAAAATAGTACAAATCATATTTCTATTTTTCTTTCGACATTCTTTCTTAAAGTTTTTCAAGTCGATTGGTAGTTTATAAAAAAATTACAAATTTGGACGATACGATTGCAAAGGAGATTTAAAATATATCTTGTAAGACAAGCATTCTAAAAAGCACTAATTTATGATGTTAGAAAATTTTACAGAATCCAAAATAACGATTTTTGCTCAACTTTCCAAAATAAAATTTCTTTTACCAATCCAATCTTTTGAATTTTTATTTATAGATATAGCATCAAATCTCGCTCCACACGCAGTGTTGCTTCTATGTTTAAAAATAACTGACATACAAGAACAAGAAAACATGATTTGGAGGAAGGGGAGGGACACACGAAAACATGTTCGGTAACAATCTTAGACGGGGAGTGAAAAACGCGGCTATTTTGTGGATTTACTGCTTGACATGCGGAACACCAAGAAACAACCACTTTTAATGGTTCCACCTGGAAGTAAATATGTTTGCGTTGTTTCTGTTTCTCGCTCTCGTCTCTCTTGTCTTGTAATATACGTGAAGCTGGAAGTAAGAGACTCTTAACGGTAAAGATAAATCAAACATTTTGCTGTTTTTATAGCCTGTGTGAATGGAAAGGATGCTAGATAAAGCAAATATAGAGCGATGTCGAAGATTTCAAAGCCACAACGTGGCATTTGTTGCCACTAGTAATTTAAAAATGATAGAGTATATTCTGTGGAATAAAACATGCAAACATGCAAACAATGGAAAATAAATTCAAGCATATATGTAGAGAAAAATTAAATAAGAATGTTCTTAAAAGTATTCGTATGTGTTGAAACCTTACTGAGAATATTAAACAAACTTATTTATAGACATACTTTCTATGGGATTCCTGTTCGTTTATTACTAAATCCTAAGAGTTTTGCTAAAAATATTCCAAATATGTATTATTACGAAAAGTAGTATTTTTATTTAAAAAATTAGAGACATTAAGAAGAAGAATATCTAAGAAAAATTTGCTTTGGATTTGGGATTTCATATGTTTAATTAAATATTAAATAAGATAAATTATGATATTTCCCTATGGTTAAAATCTATTACATAAATTTGGTAATCAAAATTTGATTGGATAAATTTATCACTAATAACAGAGCTCGAAAGCAATAGGAAATAATATATAACGTTTAAGAAAAGATTTTAAGAAAATATTACATTGCATTTCTTAAATTATCTAAAGTAAAAAGTATTTTAAATGCTAAATTTGTGTTTACTTTTCTTCTATCAACTGATGGTAATTACTAATTTTTGTTGTTACCGAAAAATGAAAAAATGAAATTTTAGTCAACTGGTATCTTTAGCAAATCAGCCGCTACAAGCACTTTACTACTTTTCACTTACAATTATACAAACACAATTTAAAACGTACTAGTTGTTTGAAAGTATTCTTGTTTTTTATATCAATAATTTAAACTAAAATTATCCAAAGAAGAAATTTTCGATGAAAGTTTCTGGTCAGAATAAGTTGCTATTTTTCAAAACCATGATGGATAAATATAAAAAGTAGAAAGAAACACAATTAGCTATCATAAGCCTTGTAAATTTATTTCGATTGAAGGTTTTTTTTTTTTTTTTGTCATCTCTTTTCAAGAAACAATCGAAAATAAAAAAGATGTAAATGCATCAAGCACGAATTTGACCCTCGTCAATTCAATATATGAATATTTTTATACATTTTCAATATTGTTTCCTAGCCAAGGGAGTTAGTTCCATTGCAAAGATGATAGCTTTACAGCTAGACATAAGGGATGCTAAACAATTGTGGGATCAAAGATCTCCAAGTTTGGAGATAAACGTTTTGACTTTGGCCACAAAATGAAAGATTCTGGAAATTCTGCGAATTTTGACAGTAGGCCCATTAGATTTTGATATTAATAGAAACTTATCTGCCTGCAGTAAAATCATTTGAATAAAGCGCAAGCGTTGTGGCTATTGAACGGAGCTCAAACAGTTAGCGAATCGAGAATTGAGTCGTATTCGAAGGTTGGAGTCAAGTAATGAAGCAGAAGCGAATCATGTGTTGAGTACACACAAACGCGCCAGCAGTTGTGTTCAGCTAAAGCGAGGAGAGAGCGGAGAAAAGCAGACCCTTGAGAAACGTGAATAGTTGCGTGAAGTATATCTACTTGCTGAGTTCTGTCTGGTTGCTTTGTGCTGTTGCGATTATTTGCTACCGATTAGCTATTAGCGTGCTGCTGTCCATGGCCCATATTCTTCTTGTGTGTGTTTTATCGACTGTATGTTAATATCCTCATGATAAATAACCATCGTTCTTTGTTGTTGAACCTATTAACTGTTTCACCGCACATTCACTTCAATGTACCCGTTGATTGTAATACAAGCAAACGTGAGCACAAAAATGAGAAGATAGATTTTTTCAATTTTTTTTTAATTAAATATGAATTAGAAGAAACTAGGATATTTTTTTTCAGTTTGAATCTCCGAAAATATTATTGAAAAGAAAACCGAATTTTAAGGCATCTTATAAATTAAATTGTTTTTATATTTAATATCTTTTTTTCTAATCAGATTTTAGAACAATATCTTCATGAATCATTGAAATTAGTTGAAATTATTTTTGTGCTTAATTTTCATCTAGGCTTCTCATTATTAAAAAGAAATTCAACCCGTTTTCATTATTTTATCAAATATATAGTCACACCCATTTTTTTTTAGGCTTTCACACATTTTTTGTTGCTTGTTGTTTCTGATGCCACTTGTCATGGGCAAGCCCACTGATTTCGAATGCAGTGATTTAAAGCCGGGGAAGAGCGTCTCTGGTTTTTAGTAGAGCCAACTAGGGCGATTTTGCTACTAACGTGTCACATTTGCTTGCACAGACCGTTCTTACGGGGGATACATTCACACATCTCTCAGATAGAGCACAGGGACAGCCATGCCCGAACCCAATACGCGCTGATCACGGGGAAGGTACGCTACCCCTATGCCAGGAAGCCAACCCAAGTGCTCTATTTTCCATTTATAATGGAAATTCAGTTTATCTGATATTTTATAATTAATCTTCGGAATGGAAAATAATTATGATCCCTCACCGGAATCCATTTTGTAAAATGTCGCCTACATTATTTTTTATCTTGTGTACTGCTATTATATTTACATCAATCCTTTTATTTTATGCAACTAATTTTTTTCTTATGTTGTCCTAATAATTGCCTTAATTGCTTACGTACAAATTGACGAAATAATATGAACTTGCGATCTACTTTGTATTTTCACAATGAGACAGTATCTAAATTTTCATAACACATTCTATATTGAAAGTTCTTCTTTATTTCTTTCCCTTAATTTATAAGAGACCATAATCTTTTAGTTAAATTATTCATAAATGCATCATTTTTAACTCTTCTTTTGAAATATATTTTAAATTTCTAATTGTTTTGGTTTATCAAACATGGGAAAACATTACCACTTGCAAAAAAAATTATTGAAATAAAAATACTTTCCCATTATATATATATAATCTAATTCTTTCATAATGAATACATTACTTTGAAATATTCAAAACGTAAGTTATAGGATTCCAATGTTTTATTAATTAATATTCTTGTTCGATGAAATCTTATGATATTTTGAGAGAATTTATTATAAAATCTTGCTTTAAAATCAAATAAAGTTACATTTATATGATTTTAAATGTCAAAGAAAATTAAAAATATTAATTTTTTTAATTAGTTGCTCTATAGAGCTGGCATTCATCCTATCTCTATAGAGCATCTAATGAAATTCATTGAAAGTGAATGCAAATTTATTCATTTTTTTAGAGTCTAGAGTGAGAGTGAATGCAGATTTATAAAAAAATACTTATCATTGAAGTTTTTAAATATTATAAAAGAAAAAGTACGATTCTAAAATAATACATTAAAAGTAATTTCCAGTTGAATTAAAAAATATATATTGTTATAAATCTGTCATGTCGCTTCCCAGCACGATGAGTTCTATTACCAGAAAGACCAATTTACAATAATCTGTATTGGATACTGCTGGAGTGCCAAGCCATTAATCCCAGAGCTTCGCGACAAAATTGACGACCATTTTTGACTTGGCGACTTTAGCGAGAAAATAGATATTACTGAAAACTTTAATAATTTTAGTGATCCAGCCAATAGAAACTGAGAAACGCCTGATTGGTCCAAGAACCTTCTCGGCCCTCCTATCGGGAATTATAAAAGGACGGCAGTTTCAAGCTGCAAGGAATCGCAGTTGGAGTCGTATCGAGTCTTCGAGAGCATAGCGAAGCAACAAGAGAGTGCCAACGTTGTGTGGAGCCCAAGCTTTTGCTGAACTGAGTTATATGCCGAGTCCTGTTGTCTGTCGTGAAAGCAGCAGCAAGTTGTGTGTGGAGTAGCCAGTCTTGTCATAGTGAGTCGGCAATTGGATACAACTAACGCGAAAAGACAGTGGATAATTTCAACCATTTGGAGAGACCATAGAGCGAAGCTCCGAAGATTCCCTCTCCTGCTGAATTCTGTCTGGCCGCTTTATGTGTTGTGGTCGTTGTTACGACCGAATTACTACTTGTGGACTGCCGTCCGTTGTAATGTGCTGTTGTGTGTTCATCTTGTCTGTACATTATTCTTTCTGAGAATCAGCTTGTGAAGATTACCTTCTTGTGGATATGACACTCTTTTTTACAGAGAACATGGATGATTCTTAATCTAAAATTAATTCTTTTGTTCCAATTTTTATTATTTTCTGCAGAAAGTATGAAGGAATATTAATATAAAATTAATTCTTTTGTTCCAATTTTTATTATTTTCTGCAGAAAGTATGAAGGAATATTAATATAAAATTAATTCTTTATTTCCAATTTTTATTACTTTTGGGATTACCATTACAAAATGGTAATGCTCTAATTATAATAAATAAAGTGTGTGTGATCTATAGAACTGACCATTTCCCAAAAGTTTTAATTATTTAAAAATTAGAATATTCTTTTTTATACATCTTAATTATAGAATTAAACAATCATTTCAGAAAACAATAACAAACAACTACGAACTACAATGTTATGTTTTGCTTGATTTCAACAATTTACTTCATTCTTGCAGCGAAATTCAAATCGCTTTCATTGTTTCAGAAGATACTTTATAGCATGAATTTATTAGATTGTTGAAATAAAAAGAGGAAACATAACTTTTTGATATCTTTGTTCTTTACATTAAAAATTAGAAAGTAAAATTATCTATCTTTAAATATAGCGTGCAATTAGAAAACAGATTACAAGGATAGTTAGGTTTCCATTGATATCCGACTTCAAAGAGATTGACTTCATTACGTAAATTCGTTTACATAATAAATGGAGGAGGTATAAGATTATCAAAATAACACAACTTTTAATGTTCATCACATGTTAATGTTTAAAATCAATTTCTTAAGTTAATCACGAGTTTGTTCAGCTGAATGTGAAATTAAATGTAATCAATAGTCTTGGAGAACCAACCAGTCACCAAAGCTAGCTAATGATAAAAAAATAATCCATATTTAATAAATTATTTGCATTTTTTAAAAATTTGAAATACGCATACCAATGCTTATGTCATAAATCATGATTTATTTTATTTCAATGAAACTGAATCATTAAAAACATGTGCTTCAGATATTTTTTTCCTTTTTTTGGGGGGGGGGGAAATAACTCCTTATACGCCTTTATATAATTTCTTTTACTTCCTCAAAAAATTTTAAGCACTTTTTTTTTATCTTAATGTAAATTTAACTTCAGAAATACAGAATTTCTTTTTCAGTGTATGATGGAAGTAAAATAACCTAGAACTGCGTTATAAAAAATATCGATAAAAACTATTAAAATAGAAAAATCCCAAATCTAATGATTTCCTTTTTTATGTGCTGATCGGGGACACCAATAGATTTTGGAGCACCTTTCTTTCAATTTAACTGAATTGAAGTCTTCCATTTTCATGTATGTGTTTTTTGAAATAGGGAAGAATCTAGAAGTAATTTTAAAGTATTTCATTCAAATGGTAACGTAATTTTTTTCAAAATTAAAATATATCTCAACATTTATTTATACAGGAATTTTAATTTATTTAAATGTTAAAATTAAAAAAAAAATTGAACAAGGAAAATAAAGTTCCCTTTGTTTCTTTATTTGCATATAAAGATTTGTTGATAAATTTATTCAGTAATAATAGTGTTACAAATTTTTTTCTTCTACAACAAATACCGCCACTCAATTGTAATTACTCAGCGCATTCGTTTCACCAACGTTGTCGGATATACCACCACAACTTTGCTCTCTTTCAAGAGCTTCTCGAAGACGTTCGATCAAGTCATCTTTCAGTCCTGATGTGGGCAAATTCCTCGCCGACAGTTCGTCTTTCAATGCGGCCACAGTGAGTTTCGACAGAGATTCTCGATTTGTTACGAATTTCCTGCGATGTGCTTAGAGTAAATTCAATAAGCAGAATCCTTTTAAAAAAAAATAAATAAAGCTATTCATTTAACGAAGACTACAAGAATAACACTGCGCATTCAATAGCTCAGTCACCAGCCTACAGCTTGCTTGCTGTCTAAGGCTCCAATACAACTCCTAATCTTTCGTGCTTGTTTTTATATGCTCTCTGCCGGAAGTGACGTCACTAACAGGAAGTTATGTCATATTAGAAAAATCCAGAACCTTGGAGAGAATTCAAGAAATCAGGATCCCTCTAGAAAATTCTCTCTGTCGCCAAGGTTTCCAACTTCCGTCGCCAAATTTGGCGACAAAAATTAGTTGCCTAAAACATCGCCAATGAGCCAATATCTCGCCAATTTGGCGACTTGCTATTGAAATACAATGGGATACATATAACATTCATTATCATAAGACAAATTACACCAATTTACAGAGTTCGTAACAATAGATAAAATATTCTGCAACAAATGATATATGTATTTCATTTTTGTACTCGTTAAATAAATTGCAAATTTACAACTGCATTGATACCGACTTTCAGATATTTCCGTTACCCTGGTATTTCTCTTTATACTTTTGAAGCAATTTTCTTTCTTACATTACTGTCAAGTTTAAAGTTGGAAGAAATGAAGAAAGTGGCAAAAGGATGGCTGTAAAACGTATGCATATTTATATGAATTATGCCTCTAAATGCATAATTCAAAATAGTTATTTCAAAAGAAACACCAAAGAGAAAATAATTCGAATTTAATTGTCTATGAAACTAATCAGATTCTAGCTATAATTTTCTTTTTTTAATAAAATAAATCCAGGAATTTTTTCGGAATTAGTATAACATATTCATTAATAGCTGAAATCTTGCGCAAAGCTAAATAATATCTAAATTCATTAGTACTTGAATATTGCAAAAATCTGTTTAGTAGCTCAATTCAGTAGCTTAAATCATAGACACTTCTGAAAAGGGACATAAAAATTCATTTCTATTTTATGGAATTGTTGACAAATATTCCACATAGTCGTTTGAAAGATCTGAATTTTAAAATATTTAAATTCACTTTGTATCATTGTTTTGGAATGAAATAACATAAGTTAGTTAGCAATAATAAGTTAGTTATTCATCCAGTCATTTATCTTGTTCGGATATGCTTTTGCAATGCTTAATTATGAATTTTATTTTAAAAAGATACCTTCGAAACGATAATAATAAATTTGAATCTGAAAGTATTAATCATTTGAATAAATGTAATTAAATAAATTTATCTCAAAATATTTTTCCGCTATTTTTAAATTTTTTGGAGAAGAAAAGTACATTGCCCTATTCAACAAATTGGTTTGTATTATATCTTTTACTGTTATAATTAAAAAAAAAGAATTTAAAGAATTAAGTTATTGATTAAAAGGATTTATAATGATTGCCAGTTTATTAAAAATATTTTAAGTACATTTATTCAACATGAATTAGCTTCCTTATCGTATACATAAAATTATGAAATGATAGTTCACTTCCGAAAGAGCCTCAGTTTTGAAATTTTCTACTCTTGTATGCTCTAGACAACATCTCATTATTTTTGCAGCTTCAAAACTAAATTATCAATTAATAATTAATAAATAACAATCCGTTTGCAATTTCCTGCCCCACTTCAAAGTGAGTTTGAGAAATAATTGATCATTGGCTCAAAAAATACAAACTATTTCAAATAAAAATGTTCTATATTTAGTAGGGGTAAGAAAAAAGTGTTTTCAGTCAAATTTATTTTCTTTATTTAGAAGAAATGATAAATTATAACCAATGTACGAGCTCAAATTTACTGTCAAGCGTAAGCTGTCACTAACTATTTTTGAAAATAAGAAATATTACCTTAAGTGACAGGCTCTTTCTCCCTAGGGGAAAAACAACAATCGAAGTTTGTTTCAAGAATCATAAATCAGAGTTTTTATAAAAATAAAATTATAGGAATTGCTTATTTGTTGACTTAATACGATTCTAGGTAATTTTCAAAGCATTCTTTTTAGACTGTGAGTAGTTTAATGGAGGGTTAAAAAATGTCTGATTTTCTTTCTTTCAGAATAATTTCTCTTCTGATTTTACAAACATTTCTTATCATTCATTTTCAAAACGTCAAATGAATACCTGGTTAAAAGCCATTTGAAAATGGGATATAATCGTAAACATTTAAATCTGTAAAAAATATAGTTTTCTTTGAAGTTTCTGAGGTTATTGCAAATGAAAAATTAGCAACAGAGTTGGTAATGATTCAACCGATTTCGTAACATAATATTATGAAGTAAAGGTACAAAAAAATAAATTGTTTTCCAATTCTTACATAAAAAAAAGATATTAAAAATTATAAAAAGATTCAAAATTGTTAAATTAATTGATTATTAAATGTGTAATATATGTACGCTTATATATTATGCTACGAAAATCACCTTGTATATGTCTGAAGAATAAAGTTTCCCGCTTTGTACATATGATATGATATACATAAAATATAGGCTTTATTTCTTACCTATTTCAAAATACAGGAAGGATGGGCATAAAAATGTAACCAAAATAAAAAAAGTAACAGTACGAGTAAATGGTACCACTAATTTAAAACAATAAATCTCAAATTAAACAGCAATAGCGCTCACGTACAAGACCTTCTATCTCGTCATTTAAACTGAGCTCTAGTGCGGGAATAATTTCGCATGTGGGAGCATTGTCTTATACAGGCTCTTCACGGAACGTGATGTTACATGGAATTTCAGAGAAAAATCTTCAGACCTCAGTTCATAATAGAGATAAGGTAGCAATTCCTAACAACATTATTTAGCAACAAATCATTTATATAAAAATGCGTCCATTCGCTTTCAGTAAGTCTCCGTTTCGATTTCTAATTATGGAGATTTTTGTATAGGGCGATTATTCTAATAGTGGCCGAACAGCGAATTTCTAAAACAGTTTCATATGGAAAAAATCTTAAAATTATGTAAAACGTTGCATTTAATATTCTTTCAGAAAATAAACCTGCTGCTGAAAAAGTAATAACTTATCCTAATTTTTATACATTTTTCTGCTTCTATTAGTCATTTTTAGTAAAATATACTAGGCGCACTTTTATTTTAATCAAACACAATTCAACTTTTATATGATCACAATTAACCAAGTTATGAAGCTTTGGATTTCATTATTTTAGACGAGAACCACAGAGAAATAAAGCTCCCTGATTTGATGACTTCCTTTGAAATAGTCTATAATCTTCGAAAACAAGAATATTCCAAAATTTATAATTCAGTGAGATTTTGTTTGAAAAGACTGGAACAATTTTTATTATTAAAATATTAATGAATTAATAATAATGTTTCATTAAATATCAATAAAAAAGCAGAATTTCAAATATATTTACTAATTTGTCAGCAGTATATTTTCTGACTGAAACAGTATGAAATACAGTTTACTACATAAGGTGAATTTTTTTTCCACAGAAATCTGAACACCTGACTCTATCAGATTTAGAACTGGCTAACGGTCACGATTGCAACGGGAATTTTCTATATTATTAGATTTGTATCTATATGAAGATTTTCTGCCTTTCTATTAATAAAAAACTATGCTCAATATTAAGAAAAAATCTGCAAATTTATTCAGAAATTCTAAAAGCTAAAATTCTAAAAGACTTTTGATGTCATTCACAAAACTAACATATTAATAAACATATACCATTGTAAAAAAATATATATAATTTCGACACGCCAATAACTTTTAATGTAACCTATAGTGTTAAATAATTAGTTAATATTCATTTGAAAAATAAATGGATTGTTTTGAAAGCAATGTAAAATTTCTGCTTTAAAGGCTATTTAACTTATGAAACACTTTCAAAAAGTTATTTCATTGAAAAACAATCTTTATAATTTTAAATAGCTGAGTTTTTTTAAAGACTGCAATAAATTATTTATCAGACAAGTACTAAAAAACGAACATAAGGATGTGATTTGACAGTGACGTATAGGAATTTTTTAATTTTAATTACAAATAAAGCCTTCACTTATAAAGTTAAGCCTTCACTTATAAAAATAATTGATTTTTTAAATTAAAAGCTGTGTTACTTGTTTGTCGACATAAATCTTGTCCTATGAATCACTGAAAAGCAATTGGAGTTTCTATTTTTTAAATATTTAAGATGCTTATAATAAAAGTATAAAAAAGTCTATCACAAGTTTGAATAAACATCTGGTTTAAGTAATGAATCTATTCCAAAAATTTTTAACAGAACATTTTAAAATTAAAATCTATTTTTTATTCTCCTATCTGCGTTATAAACTTATATCTAGTACTTTCATTGATAACAATAATAATATGGAGAAAAATAAGTTGTTTTGTAAAGAAAATATTATCTCTAATGAGCTACTTACAATAAGCAAAATTGTGTTTAAATATAGTTAAAAAGTGTTTCGAAATAAACAAAAGGTTCCGAAAAAGAATATTGTAAATGAGATAGGGAAAAAAATCAAGCAATATGCAGTTAAAAGTTAATGGCAATTTAAGTTTTAAGTTATCATTTGTTATACACTAAAACTTTCGTCAATAAATTTGAAAAAATGGTTGTTATATTTCCAAAAGCTTGTTAAAATGACTCGCTTCATTAGCCTTCATAAAATAATTTTCAAGGAGTGTTATATATATCATTCCAAGTGTAAACTAACAGTATTTTCTTTTCTTTTAGAAACTGATATATTTAATTGCCTGTGAAATATTAATTAAAATATACTGCCGATAATTAACGCCTCCTAACTATTCTTGTTAAACAGAGAAAAATTCTCTAGAATGTGCGGTGCTCTTCTTTTATAAAGTGGAAATAACCAAAGCTTATTCCATGCATCATAAATCAAGACTTCTTTTACTAGCTGTTTTCCCAGGAAAAAGAGGGGTATTGCTTGTTTAATTGGTCTGTTGACTTGCTTGCATTTCTTATCAAAAATTGTGTAATTTACTGAAAATAGATGGGCGTTTGGGGTACTCAAGAATTAAAAATTCCAGTGTTGCTGAGAAGATGAATAGTTTCTAGTATAATTTGTAAAATTTTCTAAGCCGATCGTCTGCATCTTCAAAGCTTTTTCATGTGACCAGTTTCACAATAATTAATTTGACATTATTTTAACACAGCTTAGACTTTTTTCAACTATAAATAATTTAACGGTTTAATAGTGTACAATCTGAGTAAAACTATCTATGTAAATATTAATTTAGTTTATATACATGATATTTATATAGATAGTTATTTGTATGAATATTAATTATTTGATTATTTATTTTAATGATTAAAATACCTGCGAGATGTGCATCGAAACATAAAAGCTACGTTAAAGTGGAATTGTTTATTATAAAAAAAATTTTTAGAGTAAAACTAAAAGCAATTTTTTAAACCATGTGAATGCGGATTTGATTACTTAAAACTAGTGTTATGTTTTCACCTTTTCATCTAATTTTCTGCTGTGACTTCTTATTTCTCTTATTTGATAAATCATATGTGCCAGATTTATTAAGACGAAAGAATGAACCATCGGGAATTCCAGTTTCGGAATGTGATAAAAATTTTTTACACATTCTCCTGCAGACAAAGGAAATTGAATCTCCAGTAACACATGAACCATTTGTTAGAGATAGACATTCTTTTACATAATTTTTGAGAATATTTTTTAGATAAAAAATTCGTAAATATTGGGTAATTATTTCAGTTATGTCCATATTTTTTATATAGACATTTTATTCGGCCTTGAATGAATTGATATATGAATGAACATAGATAACCAATTGGAATAGTCTATCATTATTAAGCAATAGTAATTTAAAATAATACTTCTTTTTGTTCTAGTGAGGTATATTTCATTAATGGTCTTCGATATGGCTATATTAATATCTGTAATATGGTTGTCGAAGATGGTTAGACTGAATAAGATTAATTCATTTATTTAAGTCAACTTTCATGAACCACATATGATTACAACAAAGATTTAATTATAATAACATAAACTGTTCAATAATGATAGAACACTCTGGCTGGTGAAAAAAGGGGACATTTTCGATTTGGTGGTGAAATTGGAAGAATCATTCCATTTGTAGGAACTGAGAAATGTGCCAAAGTTTCAATTTTCAATATCTTTCAAAATTTCGATTAAATTTGTAGATGTTACCGTTAAAGTATGAAATCCGTTATTTTATAGAATACCTAGTTATTCCATAAAATAACTGATCGTGTCCGTTAAAGTGTAAAACTCTCTTGTATCTCATGGTTTAACTAGTTATTTCATAGAATACCGAACGGCAGCCCGTTAAAGTGTAAAATAATCTATATCATATATCTCGCACGACAAATACATTTACCTTCCACCCCTACTGCATTTATGTTTTTGTTTTTTTGTTTTAGAAATAATGTTCTTTGTCATTCCAAGTGTCCTTTTAGTAATCCTTGTTGTAACAAATGATTTTATGGTACGTTTCCATAAATACCATTTATACTCTGCATAAATTAGATAAATTGCTTCTTTTTCATTTTAATTGTCTATCATTAGTTTAATTTCATTTTAGATAAATTGTTTATTTTACACTTTAACTGTCTCTCATTAGTTAATTTATAGAATACCTAGTTATTTCATAGAATAACTAGTTAAATTAATAACATATTACACACTTTAACGGACACGATCAGTTATTTCATGGAATAACTAGGTATTCTATGAAATAACTGCATTATATACTTTAACGGTAACATAGACAACAATCGATCAACTAATAATATATCATATTTTCTTCATATTTTTTACAGAAATAATGAAGTATGAAGAACTCCCTTTTTGATTTCTGTCTAAACTGCAGAAGGTCACACTTAGTGATAAATATGTAGGTCATGAGCTTTCATTCTACATCAAAATTATTGAAATCAGCTTACTGGTTTTGGATGAACTCTGTTCTATTTTAAGACGGATTGCATCCTACATTTTTTAAAAATATTTTCATTTCTATTAAAAATTGAGGAAGAAATAGAACAGACAAACCTTAATGACATATCTAGAGATTATTAATTTTCATGCGAAACAAAAAAAAAAAAAAAAAAAAAAAAATCAAACAATTATTCAAAGTGAGACAAGGTAGGAGCTAGCGGAAAATGTTGTTTGTTTTCTTAATTAATTTATTCATATATAGCTTTCATTCTACATCAAAATTATTGAAATGAGCTTACTGATTTTGGACAAAGAACTCTGTTCTATTTTTTATTCATAAAGAAGGATTGCATTCTACATTTTATATATATATATATATATATTTATTTCTCTTAAAAATTGAGGAAGAAATAGAACAGACAAACCTTAATGACATATCTAAACATTATTAACTTTCATGTGAAAAAAAAAATCAAATAGGCATTCAAAGTGAGACAAGGGTAGGAGCTAGCGGACAATATTATTTGTTTTCTTAATTAATTTAATCGTATATATTACTGATGAGCTCTTTAATATGCCGTGTAGAAGTGCTTTCTATCACGAATTATTCATTTTAATGGATACCAATTTATTGACAGTGATTATATCCCTATAATAACAATTTTCAAAAAATTCAACAAATTATATGAGAAACATCAATGTAAAGAATTTTTCTTAAAAATACTTTAAAAACTGCTCAAAGATAGTTATATCGTGCTGAGAAATACAATTTTTCGTCGTCTAACTCAAGAGAAATGTCTCGTATATTTGCTCATTTAAAGATATATGATCAACCATGTCTTAAAAAAAAGAGCTTTAAAAGCAAAAGAGCATCTGTCTGGAAAACTCAAACATTCCTTGGTAAATAAAAAATAACGTCGGCAAAAGAACGCATTTTATAAAAGTTTCAGTAGAAGAAGCAAAAAGGAGGGAATGTTTGCGGTTTTTCCGCTAAACACGCTGAACGACAAGTAACAACCTCTTTTAATGGTTTCGTCTGGAAATAAATAATTTTGAGCTGTTTCTACCAGCACCCTATTCCCACAGTCTTCTTATTTCATGGGAAAAATGTTAAGAAGTAAGAGTTTGTAAATTGAGAAAATACACGAAATGTTTTAGTCTTTTTTTTTTATTGGCAAAGATAAAGGAAGCTAGAAATTCAGACGTACATTTTGTTGTTACTATGACTAGAATGAGAAAGTAATAATATATTTTTAGGTTTCCATAAAATAAAAAATTCAAAAAATCCATGGTTTTTACATTTTATTTGAATTACAGAATTTCATGGCTCAGTATGCATTGTGAAATATAGTGTAAATGCACATTTCAGTTATTGCGAATTCCTGATAATAGTTCTTTATGTCTTTCAGTTATTTTATCACAACTTCACAAATGTTTCATGAATACAGAACGACAGGGATTCAACAAGATTGAATAAGACAATAATTCCAAGTCTATTTTAAACAGACAATTTATTAAAACTATATTCATTTTGACATGCTATTTTCCATACTGACTGAATTCTCCATCGTATAGGGAAAATGAAAGACAGAATTTTCCTTTGTAGGGATTATTGGGGACCCGAATTACATCATGACATTTTTTAAAATCTTTTTACCCGCATATGAACTATGGGTAACAATGTCCTTAGTGTCTTCAAAATTGAATTATCAGTTATTGATTGACAATAAAATTTCTACTCCACATGTATGGCGGAACTGTCCGGAATTGAAGGAAAAATAAATACCTGGAATTTATAGTAATCAAGACTTTAAAAAAATCAGTGATTTAACTCAACGATTTTGTCTCCATAGTACTTAAATAAAAATTTATATAAAATAAATAGTTTTAGTAAATTATTTTTTATAAAAGTTATGGGCAAAATAAATTGAAGAAATGTAGGAATCATGCAAGACAAAAAAGATTTGAAGGAAATTTGATTAAAAAAAAAAAAAAAAAAAAAACTTTAAAAAAACTTCTGTTTTGTATTACTCTATAGCTTAATTTTCTTGAATTCACTGTATTTGTTTTGAACAAAAAAATAATATTCTAACTTTCAATTGGTTTCGACGATATGTTTATGTTAAATGCTAACTAGTATATCTTGTTGCCTTGTTTTCAGAAGCACACACATTTATTTTATATATAGCATTGTTTTATGTATATATAAAAAAAATGAATTCTATTTTTTTATTTTTATTTTTTTATCCGTTGCTATTATTGTTCTTGATAAAGCAATGGTAATTTTCTAATGTTAAACTTTACTAATAATAATTAGAATCTGTATATTAGCGTTGTATAAAGGCTATAATCTGATGTAGGATTACAAAAATGGCATAAATGAGATTCGGTAAGTAAAAATATTCAATTCGGATAAAATTCTTAATAATAAATTAAGAATTCTTATTATTAAGATAAAATCTTAATTAATTCTTAATTAATTTTATCTTATAAAATCTTAATTAATTTTATCTTAATTCAAATTAAGATAAAATTCTTAATTTGAATTTCATTTAATTAAAATTTAATCTAGATTTTATGGGGTTTTTTTGTGATAGTTTCGAAAAAATATTTTATAAATACATTTTTTACAGTGTTTTAAAATTCATTTTTCTTAATAACATTAATTAAGGTATGTAATCTCATAAAATCATGTACTTCTCAAAAATGCACTTACGTTCAGAAATTAAAAACTTTACATTGTTTCGTCGAAATTAAGTGTCGAATTTACTTCCCTTTAAAGCAAAAGAAGAAAGGCCCGGCATAAGATAGATGTTGATTACACAAGGAATTAAGACATGAAGTTACGGCGATATGAAAGATAAATTGCATTAAAAATACAGATTCCCAAAATGTCATTGTTTTTCATGCAGCTAAGAAGTCAATTAAATTTACTTCATAAGGAATATATGTTTATACAATAAGTAGAATATGTGCAAAAGAATTCTAAGGGTTAAAGCAAGTCTAATTTAATACATCATTTTTTTCTTTATTTTGATTTCAAATATTTTGACTTAACTTTTGCAAAAATGTAATATAATCAAGATTAAAATTCCATATATAAATACTTTTTTTATTTCATTGAAGCTGAGTCATTAAAAACATATGCTTCAAATAAATTCTTAAGAAAAATGCAAAAGGGTTCTTAAATTTTTCAAATCTTCTTCTGATACCTTTTTAAAGCGTTCAAATGCTTTATCTTAATGTAACATTAACTACAGAAATATAGAATTCTCTTTCAGAGGATTAAATAAAAAAAAATTACTAAGAACTACTTTGTGAAAGACGGTAAAGCTATTAAAATAAAAATGGGTTTGAACAGCACATTTCCTCTTTGCATACTGATGGATAATATCAATGGATTTTAAAGCATCTTCCATTCAAATTTAATAGTACTGAAACTTTCCATTTTTATAAATGTTGCGTTTAAATTAAGGATAACTCTCAATCAAGAAACAGTTTCAAAACTTTCCGATCAAATTATGTTACAACGGCTTTCTAAAAATAAAATACATAGCAAAATACATAATAGTAAAATTTTTCACTTCTTTTAATGCTGAAATATATTGAAGAATTTTTCAAATTGAAAATGAAATCCCAGCCTAATGCATTTTATATTATGCACTTACGAATGAAAAAAATTATATTAATTAACCCTTAACTGGGGACGTGCGGTCTGTGAGACCGCTAGCGATGGAATTTCTGTCACCCCTATTCTATTTTTAGCCCAATTGAATGGATTGGCCCTGTGTCTTCCTGTTTCGTGACATTCAATACACGTCCACTTTTTCAACCGATGCTTTTTAAAATAATCCAGTTATTTCTTTGAACGTGTTCTCTAAGACCGCATCTCCCTGTTAGTGTCCTAGTGATAAACATGACGTAGCAAATAGCGCTAAAACTTGGGCCCCGAAGTATCATCCAATTTATTGATCCTATTATGAAGCAGTGCTCCAGACACTTTTAAATGAAGCAGAAAGTGATTTTAGTTGTAAGGATAATACGATGAAAGTTCGCATTCAACTGATTCTAATATGGATGTTCAAACAAAACTAATTTTTCTAGTAATAATGTATTTTGAAATTTTTTTAAGATATATTAATAAGCCCAGATATATATAAATATATATACAGAATTTATAGGTTGATTTTTATACTAGTTCTTAACTGTATGTTTAAAATGCCCTAAAAAACGATGTTATGAAAGTCACATAAGCAGATCAAAAAAGGGCCAAATTTGCTCATTGTCATTTTTTTTTATTTTTCATATAATTAATGAATTTTACATTATATTATCTTCTATATACCTTCATATACTGTAAAATAAATATGATTTAAAAAGTAATATGATTTTCAAGAATATTATTTATTGTAACATGTAATTTGAAAAGAAAATGCACGTTCCAATGCATTTACTTTTTTCAATGATAATATATATTAAAAAAATTTCTAAAACATATCTATATATCAAGAAAAATATCTGCAAAATATATTGACAGTTTTTCATACTAATTTATTCATTAGAAAATTTAATTTAAGTGTAAATGAAATGCGGTCTGGTAAACCGCACCTCCCTAGTTAAGTCTTACAATTTCCCCTCCCCAGTTAAGGGTTAAATATTATTTAATTATACAACAACCGTTGATATACATACTTATAGTTTTTACACTATAAAAGATAATAATCAACAAACGCATTGAATCCATCACACATATATTTTCGTTACTCTGTAATTTTCCTTAGCTTCACTTTTAATACAATATATATCTTTATATTAATACTAATTTAACAGCCATATTGTAGGAATGATTTTCTATGCATGATGAAAAAATATGCGAATTTCACCATAAAATATTTGTATGGCAGTATTGATTATATTGCAATAAAAAATTGCTATGAAACAAAAGTTTTTTTATATATATATTAAAGTTAAGAAGATAAGAATACTTTTAAAATATGCTCTTGATTAGCATTTAATTTTCCAACAAATTTATATTTAGATACTTATTTAGATTTAAGAATCAAAAAATGTTTTAAAGGTTCCTTTTCAAAACTTATCATCAAAAAGTAATAAGGATATAATTCAAATTTACCTTTCAGTTCTTTTTTTTTAAGTGCTTTAAAAAGTGATGAATAATTTAATTACATCATTCTAAAAACGAAAAAATGCAGTTTCTTTGTTTCGTTTCATTTTTTACTATAAATAAAAAATCATTCATTTATATTGCAGCCCATGGATTTGCTTATTAAATTATACGTGTGAAAAAAAATCTTTTCGAAAGATTTTATTTCCCATATGCCTTAATTTAAGGAAAAATTATATTACATGTTGTGCATGTAAATATAGTTATTATTATTTTTATTCATTTACGTTGTGTAAATTAGTTATGTCTTGCCATGTAATTATTCATTCATTTACAGTAAAAACTTGCAAAGAATTTATTCAAAGAAATTATATTTTTTTTTATTATTCAAATGAAATAAGTTTATTGGTGAACAAAAAACAAATTGCTTATTCATTTATTCTAAGTTTATAAATATAAAAGGCGTACTTTCAGAACTGAAAATGCAACAAACACTATATTATTGCTTTCGAATCACCAAATATTTTCATTTCTTTTATTTTGAATGCTGATTTAACTGCAGAATAGCAGCCTTCATTTGGCAGTGGCGATGTAAAGAAAATAAACCTGAATTCACATCGTAAATGCATTTTCGTAATATGTTATATCAACAGACCAAAGCTTCAAACGAAATACTTTTATTATTTCTAACTCGCAGATAAAAAAATAAATAAACAACACATTGTTTGTATTTAAAGGCTGTTATAAACAGCTGTGTTTGTGAATGATGAAAAGAGGGAAGATTGAAATTATGCTTTCTTTTAAATTTTAAAAGGTAAAACAAAAGATTAAATTATGTTTTTCCGTAAAGTTTTGTTTCTAAAAGACATGGAAAATCCAAATGCATTGAATAAAATATTTAAGAGGGTGTGCTATTTTTTTAGATGTAACAAATAACTCATATAAAATGAAAAATATGAAAACGTCTCAAAAATAATTCCACTCACTATCTGGAATATAGACTGAGTTTCATATTCATCAGACTGAAGTAATTGAAATAAATTTCAACAATGGCACATTAGCTCACTAAATTTCAAAATTTCTGTTACAAATGTTTACAGTAAAGGAAAATTTTATTCTTTCAGTCCAAATATACATTTTTTATACGCAAAAATACAATAATTGAAAGTGTGATCATGTTACACAATATTAAGAAAACTAAAACACGATTTAATCATATATTTTTGCATAAAAATGATTTACTGTTCGATAGTACTAATTAAGATATAGTTAATGGTTTGATTAAAAATAAAAAACTGATAAAATAAAAAAAAATATTTTATATTTAGTACATTTCTTTCTTTTTTTACTAAAAATTATCTTTAATTAGAAAGAATGATTAATTATACCCAATTATAAATAGTTCAAATAGAATTGTCAGGTGTAAACCACCACTAATTATTTTTTGAAGGGTAGAAATTTTATACAATAAATGAAAGAATTAAGTTACCAGGAAAAAAATAAAATAAAGAAATAAATAACCTTAACCTTCTTAAGTTTGCTTAATGAATGATGAATAAAGGTTTTTTAATTCAAGATCATTTTTCACACAAAGCACAAAATTACAAAAATTGCAGGTTTGGTGTCTTACCTGAAATTCTTCTGATATTCTTAGATAATTTCTAAGCATTCTTTTAAGACAGACAATTTCTTAATGAAAGGTTAAATGTGACCAGTGTTTTCTAGAAAATAAATAGTTTTTGCTGAAAAAAATTCATTCTGCTAAATGTTTTCGTTCTTTCATTCCATTCATTTTGAATACAATTTCAGAAGACAACCTGATTAAAAGGTGATAAAAAATGGTAATTTAATAACCAAATATTTTATTGAAAAGGATTAGTTGCCCAAGTGTTTACGGTATATGTTACATACAAGGAACAAATAAATGTAAAATATTTGAAAAATAAATATATTTAAAATTAAAAGAACGAAAATTGATTTTTTTTAAAATTAGGTTTTTAATCCATTACTACAATTTTTTTAAATGTAAAATTTTTCTATTAGTGGAAGAAGTACAACCCTATTGTTACGGCATCTTCTACATTAAGAATTTTGAATGTATATTATAAATGACATTTTTTTCTTATATTTATTTAACATCAAAAGATTTTAGTTAAAAATGAATCATTTATGTATTCGGTTAATTTCCATTGCTACTGTAACTATTTTCTTTCTCTACACTACGTTTACTAATATAAAGAATGCCCTCTCTAATCCTCTCTAAAATTTGAAAAATGTTTTAGCTCTATCAATGCTGAAAAGACCCAAACAGAAATCAGAAAAAGGAAACAATTGTATATTTAAAAAGCTTCTAAAATCAGTCACTTATAAACATTTATTAAATAATATTCAAGTGTTAAGACTTATTAAATCTTCTTATTAGCAAGTGCCTTATCTTTCCACGTGTAAGATTCAAATGCTTCACTTTCCTTTAAAAAATGATGCATTTAAATGTATTCTGAAATATTAATTTAAATGAACTGTAGGATATTAACTATTCCTAATTATTATTATTATTAAATGAATATTTATTGTCTCGTTCATAGGGGAAAATAAACAAAATTGACTGCAAGTACCATGAATTGTGATTTTCTTCTCTGTCTCATTTTAACAGAAAAAAATCTTGCTTTAGAAGTTTGTTAACATGTTTGCCTTTCTTATCAAAATTCTGTATCATTTGCTGGTAAAAAATGGGTGCCTAGGAGGTCTTATGCTTTTGACAAATGGTTGAAACTCCAGTTTTGTTGAGAAGATGAATAGCTGTTTCAAGATTTGTTATATTGTTCTTAACAGATTATCTGCATCCTCAAAAATATCTCAAATGATATTTTATCAAAAGCTATTTTGTCAAGGTTTTACAATATTGTAAACATTTTCAACAATAAAAAAGATAACGATGTGTACGAGTGTACAGTCAATCAGAGGTTATTCAAATAATAATAATTTTAATATGACTGCTTGCTTTATTTTATTAAAAATTAGTGCAAGATTCGTGATGAATATGAAAAATGGTTAAATTGTTATATATGGTTAAATTGGTTGAAATGGTTAAATTGTTATATATGGTTAAATTGGTTAAAATGGTTAAATTGGTTAAAATGGTTAAATTGGTTAAAATGGTTAAATTGTTATATGTGGTTAAATTTGTTAAAATGGTTAAATTGTTATATATGGTTAAATTGGTTAAAATGTTAAATTGTTATATATTGATTTATAACAATTTTTTGATAATATTGATTTTTTTTATATTTATTTTCTTTCTAGAATCTTTCTAGAATGTAATTATTTATCAAGATTTAAACGGAAAATTGATATATATCCAAAACTTTGAAGCCAATACATTTTACACATTTGTCGAAGTCAGTAATTTCAACGTGACAATTCTGTAATTTTCCAGGACCTTTCTCGTATTGAACTAACATATATTATAATTTTATTACAATTCCACTGAAAATGTTTCTTTAATATGATAATGTTTCTAGAACCATACACTTTCTATAAAATCTATGCTACAAAATTGTACAAACACATATAGAACGCTATATACAACAGGGAGACAGCTGGATCTAAAACTACAAAATGCAACACGCAGTTATGCATATTAGAAAAGTGTTTAAAATTTTAGTTAGAAATATAATTAATTAAAATGAATTAAAATGTTTACTTTTTTCGTCAATAATTACTGAATATACAATTTTACCTAGATTTAAATTTGAAAATTTTATTTTTCAATAGTTTATGTATGGCCATATTCTGTTTTATTTCATTGATGGTTTTGCTATTAGTTTTAAAACTAATCTGAAACAGTTTTAATTGTTGCAATAAAAGTTAAAAAAAATACAATAATTCAATTCTTTCTTCACATTTTTCACTTGTGAAACGTTTTGAGTGATGTTAAATAGAAGGAAGTATCTCACCAGTGTTTTTTCACACACTTTCTAATAAGAACATCAGTTCCTTCACTGAAATAAAATTTTAAATCTTCGGTAAGATCATGAATGACACGGGTACTCAGATTTTTATTTTCAGAGTTAAAAACACAAGAGAAATATGTGTTTCGTAGTTCAATAAAGGAAAATCGATACTCATGTATTAACTGTATGATGTTGACTAGCGATAGTTATGAAATACCGGTCTTTGGTATAAATTTATCATTTTTACTGAACTAGCATGTAATTTTTGCCAACTTGTCACTGGCACATGGTTTATACAGAAAATTAAATATGCATTTCGGAAGCCATTTTGACCATTGGAATCAAAGTTTGGCTCATTAAAACAATTAAAGTCAAAATTACATGCAGCAGAATGCATTTAATTAAACAGCTTTTTTTTTTGTTATTGCATTTACGTGCATACAAAAGAATACCCAGAGGCAGTCAGATTTTGTTCGAAATTTGATAAAAATGTACACTTTAGATTCTAAAATCGTGAGCTATATTTCATTGCTCGATTAATGCGTTTAAATGCAACAAAGAAACAGACCAACAATGGCCCAAATTTGAGACGGATCTACCATTTAGATGTACAAGATTCTATATAGATACCTCTTGTGTACAAGATTCTATATAGATACCTCTTGTGTACAAGATTCTATATAGATACCTCTTGTGTACAAGATTCTATATAGATACCTCTTGTGTACAAGATTCTATATAGATACCTCTTGTGTACAAGATTCTATATAGATACCTCTTGTGTACAAGATTCTATATAGATACCTCTTGTGTACAAGATTCTATATAGATATCTCTTTACAATTTGCAGTTATCGTGTTCAATTGTACTGGGACAGCCGGACAGCCTTTCATTGAATAAATTTCATAGAAATCTACAAATTCAGAGTATAGGCAAATTTCACTTGGCTATTTCAAAATATTTTTCAGTTATTATATTATTGTTATTATATTCAGAGTGATTAACAGATGTAGTCCAAAAATATATTTGTCATAATTAAGGTTGTGTGTATTTGTTGGGGCTCCAATTATTGGGACGTTTTAGAAAAAATACTTTTCTTCAGATTTTAACTAAAGATATTAAACATTTGATTTTTTCTACGAGCCTCACCGAGGTAGTGCGCGCGAGAGCATTCCGAAGAGAAGGAGAGAGAATAGCTTTTTTAGAAGCATACCCGGATGATGAGCGGTACGGCAATTACGTCACACACAGCCTCGATGGAGCCTGTAGTTTACAGATATTGGATACAAGTTATATGATTTATGATAGATACATATGATTTATGATAGATACATATGATTGATGATAGGCATATATGGTTTATGATAGGCATTCACTCCATATTTTTTTGCGCTGGTGAAGATCTGAAAGGGAGAGATTCGTCTAAATTTCGAGTATGAATATTTGTTTGATGATTACAATACTTTCTCTTTATACAAAGTCTTCATATACGAAAAAAATAGAAAGCAATTTCATTCTTTGGTCAAACACCAAAGCAGAATTTCTGATTTGTTTGACTTTTATTAAGATGGTAATGCTTTTAGGTTGGAATCATTTATATATATTTCGCGATGCAATATAACTGAGCACACATACAGAGACGAATAAAACTAAACCAGGATGACCACACAAGAAGAATTTATCATGAAATATTTACATGCTATGGTATTTTAGACTAAAGATTGGAATATCCTACAAATGTTTTGGTTTTTGATCATTTATCTATGTTAATATTTTTTCCGATTGCAACTAGTTTGATACAAAACACTTTTTTCCATAAAGTTTTTTATGGAGTATTCAAATAGGAAAATAAATATTCTCAGAGAGTTGAAACATTTAATGGTGTTAAATGAACTTCGCAATTTAAAATGACTTTTAATTTCAGTTGAATTCAAAATTCTAATACATAAAATTTTTATCCTTACCAAAAATGTGCAACTATTATTCTTATACAATTGAATAAAAAATACATAAAATGAATAACAATACAAAATGTACATATAAAATTTATTATGATGGCAAAATGTGTTCCTTAATATCAAATTTGTCATCACTAAAACTCAAATATAATACAAAATCCACAATCATGCGCCATCTTTATTTAATTGTCTATTTTCATTTTTCCGTCATGCAATAATAGAGAAAGCATTGTGCAAAATAATTACCTTGACACATAGATTACAATTCCATAAAAATGATAAGTTTTCTTCAGAACATAATAATGTATGTCATCTTTTTATTCCTGAAAAAAATATTCAGAGAAAAAAAATATGGGAGATGTTTTTAAAGTTTTGATACTTTTTTTTACAAGATAAAGGAATTATTTATTAGAAAATCAAATCTTATAAATGAGTGTTTTTCCATATATTCCTTTTAGCTGAATCATCAATAAACATTTTGAAGTGGATAACACATTTCAAACTCGTTATCGGGCCCAAAAGCAGTCGAAAAACGATGAAATGCGATAAAAAAATGGTTGTATACCTTCAAAGGAAAAAGAAATGAAATATATGGTCCCAAAGAACCCAATCTCGTTAAAATGAGTATATTTTATGCATTTTTGTAACTTATATTACACAAACAGTTATTTCATAAGCAAAAAAAAAGCCTTAAAATTCAGAAAATATATTCGATTTTTTTGGATTGTTCTTTTCTGGAAGAGATTTAAGCATGACTATATTTTTAAATGTTAATTATAGAATATCGTTAATTATAGCACACGTTTTAATTTTTTGTCTCTTAATATTTTATCTAAATGTTATAGTCAAGTAAATAATCGGTTATTATTAATAATGACAGGTTAGTATTAATAATAACTGACTATTTAAATTGACCTTAACACATATATATAATAGAATACCCGATGATTATATGATAGAATATATGCATTTTTTTCAACGTATAAGTAATCATGAAAGACAATGTTTAGAATGTAGCTATTAAAAATTTGTCTAACGCCTACTTATGATGATTCAAAATAAATTTCGCAATTTAAAACCTTTTTCATTTCTTTTTTAATCAGTTTTTTTGCATATAAATGTATTATCTTTCCAGAAAATTACAATTATTGATATACTTTGCTTTGAATTTACAAGGTATATTAAAAGTATGCCAAATCTGTTAATTAATTTTAAAATATACCTTTATCTATAATAGCATCTAAATAGAATACAAAATCTGCATTTTAAAACTTCTTTATCTTCCTATTATTTCCAAAAGAAAGCAGCAGAAATCATTTAAAAAAAGGAGTTACAATTGAATAAAAACAAAAGCCATTTCTTTTCGTCGAAATATATATCAATAACTCCTTTTAACTTTTAAAAAAAGATATTCAAAGATAAAAATAAAAGCCATCTTTCAAATTCTGACAAAAGGCCAGATGGTGAATAAAAGTTCGTAGAAAAATGATATCTTAGGAATAATTTTTTTTTCCTTCCATCTTATTTCTTACAGTGACTCCACTAATGAGTCTTATTAGATGAATCGCACATGTCAAACTCATTATTAAGTCCGAATATATATCCAAAAATGAAATGGGATTAGGAACTATAGTATACTGTCAAATAAGAAATTATTTTTATCGTTAATAGCACAGGAAACATTCTCATTAAAATGAAGTTTTTTTATTTATTTATTTTTGAAATTTAAATATTTTTCGCCATGAAAATATATTCTTCAAATATTGGAAAATTATATTAGTTTCATATATATTATTAGCGGAAGAAAAGCGGAAGAAAAGACTATGCTAGAATATGTCAATTTCCACAAAAAGCGTTTCCACAAAAAAATAAATAAATAAAATAAAATACAGCAATTTTTTGAAACATTCTTCTGGTACATAAAACCATTCTTAATTTAAGCCATAAAAGTTAAGTCTGAATTATGTTACCATCCCATTTTAAAGTAGCATAGAATTATTTCGACACAGATTTCTTACTTCTAAACTGCGATTAGAATGACATCCTAGCTGGCATATCCGTCTTCAGACGTCTTACATTCAACAGTGGAAGGTAATATAAGCCCACATATTCTTGTTTAAAGTATAATCTTTGGGCAATTGTTCTAAAATGGTATTAACTCAAGCCTTGAATTACTACGCCATTTAATAAATGTATTTAGGCATGCATTATTAATTGCATGCCATGTCCATATGTTGACAATGATAACATATAGTTTGGTAAGAAAGAATATAAAATTTAGGAAATCTGTTCAGAAATATTAGTGTGAAGGATTTGTCTTTAAAATATTTTGGAAAATTCTAAAATAAAATAGTTATATATTGTTAAGATATACACCCCTCACCCCACCCCAAGTTAATTCAAAAGAAATGTCTAGTATATTTATTTATTAAATAATAACTGATTAAATCCCGCTTAGAAAAGGAGCTCAAAAACGAAGTTTGCCTGCCTGAAAAGCTCAGATAAGCCTTGGGAAATTAAGAAAATAAATCAGCCAAAGAACGTGTTTGATAAAAATTTCTTTTGAAAAAATAAAGCACACAAAAATTTCTGCTAGACATACTGAACAACCATAAACTCTTTAAATGGTTTTGCTAGAAAATAAATAATTTTGAGCTGTTTGTTCAAATATCCCTCTCCCACAGACGGCTTGCTTTGTTGAAAATATTTAAGAAGCAAGAGCTCGTAAATTTTCAAAATACACGAAGAATTTATAAATTTTGTTATAGTTTTAGAAGTTAAGTTAACATACAGAAGAAAACAAAAGTTGAAATGATTTTTTTCTCTTTTTGATGCGATCTGAGGGGAAAAGTGAGAATATATTTCTTGAAATAAAAATGGGATCTTCATGCAATGAAGGAAAACATATTTTCGGTTTCTTAAATAGCAAAAAGAAAACAACTTTCCTTCGAAACATTTGAATTTTAGAATTTCGAAAGCTGTTCAGATTATGCATAAATGCATTTTTTTATCCCATCCGAGTCCAATACATTTCTCGATTATACTACTAAAAATGAACAAAACAAAGAACGACTTTTATAGCAATTCTCGTAAATAATTGAAAATCGGGAGAATTTTGTGGATTTACTGTAAGACATTTTCCATGACAATAATGAAAACCATTTTAAATGGTTTCGTTTGGGAATAAACAATTTTGAGCAGTTCAACAACAATTTGCAGCGGTTTCTACCACAGTCTTTTTTATTTGAATGAGAAATGTTTCAGAAAATAATTCTCATAATTTGCGAAATTTTTACTGTCAAAAATAAAGAAAATATACATTGCATGCTAAAGATTGATTAAAAAAAACTTTTGTTGATATTTGTGTGAAAACGTGAAAATACATTTCTTGGAATAGCTTTTGGACTGCACAGAATGAAGCAAGACATTATTTCGATTTTAAAAGTCTCAACAAAGCTACTATTTCTATGTGTCATTTAAATTACAGAGTTTCATAATTTTGTTTAATAAGCATATAAACATTTCTTTTGTACCATCAGAGCATATTATAAGACCAATACAGAGTTTCAAAAAAACTCAGGTGCAATTGTAAACAATTTTAATATTCTGCAAATCTTCTAAATGTCACTTCTTTTTCTAAAACGTATTTTCATAACAGTAGGAAAAAATCAAGTGCTCATTGCAAGTTGTTACACGATGATAGATCCCCTTTCTTGCAGATATATAAATGATTAAAACTTCACACATTTAGTTATTTCGCACTTTATTTTATAAGATGTAATTATGAGAATTAAAGGGAGAAAAATAATGCAACTGATTAAAGATAATGATAAAGATATGAAATGATGATAAAAATAACTAATATACTGTTAATAAAGATACTGATAAGAGATAATTAAAGAAGCAACATGCTTAGGTTCAAATCAGTGGAATTTTGATGTGAAAAATCCCACTTTAAATGCTGAATACTAAGCAATGGCAATCATCTTTAAACTTTTATTACAATAGTTAGTAAGAAAACAATTAGTCAAATTTGAATGATCTTGCTACGTTAAATAGTGAAGAAGTTATAGAAAAATATATATTCAAAGCTTTCCCATCTACTCCATTCGAATAAAATTCAGAAGGACGAAGTTATTAAAATATTTCTTTTTAATTGATTTTGTTTCATATCTGTAAGTATTAATTTTTTATAATAGTTTTTATTTCATTCTATCCATTTTTCTATATATTTCTACTCATTTGAATTGTAAATTGCAGTGTTTTAAATATTTACAAAATTCAATTTTATAGAACATTACCTAGTTTAGTAAAATTTATATTTTTTACAGTAATGTCCATTTCTCGAATTTGAATTGAAAGAATTCGAAGATTCCAGAGTTAAAATAATCGATCATTAATTTAAGAATTAAAAAAATCATTAGCTAAAATAAGTAGTTTTACCTTTTGAGTACATTTTTAAAAATGTGATTCTGACAACCATTTTTTTAAAAAAATGTGTTTAATGATTTTAATAATCGAAAAAAAAATTATAGAATTATATAGATGATTCAAAATATTTCTCAGTTTTTGATTTTAATTCAAATAGTTTATTTGTTCTTTAACAAAGAAAAAAAATACTTAATTCGTTTAAATTAAATAATTAAAACACCCATATAAAAATATAAAAACACCCATATAAAATATAAAAACACCCATTTTTTACCTATTTCATTAGCATATAAACACTTTAGTTATTTTTATATTCTTTTAACAAGCACATTTTTTATGCTAATTCAACTGTAGAAGTGAAACACATTGCAATAAGTTGTAAAAAAAATCATTGTCTCACATCTTACAAAATTATTACTTATATTTGAGTGAAAAAAATCCAAGAAAATAATTTTTTTTTCTTATTTGCTAACATAATTATTAAAATGTAATAGTAGCATTAATTACTAAAATGCTTTCCTTACGTGTTTCATTATTCATTTATATTCTGGTACCATGCATATTGCATTTCAAATGAAGAATATATTAAATGAAGTAACAGCTACAAAAGTTTTCTTTCAAAACACTTCTTTAGCTTACAAAAAGAAAATGAATCACGTAATTGAAAAAAAATACAAATTTTTAAAGGCTTCATAGATTAGAATTTAATAAATATTATGATACATACAATGCTGTAAAACTTATTTGTATTCAACTCAAAAACATACCATTTTTCTATAGAATAATTCCAGTTATAGAATTTATTTTGAAAGATGTAATGGGAAAAATAAATCAAATAACAAATTTTCAGCCATTAAAAAATAGTTTTGAATTTTAATTAAAACTGCAATCACGAATTTAATCTTGAGGGGGATATTAGTTATCATCGATGCTGCATTCCGTTTTTTATGAAACTTTTTTTTTTTTCATTTTAAAGGGCAATTTTACACAAAATATTAAAAAATAATTATGGAATTATAATTATTATCCACCATTGTTCCCTAAACCTGGAAACGGAGAAATATGTTTAAAAAGGTATTTAAATAGAGAAATAATGGCGCATTACGTATCCTTTTTTAAATGCGAATTTAAAAAAAAAACAATACATTTGTATACTCATATTGATAATTGTAATTATGCATCAGTTTGTACAATATAAATGATACACTTTATAAACATCGCAGTTCATAGAAAATTAAACATACAATTTTATATTATTTATAGCATTGAAAATGATATACGTGTTTTCTTGAAATTGTATTTCTTGAAATTTCTTGAAATTGTAAATAATCCATTTATTTAATTGCTTTATATAAGCTTATTTCCAAATGATTGATATTTTATTTTACTTTACGTATTTATCAAACTATGAAAGACAAAGGTGTAACTGTGTGAAACGTTATACTAATATTTATTCTCTAAACAATAACTTTAATAAAACAATCCTATTTCTATTACAATGTGAAATAAAAATTGCAAATGTAAAAATCTTTTCCTGACTTCGACGTAAAGAGAAATAACGCAATCTTACATTGTAAAAGGATTTGTTAAAAAACGATGAACATGTGGCAACCAAAGATGTCTCTAAACAAACATTTCAAATGTCGACTAATAGGCACAAATTCTTTTCAAAATGCATTTTTTTTATACATCTGTTTTCTTTTTGTCGAGTACAGAAATACATTTATAAGGCTACGCTGTAAAAACATGTTTTCCTTAAAATGTTTTCAAAAAGTTATATAAAACAGAAATTTCATAATTTAAGTAGAATTCTATTTTATTCAAAGAATTCACATATAAAAATAATGATTGTGCATTTCTAAGAGAATAGGCTTGCAGAATTTCGCTTTAGTGCACAAAATCAGAATTTAATAAAATATGGAAGAATAAAATGCAAAACATAATCTTCGTATTAATTCATTACTTTTTGAATTTTACATTAATAAGAATAATTTTAAATATTAAATTAATAATAAATTTTAAAGATGACGAATGTCATGCCATAGAAATTAATTTACTGAAAACGAAAATGTATTCATTTCTTCCAAAATTAATGCCAGAGAAATTGATCCTAAAAAAGGCGTCAAGAAGTCAGAGAAAATTAGTTTGCATTTTTTCATTTTCTGTGCCGTCACACGAAAATAATACAATCAGCATACTTGGACTAGTTTGAAGGATATAGATTATAATATATTCTCAAGTCATCACGTCTCTCAAATTAAAATGTTTTTCTCGGTAAAAAATTGTTCTGGGATTTTCATGGTGTCTAAATATTTTTTAAGAATGAAGTATAAGACATTAAGCGTATTCAATTAGTATTATAATATCATTTTACAAGATTATGTTTTATAGCAGGGAAATAGACAGTCAGAGAAATTCTGAATGCCTGATTTTCAAATATGTTTATTGCCACATTGAAAAAAATAAATAATGAAACTTCTACGAAATAAATAATATTGCTAATTTCAAAAATGATTAAAAACACTTGAACAAAAGATTAATAGCTGGAAACTAAAAAAATAGTGGGATGAATGGGAATAAAGAAATCGTACATAATTTAGACGCCAAATTTAATTTAATGCTTATATTGGCAAGCATAGAATCAATTAGAATTCTTGTAATTGGCGGAAACATTAGTCAGTCAAAGGAAAAATGCATAATGGGCAGCATCAAATAGATTTTTATTTGCCTACATGTGTTAATTCTAGCATTGATATTTAAATAATATAAAATTCTTAATTATAAAGGGGAATGATCAAAAATTATTTTTTTTTACGAGGAATATAAATATATTCAATGTACACATATAATGCTAAGTATTCCTTTATTTTATATGTTATTATACCAAGAGAAAAGAAAATAACGAAAATCTCTGTTAAATAATCAAATCTGTTAAAATATTTAAGCAGAATAAAGAAATTAATCATCTCGTATGTACATATAGATATTTGAAGATAAAAAAAATAGGCCCAGCTACTCTTTTAACACTGTAAACATGATTAATTTAAATGCATATTAAGATATCAATCTACCGAGTATACATTATTTAATGTTAAAATAAATAGAATCGGATTATTTTAATTGTGAATAAGTAATTATACCCAAATTAGTAATTTCAAATACGCTGTTAACTTAAAGCAGCCATTAATTTCTTTTTTAGCGAGGAAGAAATTTGTATTGAAGATGATTTACGAGCAAATCTTTTTAACTTTGTCAAAAATAAAAGAACTAAAGTTTGTTTTAAGAATTGTAAATCATGGCTTCTCCTGACATTCATTTTCAGTCCAAAAGCAGAATTCTAAGTATAATGTTATCGGTTTGTTTGCAATTATTTTTGTTATTATTGGCCTTTGTTGAAAGGTAACATCATCTTTGTACTTTTAGTACTTGAATTATTTGTAAAAAAATATCTATGTTCTTTTAAAGATACCTTGTTCCAAGAATTTACATAAGTTTTGCTTACCAGATTTCTATTCATCTTCCAAACAGACATCTGCTTTTCTTTTTTGCAACAAATGATGAAAATATTCATTTCCTTTAAATAATATATAAAAACTAAGATTTTAAATGGATATTTTAACTTTCCATTTTGTTATAATAATAAATGGCATTCTATTTTTTTTAATTCTGTTTCTCTGATTCATTTGGATCCGAGTGTATTATTTTTAATAAGGATATTTTTACTATTATCTTCTAAGTATTTATAAAGAGACATTATTTTGAGAGGCCAAATTGTAAAAATATAAGAGAAGTAAAATATTTTCTGATGTTTTACCTTATTTGATATTCAAAATAGAAAGCGAAAAAAAAAATGTAAATGAAATAAGAAGAAATAGAAATAGCATATAATATTTTCTGTTCAATTTATTTTTCATCTAATGGACAAGAATATGAAAAGAATCTTATTAATTTTTAATTTGTGTCCTAAAAAATGTAAATTGATTAAGAAAAAAATAGCTTAACATATTCTTATTCCAGTGGAAATTCTCAAATATTGAGTTTAGCACTGCAATCCTTCAGTGTAACTCAGTTTTTTAGTTAAAAGATTTTTTAATCATTCATAGAAATAGAATTGAATGATTAATTACTATTTCAATTGAAAATAGAATTACATCTGAATGAAAATTAAAAAGAAAATTTACATTATCATTTTTAATAGCACAAATCTAAGTATTAATGTGTGCACTATATGTAAGTCGAACGAATCCTCGTCTAGCATTGTATTATTTAACAATGTATTGTATAATTCTACCTCTATCGAGAAAGGGGTTCAATGTCATTTGAAATGCTTATAAAAATCCTTAGCATTCAAATCTAGAAATAAAAGTTGTCATTCCACCAGACCTACAAGCCCACTCATTATTTCTACCCATTTCGCATGCAAACACTATAATGCATCAAAATAAAACTGTGCTAATATTATTTTATGCTTTATTCATAGCATTGTAAGACTTCTTGGCACACATCCACTCCCCATAGACTTACATTGTCAAAAAAATTGGTTAATATGTTTCAGAAAAGCAGCATTATCATATCTAGTCAGCCTTTATTGAATCACATATGATCCACATCTCTTAGATGTCAGCCCACAATTTTATCGCCATTGTATTTGACAAGTAGGTGGGTAGATTAGGAAGAGATAGCATGCGATTGTTGTTGATATTGAATACACTTCACAATTCATTTACCCACAGTAGATGTACACTTAAATTTTACTGGCTTGATGTTGTGCATAATTCAATGCATCTTCGGTATACGCAGAAATGCAAATTTTGGATAGTTTTTAATTAAAAGAATACATATTTGTTTGTCCCTTAATGTATGCTGTTCATGCCTGCTTGTCTCTTAATGTCAGCTTTCGTCCAATCTGAAACGGTTGCGTTATTTTCTTCTTACAGATTTCCGATTCGTAGGTGAATCCTTAAAACTCAGTGAGTGTACTCTGTTCCCGGAAAAATACGTGCAGTGAATAGTTGAAATAATCATAAAAGAGGCTGGGCATTAAACAACCATTTCAATTTTAACGAAAATTCATTAAACTACATTATGAGTAGTAATACCAAACCATGAATAATTATAATACAACGTTCGTAAAGAGTCATGAAGATTAAGGCAAACTGACTTAATAAAAGATGATTTTTAAGAAAAAAACAACAAAAAACAGGAACAAACTTGGGAAGAAACGAATATCAATGGAGTACGGTGGAAGTGCAGTAGGAGCAGGTACATTAAGTGGTCTTTCAGAATTTGGTTTTATTCTGTTGATTACCTACACCATGCCTTCAAACAGAGAGATATACTTTATGACCATCATGCAATTTGCTTTGAAAATCATAAATTATAACAGAAAAGTGTTTACTTTTTCTTATAAGAACCAAAATTGCTCGATTTACGGGCTTCTTTTTGTTTTTCAATTATTTTTTTTATAAAAATTCTTATTTATTTTCTGGAAAGTAATATCATTTTGCACTCATATCATCTTGCACTCTTTAGGGTTCCACGAATGATTAAAAATTCTAGATTTATTTAGTATATAAATAATTTCTCTCAAGACCTTGTAAAACACTACGTAACTATTTGTGCTCGGCTTTTGGAATTCCTCAAAAGACTAATTTATCAAAAGATAATATGAGAAGTGTTACGAAACAGTAGATTTTATTTATTTTTTATTTTGAAAGTTAGATAACAATGAATGATATTTTCTAATGCTCTGAAAATTTAAAAATAACTGTAGAAGGTTTGGTTTTCTTCACCGCTTCAGAGTTTTAAAGCTTCCAAAATGCTTAAATGAAATACAAAGTGCCTGCAATTATTTTATAAGAAACTCAAGATCTTAATTTTTACTTTTGTTTTTAATATTCTGGAGCTGGGCAAATTCAAATGTTTTAAAATTGAATTCGTAAATAAATGAATTTATAAATTTTTTTTCTTTGCTTAAAAATATTATTTTTTAAAATAATTATAATTTGTAATAATAATAATTAGTAGTAGTGGTAAAATTTGTATTTATAATAATAATTATCATTATTAAAATTTGTAATTATAATAATGACTATCATGCCCATTAAAATAATTTACTGGCAATTTATTTATTAAAAACGTTACTTTCCTTTCCTTTGTAATTTAAAAATTGATGTCTTCCTTTTGCTGCATTCCTTTTTGAATCGGATTTTTTTAAATCAAATGTTTCAGATAAATCAAAGGTTTTCTGATAAAATATTAGTTTGGAAATAGTTCAGTGCTGCTTTTCTACAAGTATAAGGTTCTGATGCTTTCTTCCTTTATATATATATATATATATATATATATATATATATATATATATATATATATATATATATATATATATATATATATTCTTTTTAACCTTTTCAACATTTTCTAAATTTCTCTAACTTTATTATTATAACTAGACTCGTTGGATACATCATATTCAGGTTTTAGTTTCACATTCAAGAGGATATAAATGATGCAAATAATAATATATTATTTTGCTTCTTTCCATAAATGCGGCACTGAAAATATTATGAGGAGCAAATGTATTCCTTGAAATATTATAGATACTACAAACATTTAAATCAAAGAAACGTTTCTGCCGTCCGCAACCAAATACGACCAAGTTAATTCAATAATTCGACCATAGTAATATTCAATTTTTTATAACTCTATGATATATATATATATATATATATATATATATATATATATATATATATATATATATATATATATATATATATATATATATATATAATGACGTTCCCCATGCAAATCTTTTAACTTTTAAATACGTTTTTTAACTATATTTCATTAAATATTTCTACAATATACATTTAAATACATTCTGCATTATGGATATAACGAGTATGAATTATTAACAACGGAAACTGGAAAAATAAAATACTCATATTAAAAAATCATGAAAATTATTCAAAATTCCAAATGAAATATATAATCGAAATGGTTTATACTTGAAAATTCTAACTATTTTTACATCTGTATAGCTAGGTAAAATAATTCTAAACATAAAAATTCATTTTTGATCATATTATACGATAAATTAAATGATTATTAATTCGGAATAGTGTACAATTCACCTTCGTGCTTATTTTTACATCCACTAGAACAGCCCAAGAAAGAATGCACCCAAATCGCAGGGCACCAAAAGGGATACAATACCGGCAAACCAAAAAAAGTCCTCTTCCAGCAAACCATAATGATATGTGAGCTATTTAACCTTATACATGATAAAAAAAATTCACGAAATCAAATACAAAAGTCATCTTTCAAACTCATGACAAAGAACATACCATGAATTCAACCTTTGCAACAGAATGATACCTTGTTATTTTTTTCTGCTATTTTTCCGTCACGAACTCACTAATTAGTCTTATCAGGAGCTTCACGGGATGTCAAGCTCGTTACTGAGCGAATACGAATGCAAAAAGCTGGACTGCGATGAAGAGCTGCAACACGCTGGCGCACACAAAGAAAAATTATTCCTCGATAACATAGAAGCCATCTCGTTAAAAATGAGATAAACTTTTTGTACGTTTTTAAAGATACTATCTTCTATCTTGCTTTTTTTCTAAAAAATGTGACCTCAATCAGAGAAAGAAAGAGTTTTGTCTCTTTCGAATTGTGGCTTAGGAAAAAAAGTTATAAATAATGCAACTTGATTGTAACATTCTTCTCCTTTTCTTTTTAACTTTTTTTTTTATTTTTGGTAAATAGGGAAGTTGCTTGATAAATAATTGCATTGCAAAATAATGATTCCAATAGAAATTCAAAAATGTCACTGAAGTGCAATAGCGAAAAATAAAATAAAATAAAGGGGTGAATATATTTAAAAACTGTTTTTTAACGTAAAAGTAAATTACTGTTTTAAGCAAATTTTACAGATACCTATTGTAATAAAGGGAAAAATTACTTACTTTTATCTTCTTAATGAGTTAAACAATTACATCCTCATACATCTCCGATCATAACCGCAAGAACAAATAACCCCCGCCCTACTATAGCATCCGAGGCAATTGATGGACGGTCGACATTACTAATATGTCAGGAGCAATAGCTGAATTCTAGAATCGCCATCATCGGATTCGATGCAACCCTTCTATACCATCATTGGAGTGGAAGAGAACTCGACCCCTCATCTTACATATTCCCCAAGGGAAGAGAGAACCAAGCATAAATCCGGAAATTTCCTAACATTATTCTTGGAATTCCTCCCTCAATGGAGTATTCTCGATCATAATGATTTAATAAAAAATTCACCAATAATAATCTATTTTGCTTCCAAATTCCTAAATTTGTCAATAAGTGATCTCCAAGGCTAAGTATCATTGAACCAGCATCCACTCAACATGCGTCAGAGCTCTCTGTAAAACTATCTTCTTTACCCTGGAACTAATTGCAGTAGGAAGTAACATTACACATTTTTAACAATATTCATTAATGTTACGCTCAGTACTTAGAATGAAAGAAAAATTATCTTGTACATTCATTAAAGAAAAGAAAAAATGTAAATTCCAATTCTTTCAAAAACGAGCAAATCTAATATTCAGCTTTTCTCTGCATAGTGCTCAGGTTTTTACTTTCTGTTGCAATTTATAAGAAAGTTGTAGCTATTTATAATTATATATAATTATAGCTATATATAATTAATTAATTATAATCACCGCACATTTATAATCAATTAATTATAATTACCGTTATTATTATTTAATTAATATTAATTAAATTATTATTATTTAATTTTATTAATTTATTATTATTAATTAAATTATTATTAATTAAATTATTATTATTTAATTATTAATAATTAATTAGTAATTATTTATAATTATCGTTTTGATAACGCTTTATTTAAAATACAAAATCGAATCGTCATTCACACAAAAATGATGCTGTTGTTGCGACTTATGGCATTTTACATGTCCGCTTACAGCTATCTGTTAGCTATTTAGGCCGGATGAGCGTCTCTTGTTTTTTCAGTATCGCCAACTTGAACCAAGAGTACGACTTAGCTACTCATACTTCGCAACCCTTTTTACAGGGACGGACTTCATTCATGCATTTCATTCACTCATCCACAGATCATAATTTAGACTTGAATCAGAAAACGAACGCCTCCAAACCCCCAGTGGTACTACTCTTGACATGGAGGACTTTGTGACCACAAAAGATTTTTACGTACGCCAGCCACCACACACACGGAGAGTCTTTGTCCGGCGGGATTCGAACTCGCAACCCAAGAAATGCGAATCCAACGCCCTACCAACAAGGCTATCCCGGCTTGCACAATAATGTTGTCGGAAACAAATAAATGACAAAAGCAAATTAAATTTAAAGCGCTACTGGAAATCATCAAAATACTTTTTTTAAAAAAATCTATAATCCAGAAATACGAAATGAATACAAAAATTAAATTTAAAAAATAGACATGAATTTCAAATTAAAAAAAAATCATGAGTAAAAGAAATATCTTAAATGGACCATTTTTCAATAAAATTCTCATATTTTTTTCCAACAAATATGAATAACCAAAGCTACTATAAATCCAATAACATGATTTCTTTTACTGCCAGTTCCAATGTTATTTTCAAGCAGCTTTAAATGACCATGTTATTCATTCCTAATTATTTCATTTGTAAATTAACCTTTAGTTTCTTTTTTTTAATTTACAATAGGATATAATTATTTATATCGGCTTTATTCTTTTGAAAAGGCTGCCAAGTATAAACTACCACTAACTATTCATGTTGAAAGGTTGAACGATTACTACATATAAAAGATTGCTTAGCAAAAGCTTGAAAAAAATAATTCGCTTAGAGTATCATAAATCATGGCTTTCTTCTCAGATTCATTTTTCAAATGAAAAGCAAAATTGCAGGTATAACAGGTTCGTTGACTTTCCTGCTATTTTTATCAAAACTCTGAATCATTTCCTGGAAGTAATATCATCTTTGAGCACTTAAAGGTTTATGGAGTGGTTTAAAATTTCCAATTTTGTACGTAAGAAAAATTGTACTTCTCATGTGGTTGCAAAAGTTCTGCTTTGGTGATTCTATTCATCATTAAAAATGTTTCGAAAGGTTGTTTTCTGAAATATTAAGGCGAAAAGTATTATTAAAGTAAGTTATATTAATTTTATTTTTATCCACAAAGTTTAAATATGTATGATGGTAAAAATTGCTTTGAAAGTAGCAATACCAACTAAAATGTGAATTTTTCAGTTTTTTTTTTCTCTAAACTTTGAAGAGCCTGTAGAATTTACATAGGAAATGATGAAAATGAAATAACTGATTGAGCAAAAATTTATCGATTTGACGTTTAATTTCTTATTATCATTATTACAGCAATGGATATTACGGTATCATTCAGTATTTTTATTTATTATTGAAACATTTCAGATTTAGTGCACCAGATACCTGAAAAAATTGCTTTATTTTAAATAATGTCAAGTGAATTTAAGACCTAATATTTGAATGACTTTCGAACCATCTTAATACATCATTGACTTATCGCAAAAGTTAGTCATGGATTTTCCTATAATCGATTTAATCCCATAAAGTGTAAGAAAATATGAATGGAATAGCAGTTTTGACCTTTTCGTAATGTATACGGATAAACAGAAACAAACTCGGCACTTGGTTTTGCAAACATTTGTTATATATATATATATATATATATATATATATATTCGGGTCACGAGGGGTCAATACTGTTGGACAAATGTTTGAATTCCTCACAGAAAAAAAATCCCTTATTTTGAGTCCCTGCCTGATGGTGACCCTTGAGAAAGTCTTCAAGCCGGATTCTTATTTTAATTGGTTTAATTTTGATTTTTTTCCTATTAACATGGTTTTTATTACTAATTGTCTATATATATATATATATATATATATATATATATATATATATTGTTACGGATTTCTTTCTATCACTATCAATCCGTCGGGTTCGTTTACTTGTGTGTATTTAGTGGTTGTGTATGGTATGAAGATCACACAAAACAATAATCAGTCCTTTCAGTAGACGAACACACAACACGTTTATTTACACGAAGACACACAGGACAGCACAAAGACGACAACTATATACAACATGGAGAAGACAATTATCTTCATCCGAGACGTGCACACAGCAGCATACAACAAGACTACTGCTGACAGTAGCCCATAGTTTAGTTCAGCACTAGCTTGACTCCGTCGCTGCTCTGCTAATCTCTGGAAGACCCGTTTTTTAACGTCGATTCCGATTACTACTCCTTTAACTTAACTTAATTTTTTTAACTTTTACTTAATTTTTTGCATTTCTCTATATTAAAAAAAACACTTTAAATGCCTGGAGTTGTATCCCCCTAGCCCCTGAAATATTTTTCTCCGCCTTAAGTTTTCCCAAGTCCAGATGCGATGATGTAGGTACCACCACCGTTATTAACTGGAATATTGCACTAAATCCATCCGCAAAGCATACTGCCTTTGTTACCTTTGCACTGGAAATGTAAAATGGGTTTTAAAATGAAATTGGAAAATTTTCTTAATCCATTTATTTTCAAATGATAATAAATAAATAAGTGATAAATGCTTCAAATTATAATAAATAAATAAATGATAAATGCTTCAAATGACAATAAATAAATAAATGATATCAAAACTTACCTATGATAGCCATAGAAAGATTTTCCTACACTTAACTCTCAAATATGACATTCTACTCTAGCCTTTTGGCAGATTTAGAACGCTTCAAAATAAAGCTAGCCACCTTCATTTCGTTAACAAAATGTTACTATCCTCTAGGGTGTTGTAGAAAAGAAAAACCAGGAAAGCACCTGAAAAGTCATGGATTTAAAATAGTTTTTAAGAAATTCTCATCAAGTTCAAATGATACCAGTAATAAATCTAATAGAAATATTACATTTATTTTATTCAATACATGAGAAGATTTGATGATACTGAATATTCTTAAACTAATCAATCTTCTTAATAATTCACAAAAATCCCTACCTTTATGATCAAAATATAACAAAGAATAAATATCCGACGTATTTAAGCTAAATTTTCTTTGACTTTAATCCTAGTTTTATCTGGCATTGAAAAAATAATGGAAAGCATTGCATGGAATAATCAGCCTCTACAAAAAAAAGTTACAGTTTTAACAAAACAAAAACCATTTGTCATCAACAAAAAATAATGATATGTGCTCTATTTATCAAACGAAAAAGAATTCCCTGTTCAGTTATAAAAGTCATCTTTCAAACTCGTGACAAAGAACATGCAATGAATAAAACGTTTTCAGGAGAAGGTTATCCTACAAACGATTTTTGAATTTTTTTCCCCGTCTGCTTTTACCTCAATTCCAGCAGCAGGCGCGCTAATTAGTCTTATCAGATGCATCGCGTAATGTCAGGCTCGTTACAGAGTTCTAAAATCAAAGAAAAAAAATAGGAAATGCCTTGAAAAACTACGGCAAGATGACAGGCACAAAAGGGAATTTATTCCTTGATAACACAAAAGTCATTCTCGTTAAATTGGAGGTATGCTTTTTATACGTTTTCGGAAACAATATGTCTTTTAATTTGGGTTAAAAGTATTATGTGAGCGACGAAGAAAAGTATTTCTGTTTCTTTGAGGTTTTCAATTTGAAAAATAAATAAATAAATACGAAGAAAAATTGTAAAGTCATATATTTTGAGACTTATCCATGTCTTAGGAAATGCAATCTTACATAACCTTATATACTTCTAATATACTATTAGATACTTCTTCTACATTATACTTCTAATGTATTATTCTTACAGAATGACTATATAAAATGTTGCAAAGGTATAAAAATAATGCAAATTTGCACATTTATTTTAGTTCAATGAGAATTTTATTACTGAGAACATTCTAACTGAAAATATGCATTTACTTTCGTAATGAAATCCAGTTCTGTACGATGATCAAAAATTGTATTAGGATTTTGGTATTTATTACTCATAAATTCGGCTTCTTTGAGACTAAACATTCAGTAATGTAATATGAACTGTATAATATTTTTATAGAAATATAAATCTAATACATAAAAATCTTAATTCACGGTGCTTGTGTTCGTACTCCTCCTAAACGGCTCGACCGATTTTCATGAAATTTTTTATGTGTATTTAGTAGGTATGAGAATAGGTCGTAATTACACAAAGCTATGTAATTAGGGTGTTCCTATCCACGTTCACCATACGATGCGTCCAAATGCTACAAGATCTATCTGCTGACACATTCTTGGATCAATTGTTAGATATCGGTGATGGGAAAAGTTGCTGTCTATGAAAATACCGTATGCATAAAATTGTCCACTAATTTCTGCACCATCGTTGATTCGCAAAATGCTCTCATTGACCGCATATTTCCCGATGTACTCACATAATACATAAATCATGCGTGGCTGGCAGAAAGAGCCATTTTGGAAGCAAAAAATGTGGACGTCGACGATTTAAATTTCAAGATACAGAAGTCGTTGCCAGGTGACTTGGTGTCATACAAATCGATCGATACAGTTTGCAATGCAAACGAAGCTGTAAATTATCCAACAGAGTTTTTGAACTCACTGGATTTGCCAAGCATGCCACCACACTTCTACGACTGAAAGTTGGATCTCCGGTTATTTTACTTCGGAATTTGAACCAACTATAGCTGTGCAATGACACGCGATAGGTCATTAAAAAATTGATGAAAAACGTTATCAAAGCCACCATTTTTAATGTTAAATTCCAAGCCGAAAATGTTTTGCTGCCACGAATTCCAATGATTCTCACACATGTGCCAATCGAATTCAAGCGCGTTCAATTTCCTATTAGATTCGCATTCGCAGTGACAATCAATAAGTGGCAAGGTCAAACGATGTCTGTTTGCGGCTTAGATTTGGGCACACCATGTTTTTCACATGTGGCATGTTCTCGCGTGGGCAAACTATCGAACTTATTTGTGTTGGCTGAAGACGAATTGAGAAAAAATATCGTACACTCAATTGCTCTTCGAAATGAATATTGATTTTCTTTATTCATTTTTATACTTTAGGGCAAAAAATATATTACTTTTTTCACTTTACGTTTAACTCTTAAGAGATCAAACAATGTATATGTTCGTTACGTTAATGAAATACATTGTACTGAGAAAATGAATGGTTGGTGTTTTTTAGTTTTTATCGGCGATCATCGTCTACAGTGCTCCATTCCTCTTTCTGTCATAAATCCCAACCCTACACACTTTCGTACATTCGTTAAATACCAAAATATTGAATAGAAATACTCATTCGTTACCAAAATATTCAATAGAAATAATTTATAAGGCAGATCAACGTTTGCTGGGTCAGCTAGTTATATAATATAATATTGCAGATTATATAATATTTTTATAGAAATATTATTTAAAAAAATAAGAATCCTTATAGTGATTTTTCTGAATAACATATTGAAGAAACATAAATGAATATTGCTGAAAAATGTAAACTATCGAAACTTTTTATCAATGAGATTCATGCATCTCGTTGTTTTCACTTGAAACAATAGAAACTGACAAGTTGAAAACCAGAGCAAAAAGTTATAGTAAATGGTACAACTATGCATGACTTAAAATCTTTCTAATTCAAATTTGAATACTTGCTAATTCAAATTTAGCTAAAGAATTTCTTTCTGTATAAAAGCTTTTGTCTAAAATTAACTAAAATTATATCGATTGTACAGATTTTCCTATAGCAAGCAATAATACTAATATATATTTCCCAAGTCGATAAATAATGAATAAAGAAATAGTTGTCACTACTAATGAATATATCTTTGACATCTGGTATGAACATTTACTGTCAAACACATGCAAAATATGAAAAAAGAGGGAAAATAACATTTTGGAAGTTAAAAATATTATTTCTTCCTCCTCTTGAAAAATTGAGATACATGGTACATCCTCGTTAAGAGGTGATTATTACAAAATCTAGGAAATTCTTAATTGAATTTCATTGGTTCTGAATTATCACTCATTTGCTTTATAATACAATAAACCAGTTATGGTGCTTGATAATATGAATACATCTTACGATCTATAAATTAAAAAAAAATGTACTAAATTTCTTGAAACATTTTTTCTAAAAATATAATTTTTTAAATTAAATTTTTAATTAAAATGATTAAAATAACATAAATTAATTTTTATATCTGGAGATGGATAGTATAATTTTAGTTGGTCATTTCAAATTGATTTTAAGCGACCATGATTGCATTATTTTCCATCTAGATTTTTTTTAATATTGATATTTATTTTTCTAATAGATTCATGTTATTAAATGTATCAATTATCCTAGCATTTACTTATGAATCATTTTTATAATTTAATAATTATTTTTATAAATAAAAATGTTATATTAATAATTAATAATTTTTATAATTTAGTAATGAATAATTCTTTATATTTTAAAAATATTTTTTTATAATTTTTAATATGAGTAGATGTTTGTTTTCATTTTTTTTCTGCTTTTGTAAAAGCTTTTTTACAATATATTATTTCTTTAAAATAGCTGTAATAAATGTCCGAAAAATCATCCCAAAATAAAAGAAAAAAATAATAATTTAATAATAAATTATCTAACCAGATTTATTGCAGTAATTGGTTGTCATACATAGTATCTAAATTATTCATCAATTGAACAAAATTTTGACTTTAAAGTTTGTTAAACTCAAAGGATTCATTTATTAACTTAATTAGCTATACTGTCTTCAAAAACTACTTTATTCATTGATTATTTTTTTTAATTAGATTCTTTTCTATCAGTACGGAATTTATAAGCTTATTTTATACTTTTCTCATACTTTTTCTTTGCTCATTATTATTGCTTCATTATTTATAATGAAAATATTAGACAAGTTTCTTTTTTAAAATTTAGCAGTTTCAGCTCTTCAAACACAGAATAAAAATATATTTGTTAAAAGAAAAGTTTTTTTTTTTTTTCACAATGCATTAATTATCTACCATAAAAGCGTTTTTAATGTGGACACTAAATCATTTTTCAAGTAACACACGGCGAAATAATCAGCATAAAATTCATTCCACTGATTATTCTAGAACAGTTTTAGAACTAAAATTTAGAAATAAATTTTCCAAACTCATTACTTTAACGACTGCTGTCATAAATCATGAATCGTCTGGCCGATTTTTTCGTTTTCTTTTTTGTTGAAATTTTCTGGAAATGTTGAACACAAAATAGATTAACGTAATATGTAAAGTGCGTTTGCTTTCATAATGATTTACACTTAACCAATGAAAATTAAAGCAGCAGCCTTAGTGAAACAATTGTTACTTTTTCGAGTTCGGTAATTATAAATCATGAAAGAGAAATACGAAAAAAATGATAAATAAAGAAAACAAACAACTTTTTTTGTATTTATTTTGGAATCGTTTTTATTTAAAGTTGGCGAATTGAAATACATTATTGAGAGAAATGTTGTACAAAATAAATGTTTTATGGTAATTTTAGAAAAGTCTTTTTTTTTTGTATTTTTACTCACATATTCTATTTCTTTAATTTCATTTGATAAATAATAATAAAAAAAATGGAAATTTATTTATTTCTAATTATAATGAAAAGTTATATTTTAAAAACAGATTAGAAGTAACAATACTATATATATTATATATTAAGAATTCATACAGCATTTTAAATATCGCATGATAGTTATGTTGTAATAAGTATGTGTTATAAGATCACTGATGAAAAAAAAATATTTATGCGAACAAACAACTTAAATTCAGCAAACCAATTCAACCTGAAATAAATATTTTCTCGTGCTTTTAATCGGCTGTGGGTTTTACAATTACTGTTTCAATCTCATGAAAGAATATTTTACTTTTTTCAATAATTGTCTTTCTTTACAACATTTTGAGTTATTTATTAAATTCTGTTACTCGAGTTCATCAGAAATAAATAAACTTGCTTGATGTTTTTCATTTGAAAAACATCAAGCGAGTTATTTGATGTTTTTCAAATAAAAAAAAAGTCTTACTTCTATTTAAGACTTGATTATTTTAAATTTTCTATTTTAATTTTAATATTTTGTAATTTTTGTTTTCATATAAATTCTAATCTTTCATTTTCATTAGAATTATTAAATAAATTATCCATTAAATTAATGCAAGCATATTGATAATTTTTTGAACAATAATGCATAAATTATTTAAATTAATTTTTAATTTTATTGTGTAATTTAAAAATAATTTTATATTTTCTATTTTAATTCTTAAATTTTATAAACTTTGCTTCATATCAGCTCATCTTTCAATTCTATTCTTCGAATCCGTTTCAATTCTAATCTTTCATTTTTCATGAGATTTATTAAATGTTATCCGTCAAATTAATGTAAATATATTGATTATTTTTGAAATCATAATGCATTAAGTTAATTTTATTTAAATTATTTATATTAATTTTTAATTTTATCATGTAATTTTTGAATAATTTTTAGTTTTCTATTTTAAATCTTAATTTTTATATACTTTACTTCATTCAGTTCCTATATTCCTATATTTTTTTTTCTTTTTAGTTAGATTTATCAAATACATAATCCATGGAATTAATTTAAGCATATTGATCATTTTAAAAACATAAACGTAGAAAGCTAATTTTTTAAAGTTATTTATATTAATTTTTAATTTTATAAAGTAAATTTAAAATTTCCAATTTTAACACTTAATTTCTTAATTTTTATAGATTTTACTTCATATCAGTTCTGATCTTCCAATTCTAATCTTCCTTTTTTTCAGGAGATTTTTTAAATAAATTATCCATCAAATAATGTAAACATATTGATTATTTTTGAAACCATTATGTATCAAGTTAATTTTATTGAAATAATTTATATTAATTTTTAATTTTATTAGCAAATTGAAAATAATTTTAAATTTTCTATTTTAATTCTTAATTTTTATACATTTTACTTCCTATTAATTCTAATCTTTCTTTTTCGTGAGATTTAATAAATAAATAGTCCATGAAATTAATTTAAGCATATTGATCATTTTAAAATCAATAATGCAATAAGTTTATTTTATTTAAGTTATTTATAATAATTTTTAATTCTATAAAGTAAATTAAAAACAATTTTTAATTTTCTATTTTAATTCTTAATTTCTTAATTTTTATACACTTTACTTCAAATCAATTCTACTCTGTCTTTTTCATTAGATTTTTTAAAATGAATTGTCCATCAAATTAATGTAAGCATATTGATCATTTTTCAAACATAATGTATTAAGCTAAATTTATTTATTATATTAAATTTTAATTTTAATAAATAAATTGAAAATAATTTAATTATTAACATAATTCACCAACCTTATTTAAGTTAAATTTAGAAAATAAAATCATATTGTCTAATGGAAATTTGAAGGATTATTTTCGAATTAAACAGTCTATGCAACTAGTAATTAATAACTGTTCAAGTGAAAGATTTAACAGTATTTTGCTACAAAACGTGCCTTTCTCTTTCGTGTTATTGCGCTGAAAGTGAAAAGATAACGTATATTTTCTGCTTAAAAAGATTTTACAAAAAGCAAATAAAGCGTAACATGTTGATGACAGAGACATCTGCTGTAAATGATGCAGATGATTTCTTAAGTGACAAAGGCAATTACATTTAAAATAAAAGCATGCAGGTATAAATAATTTTTATTTTTATTTTTATTCCATATTTTTTCATTCTAAAATATTTTTTTTTATTTATCTATTTGCCTGTAACATATATACGTAATACATTTCAACGAAATACCACTCCTTTAAATGTAAAATGGTATGATTTTAGAAAATTGCGCAACATTTTTATGGAGGATTCCCCATGCTCTTTAGTATCATATAGCAGCATTGTAGAACATTTTGTTCCTTTAGGGCATGTTTTATCCCTTCACTTGGTTTCGAAGTTTTGTGTTTCCCCTTGCTCACCATAACTTTAATACTTTTATTATGAATTTTAAAAAAAGATTAATAAACATACAGAATATCTGACTTATTGAAAAATTTAATTGTTTTTTTTAATAAACTTCTATAAAAATATTGAATCTTAAAACGATGTAAAATCTCCAATAAGCTTGAATGCTATTTTAAAGCACTGCAACTGCAAGAGAAATACTAAATGTTAAATTTGGATGTCAAAAGATTTGTGAAATAAGTTATGTTTCAACGGAATGCAAATAACTTTAAAATCGCATTTTCAAAACAATCTATGTATATTAAAGCATCGTTATTTTTATTTGCATACGCTTGATAAAAATTTCTAAAAAAAATACCATTTTCAACAAGAGTATGAAGTAAAAATCTTTTATTATATCCATCTCCAATATTTGTTTTCATTTATTTACGCAAAAAAGCTCGTCTGCTAAAAAAAAAAAATCTTTTGCTCTTGAAGGATCGCTGATATTAATGGTGGAGGTTTTACTGTTAAATTTTATAATACTTTCTTATGCTTCTGATAAGCATTTTTTTTTTTTTTACTGGGAAAAAAATCTGGAAAATGGAATTTGGTAAATTAGTAAAAAGAAGTTTTGTAAACAGGTTTCGGAACCTTTATGCTGTTATTGATGTTTAAATCACTTTTGTTATTTTTATAATTTTAAATATACAGTGGCTCAAATAATTGAGAGTACACCTTACTTTTACTTGTTAAATCCGACTTTCAATGTAAATAAATTATTACCGGAAAGTGCAAACATGTTTCTATTTTTACACATAACAAATGGTTGAATTTAGAGTCAAAATAAAGAACAATCAACGAAAAACTTCTAAATTGAAAAGTTTCAGAAGCATTTTAAATACACATACGCAGAATTTTGCCTCAAAAAATTGAGAATACACCAATGAAATTTTTGCAATATCACGCATAGAAACAAAGTGTCACTATTAAATTGCATGCCTTTTGGCTTTTAAAATGGCCTCTAAATGTCATGGTACCAATTCGACCAATTTTTCGTGTTATCTGAAGATATTTTACCTCATTCCTCTAGCACCTCTTGTTTTAAATAGGTTTTGTTTCTAATTTTATATTTTGAACCACTTTTTTGAGTATGGCCCACGAATATTCAATGGCATTGATGTCGGGGTACTGTGGTGGTGTGTGTAACGGCTGTTTACAATGAAAAAGACACCATATTTTGACGTTACGTGCATTCTGTTTGCTGCTGGGAAATGGAATATCCATCTAAACCCAAATTTTTAACACCTTCCATTAGATTACTGCTACCATATGGTTCATCCAACCTTGTTGCAGAAACTTTTCAAATCATAGGCAGAAGTGTAAGTGCTGAAACTGTGCTAAATGCCATTAGACAAGCTGGATATAAAAGTCGCATTGTTAGAGATAAACAGTTCATCAGCTTGCAAATTCAGAAAAAGCATTTGAAGTTTGCAAAAACTCATCAATTGAAGATCAATAACCTTTGGAAGAAAGCTATATTTAGTAATGAAAGAAACCTTAACATTTTTGGCAGTGACAGCCATCGTACTGTATGGAGAAAACCTAATACTGCTTTGGATCCAAAAAATTTACGTCCTACAGTTAAACATGATGGAAACTCCGTCATGATTTCAGGTTACATGGCTTCATCAGGGATCGGAAATTGAATTTTTATAGATGGCATTATAAATGATATGGTTTACTTGGATATACTTAGCAGCAATCGAAAGAAAAGTGCTAAAAATTTGGGTTTAGATGGAAATTTCATTTTCCAGTAGGACAACGACCCCAAACAGAATGTACGTAACGTCAAAATATGTTGTCTTTTTCATTGTAAACATCAGTTACACACACCACCACAGTACCCCGGCATCAATACCAATGAATATCTGTGGACCACACTCGACGCAGTGGTCCAAAAACACAAAATTAGAAACAAAATCCATTTAAAACATGTGTTGCAAGAAGAATGGGGTAAAATATCTTTAGATACCACCAAAAATTGCTCGAATCGGTACCACGACGTTTAGAGGCCATTTTAAGAGCCAAAAGATATGCAACTTAGTAGTGGCAATTTGTTTCTATGCGGGATATCACAAAAAATTTATTGGTGTATTCTCAATTTTTTGAGGCAAAATTCTACATATGTTTATTTAAATTGCTTCTGAAACTTTTCAATTTAGAAGTTTTTCGTTGATTTTTCTTTATTTTTACTCTAAATTAAGCCATTTGTTAGGTGTAAAAATAAAAACATGTTTGAACTTTCCGGTATTGTGTTATTTATATTAAAAGTCTGATTTATCAAGTAAAAGTAAGATGTACTCTCAATTTTTTGAGCCACTGTAAATTGATTTTGTGTCTGAATAGCTAAACAAACAAGGTAGAATTAATCCAGTAATGCCACAGAACGCTCTGAGAAGAATTTATTCTGAAAATAAAATTTTATTTTTATCCAAGACTCATAGCCGAACAAAAAATATTCTTTGGTCTAAATTGCTTGATAAATGTAATAAACCAAGAGCAATTATCAATTGTTAATCTATTTAACTGAAAGGATATTAAAAAAAGCAGAAGAAAATATTCTAAAAATGAATAGATATTTTATTTAATTATTTTTCACACCTAATTTCGGTCTAACCTAAAGCACGAAACACTTGGTTTAATCAATTTATACATTCTCTATGCATCTCACACATATTGTTCAATAATGTATGATACTGAATGTTATTCGCAATATTATCAATATTCAATAGTCAAAATTCATTCAATATTATACCCTTGCCGCCAGCTATTTTTCAGGGGAAATTGTTTGTACTTTGTTTGAGTTATATTGTTTAAATATAATTTTATATATTAAGAACATCCTCCTATTTTATAATATAACATCCTCCTATTGTCAGAAATTGCCTTGTCATTACTAACCGAGGACATCTTTAGTGATAATTAGTTTTACATCTTACACTGCTTAATTTGAAAAAGAAACAATCTCCAAAACGACCTATTAGTACACAACTTTCACGGTCGAATTGGGTTGGCTAAGTAGTGAAAGAGTTAAAGTTGTATTAATTTATTCATTTTACATGCATTCTATTCATCGTGTACATGAGCCGTTCTAATAGAGACCGGTACATGATTACATAATGTTATTAAAGAGGTAAATGTGCGGTTCACGAGTTCTAAATTTCGTATTTCGGTAACTTCATTTTTTTAATCAATTCAGAAACTTCACAAATGTTAAATGGAATACTCCTTTTTTTAATTTAAAACATAAGAAGAAAATCAAGTAATAAACTACTTGATGTGTATCTAGGATAAAGATATGTATTCTGGAATTAAAAACATTAAGCTAGAAATGTCTTAGAACTGAAAGACATTTTCAATTTAATTGTCATTTTTGAAATTAGCAATCCGGAATTAGTAAAATAAATGACTATTTTATTCTCAGAGAGAAACAATTTCACTGAAATTTGTTCCTGTGCACTGAATAAAATAAATTACGATGATCTGAGTAACTTATAAATGGCAATAATTATTAAAAGACAATTATCGAAATGAGAGGCGACGGTTCATTTTTAAGAAATAAATTTGAAGAAAAGTTGCTGCATTGCATAGATCGCATAAACATCTCTTTTTCTTAAGCCGTTGTCTATGATCTATAACTTTCCCAATAGAGAAATTTTGAGTCATAAAATTTGAAAAAAAGCTGTTAAATAAAAAAGATTTTATGTCAAATAAGAAACAATATATTTAGAAAGTCAGAATTAAATTATAATTATCCCGAAATCTTTCATTTCAGAATTAAGACAGTATAAAAGACTTCTCAGTGCTTTCAAAAGTTTAACTTTTGAAAATTCGGTCTTAAAGAAGTAATATAATCCTAGAATAAAAATATAAGATGAACTCTACTTCTTTCTTTTCGTTTTTCAGAGCTAAAAAAAATCCTAGTCTGAAATCTACAGTTTTTTTCTTATTGCTTTCGAAGCAATAACAGGACATGGTATTTCCATTTTCACATTTTTTGAGGCTCTTATTCTAAGCTCCTAATCGAATTTCTTTGCACCGAAAAAAAGTAGAATTCTATCTCTTTCTCGTTCTTTTGTGCACAGAATTCCATTCCTAGAGACATATTACTGAAGCGCGCTATTAAATAAAGTACATATTTTTCTCAGCACCAGCTAAAACCCTATAATCACATTCAGACTTTAGTAAATAGAACTGCATTACACTCGAAAATATTTCAGCCCTAACGCGATTGCCCCGGAGCGTCTTCAATAATTCTATTTCACTTTCAGAGGGTATACATTATGGAATCGTTTGGGTACTTGAAAATTCTATTTTCCGGGGCTGGTTCGAAAAACGCTGCAAGGGAAAGTTCAGTAGATGTCAAAGGAGGGAGCGAAAACGATTATACCGATTCTCTGTCGTCTGCTGTCGCCAAATATCGATTTTTCGTCGCCAAGTGACGGATTCAATGGTTTGTCGCCGCTGTAATCTTTCAATCTGAAATACTTTGACAGTTTTGTCCCGCACGTTTGTGTCCTTCTTCATAAGATGTCACTTAAAGAGGGTTCGTGATATAGATATTGTCACATTTTGTGGGGGTTGGGGTGAACCGGGACGTCTTGACTGGAATGAAAACAGACAATGTCGCTTGGAATGCAAGTTTCGGTCTTTCATGTCTCCCATGTAGATTTTATTGCATGTTTCAGTGGGATTTAAATAACATAACTGCTTTGGTGTTTAGTCACTTCTAAACACTAAAGCAGTTATGTTAGATGGAAAGGAGAATGGCAGTTTTATTTGATGGGAAGAGATAGTTTTATTAGATGGAAAAATAGATGAAGCAGTGTTTTATTAGATAGAAAATATGATTTGTATAGAAATGGCATTTTTTTTTTAAAACCGAAAATATTAATGTATATTTTTTTAATAGGTTTCTAGTAGAATACATCAAATGACAAAAGGCAATTCCCAGTTCAACCAAATTACGTATATTTATCTCTGATATAATTTTACTAATTATTTAAAAGAAATTGAAGCCCTGTCAACAGCGAAAATTGCAAAAAAATTGATTGTATCAGATGACTGTTTTTCAAAGTAAAATCGATGAAAAATGCAAAATATGATTTATATAGAAACATTATACTGTTTTTTAGGAGCAGTATGATTTGTAGAGTTTTTTTTAATATATTTCTTTTATAATAAGAAATATATTTTTTAATATATTTTTAATATATTTTAATATATTTTTATAAAAAAGTTTTGAATAAACTTGTATAATATATTAAATCAATAATACCATTCATTTAAAAATAACATTTAAAATGAAAATTTAAAAAAAAAACTAAAAGTCATATTTTTTATAAATTTAAAAAAAATACAAAATGTTTTTCATTGGAAATTTTATTAATTTTGGAAATTAATTGAAAATTAGATTAATTTTGTTCCGTTTTTTGTTAATTTTGTTCCTATTTTTTTAAACTGAGCGTTTGGAAGCTCAAATAAATATATTTAGAAAAAAAACATTTTGGAGGAAAATTAATCCAATATTAGAATAATATATCAATTTAATAAAAACATTAATTACGTTTTAATTCCAATAAATTTAAATTAAAGAATTAAAAAGCTGAATACTTTACTTTTTAAAAATTAAAAAAAAAATTATGAAATATTCTTCAATGGAAATAGCATTTAAAAAATTTATTACATTTCATATACAAATAAAATTAAGTTTACTATGATTATAAATGAATACTATAAATATTATATCAAATGTTTCACATCTAAATATTGAAAAAAATGCTGTGTAATTATGTTGCTTTGTGAGTTGAGTGATTGGCTGAAAAGTGTAAAATAATTCAAGAGCAGAACAAATGGGTAAATGTTATGAGTTTAATGTAAATTACCAAATAACATTATCTTGAAAAATACATTTTAAGATACATTTTACTTAAAGTAGATAATTTCATATAATTAATTCACATATCTGTTGCACGCTTTTAAAAATGATTTTTGTGATACATATTTCAGACATAACAGGCAAATTTCACATGGAATCAATGAAAGAATATGCGAGCATAATCGGAATTTCATAATAATTTTAAATTTTACAGCCTTTTAACTATTTCCAACCATATAAATTTTAGGAATATTCTGTATAAATAAATTCAATTTTTTTAATTTTGTTTTTGAAGATTTTTCTTTGTGTATTCTTGAGATAAATACTTTTAAAGTATTCCAATTGTAGTTTTACCCTTAAAATTTCGTTTTTATGGGTCACAGGATTCTATTAACTCGCAATATATTTAACTTTAAAATTTAACTTTTAACTTATATTTGAATATTTAAAAAATATTGATCAAATTTAAAGTATTATATAATAATGAACATAAAGTTAGATTACAATATTTATTTTGCAAATTTAGATTTTTTCAGAGTAAATTTAAAACGGTCTCTTAATTTAACAAATAGCAATTAAATATTTCATATAGGAATAAATTTCTCTAAGTACCCAAAACTATTTGAATCAAATTTTGCGCAATTATCGAATTACCTTTTACTTATTCGATCTTTGAATTTTACAAATGCAAATTCAACCATTTTAATCATCACAAGAACGTAAAAGAAACTTGTTGTACTTAAATGCACGTGGGAGAATTTTGTCTTTTAAATTATTTAATATGCTGCCTTAGATACAAATTGAAAGATAAAAAAATTCTGCATTCAGATACAAGAGTCAGATAAGTTATTAAAGACGAAATGCTTAGTACAAATATGTTTGGCAATTAAATATGTATGGCTCCCTTGTTAACAATAATAATTATATACCGAAAAGTTATTTTAGTTGTAATGGCATTGTTTGTCTTCCATCAAAAATCCTTACATTTATTTATAATTATAATAAGAATGTTCATTCAGAAAAAGGATCAGTTTTAAAAACTTTCTTTCTTTAAAAGTTAGTGTTAGATAATTTAAGTGACGTATTGAATCATCGGATTGGATTTTTTGGATTTTTTTCTGGCGCAAGAACCATGGTTTTGATTATGCTGCTCTAAATCGGTGATAAAAATCAAACAAGACAGAAAATTTGAACAGAACCAGCGGAACTGAATTTCTCGCTTAAACAGAGTCCTCAGATGAACTAAAAATGCCTCACTCGTAGATGGTAAGATCATTTTGAACAGCTGCATAAGACCGAAGCATATATATTTTCTTTCTTCATCATAGAACACTCATGTGTAAATTCTTCATAGTCATCATTTTTCATTATGAATAAAAATATTATCATATTGAAGTGCTATATTCATTAAAATCCATTCACACTCACAACAATTCATATATTTACAAAATAAAAACTGACAGAGTAATTTTACTGTTATGTACTCTCATGAGAAGCCATGCTTCATAAGACTAATTGAAAAACATTCTTAAGGAAATGCTATTTGTTTAGTCCGTCTTTGTCAATTCAAACCATATATGCAATGAAAAAAAACTATTTTTACTATCCATCCTTTTTACTTTCCACCATATAATCGTGACTGAATGGAAATCTTGAAGAAACAAGACTCTCTCTTCTTCAAAGAAAGGTTCAAAGAAAGTTCCTGTTGCCACTCTAGGGTATAAAGTATAGTTATATCTTTTATTCATCCTCTTGGAGTGGAAAAATGGGGAATTTCTTGAGTGTTTGACTTCATGCAAAATACATGAACATGGTGGCTTTTTAGGTTGAAATATGTTCTCTCTGCTATCATTGGAATACTTGGAATAAAATAAATTCACGTTATTCCATGCTCAAATAATTTCTTTTGAGTTGTCTATAAAATAAGGTAGAAAAACTATTTAAATTATTCAACAAACTCTGTGAAAAAATATTTTATTCTACAACGCTATAATTCAATAAAAATTATTTTTTTATCACAATAAAGAAATTTTAAACTAAAGAAAACTATCATCTAGATTATTATATTATTATACAGTTGATATATCAAATATTTTATACTTTAATTCATAAATTATATTTAAATTATATAATAATATAATAAAAATAAATTATATTGATTAATCGAAGTGTTTGTATGAAACTTTCTTTATATAATTTAAAGATAAGTTTTTGAATTTGAAGATTTATAAAATTTATGTATATGTAAAAATAACTTTTCTGCAAATTTTATATGCTTCAACTACGCCAAGTCAACTCTCCATCATATTCTAAAATTGTTTTCCTTTACATATTTCATTCCATATATTACATACATATATTATTACTTTACGGTACATCCAAAATTTATATATACATTTTATATAAGTTTGTACATTATATGAAACATGAAAAAAAAAAACACCATTATATTTTTAAAAAAACGCTTACATTATATGAAAAAAAAACTTTAAGGAAAGTTCTTCCTTTAAGTTCAATTATCTTTTTTTTAAAAATGTGTTTATTTGTCAAGTCACAAATGCTTACTTATTTAGTATTTATATAAATATTGAATTAGTTAGAAAATATACCAATTATTTGTTCAATTTTTTTAAAAATCCGATTTCTTGATATTCGATTTTTTTAAAATAGTTTGATTAATACCATGATTAGGATTTCCATACGGTACATTATTTATTGATATATATTGAATTTAATATAAAATAATCCTCATGAACTATAATGTATAGTAAAAGCTTATAGAAGTAAATATACGAATAATTTAAGCCTTGTACAAAAAAAAAATCCTTTACAAAAGCTGAAAATCAATGAATAACAAAGCAAAAGAAATGAATGGAAGCAAACAAAATATGAATAAAAGCACATGCAAAAGAAAGCTAAGACAAAACATAAATACTAACATGCAAATAAACATGTAAGATTCTAAAAACACAATTTCACAGGGAATGAGACTTTTTTGGACGTTTCAAAGACTTAAGCCTAAATTATAGGTTTAAAAGAAAAATAAATACACAACACAAAATCATAAAGAGTGGAAAATATTAAAGGAAAGAAAAAATAAAAATGGAAGAAAATACAAAAAGGAAAAATAACATTAACTAAAGTCGGATTTCTTCCATAATAGGTGCAAAAATTCTAAACTTATACGCTATATTGGTTGAATGTTTTTTAACAAGCGAATCCATTTACTGAATTATAAAAAAAATCATTATGTAACGTTAAAATGGAACGGCATTTTGAATATTTTACTGTGAAAATTTCTTTACTAAAACTTTTCTTAAAAGTATATACGATAAAATTCAAATTGATTTTTGCAATTTCAAATAAAACACTGTAGCGAGAATGAAGGCCACGTTTATGTCAACATTTCATTCCTTTACCATAATACAAAAACTCTATGGATACTTTAGAAAATTCTTAATTCCATTGTATGAATAATATCCAGAAAATACATCTAAAAGTGGGCACTGAAATCCATCAGTTGAACTTCATTTAAATATCATCTTGAATCTTCCCTTATCGGTAAACTTTCCATCGGCGAATTTCTTCCATAAATTTACTTTTGTAGTGGAAACATATCTGAGCCTCTTAGTATATAGTCTAATTCGTATATAGGTATATATTTCTAATGTAAATATCCTTTTTTTGTCTTTTTTATTGTTATTGTATTAAAGACGCATGATCCTACTAGGTGTACAACTTTTCTTCCACTGTTGTTCTGCAGCAGTAAGTGCTGGTCAAAACACTCAAATAAAAAAAAATGACACACAGCAACATTGCATACCTACCAACTTTACAATAACCCCACATTAATGAATTTCCATTTGTATTTTAAATTAATTTCCCACCGAATTTATCAGTTGCCGAGTGAAATTCTCGTCATTTGATGGAAGTTTTGAAATCAGAAAATCAAAACTTCCATAAAATGAAAACTTCTACAACTGAGGCACATCGAATGTTCTCAAGTACTTACAGTGAGTATGATGTTAGTGAAAGAAAGCAGTGATTTCAACACTGCAGACAAAATGTCCTTAGGTTATGCTCTGGTGGAGTTAGCTAGGTGTGATATATTATAAGCGGTTGAAACCATCACAAGGGATTGGTATAGAACGCAATTGATACATTTGAGAGCAGCATTGAAGAGGAAACGTCGATGGTTCCAAGAAAGATACGCCAAATTTATCTTCCAGCATGAAAATTCTCGCTATGCTGCGAAAGCGGTCAAAATATATTTAGAAACGCTAAAATGGGATGTCTTTTCCCACCCACAATAATCTCCAGATATTGCTCCTTCCGCCTATCATTTGCTTCAGTGGATGATGCATAGCCTGGCTGATCAGCATTTACGCTCTTAAGAAAATTGATTGGTTCCTGAGTTACAAAAGGCGCATTGTTTTTTCGAGATGGTATCCGAAATTGCTAAAAGAACAGGAAGGACAGACAGTACTTTGAATCATGAATTGGTAATCACTTTGTAAGTATAGAATCTCATATTTTTGAAGGAAAAATACGGAGGAAACAAAACTGTCCACTAATTATTTTTTTCATTTAAAAAGCTGCGATTTGCAATCTCAAGATTAGATTTTTAAATAATAAACAATATTTTCTATTTGTGGAATGAATGCGAGAGATAATAAAAGCCAGTTTTAAGATATATAATTCAACTATTCATTTTTCTGTAAATCGCATAAAACTATTACCAACTGATGTTAGTAATTATTTGTATATTTCAAAGCCACCGAATCAATTGTTTTTGTGATAAATTTATGTATTGATACAGAACGGCATATTTAAAGAACAAAATGTAAAATTCTCACTATTGGAAAAAAATTATTCTGAAATTTTAATTTCTTTTCATATATTCCAAAACAGTCAATTAGTTCGTTTCCTAATAAAGTATCCATTAAAGTCGTTTTAACAAATAGATTAAATTTTCTTGAAGCTAAAACACAAAAGCTGCTCCTTTGTTGAAATCAATTTAACTGAATATAATACAGAATGCACTAACGAATACAGAATACACTAAAATTCCTGTTAAACTTAGTTTAAAAGGATTAAGGAATTATTTGTAAGCACTCTAATTTCTTATACTCGAATTTACTTTCCATTATATATTAAATTCAAAAAGCTTTCATCTAAAATTCTTTTTCAAATAGCTTACTCAAAGAAAACAATTTGATTTAAATTACTTTGCAATTCAAATCACAAGCCCTCTAGTGAATAAAAAAATATTGGTTATATGAATAAATGAATGCGTTTAGTAGATGTAATGAATCTTTGAAAACATAAATAGTACCATGAAACTTTTTTTTTGTATATTACACTTTTCGACTTAATAGTAAGCGTTAAATTTGTGATTTATATTCATTTAAATAAACAAGATTTTATACCAAACTATATCTCTTAAATCTGTTTGCAATAAACTTTATTTAAAACGTTTGTTGCAAAATATGTCCAAAACGTTCAGCTTCTCATGAAATGCATGTTAAATAAAAAATAGATTTCAAAAAAAATCGCTTGGAAAAAATTTCTATGTTTAGAATTTAAATGTATTTCATTGTTTTACATAATTATGAAACTTGGTAAAACTGTTGTTTATTCTTACAAATATATATAGCAATTTTGAATATTACCAATAAATCAAACTTGAAATTTACTTGGATAAAAGTCTTAATTGTTCAAGAAAATTATTAAACTTAATAAATTTTCGATTAATTAATGATTAAAGGTTTTTTCTTTACTAACACTAGTTTGAAATTTTACTTATTTTTGAGCATACTATAATGTCTTGATCCTGACCGATCAAATAAGAGAGTAGCTTAACAAACAATTCCTTTTTTTACAGCCTTATATATGTACAGAAAAAGAATTTTTTCTCATCTAGGTTAATATTATTTACAAAATTTACACAACAGTTGAAAGTTATTCATCAAATAGTTCCTCAATCAATTCGGAGAATAAGAACAACAAAAAAAAAAAAAATACGGCTAGTTCAAACGGTTACTTCAGGGGTAGCTCCAGAAATCCACCGATCTTTATCGATTGGATCTTAACACAGAAACCCTAACCACACGGAGCTTCTCACAAAATCAGGAATGCCTTCGAAATCTCACTGCTCTCCAACTTCTTCTTCCATGCCGCTCACTGCGCTTTTTTTTTTAACTCTGAAAACAAAAATCCCGCATTTTATTTCCGTCAAATCTCCGCCTCTCATTTTCTCATTGGTACATTTGAGTTCCTTATCACCCAATAGCTGTTCAGCAATGGTCTCCATAGCTCGTGGGAATGTCTATTAATGATTCATCTTTGTAGCGGACCCTTCCCGAGAAGGGTCACCATTAATCCCGGCTAAAGTCTTTCTGACTTCGAAACAATGACAACGGTCGTTGGGGATTGATATGAGAAGTCCATTCATAACTGAAAAAAAAAAAGTTTAACATCTAGTTGCTTTGACGTTTTTCTCCCTTCAAGATACGATGAATGTCCCTGAAACGATGAAACTTACATATGTGGGTTTTTTTATCTGGATACAACTAATGACCAGACACAATGAATCTACTTGGGAAGAGGATCCTCCATCTGGCAGCCCGGAGGCACTTAACAATGTGTGTAGTAACAGGTGACGTTACATCTGGCCGGAATGCCAATTATCAGGTCAGGGAAACAGAGAACGTTACAATACCTTATAAATATGAAACATTAAAAAAATTAAGATTTTTTTTGTTTGTCTGTAATATGCATTTCATTGTTTTATCTCTCTAGTTAAAATTCTTTTGCTTTTGCTACTAGTTGCTAAGTTTTAATATTTTGATCGAAATATTTATTCACTTGATAAGGATCAGATATTAAAATTTATCTACTAAGTGAATAGTTCGAAAAAATGTAGCGATTATTACAGCAGAAAATCTTTTTCATTCAATGAATAGTTTCGCATAAAATAACCAAAGTATTATAAAGAGCCTTAAAAACTTTTTTATTAGTACACTAAAAGTATATTTTGATTTTAGTCATTTTATTTATTTATTTATTGTTTAGCAATCATTAACACATCATTAAAATATTTTTAAATTGTCAAGTCATTTATTGTTTTGAAAATTATCTGTTGGTTGATACTACGGACAAGAATAAGTAATCGAATTACATGAAAATATTAAGTGATAATCGAATGCTGAAAATATAAAAATACTTTATTATTATTTAAAATGCACAAAATTTCAAAAGTCTGAAACTTTGGGAAGTGGATTAAAAACCAATTACAAAATTCAATCTTCATAAATATGAAACCAATCAAACTAAATGAAAGTACGTAAAACCTTTCAGAATCATACTTATATATTTAGAATTTTAAGAAGGATATTGGCCACATAGTTAAATAAAGTAGTCATTAGCAGTTACTTCAAACAATTATTTCTTTTTTCTTATGATCTTAAACATTCACTTTATTCCCAAGAATTTAATTACAAAAAAAAAAAAAAAAAAAAAAAAAAAAAACTTGGGTAGGTTTTATTAATTAGAGGGTTATTTTAATGTTTACTCAAAAATTAAGCATTCTATAATTCAGTTTACTGCAATAACCTTTTTAAAGTTTCGCTCTTTTATAAATTTAATTCCAAAAGAGATTCTTTTAAAAGACATCTTGAAAGAAACAACTTAGCTAGAAGCATTTAGTTTCAAATATTCAGTCATTCAAATTAGAGGTCCCAGGAGTAAATGAAAAAAAATTGTAGTGATAAATGCTCAAATGGATTTTAAAGTAGAAATTATGTCTAAAAAAATTCAAATTAGTTTCAGACAATTTATCTTTAAGATGTATTTAAATTTCCGATCATTCTGTTTTTTTAGTGTGTTGCTTTGCATTTCATTTATCTTCAAATGAAATAACTTCAATTTACGCGATATTAATAAATCGAAATACTATCGAAAGAATCATATTGAATGTTTTTCCAGAATGTTTTAAGTAAAAGCTTTTTGAGTAGAAAAATTCTTTTAAAAAATTCTGACATCTTTTGCAACGAAAATGTAAAGCTAGAATTTCTTAAAAAAATTTCGAACAAATTTATTAGGCATACAAATTTAAAAGAACTGTGAGAAATGCATTAAGAGTATTTAAAAGAATATTTTTCTTGAAAAATGTTTTTTTTAATGAAAAATATGTTGCCATTGTTTTCAGCAAATATTGTTACATGATTTCTAAAACATTTTGACTTTGATTTATATTTGTTGTGTTATGAATTAAAAGTTTTATTCAGAAAACCAATTGTGTCATTAATTTACTTGAAACTTCTTACATGCAAGAAGAATTTTCTCAGAAGAAGAATCGTGAATCAAAATCTTGTTTTTATCAAATTAAATTTTAAATAATTATTCTTTTACAACAATAAATAATTTCAAAAATAGCCAATAATTTTAAGATTATCAGAAGCAATGAAAATTATTTCCCTGTATCTTGTGAGTAAAATACTGTAATAGAAAATCAAATCCTGGATTATAATATTTTGAAAATAATTAACAATATCTCCTCAGGTAAAAAAACGAAATTCATTTAATCATTTTATTTTTTCAACTTTCACAATATCAGAAAGTTTACATCTATCTGGCAAGAGATTTTCATGGATCCTCTAGAATATCATTGTAGACTATTGAAGCTGCACAGATCTAAAAATAACTATACTTCAAAAATGTTTATTTTAATTTTTACATTACTGAAGTGCTTCAAGAATATTTTCCGAGAACTTCTCTGTTCAACAAAGATATTAGATATTTGGAAGTTAGAATACCATATTTTTCGAAACGAAAATTTCAATCAACTTCCAATTTCCAATTTTTCACACGATATCCGTCTGGCAATATAAGTAGACTATTTATTCTCGGAAAGATCAGAAAATTGGAGAAGAAACCTCTATGTTCATATTGGCAGTTGGTAGTTAATTAAAGAAGAATAGATTGAATTATTCATCCTATTCTATCCAACTTTCTTACTTTCTAATCTCCAAATAAGTATATAGTAATTTAATCGTTGAAAAAATGCAGTACGACTTTATACGAATCTCTGTGTTTCTGATTTCCCTGAGTCTGAAAAATACATTATTGGAATTATGTCTGCTTCTCTGTCCATCCGTTCTCTCTGTGATCATGGAAAAGCAAAAACTTTTAGAACCAGGCAGATTAAATTTGGTATGTTGTCTTTAATCAAAATTTGCAGATATCTATCAAATTTTGAAAACAATCCATTCAGATGAATGACTTTTTTTCGATTTTTTTTCGATTGTAAGAATATCATTTAATGCGATTTCTTTAAATCGTGGAGAACTAGATGATAGAATTTGGTTCTCAGATTTAGTATCTAATCTACAGATATGTTTCAAATTTGGAACTAAATTCGTTGAATTCTAGATCACTGTTCTAGACCAGTCTGTTCTTTCACACGCACGTAAACGTAATAATTCATTAACGAAATGAATTAAATAATGAAATTTGTATGTGATTTTGTGACTACAATTCTAGTTCTGTGACAAGTTTTAATTTTAATCGATGGGTAAAAAGGCTTTGAAAACTCAAATTCTGGAATTGTGTTTCAACTGCATTCAAGGGATTAGTTATTAACTTTCGTAGCCATTATTCACCAATGGCATACGATTAATAATACATGTTGCTACATCCAGATTTTTTGGTGACATTTATGGCATGTTGCATGCAAACCATTAGCCTGCTTTTCATGAACTAGAAACATTATTTCATTGATTCTGATAATTTCGCTTTGATTTTTATATTCACCGTTATATTACAAAAAGAATGCACTTCGGCTTTAATCAATTTTATTCTGTTTAATTTGAATATATATGGAGTAGAAGAAGCAAGTGTAAAACATGAATTGTATGGAATCAATATTATATGTGAAAAAAATTATTGTTTATATAGGATCGAAAATAATAATGAGAAAAAATGTAATTATGGAACGAAAATAAAAAGAACAAAAGAAAGAAAACGACACAAAAAATTATGAAAGCAAAACTCAGAAAAATATCAAAAAGCAATAAAACAGAAAGGCAAAAGAGTTTACTAAATAGAGAAAAAGATATAATGAAAAATAATATTAAAAAAATAGTGGCATTTAAAATAATTTCAAAAGCGGTTAATTGGTTTAGCTATAAATTAGATTTGAAAAGCAAAATGTTGCCTCATATTTGGTGAAAATTGTTGTGTATTTTTACTTTTTAATGATGAATTTTGGTACTCCATTCCCTGCAACAAGGTAGAAAGAGATGACATGACAGCTGAATGCCTTCCTTTTCAGTTACATACATTTCAAAGAATCCATAAAACAAGCAAATGATTATTTTTCTCCGTTAAATTTAGCATAAAATAATGCGTTAACTTTTAGTTAATAAATGATGAATCTTAGTTTCCTTATCACTGTCATCAATGGACAATTTAGGCCAATATTAATAAGCATGGATTCACTAGCGAATTTCAGATGAAATTTAAATAGATGGTGTCATCTGTTGTTCATTCAAGATGACAGATGAAATTTAAATAGTTTAGCAATTTCATGATTTCAGATTAGCAATTTAAAGGTAGTAAGTAAAATAAGATCTTCTTATTGAAGCGTAAATGGCAAATGATGAAATAACGTAAACAGAACAATAAGGTGAAAGATTTATTAAAACTTTATTGAATATTAATATTACTGAATGCGAGTACAATTATAAAAAAATGTAGTAGGAAACATATAATATAAATACTATGTATTTCTTATAAACACGAATATGTTTGTTTGTTTCTCAAAGGATATTTTAAAACATTCAATAAAATGTTTGGTATTTGCTTTATGTATAATTTTAAATAACTTTAATTGTTGCTCTGTTTAATCATATTATTCCATTTACAAATGTGCTATAAATAACAAAATTCACGTAGTTTGTGGAAAACTCGTATGCTATTGATGAAAGACATTTTGAAACTTATAACTTCTGTCTGATTCTTAAAACAGATTGATAATTGGGAGATTTTTATAACACTTTTTTAATATGCTTATAGTTTTTTTAATTGTACATTTATATCCTTTTTATGAATCACCATATACAATATGTTGGCGTAGTAAAAACTATTGATAAAATTTCGTTTCTTTATTTAATAGACGAATCATGAAATGAAAAGCCACAGCTGAGTTTTGTAAAAATCATTACATTTTCTATTTTAACCATTTTTAATATCTTCCATAGATTTGACATTTAAATTTTAAATAAACTAATATTCCATTTAGTAACCCTTCATTATTCTGAAAACTTTACGAAACTAGCTACACTTGCATTATTTATCTTTTAGCATGCTATTCAAACTTCAAATCCTTTTATTTAATAGCACACATTCTTGAATCAATGCAGATATTATTAAATTCTTTATTTTATCTTTTTTCTTTTCGCTTAGCTGAATTTCAAACAATGTTATCTAAAGAAGTTTATTTTCTGTATTAAATCGAAAATTGCTTTCTTCAAGTGTAATAATCTATTTAACGAAAAACTCATTATAACTCTTTTAGATAATGTAAAATCTTCTTTATGACTCAGATACTATCTTTAAGTATCAATGAATGCGTATAATATACTTCTGGAGAAATGATAATAAAATAGAGGGTCTCTTTATGTTAAAGTAAGTTTATTTATTTTGAGCTGAAACGCTATTAAATTCATTTTATATCAGCTACGGAATGAAACTGGCATTTTCACTTATCGTTTGGCATTTAGTTAATGTATTTTAAAAATAGATGCATCAGTAGTTGAAAATAGATTTAATGGTTTTTCGATTTATTTCCATTTTGCTTAATGAATTCTTAAAAGTTTTGGATCATTTTTAAAAGAAAAAGGGCGGAAAAGAGAAGGATTGAAAATAATGTTTTATTGTATACTTTTTAATATTTGTGTTATAAATTAAAGTTTAAATATGTATTTTCAGATAATGTCATAAATAGGATATTGAAACCTTAATTTTTTCTTCCAAAACTAAAATAAAATTAATTACTTACAAGTTCTAACAATATTGTCTACTTTTGTATTCATTCACCTTGTTGAAAATAATCATCATTTTTTTCTTCGCATAAAAGCTTTAATTAAGTATGAGCAAATAAGAGCTTTTATTAAATATGAGCAAATAAGTTAAAAATGAAAGTAGAAGATAAATCACACTGTATATTTTTTGCAAAATCACATTAAATCCAAAAGTTACCTTTGTTATATTCTATCTCTGGGCTTCAAATGCAATAAAAAGAACTTAGTACGATTTAATTATAAATTTTTATATCATATTTAATATGAAATTTGCATTTTTATTGTTTTAATAGTTGACATCCAATTCTTAATTCATTACCATAAGTATTACAAAATCTTGACATAATTTTTTTTTAAATAAAATTTTTTAATTAAATTTTAAATAAAATTTAAATAATTTTTAAATAAAATCTATGTAATATATTAACATTTAACATTAAACATTTAATTAATTCAATAATATCTATCCAGAATTCAATTCTGAGAATATTGCATTAATATAATGTAACAGACTATTCGAAAATGTAAATAATTTAGTAAGAAGTGAATATAAAATCCTGTAACAAATTCAAATTTATGAATACGGAACAAGTTTAATAAAAATATATAATAAAATAGTATTTTATCAATACATTCTTTATGTAGCTATAGAATGTTTCACAATATGATATAAAAACAGAAATCGGAATACAGATGAAATAGTAAGCAAGTCTAAGGTTAAAAAACACTGATAATATACACTCATGTCCAAAATTAAGGTCACAAACATGAAATCTGAGAAAAATCAAAAACTGTTCACTGTGTTTCCACGAAATTTGGCACAGATGTACACTACAATGGAAGAAAGAACATAGATACATAACAACATGGAAAAGATTTTAATTGGGAATTAATAAACAGGGTGTATCAAAAAGTGTTACATTATGAATCAGAGATAAAGCATTTATCTCGGGGAAAGCCTGTCTAATATGGAGTGTGACCATCGTGCACTGTTATACAGGCTTCACAATGAGCTTTCATGCTGTTTATGAGGGTGTCAATAAATGCTTGGGGAAACAAAGCCAATTCTTCCAAAAGCGCGGCTTTTAACTTTTGGAGGGTATTAGGAGGGGGTTACGGTGGGCAATGGCTGTTCCGGGACCATCCCAAACATGTTCAATAGTATTGAGATCCAGAGACCTCAAGGTCCAATCCATTCTTCAATTATCCTCTTCCTCAAGAAAATCATCAACGATCTGGGCTGTGTGTGGACGCGCGTTATCGTCCATAAACATGAAGTCTGGGCCAAAAGTACCCCGAAATAACTTCACAAGCTTCAAGGATCTCATCCCTATATCGATGTGCATTGACAGTACCCGTATCGAAGACGTGCAATGGTGTATGACTGCACAACATTATGCCATCCCAGACAAGGATTCCTCTGACAATAAACCTGTCGATTTCTTTTACGTTTGAGAAATGATAGCGAGCTCCTCGCTCTCTCCAGATGAAGATTTGACGAGTGTTACTCTGTGTGGTAAATCTCGACTCATCACTGAAAAGACCACGCCTCCATTCTTGCTGTGCCCAAGACTGATGTGTTCGTCACCACAAGAACCGGGCTTTTCTGTTGGATGCAGTCAAAGGGACGCACTAAACTGGTCTCCGGGCATAAAGTGTCCTCTATGCTAGACATCTGTATTATGTTTGTCTGAAAATTCTTATTCCAGACGCAGCAGCAAGGTCACGAGCAAGTTGAGGAGCCGTTGTCAGTCTATGCCGTCGTGCGCTTAGTGCCAAATAGCGATCCTGTGCAGGCGTTGTTGCTCTGTGACGACCTTGGCCGGCCTTCCTGGTTACAATACCACTTTTTTGGAATTGATTCCACAACTGGATACCACTTTCGGTGCCACTTGTAACCATGGAGTCACCTCCGCTTGAGACTGCCCAGCTTCAAGCCTGCCAACGTATCTCCATCTCAAGTAATGGTCTAAACGATTATGGGAACTCATTCTCACTGGAAACAGTTTAAAATATTTGTTTTAATGCAATATTCACAAAATTGCAGGCAAATATCCGAAATGCTTAAACGGTCTAATTTCAGTAGTTCTTCAAAAACTAATGCTAAACAACATTTTTTCCCACGGCAAAGGTTAATATCATGTTAGCGGTCCTTCACAATATTTAAAATATAATTTGTTTAAATATCAATGGTAGCCATTTAAAATTACTTTGAAAAACATTTTTGTCACCTTAATTTTGGACATGAGTGTATATTCCTTATCTTTAAGCAAACTAATCAAAAACCATTTTTATTTCTTATCAAATTCCAAATTGAAGTATCACGACTGCCTACTCGTTATTTAAGATTTAATTAAATCTTTAAGAAAATATTTTTAGAATTTTCTTCATTCATTTTATTTTTTTAAAATGCTCCAAAATTCTTTAAAACAAAATAAATTGGAATTAAACTTAATCTTCAATCTTTTTTTTTTTTTGCATAAAATAAAAGCGTTTTTTGTGAAATAAGAGATTGATGATTGTGAAATATAAGAACTCTTTTATTTAACGCAGACTAATGTCTCCGATCATTTATTTTATTGCTGGTTTGTTCACTATCTTACATAGGCGCCAGTACGAATAGAACAAGGTACTAATGACTCGTTGATCGTGTATTCAGCTTGTAAACGTGCTCCTAATCGAAAGGCGTTAAGGGACTGATCACTCGAAGTATCAGCGATCGAGAATTCTGTCGGCCATTTTGGCACACTTCCTTTGAGACGTGAGAATATTATTTTCCCATCATTCTTTCTTCATTGATTGGAGCACGAACATGAACTGAATTTCGAATCTTTGTTGAAGATAAAAAAAAAAAAAAAAATGGTTCGGCGAAGTACGGTACGGTTATGTGTCAGAATACTATTTAGAGAACCTAATTTTTTATATACCATTTCCACAAATCATAAATATGCAACGTGGCGCCCTGTATCATCAACCATTGTGCCAAACTGCATGTCCCTTGCACCGTTTAAGCAGAATTTTTGTGAATATTGCAGTTTTTTTTTCTTCAAATCTTAATACTTACCTGAAACTGTTATTTATTTATCTAATCTCTATAAACTTCAATTAATAATTCAGATTTTGAAAAAAAGTTTGGTTTCGAATATATACAAAGGTAAAATCTTGCAATGCTAAATATACAAATTATAGTTTAGTGTGAAAAGCTAATCGTATGAAATGTGATTTTTAAGTGCTGAGGAATATGTTCTGGGTGATATTGAAGGTTCTATGCATTTATGTCTTAAAAAATTTATTTCGCAACCTCAAAAATTAATTTTACAATATATCATATTAAACTAATATGCTTCCCCAATTTATGAAAGAATTCAGAACCAACGTACTTAGTTCTGCCGCTATAATTTTATTTCATTAAACTGTTCAGCAATGTGGATTTTTATAGAAAACACCTTAAGCCTGATAAAAAAAATAACATGCACATATATGGAGTGTGGCGCTTCATTAGCATCACATTCTTCATCAAATCGACATTTACCCATAACTTTTAGTAGATCATACTGTATAGCTTTTTTACATTGTGGAAATTTTTGATATGGTAGGCAACCGTTTTCAACGTTTAACAAAAGATGTCTATACACTGGAGTACCGAAATCTTTTCACCTGCTTTTCTCATAGCTTGTATTTTATCTAAATTCATTACTAAATTAATTGTGGCAGATTTATGCCAGTAAAGTTAATTGTAGTACCAGTAGTTTTGACGACATTTTGTCAGTTTAAAGGTTTGAAGTAGATATTTCGGTTGATTATGGTTCTATTTATTGACATTTCGGAGAAAAATAGTAAGAAGGAATTGTCGTTCCTCGGATCTGCACTTCGATGGATTGCTTCTTTTGAAAATTGCCTTTCCACTGGATGGATTGCTTTGCGTTATCCTATCTTTTCCCATTAGTTTTTGATTTTATATGCGACAGAATTCCGAATTTCCTACTCAGTTTTCTGCTGTAGCATAATTGAAAGCTATACATCAATAAAGATAGAGTCTTTTCTAGATTATTACATCATAAAATTTTTCAATTTCTTAAAAAAAAAATGCAATTATAAATCTTAATGTCTGGAGTACCTTGCCTTTGGAATTATTATATTAACATTTTAGCGCCAACAAGGACCATGAGTAGGAATTAGCTACTCACGAGTCACAACCCTTTTTTTGGGCGGACTTTATTCATGCATTTCATTCACTCATCCACATGAATCATAGAATGATCACCTCTGAACCAGTACCCCAATGGTATTACTCTTTAGGTGGTGGACTTTGTGACCACGACAGATTTACACGTGCGCCACCCACCTCACACACGGAGAGTCTTCGGCCGGTGGGGTTCGAACTCACAACCAAGGGAATCAGAGTCCACCAACTTACCAATCAGGTTAGCCCGGCCTATTTCGATGTTAAGCTATCCCGATAAGTCTTTTTTTCTCTGCTCTTGTCGATAAAAGATAAAATAATTAGTGAAACGAAAAAAAACGATTTGAATTTCGTTACAACAATTAACGTAATTTTGAAACTTATGATAATTTTTTTTTTAAAAAATCTGTCAATTCCAAATAAAAATTTCATGACAGCTAAATTAATGTAATTTAAAATGCAAGTATTTGAGCTTTAAAATAATGCAGAAATCCTTTTTGTGTAGTAATATTTTTAGATGTTGTCTTGAAAAAAACATAAAAAAATTCCTTAGTTTTTAATTAATTAAAATGAGAACAAATATTTCCGAAGGTGCACAACCAAACCCACCAAAGTATACTTATGTTAAACGTTGTAACTTTAAGAATGATTTGTCTAGTAGAACATCAAACAGGCTGGTACATGAATACTTATATTTCCTTTGGGTATCAGCACCGTCCCTTGGTTGCATTCAGTATTAAATGTCAGTTGATATGTAAATTATACGTTTGTAATTGCTTTCGTATAATATTATTTCATTATTACTTCTTTTTATTTAATATTTCCAGAAAAATTCGGTAACTTCTCTTTTATTTCAAGAAATAAAAGAGAAGTTATTTTCTAATTAGCCCACACGTGCTTCAGATTTAAAATTACCTGTGTCATTAAATCAATATTTACTTGCCTTCTCTGATTACTTAACAAAACCATATATAAAACTAATCATCAATAAAATTCAGGAAATCTATCTTTATGATTTTTACAAAAAGTTCTTTTTAAAAGTAAAACTCTTCCTTAAAAGCAATCCTTAATTCTTTTTTTTAAATATACGAAATAATATAACTAAGACTATTAAGCATAGAATTCAATACAATTACCGCCATAATATACCAGAAACAACGAAAAGAAAAGATTTACGAAATTTGTATCGCCTTGTAAATTTGAAATAAAAATAACGAAAAACAACAAATTCCTGTTTTCATAAGCAACGTGCGATTTTTTTTTTCGTTTCGAATGATGCATAAACGAGCCATAAACTTGTTTACAATAAATCTCAGATTTTTTGGACAAAGCGGATTAAATCAGTTTCCTTTTCACACTCATCAACATCTGCAAATAAAAGTTGAACGAAAGGAAAATAAAAGTAAAAAAGAAAATTCTTTTTAAGGCCTTTATCCCTTTTTCTCAAACGAATATTTGGTTTTTGAAAAGCGATGATGCCAGTTTTAAAAGTTTAATATAGGTAACATATTCCAGAATGTAAATAATATTTTTTTGTGTTAACAAACAAACATTGTTTGTCGAGAGATCGTTTGCCAGGATATAATCGTTTGACAGATTTAAAATTTGGTGAAAGAATAACACTTTTTTATCAGAATAATTTAACACAATTCCCGTATAAAAAAATCAAATTCATGGATTACCTGATGTTGCAAAGTTGTGCTACAAAATTAAGATGATTATAAAATAAATGTAATAAAACAAAATAGAGCAAATTATAGATATAAATACATTGTCTGTAAATCTTCTTAAATAAATAACTCAATCAAAAAAGAAATTTTACTTCAATAGATTGCAAGGAACACATCGTCGCTGAAAAAAATAGAACTACACAACTTTATTCTAGCATCGTTTAACATACTGTCATACAAAAGGCATTATTCTAAAGGAATTCGTATATTCTTAAAATATATTTTCATTAAAAATCTCTTAAGGGGATTTTTATATATTAAAAAAGAAAAATTTAAAGATATTAAACAGCAAAATCCATTTTTCTCTTCAAATTTCAAATTTACATCAAATGTTCTTCCAGGAAACCAAATTACCTTAATCTAGATCTATTTGTTTCAAAATTACGATCTAAAAAAATTTTTACCTACCAAAATTGAAATGAAATTTTGAACTTTTATCCATATCTTAAAAAATAATTTTAAAAATTTGTCATTAAAGAATAATTTACTGTATGCGAAAAAATAACAAAATTAGAATTTACAAATTTCGTAATAGCACCATATCTAAATTAAAAAATTAAATTAAAGACGTAAGACAAGTTCGTTTTATGGAATCTTTTAAAATTTCAGCTTATTCCTATAAGTACTTTATCTGTTATATTATGTTTTCTGTTTTGCCTCGAAACTGATGCTCTTAGGGGCGCATTCACAAACTTAAATGTCTGTAGTATTTTATTTAACCTGGAATTCATCTTATCGTGCATTTCAAAAGTCAGATATCCTTTTCCACTTTGCTGAAATGTAAAAATAGGAAAAAAAAAATTATCAGCTACAAAATATATGAAATCAAATTAGAAAAGGAAATACTTTTTATGTCATAATATTTTATTTCATGTCGATGCTTTTAAATGTGGAATATAATCTCTATTTCTGTGGTTAGCTAGAATTTTTACTCATTGGCTGATATAATATTACTTACATAACATAAGAATTTACTGAAATATGAAAATTTTATTTCCAAATATATATGTTTTGCAGGATAAAAATGACTATTTAATTTTAAAACATTTCGGTCAACATATTTCTTTTTTATAATTAATGCATAACGATTTCTATAGTTTGTAATTAAAAATGCTTTTTGTATTTGTTTAAAATTATTGATTCTTGTTAATAAACTCAATATTTCTTACAAAAGTGTCAAATTTCATAAAATCAATCTGTCATAAATGTAATTATTATAATATTCTGTATAACCCTAAATAGAATTTAAAAAATTCAGGCGTAAAATTAATATTAGATAAAGTATTTAATATTTAATTTTTTGATTCAAAATGCATTTATTTTCCATTCATGTGAAACCGAAGAATTTCAAGCACACTTAATAATTGACGATATATAGCTTGATATTTAAATTTACAACTATTTTTCTAAGCATAAAATTACTTTGTTTTTGATTAATATTTACATGAAAGGTGCAAGGAGATTACATAAAATATTATAACAATACAATTCATCTTACTTGAAATGATTAATTTAATATTTTTACATATTTATCGTATTCAAATAATAATTTTAATAGCAATTGTAAATAGGAACTATTTTTGTTTATTTCTCAAAAAAAGGTTTATTTTCTCATTGTTTGAAGAAAGCTATAATATTATCTATAAAAACTGGCAATGGTTACATAATTAGGATTTTAAAACGCATTGTGAATATTATCATTGACATATAAAAAAGTTGTTACAAAAATATCATTCGCATGTCAAAGATATATCCTTTTGAAAAATTTTATAAAAAATTAAATTTGTGTGTTTTATGAAAGTTATCATTTTATTTGAATTACTTTGACATGTGTTAGTTTAAAGTAGTGAAATTTAAAGACACTTCCTTGTTGTATTCAGATGCTACTATAAAGGAATGATCCTATTTAATAGATACAGCTATTAAAATTAATTATTCTTTTCTTTATTTATTTCTATGACATTTAAACATGATTCAATCTTTCTATTTAAAATATAAGCGGAAATTGATCGTTTTTTTTTGAACAAATAATGAATAACATCTATGGATGCTGCTTGTGTGTGTTCACACTTCTTGGCTAATTTTAATGGCTTTGGAATTCCAAAATTGTCTAACATTTTAAAATTATAAATAGCACAGAGATGCACTGATTTAATTATAAATCTACAAACTTAATTAAAAAACAATAAGACCAGAGAGTGTAATTGGAAACAGTAATTACAATACCCAACGGTGAGACCTTAACGAGCTGGGAAATCTCTTCCTTCTTCAAAGCACTCTAGATTATGGCAACTTACACATTCCCGAGTTTCTCATTAAAATTTTCAAACGTATATTTTCATTATTTGAAACTGTATTCAAGAAAATGAAACTCAAACTTTTGTAAGTGTCATTATTGATTCCCTACTTCAGTTATTTGAAAGGTAAGTTACTCCTAAGTTATACATTTCTTCGTCTGTAAGATATAACCGTTAAGAATAAGATTTTTTGTCATTTTTAGATGTTATTCTGAGAAAAAGAATAGGGTTCTTAATTATCTTTAACAATTTTTATCTTGAGGTATTTAGGAACAGGATTTTAATGTAATAAAAGCCTATAATTTTTACGCATTTCTATTAATTTTATCAAATAATAGGAAATGATATTAAATCTTAAGACATGTGTGTTTCACCCAAGCATTAATGCGTATAGCCAAATGAACAAACGATATTTTCAGAGAATTTAACATATAATATACAGGGTGGTTATAATTAAAATTCCCCTATAAACAGTCTCATACAAAGCAATTGGGTGAACGTATTGCAACGAAATTTGGTATGCAGACTATACACGAGATAAGCTCTCGGAATTTCGAAAAACAATTTTTAGTTCCATAATGTTCACCACAGGTGTGCATTTCAGACCTTTGTGTCTTAAATGTGCCTTTTCAGGATGTAATAATGTCCTTTTCAGGAAAGCATTACATTTAACACAATAAACGGCCAAAATGGAATACAGAAACAATATTAACAATCCAGAACAAGTATTGTGGATAGTAATGGATGAAAAAACAGAATGAAAAAAGGGAAAAGCTGGAAACTCCATAATGTTTCATGTGCGAAACATCACAACTGATCAGTTATGTTCTGCTGTTGAACTTACTGTCTATCCACTTGAAATTTAGCAGATGAATGAGGGTGGTCACATGGAGAACATTTCCTTACATCATTTTAAACACGATTAATAATTGCCCATCTTCTGCAATTTCTTCCTAATCTGTTCTTGTTCTGAACTGTTTTTTTCCCTCAAACAGCATACTGTTATTTTTTTTCCATACCTTTACTTCATGTGGTTAGATGACAAGGTGATCAGAAACTAATCAATAAATGTTGATATTATTTATGTATTCCATTGTGGTCGTTTATTGTGTTAAATTTAATGATTTACCGGAAAAGGCGTCCTCTGGTGGACATTTCGGAACTATTTTTTTTTTTTTCAAAATTCCGTGAGCGCATTTAATGCATAGTTTATATACCGAATTTTGATGCAATCCATTCATCCAATTGCTTTGTATGGTGCTGTTTATTTGGGAAGTTTAATTATAACCAACCTGTATATAATAATACTTTTAACATGTGAAAGCTGATTATAAATAATGATTTAATACTGGATGACGTCAAGAATAGTTAATAAGACAACTGATCTCAGAGAACATAAAAAATGTGATGATGAAAAAGGAATCTGATCATGATTTTATCTGTTCTGAATAAACGATAGCAGTTATAGGGATGGAGAAAATAGCATCTCGAAACAACCATAGTTGCAGTTCCAACAAATATGAATATTTCAATACAATAAGTTTAAAAAATTCAGAATGAATGGTCATTTAAAGATTTTATGAATATACATATTTCAATGGAATATGTTTTAAAAAATCAGAATGAATATTTATTTGAAGGACTAATGAATATGCATATTTCAATGCAATATGTTTTAAAAAATCAGAAGGAATATTTATTTGAAAGATTGATGAAGTTGGTGAATGTAACAGGCTTGAAGCGATTTTGATAAAAAAAAATTATATAGCTGATAAGGATCGGAAAAATCAATACTATGGAAATAAGCAATAGTTTCTTATCTTTACAATCATATTCTATTTTTATCAGTTCTTTACTATGATCAAAACTGAAAATGATCAATCCCAACTCCTCCATACCTTTGAGGGTAATTTGGAATATGCTGAATAATTATGTTTGCTATAATCAAAACTGATTAATTAATAAATTAATTTGGGAAAATGTTATTGTTAATGAATCCTCCAGCACATTATTACGCACACACATAAATTATAGACATATTTTCCTTCTTAGCAAAATAATATTTTAAACTCATTCTGAATTATTTTAATCACTCACACGCGTTTTATTTTAATAGTGAAATTAGTCTCATATCAAGTCAAAATTCCGTAAATGTTTTTTCACCTTTGTAAAAAGAACATTGTGACGAAATTGCCACTCAGAAATTAAGATACAAAAAGCTTATTTATTACACTTCCATACACATACTTCCCTCCAGATATACATTCGGCAATCAATCTATGAATTTCAGCTTCAAGACTATTGCATTTCCTTTTCTAAATCCTCAGCCACTTGATCAAATCAGAAAAAAAAAGAAAAGAAAAGAAAAAAAAAGACCGTCTACATAATAAATAATAAAGAGTTGAAACAAACTGTATACATAATTGAATTTAGCATCAATAATTTCTTCACGAAGATTTGTTTTACTATTGTTCTTATGCTCACAATTTGACCAACATTTCTAAAGATTCACTTTCATAAGTTAAGATAAGTAAGATATTTGTGAAAAATGTATGATATTTCTCAGATTCATTAGGAATAAGTTGATTTGTTTAATGAATTCGATAAAAGGTAGTGTTATCCAAATACTTTTTTCAAGTCTTGTCTTTATACAGAATCAATGCTAAGTGAGTGATTATAATAATTTCTTAAAACCAAACCTAACTAATGTATCTTAAACAATCACTTAAAAATGTATTACATTCTTCTAAATAATCTTCAAGAATCTCAGTAATCCTTCATGCTTATCCAGCTATTGGCTACATATCTTCGGTAAACATAGACCGTCACTAATTCTAGGCAACTGCCTATACAAGTTGATTATCGCCGACAAAATGCAATAATGCTGTTACGAACCAAAGTTGTCCGACTTCATTAATGCATAATTCTCTAATTAGATAATCAGATTCCGAGGTACCTGGATTCCCTCGAAGTGGTTCCAAAACAGAGCTCCGTTATGGATGTGAATGCTTACAGCTACGCTTTACTCGCTTTAATTGCTAATTATCAAGTCCTCCTTCATTATCTGTCCGCGGTTTGGTTCTGCGTATCTTCAGAACGGTGTAGGAACATTAAGTAGGAGCTGCAGTGGAGTTTTAAACACTGAAGCATATTTTAAGAATTGAGGATCAAGTAAAATGTAAATTTATATGGAAATGGAATTAGATTTATGTTGTTGTGTGGCAAACCGAACGCATCTGGATTAATTGGAATTCCAGAGTAATGGAATGTTATTTTGGCTTTTAAAATATTTTAGTTAATTAATATAACTGGATGATTTCCTGTCCATAATAAGCAAAGATGTTTTCTGATTTTATTATTCAGATTGTTGAAAAATGAATTCTCATGTTCTCACCAGTATGGCTTACATTCAAATTTGTTCAGAGAGTATAAAACATTTCATAAAATGGATTTTGGAAAAATATTATATGTATGGATGATTTTTTGTAAAACTATTTGAATATGCATTTATGATTATTGCTCAAATTTCATAATTTTTCTATTTTTTTTTATTTTCTTTTAAATTATTATATTTTATATTGGCATAACATAACGCTATCCTGTGCCCCCGGTGCCTATAGCGCTAAGTTATCTAACCAGTTGGATGAGCACAAGATGGAAGGAAAAAAAAGAAAGAAAGAAAGAAAATTGTTGATAGAAAGAAAGAGACGACAGACCATCCAGGGTTCTCTAGAGAGAATCCCATCGGTGTCAAATCCTACACGACTGTATTTAATTTTTTGGTGAAGTAATAACTGGATGGAGGGGACAAGAATACTTAAACAAATGGTGACTTTGAGTTGAACTTACAGGGAAACGAGATTACTAACTGAAAAATTGATAAATTACATTGAGAATATATGTATGACATATAAGCATATAAATAATCACTGAAGAGTCAGAAATCTGTAGAGTCCGTCTGAGTCCTGTGGCTTTGATTTCCTTCTTGAGAACTGCACTTTTGAGGGACTTTTGTAGTTATAATTTCGGTTGATTTTAACAAGCGGCATTTTGGTATTTTATATTGACAGAGATATTTTAAATATTTTACAAATAATTATGTTATTGGCACAGATATATCATTTTCATTTTTGACTCATTGGTATTTAATACCTGTATAAATAATTTAGTCAATACATTTTGAATCGCTCTATATTATTATATTTTACAATTTATAATTTTTATATAGAATAGAAAATTTGGAGTTACAGTAACTTCGAAAAATCAGAATCGATTTTGCTTACAAGCAAGATTTATTTACGAATACTGTTCTTAGAAATAAAAACTTTAATTATGGATATAGCACTTGCGAATATTTTCAGTTACAATATTCGCAAAGTTATTATTTACAGATACTATATTTGTGAACAATATGTTCTTTCAAAGGAGTTGTATCGTACGTTAATATGGAGTGAATATGATATATAAAAAATATGAAAAAGTGAATATATAAATATACAATAATATACCTTCCTTTTCTTTTGAGTTCAGCAGAAAAAGAGTCGTTTTTTATTGAATTAAGTAGAATCTCATAGTTAGATAGTTTTTAAATAAAAAGAAAAGTAGTATATTAACTATATTATTATAATTAAAGCAAAATATATTTCAAACAGTCGAAAACACATAAATACACACGCGCATCTTTAAAATTTGTTAGAATACATAAAAATCCTATTAATATAAATTTCAGAGATCGAAATAATTGCACACATTTTAGATTACTTGTTATACCTGCAAAAAATATTAAAAAAGTAAATATATCCTTCAAAAATTATAACTTCTTTCGATACTAAGTATTTTGTTAATTTCAATATAATATATCTTATGAAAGCGATTTATTACCTACATTTCATATGTATATTCTAAAATAAACGCTGCATAGAACAAAATAGAAATATAATAAATTGATATAATTCAAGCTACCTAAATTAACTTAAGACAAATTATTTCTGTTACTTATTTATTTATAATAAACATGATAATAATGTCATTTAAATTACATATCTGTAATTTTTTTATTCAAATGGTTGATTGTGGATTAATTTATATCAGAGAAATTAGTAAATAAATTGTCACCAATGTAGTCGGATTTAGTAATTTACATTGTCTGATGAATTACAGTCCTATACTTTTTAAATGTTACATATGTTAATGAAGCATCTGGAAGAAACCAACATTATTCATTTATAACATATGGATTAATACCAATCTCAGGATTCTAAAAATATAAGGAAACATTTGATTAAATAAAGATTTTGAAAAACTAAAATGCATATCTTCTTTTCTTTAAACCTTCCGCCATCCTCTCCTGTGGGCGAAAATTTATATTGTTCCTGTTTTTTGCCGCATTAGAAAAAACAAAATAAAAAATCAAACAAGTAAACAAACGTTTAAAAGTTTTAAAATGTAGAATGTAGAATGCTTGAAGCACTTTACGGCCGTCCTGCAGAAGCTTCACTTGAACGCGCTAGACGCGTTACGGACAACGAAGAGGTTAATAACATGCATATAGAAAGAAATAAACTATTTTTGAAAGATAAAGAATTCAAATGTAACGAATTTAACTATACAGCTGAATGGCAGACATTTTGCATTTTGGATAAATACAAATGCATAACAAAGAGGAATAAAGAATAATTAGGACGAATGCTGCTATTCAAATGGAAATAAATAAGTCATTGAAACCTTAAATATTTCATGACTGATTATAAAAATTATCACCTCAAGCAAAACCAGAAGGAATAAAAAAACAATGAATTTCTTGTAATCAGAGCATATGCGGAGTTAAGATCAATTATTTTGCTACATTATATCATTCAAAAAAAAACATTTAAATATATAAAGATTTAGAAAAAAAAGTGATTCATTTTTTAAAAATATGACTTCAATATTCGATTATAAATAACTGCACAAAAAGCATAATAATAGAAAAAATTATCTCAAAAAATATTTTGTAATCTGCTCAAATACATAAAAAAATATTTTACCAAATATTTGCTCACTCCATTACAAGAAAGAAACCAAATATTGTCACTTTTTTTTTAAAAAAAAAGTGAGATATTATTTTTATTTTTAAGATTTATTTACAGCAAATTAAATTTAATGTCTTGCAAAAGATATTAAATGATCGAGCCTTTAAAATCTGCACCTATTACGGGATGGTATTTAAGAGGCGTGTTTAACTTTAGACGGTCATTCTGAAAGTCAAATATTTTCTTTTCCAATTAGAAAAAAAGTGGAAGCAAAATTTTTTTTTTTATTATTCATATATTTTGTAGATAGTTTCACAGCTTCACAGCCAGAAGATAACAAAAAAAGAGAGGGAGAGAATTCGTTTATTAAACATTTTTAACATATTATTACATAATTATATTAACAATTATCACCGAGACTCAGAAGTAAAATATTTTTAATCACTAATTATTTTCTTACATATTAAATATAGAGCATGTATTGTAATCGCCAAAGAATCCGAAACGAGTCTTTACCGAATCTTGTACAGTTCAGATACTAAAAAGAATAGAAGCGTTTGAAAAAAAAAATGCGAACTTTAAATTTGTTTCACCTTTGATTGATTCTGAAATTAAAACTTATTAGTTTAATAACATGATTTAAACATAATTTAACTTAAAACTATAAAGTTTTAAGTTAAATTATGTTTAAATCATTATGTTATAAAACATAATTTCCAAAATCTATTAAAATTATTTTTATATTAAAGCTATTTTGACATGGAAAAATAAAAAGAATCTTTAAATCTTGATCAATAACAAAGGATAGAAAATCCAGAATAAAATATCAAGAGTTACAATGAAAATGATTTAGTGTTTTCTTCAAAAATAAAATATATTAATGTAAAATAAACTCAAAATAATTCTTAAAAGTTATTAAAAATTTTGCAATGCTATAAAAGATAATATTATTGAAATACAATTTTTTGAATTTTTTGAGATGCAAAAACTATTTCTATGTCGTAATATTTTTTTAACAATATCACATTAAAACGGAAGAATTTCAATAGAATAGTTCCTTATGAATTTAAAAGTTAATTTTAATTACAATTAATTATATTTTTAAATTATTCCAAAGTGGCATTTCACCCTTTAAAATATTTATAGTGTACTCTAATGTGGTTCAGCTGGTCAAAGAATTTTGTCTACAGAGAACCAGCGCTCATAAACAAAATACACATATTCATCTTTATTATTCATAGAGATAAATTATATTAATTAATCAGGAAAGCATTCAGTGACGGTGATTTGGCATAGGAGTAACACGTTTTCCCCGTTATCTGGGCTAGCGGGTTCGAGTCCCGATTCAGGCATGTTTGTTTTTCTTCTTCTATGTTTCTATGAATGTGCCCCCTGTAAAAAGGGGTTTTCAAGCGAATGTGACGCATGAAGTAGCTAAGTCGTACTCTTGACGCTACTGACAAAACAAGAGACCCTCACACGGCTTAAATCGCTGACAGATAACTTTCAGCGGGCTTGAAACGTGCCATAAGTCACAACAACATTCAGTGAAAATTAGAATACACATAAGTAACAAAAAAAAGTCGAACTTGTTATCTCCTTGTTTTTTGCTTTATACAGAAATTGAAATCTTGTAATAAATAATCTATTTCTTCCCAGTCAAATTGTTTATTAAGAATAATTTTATAATTCATCCTAAATCTTAATTTAATAGCTGTGTTACAATAATTTATATATTATTTTGCTGTTTGCTATCTCAATCTGCAAGCATTATAATAACATGTATAACTTGCATATGTTACACAGGTTACAATATGAAAACACAAACAAAATTTAAGCAAAGCTACTGCAATCATTATAAAAGTGATTTATAATAATTCTAGTCGCTAGAAATTTCTGCCCCTGATATTGCCGACATAATCAATTTTCAGAATGAATACTCGAATTACAATACACTATCACCAAAGACATTTTGAAACACATCTACCATTAAACTCAGAATGAAGTACCATTATAAATGATCCGGTAACACCGAAATATTCCGTTCCAAAACCTTGATTCCCTGTTAGACATTGAAATGCAAACAAGAATTCGAAATTATCACTCGAATAATTCTAAATGTACCATAAGTTAGATAGTCTGAATAAGCTTTTCAATAGGAACAGACCGAATCAACATAATAAACTGGAGCGATGATCTTTCTATGATGGGCAAACTTTGCAGAATAGACTCTCTTTTACAATTTAGATGCCGAGAAAGTCCTTTTGTGGAAATTGGGCGTGAATTCAAGTTTGGAAGACCCCCTTTCCCGTGTTCACTGTAACCGAACTCGAGCTCATTCTACGGCTCTTCTTGTAAGACTCTCCATCTGTACTTATGGTAAGCAATCAGTCCCTTAATGGTTTCGCCGGAGTTGAAACTCGTCCAATGTGACGAGTGGATTGAAACGAATGTACGCTATCTTCTGTAGTAAAGACCGCTTGAATGAGAACTGTTATGGAACTTGGAGCTGTTTCTAAAAGATCTTTAAGGAATATGGTTTTAAGATATTCAAAGTTTGGCAAGAATCAAGAAGGAATTTTATTTATTCGAGCAAATTGGATTATTATAATTTTTATTTCGACAATTTAGAAGCAAAGAATGATTCTAATACATCAGAAAACTTGTAAAATTGGTATTAGATTAAATTAGAATTATTTTAATCTAATATCTTGTTTATTTAGTTTAATTGTTGAATTTGAGAAATTAAAAGTTTGTGAGCACGTTATTTGGTACTTGCTAGTAAAGCAGATTTATTTTTTTGGTTGGATGCAGCAAAAGTAAAATAATTTTATGAATGTTCAAAATTAAAATATGTATATATACTTCTATTCCAAAATAAAATTATTTTATTTTAAAAACCTTTTATTTTATGAATATAAATATTTATGAATGCAAATTTTAAAAATTAATCACTCTAAATTTGTAGCTTTGACAAATCTATAATATTCCATTCGTTTTTATAATTTATGTGTCCTTTATTTTCATAACCTACGAATGAAATTTTAGATCATCAATGAATTCAGCATCCTAAATCTTTGTCATTTTTGGACATTCTTTATATCCTCGTTAACTTTTAAGAAATATTAATGTTATTTAAATATAATGATTATTATTTAATTTGAAATCCTGGCTTTAGTAAATATTTTTGACAGATCGTTGACATGGAATGATATTTGAAAGTTCTCGCATTAAACTTAATAAAATGAAAGCATCATGAGTGTACATTATAAAAAATATAAACAAGTCTTAAAATCTGGCACTTATGCAAAAACGTAGAACAAGTTTTATATTAACAATGCATTTCGGCTTTCTTGACATTTGATTTCTAAACACCAAGAAAAAAAGATAAATAGTTTGAAGTATAATTATAATGTCATATTAGATATTATAATAAATTTTCAAACATTAAATTATATTAGGTCCATTTAATTACATAATGAATGTTTTGGTCGATCAAATTTTTATCGTTTAAATATGATAAAATCGGCTATGGTGCGGAAATATAAAAAGTTTAAAAATTAATAAAATGCGAACCTTTAATTAAGCATGAAAAATTTTTCATACATAAATAAATATGTTTTTAATTATTCTTATATATTTTCTTTGTGCTTTGTTACATCCTGACGAAATGATGCTCGTATTTTCAGCATCTTTTTCTATGTATTTTCCATAAAATTCTAAATAAAACATTGATAGTTAAATTTTTAACTTTACTGGCACTTTTTCTCAACATTTTTTTTTTTTTTTTTTGCTAATTAAAACATGATAAACATGATAAAAATTATTTTAAGTATATTTGTTTCATGTAAGATAAATGCTTTAAGAAAACAATAAATTCGCTGAAAATGAATAAATAGCCACTGGAATTTTGATATGTAAACCCATTTATATAAAACTACCTACCTTTCGCAATATTAAATTGCGAAAGTTCAACAATTTTCTCATATCACAAACATTCATATAAGACTAATAAACACGAACTCAAGAATGCAATTCATACAGATATGACAAACAGAGAAACCACATCTTATTAAAAGCCATTTGAAATTTCGTTATAATAATAGTAGTGAGATAACTGAGCAAATGTATTGAACTTTTTTAAAAGCTTAGATTTTAAGTGATTTTATTGCTTTAGTTGTTATTATTTTTCAGTGATTTGTTGATATTTATATTTTAAATTCAGACTTACTCTTTTTGGAAATCGATTATTTTTTCGAATTACATTGCTTAAATACTTTGGAATTTGATATTTTATAACTTCTCTACAAGTTGTATGCAATTTTTTTAGTAATTGTATGATAAAAAAATTGCACACTTCTAACATATTTTACCAAGCAACATTATATAAATAAAAAATTAATATTAAAAAAATGAAATCTAAAATCGCAAAATTTCAAGTTATCATGTTAGAACATTATTATTTTTAAGTCATTATTTGTCTTAATTAATTCAGATCATTTACCAGCTTAAACCGGTTTGAAACAATCAACAACCACGTGACTTCTCTATCGGCCTCTATACCTCTATCTCTGTGTTTCTATTATTCTATTTTTAGTATAAAATGCATTCCAGCGATTAAGCATTAAAAAGGGTCCATAATCGAACGATAATATGCTCTTCTGTAATTGTTGTTCGCCAGTGGCGTGGGGCAAATATTAATGTACAAGTGTTGGTTTCTTTCTCAAAGCATAGACCTTTCATATTCTCAAAAAATGTAGTTCACATATTTACTAATGGTCCATATGATTATACGGAAGCTAGGAAACAGACAATATGCAAGAAAGACTCGGAGAGACCACTCCCTCTGATCTTTATTTACAACCTATATATTCCAACTAAATAATGGAAAATGTCCTACAGAGTGGGGAGTTCATAGGATTTGCCCGGGATTTGACAGGGATTCCGATGAAACACAATTCTGATACAATTAGTTTAAAATAAAATGACAATGGTTCGTCCATATCCATAATGACAATCCGTACCAAAAGGGAGACAAAGTGGTTTCATGGCTTAACCCATTAAGCATGGGGAATGATTGTTACCATGTTAAAACATGATGCTATATATTATATATATATATATATATAATGGTAATTATTTTTAACTTTCATTTTTTCTAGCTGGCAAACAAAGATTTGGAACTCGACTGATTTTGAGATAAAAAAAACCATCGTCTTTCTAAATATCAACGCATGTAATCTGATAGTCTTGTGATTGTTTCAAACCGGTTTAAACTCGTTAATGACTTAAAATTAATTAAAACAATTTGTAAGAATTCAGAGAATGAATAATTTGAAAATCAAGTTGTAACTTTATTTGGCGATAAATCTCCAAAATTGACAACCTTCTGAATTATTTTCTAATCACCCTAAAAGCGAAAAATTGATGCTTCAAAATCGATAAATAGCTAATTTGTTGCTACGTATTTTGAAGCTTCAACACTTTGTTTCCTACGCATTTTGATGCTTCAACAATTTGTTGCATACGTCTTTTGAGGCTTCAAAAACCTCAAACCAAAGCAACACCATGTTCTAACATGATAACAAACATGCTTGGTGGGTTAAGCCCTGTAACCACCTTCTCTTCCTTCTGGCATGGATTGTCATTATGGATACGGACGAACCATTGCATTCATTTTAAACTAATTGTATCAGAATTGTGTTTTATCGGAATCCCTGTCAGGGAAAATATTATGGTCTGTCCATTCTGGATGATATTTACCCTTATTTCGTTAGAATATATAGGTTGTAAATAAAAATCAGAGGGAGTGTCTCTCCGAGTCTTTCTTGCATATTGTCTGTTTCCGAGCTTCCGAATAATCATATGGACCATTAGTAAATATGTGAACTACATTTTTTGAAAATATGAAAGGTCTATGCTTTGAGAAAGAAACCGACACTTGTGCATTAATATTTGCCGCACGCCACTGGCGAACAACAATTACAGAAGAGCATATTATCGTTCGATTATTGGCCCTTTTCGATGCTTCATCGCTGGAATGCATTTTATACACCAGCGATAGGATTTTCCCCAAAATTTTCTCACATTTAATGCAAATTCCATTCGCTCTTCGCATAAAATTGAAAAGCATAGGAAAGGGTATGCGAGTGATTAATACTCAGATTCTAATTTTCAGAGACCCATAATAATGTCATGCAATCATTAATATTTTATTTATCTCTGGCCTAGAGATTTTGAGTTATTGCAATGAATCAATATAAAAGAAGAGATAGATAACAGTCAATTCTTTCATAGATTTCTTCAAAATTTCTTAAGATTCTAATTTTTAGATGATAAAACTGTGAACCAAACATCATCCAACCAACTTGTTATGCTTCCGAATTATCGAGATTAAATGAATGGTGATATTGATAGACGGTTAATTACTTGATGGTTATGGTTTCGAATTCTCTGAAAATCTTACATGTCAGAAGAGCGTAAACCACGAATCGTGTATTAAATTTTATGCGCCAACCTCTATTTGTTTTGTAATAATCATGTTAACATATTCAGGCGCGCGCACTTACAGAGCTTTTCTGAATAATTCTGATTTTGTTCAAAATCCGATTGAAATCTACAAATTCGGTGTGTAAACCATATGTCAAATTTCATCTGTCTAGCTATATGATTTTTAAAGTTATCGTGTTCACAAGTAGGCAAACACAATTTCAAAAAAATATTTTTTTTAGATTGAGGGAAGGTTGAAATGTTGGGAGTCGACTGAATCTCGAGTTTATATATATATATATTGTTTTTGATGTTCATAATATTTTCTCTTTGCATTCCATCGTATCTTAAAAAGAATAAAGAAAAGCACCACTTCATCATAATAATTTTATTTTCACGGATATAATTACTATGAGAGCTATTGCAGTGTTCCGCTGGTGATTGTTAAAAATGCAAAGACATATTGAAAATTATTACTCGAATAATTGTATTCCAGTGATAGGCATGGACTTAACAATTTTTGTTTTAAAATAAATGCAGAGATTTCAGAGTGAGCGCAATAATCATTATGAGATGGTTCCATCCCCACTACACTGTATGAATTTTCCTTAACAGACTTTAATTTGAGTCTTCTACGTAAAATTTTATCTTTCTCTTCGAGTATAGAAAGTTTTGCTACGCAATTGGAATAGATAAAGTCGTTGGGTGGAAAATCGTGAGTGAACCCACATTTGGGTACATTTGCATTGCAGTAACTGTAAACCCATTTCAGAACATTCTACGACTTCGCTTCTACGGCTCTTCACCTTACTTGATTCTAAATAAACACTCCTTTAATAGTTTCCCGAGGAGCTGAAACTCTTTTGATGTGGCGACTAGATTGAAGGAAAGAATGCACGAAATCTTCATATGGTGGCTTACTTTATGTCCTTTGAATGAGATGCGTGTCTTGAGCTTGGGATGTTACTCTCTTCGGTGTCCTCTGCGAAAGAGATTTCAGAAAGCTTTAGAATTTTGCACAATAGTAAAGACTAGGCTGACAGAATAATTTAAACAACGAACACTAGATGTTTGTAATTTTGAATGTAACGCTACAGTCATATTGAGAAATATAACATATATGAAAGTTTTGCTAAAATGTTGCTTAAAAGATATATATATATATATATATATATATATATATATATATATATATATATATATATATATATATATATATATATATATATATATATATATATATATATATATATATATATATATATATATATTGCACGGTAAGAAAATGAATAAAAAGAGTTCGAATATTGCGAAACAGGTAAGGGTTTAAGATAAGAAAGAATCTGAATTATAACTCAACGTCACTTGCAAGTGGCTAGTTTAGTTTATTTATATTAACATCCCGTTGTAAAATAACACTAGGGCTATTTTGGGACGGACCTCGTAATTTTGAACCGTGGTCAGATGACAAGGACTACACCGGAGCTGGCACCCCCCTCTCCACACCAGCTGGAGGACGTTTGGCATGACGGATTTAACGTGCAACTGACCTCCTTACACGACGGTTCCTCGGTGGAATCGGGTCTCGAACCTAAAACCCTACGGCTCACAAGCCGAGATCTTATCACCAGGCCACCGCGGCCTGCATTTGCAGGTAGCATTCTGGATATCTTTCCGGGTTTAAATTAAATTTCTCAGAACTTCTTGGTAACACTAGTTGCAAGATTACAGAAAAGCTTTTCAGTAAATGGTAATTATTATGGTTTGTTTAGAGTTTATAATTTTATTAATTACAACTATTTAGGAGAAAACATTATTATCGTCATGATATTAAACTATAATTTTATCTGTTTCTAAGTTTTAAACATTTCTGGGTTTGAAAACCTCATTTCCCCATTTAATTTGGAAGATTTTAGTGCATTTGTTTAAAAAAATTATATATAAAAAGCACCATTTCATTCGAAATGACCAAATCTCAGCTTTTACTTCTTAAAATAAATAAATCAGAATGACCAAATTAATTTAATGCGGGTGGAAAGGAAGAGATTTTTATTGCAGACTATGTGGAAAATGTATTCATATGTAAAAAATGCATCCTTTAGAAAACTGGTCACTTCTGGTTATTAAAGTCTTGACATACCAGTTACCAAGAAAACTGCTTAGTGGAAACTAATTTAGGGAACACATCTCTGCGTTTATTATGATCGCATTTAAAAATATTTTGTGAATCCTCTCCCATGATTCTTAACTTTATTGAAGTATAAGAGCAAGCAGTCTTCAAATCGTTTCGAAGGAGTCGAAACTCGTTCAATAGGAAGAATAGCTTCAAATGGATTCACAAAATCTTCCTTAGAAAAGCTTTATTTTGTGTCCTTCGAATCAGGCTTATCTCCTGAATAAAGAGGTTTACTTTTTAAAGAAGAATTGTTGGTTTTTTTAAAAAAATTGATTTTTAATAATAATTGTAACCTTAAACAATGAAAATACGGTTCATAGGAGTTGACTCTTATAAATTTTACCGTATAAAGTTTAGTTAAACAGACGTGAAAAGTTTTAAAATGTTTCACATGGCAAAAAGTTTTGTCATAATCAAATTATTTTTAAAGGAAATTATTGAACACTCAAATTTTAATAGACGTAAATGGGAGATTCGTATGTATAATGAACACAGTATAAATTGACCATCGATTTCTGCACAATAGGCGAACCATAACAATTAAATGGATGTCAAAAGTACAGGATGATCAAGAAATAACAGGAGGTGTTCGGAGTCCTGTAGCGTGTTATGTACTGGACGTAATAAATTTGGCCACCATACACGTTAAATTATGCGGTTTTGATTTATCAAGAAAAAAAAGTAGTGCCAAAGAACGCCTATAGGGGAAGTCCTGAGGCTACAAGCGTATAATGTGAAAAAAAAATGATATATAACTGCCTATGGAAACAAAAAAAATACCAAAACACACCAAATACCAATAAAAAACATTTATTAAGAAATTTACAAATTTGATTCAAGGTGATCATCAGCCTGATGTTCCAGTAATTAATTACATGGGGTACACGAGGTTTTCGATGGTGGCTCGAAGCATATCGGCATTTATTCGTCTGACATGTAACATTATTTTTTCTTTTAAAGTAGTAATGTTAGGAACATGTCCTAGATACACAGGGCCTTTCAAGCTTTCAAGTAGCTCCACAACTAGGAATCATCCTCGGCCTGGTTACACACCAAGGAATTCTTGAAAAATGTGTTTGAAGAATGGTAGAATGTTTTGTTTCAAATCTTTCTACCATTCTTCATAAGTTAGTTATGGTCATCGGTTTTCTTCGTAACTGTTTTAACAGCCAATATTGACGAAGAGCAGCACCGGCGTTTTTATCTCGCTGATAAAACAGCTTGACGAATAAGGCACGTTCACGTAGTGAAAAGTCATCTACGGGCGAATTCTTGCACAATGACTTAAATTCCTGCAACCTTTCCTTTTATCCTCGATATTGTGTCAGAAAGTACCCGTACATACAAATTATATAATGAAGTTTCCGATAGTAGCGCCAGAATTTTCCCTATCTGCGTTTTTTGGTACTAATTTTTTTATTCTTGATAAATCGAAACCGCATTCCTTAATGTATAGGGTGACCAAATTTTGTTATAATTCGTCCAGTACATAACACACTTCAGGGATCTGAACAACTTTTGTTATTTCTTGTTCAATCTGTATTTAAAAGATTTCTTAATATTAATCAGAATTGTTTTCCTCTTGAATGTCTTGTAAACTAAGACAATATGGCACATTTAGTGCCTTAGAGTACCTTGAAAAGAGACCGAGTATATATTTTGGGTGTATTCTTTTTCTATGTTTGTATCCAATATTTGATATAGATCTAAAATGGTGATGACAAAAACCACGTACTTTATTTCGTTTGTATAAATCATTGGGTTTTTGTGCATTCGCATTCATATATTCAGAAATGCATAAAAAACTAGAAGACCAAAACCTGAGCTGGCATCCCCTTTCCAAACTTCCGCGCCACTCTAACGAGAGGAAATTTGACTTAGACGGATTTAACGTGTACCAGACACGCTTATACGATGATTTTTCGGTGGAATTGGGTCTCAAATATGGAATCTTCCGGGCACGAAACTGATACTTTTCTACCAGGATATAGCAGGCCTTGCGTCGCTTTATTAAATTACAATATTAAAAAATATTTATTATTTTTATAGACGCTATTCTAACTGCATTTAACAGAAAATTGTAGAAATTGAAAAAAAGAATCAAAACATAGAAATAAAATTGACACTAAAGTATGAATAATTGGATTCATAAATTTCATAATAATCGTGTGTTAGGAATAATTTCTTCCGAATAATATTTTGAATACTTAATCAAAATTACCAAAAACAAAACCAAAAGAAGCAATCCAAGTTGCTAAGCTAGTTCGATTAATTTCGAGAAATTTTACACATATCAAATGAGAACGCTTGATTTAATTGCTCATAACCAAAATAATTTTTGAGAATAACATATACCTGATATTTTTCAATTAGATGGAAGTGTATGAAGATACTGTCTTGGAAACTGGAACAATATTTCAATCAATAATAAATAGAAAAATATTTTTAGGGGAAAATTTTGACTGATTTATTTATGTCAACACTTATTTTATGCGGTTTGTCTAGAAAAATATGGCAGATATTGAGGCGTGCCATTTTTTCTCATTGCCTTATATATTTTTAAAGAAAAAGGTTCTGTTTACCGCAGAGTTCACTCTTTGTAAATCTAAGAATTCGGAATGCCTCAACTGCTTTTGAATGACAACATCATAGAGAAGGATACAAGAATTCTTGAGGTAAGAGTATTCGCGATTTTGCCTCTTATATGAAGAAAGAACGCAATATAAATGTCAGAAATTCGAATTTGATTTTTGTACGTATTGACACATTAAGATTTTGTTTGTTAGGATGTTGTGTAAAAATTTAGTTTTCGTAACATGTTACTATCAACGTTTATACAAACAAAATGCATTCATTCATATATTTGATTTGATGAAAATTTGCAATTGCAAGTGCATATTTAATTTGAAAAAGAAATAAAATCCTTCCTTCCTTTCTTTTTGCAACACAGCATGATTTAAAAATATTCTTGGGTTTAAATAGAAGCCCACAAAGAGTTCCTTAAACAATAATTATGGTTGTCATTAACTTGCTTAAGTTCCTTGTCATTTTGTCAAGAGAGGAGTTCAGTTTGCAATTTTCTGCTTTTATCAAATATTTTGCAAACGTATGAATATATATATATATATATATATATATATATATATATATATATATATATATATATATATATATATATATATATATATATATATATATATATATATATATATATATATATATATATATATATATATATATATATATATATATATATATATATATATATATATATATATATATATATATATATATATATATATATATATATATATATATATATATATATATATATATATATATATATATATATATATATATATATATGGAATATCAATTTAATTTTTAACTTTCAATTTATTTCAATACGAGAAGCATAATTTCTATTCAAAGAATATGCAATGCCTCTGTCTACATCGCGATATAGGACTAAGTAAGAGAGTTTTTTTTCCTTCGATTATTTTACTATGACATTTTAATAAGGATTTCTTTTACACGTGTCGACTTAGGAGAGGGAATCTTAGGTATCTTTAATAGAATATTGTAATCATTAGGGATTTTTATCCCGTCACTTGGAGAGGGTGAAGAAATGCTAAAGTCAGAAGTTTTATAGAGCACATATAAAGTAAATAAAAAAAGTGGAATTAGATTTAAAAAATAAGCGAAAATTCCAGAATAAAACTAAAACGGACTTACACTTATGGGCTTAAGTAAATAATATGCTGCTACGTTTTAAATGATATGGATTTTCAAATTTTAAGATAAGAATTGGAAAACTAATTAAGATTTAAATTGAATTTTAAAATATAATTACATAAATAAATGTATATAATTTTCAATATATATTTCTTCAAAAGTATAAAATATTTGTTATAAAATTATATCGATTACTTTTTAGAAATTTTGAATGACTTTTTTTAAAAAAATGATTTTAACCTTTCGACCCTAATGTGCATATCCGTTCCGGAGATCAGAATTCATTCCCTATTTGGTAAATAAATCCTACTTCTATGCAGATTATCATAGAAAAAAAGTTTTATTTTTGCATGGAATTTAAGATTTTAATCAAGCAGAAATCGGGTAAAAATAAATAAGATTCTTATGAAATAACGCAGATCGGAAAAATTATCAAAACAGCAAAAATGCAAACCTAATTGCATCTTTAAAAATTTTCAGAAACAAAAACAAAAAATATATAATCCTTAAAAATAAAAACCTCAACTATAACCTTATTAAATTTGCCCTCTCCTTTAAATCTTTATTTTCCTCTCAATAAATTGTTAAATCCTTTCTACTCTTTAGGACTCCCCTCTTGATTCTTAAGTCTATTAAATCAATTTCCTAATCTTGGGTAAAAAGTCGAAATCCTGTTCACGTCCACGTTCCGATTCCTAGAACAAGAATGATGGCAAAGTAATTTTCTCACGTCCCAGACGTAGTGTGCTGAAGCGCAGGACAGAATTCCGATCGGTGATACATCGAACGATCAGAACCTTAATATCTTTCGATTAGGAACGCATTTACAAGCTGAACACGCGATCAACAGCTCATTACCACCTTGTGTCTGTTCCACACTGGCACCTCTCTAGTTCGATGACCAGATCGAGAGTAAGATGAATGGTCGGAAGCTTTGATTTACGTTCCAGTCTAAAGAGCACTTCTCAATCCCTTCTACTATTAATCATGAGTCCATCGGAATCTAAGTTTGTATTTTAAAGAGTGAAAAGACTTAAACTTTTATTCCAATTGGATTTTAAATCTTTTTTATTCTTTTCTCAGAATGGTTTGAATAAGAATGTAAAGACTAGATTAAATTATTTTCCTGATTGTGTTAATGAAATGTTTAAGAAGGATCTCAGATTTATAATGTTTTAATTTACATTTAGAATGAATTCTGATTGGAATGTTATTTATTATTTCGAACGTTAACGTGAAGGCATTATATCTTTGAAGTCTTAAATTATACCTTTGAATGGAAAAAAGTAACTTTATGTTCAATTTCACTTCAACTAATTTTTTTTGCTCTATTTTTTGAAGAATAATAAATTATAATAAAATAGCTTATCTGATTTAGAGGTAATTAACTAAACCTATTATGGAGTATTTGAATCTTGTTGAGTTAAAAGTATAATAGTGATTTTATTAGAAACAAACATGTTTCATATCATGAAACAAAATTAATACAATTCTGGTCTTTCTCTAAATGTTTATCCGGTCTGCCTTTTATTGTTAACCCTCAGTACATACATGATATCTTTTTAATTCCATCCTTTCTATTTTAGTTAAAAATTCTAAGAATTTATAAAGGTTTACCTCTACTAGTTCATATACATTTATGCGAGAATTAGATGAAGATTAAAGCAGCAGAAATAAAGGAAACAATGCATCTCATTTTTTACTAAAGGGTTGGGATCATCCCCTTGATCCCTGAGTGTACTAGCCTTGCAGATTCTTTTATGGTCAGATCTATGGCAATGGTAATATAACGTGAGCAATAGAGATTCAGAGTATCGCTACTGATATTGAAATTGATGATTTCTCAGATTCGTCAGATACTGACGAAATTTTGCAAAGTGATCAGGATACAGAATCGGGACAAAATGCAGATTCTGAATACTCTAGAAAATCTGATCGAAAGTCTTTTCTGGCTAGTGAGAAAAGTAAAGAATATTTATGTAAATTGCATTCTTTTATAATATGAATAAATTATCTTGAAATTTATGGTATGAATTCATTTTATTCTGAATGATTAATAATAAATGTTTTGTATTTGAATAAGTATATGAAAATGTAAAGCCAAATTCAAGAATTTTCTAAGCTGTATGTTTAAGTTCCTTTTTCTGAAAAATTTCAAAAGAAAATAATATGTAACATATAAGATTTTTTATTCCCTCAGTATTTTTATTCAGAAAAAAAAAACTATTCACTTTAGAAATTATATGTTTTATATGAATGGAATGAGGGGGGGGGGTGAAATAAATACAGAAAAAGTATGATAAAAAGAGGTTTAGTACAATTTTGGTCTCTCTTATTCAAAATCATATTTATGCTCTAAATAGGATATTTTTGCATGAAAAAGTCTTCATATACTCTCATATTTTATTTTTTCATAAATAGCCAATAAGATAACGACAAAGTGGCAGACAATTTGGGAGAAAAATGACACCTCGCGTGCATTAATGTTTAAAACATAGGTGCATTTACTGAAGTGTTAAAAATAATAAATCTTAAATAATGCTTAAAAGTGCATAAAAAATATTTTTATTCAATTTTTCTTACTTTTTTGTCGATATGCTTTGAGCAGTTAGTCAAAGTCTATTTATTAACGTAATGTACTTAGTTAGAAGAATGGCACAAATTAACCAAATTGCATTTATAGTGAACGTATTTACAACAAATTGATATAATTATTCATTGATGACTGTTATACAGATTATGATTATTAAACCTTTGCAAAAATCACATTAAAGGGAAGTTTGATTGTTGAATTTTTCAATAGCTAAATGTCTTCTTGTAGACTGCTAAGCAAAATATTCGAATAAAATTATTCAGAAATTCTGCATTCAAAATACATAAATTGGTGATTTAATTTTTGATTGCATAAACATAAGAGAATCCAAAGTATGAAGAAATTTAAAACACAAATAGCTCATGATCAATTAAAAGTAAAACATTTCAGAACATGTTTTAAACAATTTGAGTTGACTTTGATATTTAATTTTTATTTTATCTGTGAATCTTATTAATTTGCATGCCTTTTTATAATTTTGTTTCATTTTTAATTAATTTTCTTGATTTTACATTTTTGTTATATGTATAGCATATAACATTAAATTTATATCTTTTATTAAAACGAAAAGCGTTTGTATAGATTTATTTGGTAAATTTATCCTAGCATCATGAGTTTTAGACACCCTCAAATCTTTTTTTTTTTTTTTATGAAATTTCATTGACATTTATCATCAAATCAATAAAGAAAGAATAATGATAAAATAATTATCTCACGTCTCGACTGAAATTTGCCAGGACGACTGTCATTATCTAGATTACTGGACATTCGAAAATGCTTTAATTCCCTTGATACTCTAGATAAAGAACACATTTATAATCTGAACACGTTATCAAGCAATCATTATCACCCATTCCCTCTTAAGTAAATTGTTGCCTTTGTATTCGATGGAACAAGTCACGGCTAAAATAAATGATCAGAAATCTCATCTAACATTATTTACCAGAAGATAATTCCCTTCTCTTTTATAGTTAATTATCTGTTTGATTAAAATAAGTATCTAATTGGTAGGATGTAGGGAAAACTTTATTTTAATAGAATACAAGTGATCTTTTTATGCTCACGAGATCTGTACGCGACGATGGCAACTTTATTTTACATTCTATTGCATATTTGCCGAACAACTGAACGTCACAGTACTAAGGCAATGCAATGTTACATGATACATGATAACTGCTGCCATATATTTATGAAATTGTGATTCATCTTATTCCAGTTTATAATGTCTAAAAAATAGAATAAATTAAGATAATCACTTAAAAAAGGGTGATTCAACCAAGATTTTCTATGGTGAAGATAAAATGATTAAGATTTTTAGTTTATATTTTTAGGAATTGAAATATTTTATGTGATTTGATGCATTAATTATCTAAACGCAATTTCACTCTAATAAAAATGGACACCGTAATTATAATTTTAAATAATATTTATGATTAATTTTAACATTAATTTTTAATCATATTAAATTTTAATGAGAGCTCATCGTCTTAGAAATTATCAATGCTAAAAAAATGTTTATCAAGAAATTGCAATTTCAAAACTAATACTTTATCCATAATTAGCTTAAAGTTTTTAAGCTTAAACAAGATACCCAATTTGTTGCTACCACGCATCCTTATATCCGTTAAAGGTCTTACACATTTTTCAGCATTTCCAATTTTTTTTTTATTTTTTCAGAAAGATGCGAAAGTAATTAACATCATCAACTGTTACTGTAACGTCTCCACCATAAAGTAAACATAGAAATCAAATTAGTGATTTTTTTTACATTGCATCCATTATAGAACATTACAGCAATAATAAATATTTAGAAATAAATTCAGTTATAAAATTTGTGCTCTCATTTTTGGGCAATGTGTAAATTTTGTATAGAACAATATACTTTTTATTTGGGCATTTTGATGTTTATTTTTTGCTCAATGCAAAACTTCTTTTTTTTTTAAAGATCTGCAACTTTTATTTTATTAGATGTAAAAATTACACGAATTGATTCTTATTTATAAAAAAAATTCATCTGAGGAACATTTTAGAAAATTATCGTGGTAACTGTTTTCGAAAAGCAACCTTTAAGAAATGAAAAGGGAAATCCGAAAATTTAAATATCATTCGGTCGAGGCAAGCCATAAACAGCCAATGAAAAAAAGCAGAAACAAAAAAGAAAGAAACTGAGATAATGAAAGTGAATAATAATAAAACAAACAAAACATGAAAATTTCCTCACACTTCAAGTCTAGCCTGATACAATTGCAGATCTAATAGTTTTAAATTCAAAGGAGAAAAGTTAGATTTTATATTTAAATTAGCCAATCAATTGGGTTTCAGGAGCTACTGGATTACTAGTCCCGAATTGCGTTTCTCTTGCTTGTTAATTCATTTTCTATTTTCTGTCTACACTTCTATCGATTTTTACTTATATGTTTTTTTTTATTTCTTTTATTTTGAGTTGATAATAGGAAAAAAAAATAGAGTGACAAAAATATACTCAGGTACCGCACTCTCAGGAGAAAATAAATTAGAACGATAAATGAAATGGAAATTTAACATTTTATTTTGGAATGTACTGTAATATTGCAATGCTACGGATTAGCTGATTAGCTAATTTGTTATCCGTTCTGATTTATTTTATATTTTATTGTCTATTTTTTTCAAATTATAGTGCAATGAAACTAACATTGAAGTGAGTATCAATGAACAAGCTACATTGTTTGATCTTTCTATTTCCTGATTATCATCAGTTCTATCCTACTTTTTCCCAACTTGTGTGCAAAACTCGGAGGTTCAGGAAATTAGAATATTATAATTTTGTCTAAGTACAGCAGCTTAAAATATTGTTTAAAAATGAGTTCTTAAATGTATGACTGATTTTGATACATAAGTAAAACACTCCAGAGTAAAGATTTCAACTATGTGTGTTCAAATTAGGGTGATTTAAGAATCAGAAATTTTGTAGCATGTAACTCTTTATTATAAACGAAAATTGGCAGCAGGTGAAAACATTGTAACGAAGGGTATTTAAATGATTTTTCTATTTAACTGATTCATATTAGAAATTATTTTGCAGCACAGAAGACGCCCAATTGTCCAGAAATAAGTGAGAAATTCAAAAAGAACGCACACCTGCAATGATTTTGAGTTTACAAAATTTTATATTTAAGTATAATTATACTAATAGTAATTTCACATTATGTTTTAATATTTGCATTTCATTTATCTACTCATTACCTTTAATACTACTCGGTAGAAATGTGATAAAATCACGATTTGATTGAAGAGTTTCAAAAGAAATGAAAACTTTTAAGAGACGATTATTTATTTATTTATTATTATTTAATAACAAAAGCCTATCAGAAATAAACAGACACATCGATTAAAATGAAAGAGCTTCACAAAACATTAAATTACAGGAAAATAATTATGAAACATCTTTTCTAAAGTTCCTGCATATTACTTAAGGATTAAATATTCAAAAGAACTAAAAGTATAAAGGAAATATGCAAAAAAAAAAAAACATTCTTTGCTAACCATTTCATTTTAATCCTGCGTTTAATATATCGATTACTGCAGACGATTTTTTTTACCCTCTTGAATAACGCATACTTCAGAATTCTTCCAACAGCTTAGCGATCCCCATTTTCAGTGCAATTTAAACCTAATGTTCTGAACTGCGTTTTATTTTTTCACCTTTTTTTTTCATAATCGTAAAATGGGAACTCTTTTCTCAAAGATATGTCTCGAAGAAACTTTCTACAAAGTTTTGAATTCTTTAAACAAGATTCTAAAATGTTTCGGAAATTTTTGAAATAAATTATTATCGGTATATTTTCGAAAACCTTTTCAGTTTATTTTGTTGAGAAAAAGATATGGTAGTTACGTTAGATTTAATTAACTGGAATCTGGAATAAACAATTATAAATTTTTGGTTGTTACGTTAGCTTTAATTAACTGGAATCTGGAATAAACAATTATAAATTTTGTATCAATTAGATTTTTAAAATACTTTTAAACACTTGCTGCTATGTGATTGTATTTAATTATTTAATTTCTTTCATATAAAATTCAATTTTCGGCAACAGTAAAAATATAAGATGTCGCTTTAACATTATTTAAATTAATTAAAGCATTATTTTCAAGTTGAAATCGATGATAAAAAAATGCTTCCATGAAGCAGCAATTATAATGCCTATATAAATATTTAAAAGAACCATATTAATAGGATGTTAAAACTATAATTATTTTTAAACCCGAATGAATATCAAGAATACTCATGGTTAAAGAAAAAACAACCAAAACTACTCTTTAAGCGTTACTTTGCATGTCTTTTAACGCCTTTGCATATGCATCTCCATTCTGTGCAATATTCTCTAACTTGAACAAAACTACTTTTTTAAAGATAAAGTCCCTCTGCATGTTCAGTATTTCCACAAACAAAGGAGAGAATTTTTTTTTCGAGAATTTGAAAGTCTTCAAGGAATTATCATTATTTGCTTTTGTAAACACATTAAAGAATCAAGAAATAATGTATTGGAATTTTGGAAGAAAAAATGTATGAAAATATAAATAAAATGAGCAATATTTGTTTTTGTAAATTTATTAAAAAATCAGGAATTAACGTATGGGAATTTTACAAGAAAAAAATGTATGAAAATATAAATAAAATTAGTAATATTTATTCTTGTAAATGTAATAAAAAAACAGAAAGTTTCAGGTTTATTTGTGTAAAAATAACTAGAAAATCTCACAAGTTCAGTATTTTGCTCTCAGTTTATTATCATTTATTTTTTTTTAATATTATGATAGGAAATTTCATGGCTTAAAGTATCCCTTAACTGGGGACGTGCGGTCTGTGAGACCGCTAGCGATGGATTTTCTGTCACTCCTATTCTATTTTTCCCCTTTTATGTGATTTTTGCAAAGGTTTAATAATCGTAATCTGTATGACAGTCATCAATGAATAATTATATCAATTTGTTGTAAATAAGTTCACTATAAATGCAATTTGGTAAATGTGTGCCATTCTTCTAACTAGGTCCATTACGTTAATCAATAGACTTTGGCTAACTGCTTAATGCATATAGACAAAAAAGTAAGAAAAATTGAATAAAAATATTTTTTATGCACTTTTAAGCATTATTTAAGATTTATTATTTTTAACACTTCAATAAATGCACCTATTTTTTAAACATTAACCCTTAACTGGGGGCGTGCGGTATGTGAGACTGCTAGCGATGGATTTTCTGTCACCCCTATTCTATTTTTAGCTCAATTGAATGTATTGACCCTGTAGCTTCCTGTTTTGTGACCTTCAATACACGTGCACTGTTTCAACCGATTTCAGCTTATGCTTTTTAAAATAATTCAGTTATTTCTTCGAGCGCGGTCTCTAAGACTGCATCTCCCTGTTAGTGTCGCAGTGATAAACAAGGCTTAGCAGATGGTGCTAAAATTTGGGCCCCCCAATTATCATCCAGTTTATTGATCCTATTATGAAGCTGTTCTCCAGACACTTTTAAATGAGGCAGAAAGGGATTTTAGTGATAAGAATAATTCTACAGAAGATTTTTTCGATGAAAGCTAACATTCAACTGATTTTGATATGTATGTTCAAACATAATTAATTTTTCAAGTGATAATGTATTTTGAAAAATTTATAAAATATAATAATATACCAAGAGATATATATACAGAATTTATAGGTTGATTTGTATACTAGTTTTTAACTTATATACTTGAAATGCCCTAGAAAACCGTGCTATGAAAGTCACACGTCGATAAAAAAAAAGGCCAATTTTACTCATTGTCATTTTTTTTTGTTTTCCGTATAATTGTTAAATTTTACATTATATTGACTTTTATATACCTTCATATACTGTAGAAATAAATATGATTTAAGAAGTAAAATGTAATATGATTTTTCAAGAATATTATTTATTGTAACATGTCATTTGAGAAGAAAATGTATGTTCCGACGGATTTACTTTTTTTAATGATAATATATTTTGAAAAAATTCTAAAACATATCTATATATCAAGAAAAATATCTGCAAAATATATTGGCAATTTTTCATACTAATACATTGATTAGAAAATTCAATTTGAGTGTAAATGAAATGCGGTCTCGTAGACCGCACCTCCCCAGTTAAGTCCTAAAATGTCACCTCCCCAGTTAAGGGGTATGTACTAAATATCTTTTTCTTAATGAAATTATACTGAATACAAAACAGATTTTATAAGTTAACTTTACTATTGATACAACGACAAAGCAGGAATAAATAAAACTTATATTGTGTTTACTAATTATTAAATATAAATGATAATTCAACCACTGAAAACCAAGTGTCACATGCATCAAACGAATCAAATCTGAATCATTTTATTGTGCCACGAAACATCACTAAAACACGAAAGTCGAAATTCACCATTCTTAACTATTCCTTCCTATTAATTAATACTGAGCAGAAAACAACCACACAAATCTCTCCTCAAGGAATCCTCCATGAAAGAATGAATTTGTATGCACAATCTAATCGCCATCTGCAGCAGCTGTCATCTTTTTTTCATGCTTTTACCTCTAGCGAGCGAAGTTCATTCAAATCTTTGGCCAAACGAAAATGGTTCTCTAGAGTATGCTTGGCTTGCTAGTTGCTTCTTGGAGAGTAACACTCAAATACAAATCATAGGGTGTTCTAGGAAGAATATCGTCTTTCGAGATATTAAGGCGATTAAAATTTGCAGGTTTCAGTGTTCTGGAGATAAAATTTTGACGACTTATTCAACATGCCATTCACTGTAGATTCTTTACGAAGAAAGAGTCAGTCTTAGTGTGACTGCGTTTCTTAAGTATAATTTTAATGAAGTTAAAATTGAGATTGGATTTTAAATATTTGATTTTTTTAAGACGTATAATTTTAAATGGTGATTCAAAATTTGTGTATTGCTACAATTGCTCTAGTACAACAATCGATTTTAATATATAGTATAAATTCTCATTGGAAGTATTGGATACCAATAAATATGTAAATAAAAAGCGCTTTTATTTCTTTGAGAACGGACAATATTCAATAAAATTTCAAACCCATTTTTTGTTATGAATTTCACATTATAAATTTTTATTTAAAAATATTTTTACATCATTAATGTATTCTGAGAAGAGCGCTATTTTGTTCGATTTGCAAAATTAAAAGGTGATTGCATATAGGTTTCGTTCTTCGGCGGTCAATTACTAAATCGATCGTCAATCTATTAACTTCCAAAGCAAATTGAATGATAATAATTCAGATAATTATAGAAACAACCTCTTAGTGAAAATAGTTGCTGTCATATATGAATTGCAAATTTAATGACAATAATGCAGATAATTATAGAAGCAATTTTTGCACATAACTAAATTTAAAGTAAAAAGTAATAAAACGCTTTATCAAGCTTTATTTCAGAATTCTATTTTATCAAATCGCTATGGTTGTTTTTCAAATATACAATTTCATCAACTCCAGAAATGAAATAAAACTTTTGGTTCATTTATTTGATTCATGAAATTTACAATTCTTTTCAATTTTTTTGCAATTTATTTCCCAAATAAGGAGAAAAATTCAGCAATTCAGTTCAAATTATAGGATATTGCATAGAAAGAAATCTTATACGTTAAATTCTTAAACAGTTTTATTTTTAATAAAATAAAAAAAAAAATCTGAAATATAAATTCTAATAAAGCTTTAATAATTTATCAAAGAATAATTCATCAAATAGTTGGACATAATTTTAAAAGTTGAAATCAAAATTACATAAGATTGAATATTTTATGAACACAGATAGTATGTTTCTAAAAATTGTTCTTACTACAGTGATCAGTTTCAAAATACATGTACTCTAAATAATAAAGGATGAAATTTTTTCACACAAAAATAAAATACTAAAATAAAAGGAAGAAGAATTTTCTTAAAATATCATTAATTTAGCTCCTAAAAGTTGTTAAATTTTTGTTTGAACTTTTACATAGTAAAATAGGTGAAATTATATGCAGTAACTTTATGAAAGTTTATCAGTAATTTATCTTAAACAGTCAACAGAAAAACTATTCTTCCATAGACAATTCATAATTTGCATAATCACTATTTATGAGGAAGAGAGTTTACTGGAGATAGATAAAGTTGTAAAAATAACTTGATTGATTAATTAAGCGATTTTCGACATGATACTGTAAAAAAATAATATTCAGAAAGTATATTTTGTTCGGAAGGCGAGTTATTATTTTATTCTTAGGTATTAAATGCATTTAGGCAGTATTAAATTAGCTTTCAAAATTTCTTCCCAATTTATTTAATGAAATTATAAATTAATCTGAAAGAAATACATTTATTTTATAAAGTTTAAGAAAATTGCGCTTTTTAAACTCGATTGGACAAATCTCTACATTTTAAAGCTTCCCGAGTCCAAACATGAATAAATTTCTAAAATTTCTCGAATTTATAACTCAAAAGCATAAGGATTTAGTCAAATGAAACCATTTGCATTTTTGTCCATCAGTGCATATGTTGCTAGAATAAATTAAAAGGCAGAAAGCAAAGTGTATATGAATTATGTTTATGGTATATCGTTAGAATTTATATAGATCTGAGTAAAATGTGAAATATATCCATTCTCAGGTGCTTTATATCCTTGTCTGTTGGTATATTCGTGAACGCTACAATTACAAAAATGACGAAAAATAAAAATTAACTTTGATGAGAGGTATCAAATTCATGCATTTTTTTTTTTTTTCATTTTCATCAGGATTTTTTGTCGACAAAAAAGAAGATTGGAAGAAAATATAGTTTTTCTTTCCCTTCCGCAGAATCTACACTAAAATGTAAATCACTATTGTTAGGAAGTTGCAATATTACTTCCTGAGTTTTAAGGAAGAATGTTTTGCAAATGGCTCTGATACTTTAGAAGTAAATGACCTTAGCCTTCGTGACCGTTTGGTAATGAATTTCATGATTTTCATTGCAAAAATGAGAGTACTAAATACTTCTTGAATTTTGATATTATCTGAATAGAAACTTCTGGAAACTTACGTGCCCTGCCACAGAAACTATAAAAAACAGAGAGATAAAATCGGGATAGTCGAGTTGAGATTAAACAAGATACTGAGTTTCGGTGACTTATTTCTTGAGATTTCCTTTGAGCATTTTGTGTTTTTAGGTTGTTTATCACAGATTTACTGCATGTTTGCCGTTACTTGAGCTGTTTCGTGAAAACTTTGCCCCTTGTTTTATTATGCATCGTGTTTTCCCTTACAATAAAACATCATTAATCGGTATCAAACTTATTGGATTTTCTTTTATCGTTCAGCCCACCAGTAGACTTTGGATTATTTTCGTAACACTACAATAAAGGAGAGGAAATTGATGTCTCTCTTTATTATACATATTATTATATTTATTTTTCAAAAATTTATTAAAGCGATAAATTAGAAATATACAAGCAAGATATGTCATCACTGTGCGTAAATGAACTTTACTATATTGTGCTTTTTAAATTCTTCACCTTTTCAAACACTTGTTGACCCTAGTTTTTTTGTTTTTTTTTTCAAACAAATGTGGCGATTTCCATAATTTGTATCGGAATTTACTACTTCCGTCTTCGGGGTTCTTTTAAAAATTTGTTTGTTGGTACAGAAAGAAACAGTCCTTTGGCAGAAAACAACGACGACATTTATTAGCACAAAGGACACGGGTACAAAGACGACGAGTACACAGACGACAAATATATACAGCCGAGACGAAGACAGGCAACAGACAGTAGCACACTACAACAAACAGAACAAACAGTAGCCCACGTCGTAATCGGTAGTAATAACAGCAACAGCACACAAAGCGGCCAGACAGAATTCAGCAGGTGAAGTAATCTTCGTAGTTTCACTCTAAGGCCTATCCAAACGGCTGCAATTCTCCACGGTCTCCTCGTTTTATCTGTATGCAGCTGCCGAAACACTACTACTGGCTACTCCTCACATGACTCGATACTACTTTCACAATAAACACAAGGACTCAGCACACAGCTCAGTTCAGCAATCGCTTGAGCTCCCCACAACGCTGGACTATTCCGCTTCGTCATCCTCTCGACGACTCGTTACTTGTGTTCGACTCCAACTCCGATTCCGATTTCGGACACGATTCACGATTCTGACTGACAATGATTCATTGCAGCTTGAGACATCCGGCCTTATTCCCGGGAGGCGCGCCGGGAAGGTTCGCGGACCAGTCAGGCATATCTCAGTTCCTATTGGGTGGATCGATAAAATTCTGGAAGTTTATAGTAATTCCTATTTTGTCACCTAAGTCGCCAAATTCGCCTACAAGTTGCGAAAGGGTTCGCAAAGTTAGTCGCCAAGCTCTGAGATCACTGACGTGACACCCGATCACCAACCCAACAAGGCCCACCGTAAAACGGTCTTTCTTACGAGGAAACTATTCGTGATGCGAAGCAACATTATAGGTTCGTAACTATATTAAAATAAATTCACATTGTTGATGTATAAATGATAAATTAGATATAAAATTTCATTCTTTTAAACATTGAGGAACGCGTTTTTAAAAATTCAGTTTCTTTTCAGAAGTTTAAAGAATACGTGTTCATTATTTTCCCTGATAGTAAAATATTTAACATAAAGAAATTTCAATTTAGTTTTCTCGCAAAGGACGGCGGATGGATTTGAAAATAGTTCGAAAATCGTCTACAACTCGCATCGTCTTATGCTATTTCTCATTTTCGTTGGGAGTATAAAACAAGTTACTTGGCTCATTAACTGCCAGAAAATCCTGTCTTGAAAACTACTTGCAAATGTGGTTAAAATACGAAGATTTTTCTCAAACATATACACAAATCTTATACTCTTTTATGTTATTTGGATTGATGCTGACTTTATGAAAACATTAGAATAAAAATTTCCATCATTAATTTATTAGAAGTACCTTACTTTTGTTTAGGATTTATTTTCTTTTTTTTACAAAGGAACAAAAGCAATTCTTTATCCTTATATGTATTTGTAATTATTCAGTTCCGATAAAGAAACTAGACACAATATTAAACTCATGGGCCACAATTTTTTTTGTGGAGAATGGGACAGTATCTTCTTTAATGCGGAGTATGTAAGAAAGTTTCAAGGAGATCACACCTACTGATTAAAATTTTGAAAAGTAACCAAGGAATTTAAAGTCATAATCCTTATTTACAATTTCCTTTTTTAATTTTAAGTTTCAAAATATTCAATTTTTTTTTAACACAAATGGTTTTTGATTCTAATGGCACTTGTCACCCACTGACTTATAAAGTCAGTAATTTTGAGCCAAGGGTGCGCCTCTTGATTTTTCAGGAGCGCCATCAATTGCCAAGAGAAAGAATTAGCTACTCACGCGTCACAACCTTTTTTCGTGGTGGACTTCATTCATGCATTTCATTCACTCATCCACGAATCGTAATTTAGATCAGAGAACGATCACCCCTGTTCCAATACCCCCAGTGGTGTTGCTCTCGAGATGGAAGATGGACCACGACAGATTTATACCTACGCCAGCCACCACACACACGGTGAGTCTTCAGCCGGATGGGCTTGAACTCGCAACCCAAAGGACGCGAATCCAACTTCCTACCAACCAGGCTATCCCTGCCCAAACAAGTTGCTTAATTTCAAATGTAAAAGATTCCATTTTTTCTCATATCTTCTAGGAAGTAGAAGAAATATTGTTGGGGGAAAACGCGAGTGGAGAAATACCAGAATTTCAACCGAATTAATTATTCTAAATAACCGGATGCTTCTAAGCGTTTTGAGACTATCTGTTGCATTTATTTGTCTTTATTTACAAACTAATGAGCCTTCCCGAATAGCAAGCACAAATGAATATTTTCAAAATTGAATTGCAAAAAAAATGAAAAATGAAGAAAAATGAATTAATGATAATATTAGCGAACTGACCAAACGCTTCAGAATTAGATTTTGCTTTGATTAATAAAGAAACAGCGGGATTTAATTAAACGGATGTAATCTTAGTAAATGAAAGCAACCGAAGTCAAATAACTGCGGTAAGAAGAAATAGCAAAGGTATCCAGTTGTGCTTTGAAGATTTAAATAGTCGACAGTTATCAGAACAAGCAATTTAGTTTCGTTTCACAGCACTTTTTAATTTAAATTGATCCTTTAGCTGTATAAAAAGAAAATTATAGTATTTGGATGTATTTTATTTCTATATTTAAATTCTACTTTATTCGATTAATCTTTTATAAATAATTGGATACAGATTTCGATGATTATATATCCAGTAATCTAAATGTATGCAGATTATTTTAAACCACTTCGTATCAGCTTAATACAATTTAAAATATAACGCATGGTTATGAAATATTCGAATAAAAATAAAAATAAGAAATGTCCTATAATAGTATATATATTCTAATGTTGTCCCCTATTGCACTGAAATATTCTAACTCTTGAAGTCTATTCTAAAATTGATATATGCTCAGGATATTTTAGTATAAAGAAATGATACATAGAGCATAATATAAGCTTTGATGTACCCTTACAATGTCTTTTAAATCACGTATATGATAGTATCTTTTTGCAGTTTCTGTATAGATTATGATTTATTGTAATCAATATTTGTATATAAAATATGTGACTAATTCCATGTCTGTTTGAAAATAAATTAAAATTTCTTATATAATGGTATAAAAGAGTTCTCAGCGAAATATATGTATATTTTAAAATAACTTTATATTTCGTCCCAATTAGACAGAAATATTGAAAACGATTATCCTAACGATATATTTTCAGCTGTTTAATAAAATTTTAACAAAAGAAGGATTGATTTCTCAAACAATTGTGGCATGTATGTTCTAAAAGCCAATATAAGTTTTTTTTATTTATTTATTTACATAAAAATTGCGATTGTTTCATTTATCTTTAGAAGTTTCTTGTGATTAGCAACATCATATCAATGACAGGGTCCCGATGATATTAAAATATCTTAGACGTGAGGAGAATGTTCTCAAGTTCATCTGAGATCAATGTTTGGAGAATTAAAAAATCCGTTTAGATTTTTTATCTTCATCTGGCTGCTAAGTATACTCATTATCTTTAGATACGATATCGCGTACTATTATAACGAAGATGCAGGAAATAAAAAATTGAAAAAGAAAGAAAAGAGAGTAAAAACAATTAAAGTTAAAAAAGAGAAAATTAGTACATTTAAAATTAAAAGTTTTTAAATACTCAATAATAATAAATTGTAATAAGTATTTGAAAATCTTAATTATTTTTAAGAAATTTTTAATATTTCTTTTCTCGAGAAGAAGAATAAAATATAAAATAAAGAAAAGGAAACTAGATATTTAACATTAATAAACTTCAAAATAGTAAACAATTTTCTTAATAAAAGAATTAATTTTTACTGGTTACTTTTTATTAGATAAAGATTTTTTTCTAATCAATTTCATAAACTATGAATAAATGCTTTTTTTTAAAGAAAGATTTATTAAAGATTATAGAATTGACTTCATTCCATTCATATCAAGTTTTCAATTTTAAAGATTAAAAGTCAAAATAAATTACTTTAATTATCTTTTTTATTCTACAAAACTATCTTAAGTATTTCTTTTACAAATATTCTTCGTATTATTTAAAATCAATTGAAATCGAGAAGAGAAAAAGAAATTGAGATTTGAGATTCTTGAGAATTAATTTCCCATTATAATTGGTTTCTTTATGAAAAATTTGATTTTTGCTATCTTTTGTTAGCTTTCATTAACGAACTAACCTGCAAGGAAATTAAGTTCATCTTTAAACTCACATGAACATTTTCGAAAAAAAGAATTGGTAATTTAAGAATTAAAAAAGTACCTCTTAATGAATAAGCCATGGATAAATTTTTTCTACTTTGAATATTTTGTTAATAAAAAAGTGAGTCACCGCAGAATAATGTTCTTTTAAAGAATTAATTTGGCAAATTCCAAACTGAATCGTGATTTGAAGATAAGAAAAAGCATTTAAAAAACATTTTTCATTTAAAGAGCAATTTGCTTAAATGCTCTTGAATATAATCCAAGAATTTAATAATCCAAGAATCTGTAGCCGGTTTGCTTGGCGATGATTTCAACAGACTTAATAACAAAAAACAATGTTTTATTCTACATGAAAGGGCGAATTCAAAGTAGCAATACACAGACGAAGCAGGCACAAGATAACATTTGTTTTACAGAAGCACAAAAGCAGCAATTCGGTAATGAAAAAACTGTAACAGCACAGAGAGATTAAAAAAATCACACAAAGAGAGATTCGCTCAACTACTGTAGTCGCTGAACTATTGGACTCAGCTTCTATTTTCAACTGACGCAATAGTGACTGACTTCAGCTTTATTTCTTGACTTTTACAGTTTCTGTAATCGGACAATGAGATTTCAAGAAAGATCATTTGAAACTCTAATCCTACAGGTATTGCCAAAAATTTTGAATATTTGAAATTTATCGTTTTTATAACCAAAGTCGACAACTGATCGTCAAATGTGTCGCAAATGCAGGTGATCATTGATTTGGTAGCCATGCAGTATGCCATAAAATTATCGGTGAAATTACTCTTCCTACGGGAGGATAATTTTGCGCAATGAAACAACACAACAAATTTACATTATTAGCACTATTATTATTTAAGCAATTCAGGTTACTTTAATAGTAAGAAAATAATTAATTTTTCAAGTGATAATGTATTTTGAAAAATTTATAAAATATAATAATATACCAAGAGATATATATACAGAATTCATAGGTTGATTTTTATACTAGTTCCTAACTTATATACTTGAAATGCCCTAGAAAACCGTGCTATGAAAGTCACACGTCGATAAAAAAAAAAGGGTTGTATAATTGTTGGTATTTTTTTTTTTAATTTACAGCTTTCTCTAAGCATGTGAAATTAATTCTAGCTTATACGTAATTATGGAATATGTTATATTGCCTAATCTGAAAGTCAAGTTTAAAAATTATAAAAAGATGCATTATTTCTATTCAAAATGGCTCATTTATTAAAAGCATTTTCTCAAACCTTATGACATCTTATCCCGAATTAATTATTGTACTGTATAATCACTAAGTACTGAAATGAACCATGATACTTTTTTTACTAGTTTACTATATTCTTCTGAATATAATAAATATACTTTTTCTGTTGTTGTTTCTTATGACACTTGCCATGGACAAGCCCGCTGTTCGAAGACAACCGATTAAACCTGAGGGGGAGCGCCTCTTGTTTTTATAGTAGCGCCGTCTGAGGCCAAGAGAACGACTCACACGTCACAACCCATTCTACGGGGCGGACTTCATTCACGCATTTCATTCACTCAACCACAGATCGTAATTTAGACCTGAATCAGAGAACGATCACCCCTGATCCAGTACCCCCAGTAGTATTAATCTCGACATGGAGGACTTTGTGACCACGACAGATTTAACGCGCGTCAGCCACCAAGCACGCGGGGAGTCTTCGGCCGGCGGGGTTCGAACTCGCAACCTAAGGGACGCGAATTTATAGAAGCAATATACTTCTGTAAATTTCTATAAATTACTTTTTCTGTAATTTATAGAAACAATATACTTCTGTAAATTTCTATAAATTACTTTTTCTGTAATTTATAGAAACAATATACTTCTGTAAATTTCTATAAATTACTTTTTCTGTAATTTATAGAAACAATATACTTCTGTAAATTTCTATAAATTACTTTTTCTGTAATTTATAGAAACAATATACTTTTATCAGATACTTTTTAATTTGAAAAATATCCGTAGAAGATTTATTGAGTGAACTAATACGTCTAAAACACTTTTCAAAATTTATTCTTCTTTCATAAATAAAATTTCGATTTTAGAAATGTAATTTCAGTTTTTCAGTATATATACTTTTTTTATTTTTTTTAATATCGATATTTTTTGCATTTTGCCAAAGCTATCGTTACCTGCATTATATTAATACATTGCATTTATAATTTTTTTGTCAATAATTCACATTCAAATACGTTCTAGATTTTCGGGAAACATCTTAAATTTCGAATGAGATGCATTTTTATCTTAAAATTTTTTATAATGTAATATTTAGAGAAATTTAAAATTCTAGTAGAATGCCAGTGAAAACCTTATAATAAGTGTACCGAAATATGCAATGGAAAAGCATAATATTCCTGTAATAATAATTTGAGAATATTTTTATTGCATATATTAACATAAATATCTAAAATTTGGGTGTATTTATTAATCTAACATTTTTTAAACAAAACTCTTTAAGAAAAAGCATTTAATGATAACTGCATGAACAAAACCGAATAAAAATCTAAAATGTATTTTTTTAATACTTTTCAGTTGGTTATATTATTAGCTATATATTTCATTATTCGCAACTTTGTTTGCAAGTTTTGATTTACTGTAATTCCATTCACAAAGTGAGACATTGCACCAGAAATAAAATTTAACACCGTAATAATATCCCATTACTGAAGAAAAAAATTGCAATGAATGCATATTGCAAAATCTGCAATATGATACAAATTCTCTGCAGTACTTTGCATTTTAATGCTATTTCAAATTTTCGTAATAATTTAAGGAAAGAAAACAGAATATATATTAGAGTTTCGAAACATAATGTTGTATTTTATAAAATATTCTTTAAATAACTATACCAAAGACCATTGTTATATTATTCTAATATGAGTTGCCGATATCACAGACAATATGTTGGTATGAAATTACATATGGAAGGTGCAATTCTTCCGAAAATATTTTAACAGTCGTTGTATCTTCCAACCATGATTCGTAACCAAACATCGAAATTCCAACAAGAGCTCGAAATCATCTCCGTAATAATTTATCATAATAATTTTCATCTCTCAAATTCTATGTTTGATACTACAAAATTCATGTAAAGTGTAAAGACATCGTAAAACCTTGCTGTTCTTCAATAATCCAGTTTTTATCTACGCAGTGATTGCATCTTACATCTGGTTTTATAAACAGCGGAATAAAAATTCTAATTTCTTATTAATCATTATTTGAGCCTTTTTTTTGGTAGGTAGAGAAAGCTGTGTCATGAATACATAAATTCTTATCTCAGAATTTATGACTTGAAAGGTTTCTTCAATATTCAGGGATCAACTGTATTAAAAAAGATCTTGATTCGATAAAAAAATCAGTGAAGGTGGTGGCAAAAATGGCAGAAAATTAGATTTATGTTAACTTTTTTTTTATTATAGTTCAAATATATTCAAAATAAATGCAAATACGAAGAAAAAAAATATCGTTTTTAAATGTATCGTTTCTTCAAGCATTAGTTCTTCAAAAATGATAAAAAAAATTGTTTCTTTTTTTTATAAATGGAAAAATAAAATGAAGAGTTTTTTTAGATAAATGCAGGGTTAGCAAGAAATAAGTTACCCACTTCAGATTGGTCTAAAATGCGTTCTATTGATTCAAATGAGATAAAATTTGAGCAACAGATTATACAGATGATGCGCTTTACAATTATTAATTTTAAAAAATAATACAAAAATTCACTAATAGATGTCGCTGTGACACAAATGGCATTTGATGTGAAACAGGATTTCGTTACAGCGCCCGTCTATTACCCTTTTTCTTTGGGAAAAAAGAAGACGGATTCTGCACGAACATTAGTTCCTTCTCTGTTCGTCATGCCTACGTTGCAAGAAAAAGCGATACTGATGTAATTGTTCTACCAGAAGCAACAAAACTCCGTTGCAGCTCTAAAAGAATTTCGTCGTATGAAGCACATACGAAGAGGTCCAATGTCTCCAGGTACCCTTCGCAAGATGATGCAGACATTTGAAAAAACTGGGCAACTTGGCATTCTTCCAGAAAGAGGACGAAGAAAAAAATTCTAGTATTCCAGCGTCAAAAATGTTGCGACCGCGCTCGTTGATACCAGCAGTCAGTCGCCGCATAATAGTGTAAGTTTGTTAGTTGTTTCCCGCGTTCTGGATATGCCGTATTTAACTGTACGAAAAACCGTACGGCAGATTATGCATTTGTATCCATACAAAATCAAGTATGTGCACCTGCGGGGACCTAGAGGTCCGTAAAACTTTTACACTTCAGCTCCTTGCTGGAATGATGATTGACACAACTTGGCCATGGAACATTCTGTGGATTGATAAGGCCCACTTTTGCCTCAATGGCCAAGTTAACACCCACAACTGTCGAATTTTGGCACAGGAAAAACCTCACTTTATCCAGGAACAACCCTTGCATCCTGAAAAAGTGAGAGTATGGTGTGGTTTTACAGCTACCTTTATGATTGGACCGTATTTTTTTAAAAAGAAACTTCAAATGGAATCCAAACCTGTTCCGTAACAAGACAATAGTACCATGATATGCTGAGGGATTTTGTAATTTCAACTCTTTTACAGCGTGGATGCCTTCAAGACATTAATTTCATGCAAGATGGAGCACCGCCTCATATTAATCGCCGTGTAAAGTGACCTTTAATACAGCATTTCACAGAAGCACGAGTTATCAGCCGTCATTTCCCAATAGCATGGCCTCTTCGCTCGTCGGACAGCACCCCTTGTGACATTAGGTTATGGGGTTATTTGAAGGACAATATCTACCATCAAAGGACATCATCTCTACCAGATCTGTAGAACAACATTCCGCGCCATATTCTTAATATTCCGGAAGACTTACTCGGTCATCTGTAGAAAAAATGGTTCTCCGATTACAGCATATTGTTGAAAATGAAGGAGGACATACTGAGAAATTTTAATTTTACTTTATTCAACAATTATAAACCATATTAAATGGTTGTATGTGTATTACAACGCCATCTAACGGTGAAAGTTTGTGCCGATTTTTTTATTTACCAAATGTAAAGCGCATAATCTCAATAATCTGTAGTTCAAATTTTATCGCATTTGGATCAATGGAAATTCAATCAATCATTCTGCATAGAAAATAAAATGAAAATGATTGTTAATAATTAATGCAGACAGAAATATATATAAAAGCAAAATCATTTTTAACATTTTTCTAATGTATGAAGGAGGAAATATTTGTTTTAATTTATTCCTACACTCTAGTTTTTAATTCATATTTCATTTGCATAAATGCTGCAGAATATTGTAATTATTGCATCACACTCTCATCACCCGATTGTACCACTTATACTGAATCAAAATTTGTTCGATTAATCGATTAACTGCTAATCAAGTTATGAGAGTATTGAAATAGTTTTTTTTATTGTAGAGAATATGTAAATGATTAGAATTTGAATATTCTAGCATAATAGGAATAGAGGAAAAAGTATGTTACAAAATTCCACCTTCAAAACCTGCAACAAATTGAATTAAAGTTTATAAAAATTGGTTAGGCACATAAGTTCAATCCTTCTTCAAGTATGTTTTACACATAATATGTAAACAAATTATCTTAAGAGAACGATAATATCTAAACGTTTTATTTGAAGCCCGTGCTAATTTATTGAACGCATATTTTTGTTAAATAATAAATCGTTTTATTTGACGAAGAATTAAAAACTTCGATAAGCAAAGTATCGTTTTAGTACAATTATTATTGTCAGTGTAATTAAGTATTTAAATTTAAATTGTGGATGTCCAGTTTTTAATCCACCATTATATTTAATATAAGTGAAGATTTGTTAAAATTTCTTTAGTAGTAAATTAAACACTCAAACCTATTAATTGCGTACTTCAGTTAAATATTGTCTAAGAACTGTTTTTATTTCAAAAATTCAGATTTAAAAGTTATCAGTTTTCTTATCTAAATACAGAAAATGTTGAAAATTTTAAATCGAAAATAAAATTTTTCAATTCCGACTTCAAATTAAAGAGCAGAATTAGTAAATTCCGTTTCTTTCTGAGACTCTTTTTAGGTTCAAATTAATTTGTCTATTGATATAAGAAGTTTAATCAATCCAAATATTTAAAATCCAATTAGAGTAAATTTTATCACAATCAAAAAATCCATTTAAACTTCCTTTTAAATTTTTAACTAAATCTATTACAGAAAATTTTCACAAAACATTTCCTCCTTGAGAACATAATAAAATATGTTACAAATTTTAAAATATCATAAAAAATATTAGATGTTTATAAAATAAATAATAGATGGTATTTATATGTACACGATTGGATATGTAACTTATCTTTTAACAGAACAATGTAACCATACTATTGAAAAATTATTCCATAAACCACATTTATGTCGTCCTTTTTTTATATAAGCTTTATAAGCTGTCAATTTAATAGAAAAATATTTTATAGAACGGACGTTACCGTACAACTCGAAATTCGGCGGCTAACGACTGGACGCTATGGAATAAAGAGGTGGAATCTCATGAATATATTATTTTAAATGCATTGCATCTCTAAACTAGATCCGTAAATAAATATCTAAATGCAAACAGGAATTCAAAATTATCTCTCTAATAATTCTGCGTGGTCCATAAACTGAATAGATAATAACCATGTCGTCGAAAGCTAAAATAGCCATGGCCAGATTCAGCATGATAAACTGAAGGAAAAGGGAACCGATTTTGCACACCTTGTACACGACAAACTATACCAAACGGTCTCTAAAAGGAAACCACGACCTCATGAAAGCTCTTAATGTCTTCTACATTGGAGAAGCTTTGCAATATCACTTGGTAGGGAAGGTTGTTTACCTTAAACTGGGCGTAAACCCAGCACACTTCCATATATTAACTGTGAACGCGACAGAAAGCATTCCACGACTCCACTTCAAGGACTCTTGAATTTTCCTTATAGAATTCTAACAGTCCTTTAAATGATTCCTAAATAGCTGAAACTTGTGTTTTCTGAATAGTGTATTGAATGAATCCACGAGATTGTAGATATCGCTTATTGCTCTTTGAGTGATTAAGTTTATGCAAACTTTTGAAAATACTAAATCGAAATGAATCGGTTTAGTTTAAAATTTATTGGGAACCATGGCAGTGTTTAACAAAATCTAAAAAAATTTTAATGCTAGTGGGAAAAAACAATGGTAAAAAAAATATCACACTTTGAAATAATAACTATCTGGAATTACAGAATGCATTCTTTACAGAATAATTTATAAAAATATTTCTAATATATCAACTCTTAAAATTTAGTCCAAATTATAAGTTTTTAGATATCCTCGACAGAAATTCAAATTATTCAATTAGGATAATAATAATTTGCTATTATTCCATAAGGTAAAGTTATATTTTTTTATAAATAATTTTTCCATGTAAAATTCTTGAGCGCCGAAGCATGACAGATCGAGTTTTTTGTAATGAATTTTATAGGAAATAAAACTTCTGAAATTTCTCGGACATGTAGAAGTTAATTTGGTTTTTAATTCTGTAACAAATTTACCGTAGAATTGTACCAATTCTTTTCCAATCAATAAATATCCAAAATGAAAAAAAACAAAAACATCATAAGAGGAGTCATGGAAGATCAGAAAATAAACAGACATTTAGAACAAAGGTGCCTGAAGTAAGCCTCTTTGGAGGCATCGAATATATCATAGGATTATTTAAATTTACCATGCTCATGCAGAAATTACTATCTTACAAATTGGTTAGAATTCCATATAGCGCTGTATGGAAAACACATTTATATTGAGTGAGTGCCTGCGCATCGAAATGGGTATTAGCTATGCTTCCAAAAATGTTTCTGGATGCAAAAGCAAATAAGAGGATAGTAAGAAACAAAACGCAATAGAAATTTCTGAAACGATGAAACAAAATTGAAAATAATTTTATACGCTTCATTACAAGCGATTTAATTTAAATCTTAAGAAATAGCAAACTATAAAAATTAGGAAAACTCTATTATAAATTATATGAAAACATATTTATTGACGCTGATATATCACCTGAATATTTCGTCTTACATTAACGCCCCGTTTTACAGCAACACAAGCGCAATATAAGATACATTGCTTAATTTTTAATCTTGGGTAGATGATATGTATGACGGACTTGCACCCCATTCTTCTTATTTCTCCGCAACACCAACTGTCGAACATTTAACACTCATTATCAGATTTAAAATACAATAGATTTGCACAAACCGTGTGCTATCAATTTCAAACCTTGAAGTATTCGATATCATAAACAAGTGGAAATTTACTACCAAACTGTCATATCTGAAGTGAAGATAAAAGAGATTCGTGAATTCTGAGTTGCCATGGCTCGAACAGATAACAGAATTGCAATTTATAATAAATATTAGCAAATTAATTGAAGAAATTTGACCGTAATTTTTCACTGAGTTTCAAATGACATTACATTCATTGCTAACAGTATTTGAATACATTTTTTTATATAATTTGTTACGTTATGTTCAAAATGTTACATAAAGTACAAAAAGCATTTTAAGAGGCTTGAGCACATTAAAAATCAATATTTTCAAATAAAATAGATTAAGATCCCGATTAAAATATTAATTATTTTTATAAAGAAAACTATTAATAAAGGTTCTACATGTCTACCGTCAAAACATGTTTAAAGATGTAGAATTAATGGATTCATGTTTGATGCAAATCAACAAGAACATTCATTTGCTTAGTCCAATATTTATTATTTAACCACTTTTCAGTTTTTAATTGAGGAGCTGTGATTTTTTTATTTAATTTAAAATACAAAAAAAGAATTTTTAAATTCAATTTTACTTAATTTAATAGGAATAAATAAAATTATTCTTCGGGTAGGTACACATTGCCTAAATCTTTTAACCGTGATACATAAAATGTTTTAAAACCGTCAAACAAGGAGTTCAGTTAAAAGTATACACAGCTGTGTCTTGAAATAAAACAAGTTACATATTATTAATTACATTAGTTCTCGGCTCACTGTACCCATCCCTAACCATTAGAAACCCAACGTCATAGTCATTAAACGATTCATTTTTATTTCATCATGAAGCGCCCATTCATACATGAACTGAAAACCACCATGTTGAACTTTTCCTTCTATTCTGTCCTCTAATTAACTCTCAGCTAAAGGCAGCCAAACACATATCCCTTCATGAAATTACTCCATTCAGAGTGAATAAATTTGCATACCCAGTCTCATCGTCGTCCGCAACAGCTTTCATCCCACTTTTCTGCTTTTACCTCAAGCCAGAGAAGACCATTCAGATCCTCGGCCAAGCGATAATTATTCTCAAGAGTGTGCTTGGTCTGCTAGTTGCTGCTTTGGGACGAACACTCAAATGCTAATCAGAGAAGATCTTGGAAGAATAACGTCTTTCGAGTAATTGAGGCAATTAAAATTTGCTGGATTCAGAAGTTTGGAGGTGAACTTTCGATGGCTGGTTCAACATGGTATCGGATGACGTACTTTCATCGTCATATCTATACATAAGACAGTGGCAGTCATAGGATTGGATTTCTTAAGTATCGTTTTAATGACGTCGTGATTATCATTGGAATTAAAATATTTGAAGATTTCAAGAAACACTAAACTTAAGTGGTGATTCAAAATTTAGAGAAAATGTTATAAAAGATGAATCAAGACGATAGTGGGTAAAAGAGTCCTTAGAATGTAGGATGCAAATAAATATCAAATGTAAATAAGAGTTTTCGTTCCTTTGGACTGTATTAGTTAAAAAATGCATACTTTTAATGGTTTTTTTATCGATTGACATTATAATTATATATTCAAGAAATCATGCTAATGAAAAGAAATTATTTTTGTTCCTTTTGTGAAAATAGAACCACTCAACTTTAACAACACAACACATGTGGGTAACTTTACTCATATCCACATGAGTAAAGTTATGCTTTGCAATTGCAAACCAAGGAAATTACTATTTCGAGGAAAATTGTGTATATCCAGATTCGTAGAAAGTTGATGAAGTAGACACAAATACTCAATATTTTAGACAAACAAATTAAGACTCAGTAAAAAAACAAAACAGATTGATTCAAAGCATCAGATTTACATCAGCAAAAACTGTATTTCTTAACGTCACCTTTCCAGTCTATACTTATCCTTAAAGTAAAGGATATTACAAACGGTTACTCGGCACCCGTTCCGAAGGCATTTGTCAATGATCGGAACGCCATAAAAGCGTTGGCGGAAACTGTGACTGAGTCCTCGGGCATCCCTGGTCACATTACAACCCCTCCTGTCATGGGTAAGAGGTAACCACTCCATACTCTTTCTGTACCCACTAGCTCGGTACCAAAACATATGCCAAAAGCTACTTATCCTCATTTTTGAGATACATCCCTGAGGTGAAATTAAAAGATGTTTCAAAATGAATACAAGTTAATAAGTTAATAAATAAATAAAAAGATGTATTTGATTTCCTTTAAATTTTTTACATACTACAACACTAATAAGAAGTAGTAAATCATATATATATATATATATATATATATATATATATATATATATATATATATATATATATATATATATATATATATATATATATATATATATATATATATTAATTATGCACTAGGTTAATGGCTGACAAACTGTAAAATGGTTCTCACAATAATTTTTAAAAGAAATTTACCTTAATGCAAGATTGACAATAAATCTCGCAAGGATTGCTAGCGATTTGATAATGCCTCGTTACTATTAGTAAGTTTTGTCAGTCTTGGGTATACTCTAACTAGTAAACAAAGATTGGCATTCATGACCAATTTGACATGCTTCTGCCAAAAGTAAAAATGCTTCATGCTAAAAGTAAACTTTCTATTGAACCAGTCTGATTTGTAGAATCGAACCCTTTTCTTTAATTTGTTGATTGATATTTCGATTTTTCTTTCCGTTTAATTGATCACAAATCTGATACTTTCTATTTTATGGCTTCATTATCATTTTGAAATATGAATTTTTGAAATCGCATATGTTATACATTTCCTTAAAAACGCATCCCCGTTTTTTGCCTTTATAAATTGAAAGGTGTTTTTTTTTCTTAGTTTTTATATATTATATTATAGTTATATATATATATATATCTTAACAATACTGTTTTTGCTATTTCGTTTTATCCTAATGTGACCGCGTCAGTGAGATGGAAAGCGCTTACATTGATTTTATCTTATTTTTGAGATATTTATGTAGTGATGCTACAAATGTTTTAATTAAATTGAATTAAATAACTGTATCTATTTACAATTCTAATGTTAAACAAGTTTATAACTAAAAGCTCTTAGTTTAAAGTAACTGATTTTTTTAAAACTTATGCTGTGTTGCTGTTAATGATTTAGTTTTAGCTTAAAAGAGAATAGTTCAAATTTCGTTAATAATTATATCATGATCGTATAACAGAAAATTGTCTAATGAAGCTTAACAATATTAAACACGTCTTTCTTGTTCAAATAACAAGTAAGTTCTTATTCAAATTCACAGAAATGCGAATAAAACTCGTAACTTTGAAACATGGAGACATTTCACATATTTAGATGTCCTACAACATTGAAATTGCTTGAAAAGATTTCAATTGAATAGCAAATCAATTCCACATGTGCGAAAACACTTTTGAATTTCAGAATAAAATGAAATTATGAGATGCAAAATAAAAAAACACCAAATTAAAAAAAAAAAAAAAAAAAAAAACTTCAAAACCTTTAGAATTATTATCGTTTGAACATTTTTATAAATTGTATTTCTAACTAAGTTTGGTAAGTATAATTGTTGCATTTTACAAGGAATACGGAAGTAAAAGCTAATATTAATTTGCTTTTACTTTAGTCTATTTTCAACAGATGAATTCTTAAAATATTTTTTTCAACTTAGTTTTGAATTACTGAAATAAAATCTATACAATTCATACAAATCAGTGTAAAATTACTAAATAAATATCTTAGGACATAAACATATTACTTATTATAGAACAAAGTTTTTAATTTCGAAGAGAATTGAAGATTTAAATTCTAAAATCCCTTTTAAAATAAAAAAAAAGAATTTTGTTCTTTTAAAATGAAAAGGTTTCCTTTTAATTGAAATTCCTCTCTTAATTTATAATACCCGAAGTATTCAGATTTTAATTCCTGCTAAAAGAAATTTTATGTAAAACATTAAATATACTGTTTTTATCATAGCTTTAAAAGCAACAAAAGTAAAATATCGTTTGGTGCAAGAACAGAACTTCAATCCAATTAATTTTCTATATAATTGGCTGCTTTAAGAAATTTCGTAACTATCGTTTGGGTTTATTTGCATTCATTTGCGATTTAATGAATTCTTTCAAATGAACATTTTCAATATTGGAAAAGGATAGAATTTTAGAATCAAAACGGTGTAATCTTAGTGATTTATCAAAAGCTTTTGAATTTGAATTTTCTTTGAATAATTAGGGAATAACAAAAAAGGAATATTTAATTAAATGGTTGTATTCTTAGCTAATAAAAGGAATCGATTCAAAATAAATGAAGGTAAAAAGAAATTATAAAAGGCTAACAGAAGTACTTTGAAGATTGAAATGCTCGTCAATTAGATTTACTAGTAGTTTAGATTTGAGTATTATTATTTTTTCTCTAAGTTGATTATTTAATTAATTAAAAATAAAATCATGATAGTTGAATGAATTTTAACGTTAGTTCTGTCCAATTAAATTTCATTTTACACATTAGCTTAACCGCAGCTTTATCATTACAGTTGAATTTAATTTCGTTTTATGTCAGTTTATTATGCTCAAGTCTTTCCTGAATAAATTAAAGATTTACAAATTCTTTAAAATCTGATATATTCAGAATTATTCAGGGTTAAACTACTTGCATGAGTAATATTTTTAAAATAGAATATAAAATGCAAAGCCATTTTCTAGGCATATGTGTTAAAATAAAAGAAAAATTAAAAAAAAATAATTGCAGAATTTTTTAAAGTCTGTACTTTGCTCAGTAAAGCAATACATATAAATTTTCTCATTTCTGAAGAATTCATTTTCAGAAGAATTAGCAATAAATGAAAAAAACTGTACAAAATTCAAATTGCTGTCGTTGGAAACATATTTTTTAAAATGGTGTAATTTTTTTCCTGAATAATTTGATCAAAAGTTTCGGAAAAAAAAGAATAATGTTGGTTAATTTTTCATAGCTAGTTGTCGACGTACATCTATTTGATTCCTTAGCAAGACATTCCCTTTTCTTGAAAAGAGAAGAAATCCTTTAAATATTTTACTTCACAATTACTTTACTTCATGAATGTTATGGTTTTATTTAAATATGAAAAACACTTTGAAAGTATGAATTTCTTATGAATTGAAAAATTTTTATTATCAAAAGGTGGGGGTTCATATATATTTCAATCATTCTTCTAGAAAAAAAATATTGAAACATATTTTTAAGAAAATATCAACTAGTACATCACAGATATTTCTTATTTAATTGTTCTTTAGTAAATATTGCCAATTGATTTCCTTTAAACTGATATTTTAGAGTAAACAGTATAGCTACAGATTTATGATCAAAGCGTTTCGTTTTCAATACTGATTCCATTAAAGATTTAAAGATTATTTTAATCCATTTGACATTAAATCAGATATAGTGTGTCAAATATGTTGGTATTAGTGTGGTATGGTAGATTTTACAAGAATGTATCGACTCGGATGTAACATATTTCATCTGAATTTAAAAATGTTCTTCTTGGCATTATATAGATTTAGAAAAGAAACAAGGATTTAGTCATTGAATAAAAAGTACAATTGTTGAAATAGAACATAAACTCTAATCAGCATTTTCAAGCAATTAATCAAAAAAACCTAATTACCACTTTCTTATGCCCTCACTGCTAAACAATTATCAAGCAAGTTGATAAGAATGAATTTTATTAAATGTTTGCAAAGAATATATTTATATATTCAAGACCAAATTACTGTTATAAACTAGAGATTTCAATTTAATTTAATATTTTTGGTAACTTAATTTAATTTGGAATTCTTTTACTTTCAATTTAATTACTTGAAACTTTTTTAAAAATATTAATGGAGAACTCTCATTGTAAATTGCCCCATTCTAAAAATATCCTCATTTTAATACGCAAATTTTAAATTTTTTTATTACTATTTTACTTTGTTTATAAAAATACCAGTTTCTATTTACTTTAAAATCAGTTAATATTATTAAAAAGTAAAAATTATAAGAGGAAAGAAAAAGGAATTTTTCAGAATTAATTTTCCATCTTAATTAGTTTCTGCAAGAAAATTTTTAGCCTCTTTTAATCTTCTCAAAAAAAGAAAGAAAGGGAGAAAATTTCATAGAAATTTAAGGAAGTTTGGTTGAAGATAATATTTATCTTTTCGAGAAAGATGAAAACTTCCGAATTTGGATAAATTTTTGAATAATATTTTGAATTTAATAATAATAAAAAAAATTAACTATACAACTGGTTAGACTCTTAGCTAATTTTAGCAGCCAATTCTAGGTATATTAAAGTGAAAAAAAAAGAGAATTAAGGAGTGCTTTTGATTATTTATATAGTTAAAAATGTTTCCTATATTTAGTTGAATAATCATTAAATGTTCAATAAGTGGATTTAGTTTTCGACAACATTTTTAAATTCAAATTAAGTAAAATATTTTCTTTGTTTGCTCAAATTTCATCTTATTCGATTTATCTTTTTAATTATGCCTCGTGGCATCTAGATTTCAATTAACTACATCTATATACTTATAATTAAGCTCAATGTGTGTGTGTGTGTGTTGGCGCTCTACAGGCCAGGTCATTTGACATACAGCTATAAAATTTGGTATATGTATACCTTAGAGGTCAGGAATGTGCACCTGGGGTCCCTTTTTTTGAAATTTTAATTAGAATTTTATTTATTAATTAAAAACTAACTTTCCCGCCAAAAAAATCTTCCATTTTCCCCACCGCCAACTTTTCCGCCAAAAAAATCTTCCATTTTCCCCACCGCCAAATGAGTAAGGCTTCAATTTTTTTTTTCTACCAACAGTCATGCGGCTAGGGTTAACATTTTTCGGCGGATTATTTCAAACGATTCTGTTTATTTTCTTAATGTTTGATGCATTTAAAATTAAACATTGTTAATTAATCCATGTTTTCAGATTCATTCTGAAGTACTTTTGAATTAAAATAACACAGAATAAAGGAAATTAAAAATGTATAATCTGCATAGCGTTACCCCAACTGGAGTAGAAAAATTCACGCATTTGCGTTACCGGAGCTGGCGAAGAAAATTCACGCATGCGCATTCTGATTGTTGCCATGACAACCGTTATCAACGGATGATTTAAATTATTTTTAGGTTAGTTGCATGCTTTTGTAAGTAAATTGTATTTATGTTAGTTATATATTTTTTGTATATGCTTTATAGTTTTAAGTAGATTTTTTTAACCTGTTTTCAATTATTTAAATTATTTTTAGGTTAGTTGCATGCTTTTGTAATTAAATTGTATTTATGTTAGTTATATATTTTTTTTGCATATGCTTATAGTTTTAAGTACATCGTTTTTTAAGTAGTTTTTTAAACCTGTTTTCGACCGATTATTTTAAACGATTCATTTTATTTTCTTAAAGTTTGATGCATTTAAAATTAAACATTGTTAATGAATCGATCTGTTCATGATGAATCTGAGAAAATTTTGCTGACAAATCTTGAGATATTACATAACTTAAGAAAGATATTCTTTAGTGCCCATAAAGTTTAAACGCTCAGTGACTCTATTATCAATAATCATAGTATTAAAAAAATGCTTTGTTTCAGTAAAAAATATTATTATATTAATTGATGTTTAGTCATTTCCATTTTAATTTTAAGCATAAATTCTACCGGAACCAACAGAAAATTAGAGAGATACATATTATGTTATGGCTGAAGTACTTTATATTATTATGAGTGAATTACATGACTATCAAAATTTGAAGCTTTAAAATATTTGATGAAGAAGCTATTAAAGTAGGAATTACATAAAATATTTAATTATTAAAATTTTAACGAGCATTAAGATTGGCGAACCGGCTGGTCGCCAAAGGCGGCTAGTATTTAATAATCTAATTGTATGTACCTTTTTTATGCTACTTTATATCAGTTAAATAAACAATGCAATTTGAAATGTGATTTTAAAATTCTCAAAATTTCTAAAAATAAGAATATTTATACAATAGTATACATTCTGATATTGGCCATTATTGTATTTAAACAGTCTTGAATGTCATGCTAAAAATAAAAAAAATATGTGCTTAATAATTTAGTAAAAAGAAGGAATCATTAAATATAATATAATATAAGCTGAGTTGAAACTTCACATTAATTTTAGAACCTTGAGCATTAACTTTTTTTACAGTTTCTATAACGATAGTATATATTTCTTTTTATAAATATTTGCATGTAACGTCTTATTTGATTTTAATCAATTTGCATTAACATACTATGGTCAATTTTTAAAATAAATTACATTTATACCAATTTTTTTAAAAGTGCATAAAGCCAAATAATATGAGTTATTTGAAAGAGATAATCTATGTAGTCCGAAAAAAACAAGAATTATTGCAAAGAATAATTTTTATTTTATTAAAGATCTGCAATAACCATTATTCAAACAAGAATTATTGCAAAGTAATTTTAACTTTATCAAAATTCTACGATAAACCATTTTTCAAACAAACTTTTTTCGCAAGATAAAGTATCAATTACTGAAACAATTTTGACAGGAGTATTTCAGAAATCGATATATTTTTTATAATTAAAATTTTGGACTATTTCAGTAAAACTTAGAAGTTGTGATGGATTAAAAATGAAAGATGATAAGTTCAAATGATTATACTGAGAATAAGATGTTTCTTTTGGCATTCTTCTGGAGTTCATCTGTTATAGATGTTTAGAGAATTGAAAAACGATTCAATTTTTCCCCTCCTAATCTTATTGATAAAAAATTCATTGTCTTAAGCTTAGACATCTGATATTACCCTGCCGAATATTCAGAAAAGGAAAACTTAAACAAGCAAAAATATAAGCAAAATAAAAGAAACCCCATAGAAAGTTATAAGAGAATACAGTAAAAGTTTAAAATACAAGAAGACAAAAAGGTTCTGAAGTAAAAAAAAAATTTAAGAATTTTTTTGAATTAATATTTGAAAGATTATTCATTTTGGAATTTTTAAAGTAATTTCACTTAAAGAGAATAATAAGAAAAAAATTAATGAAATCTGCGATCGCAAATTTCGTGTTATGTGAGAACATTATTATTTTTTTAAATCATTATTTTTCTTAATTAATTTAAGTCATTAACCAGTTTGAAACAATCAAAATTATATATATATATATATATATATATATATATATATATATATATATATATATATATATATATATATTAAATGATGTCATAGTTCGACGTCAACCTTTTAAAAACGCATCTGCTGTCAAAGAAGCATACATAATTATAAAACAATACTGGTAAAAACAGGTCAACCTTTTAAAAACGCATCTGCTTTCAAAGAAGCATACATAATAATAATGCGATACTGGTAAAAGCAGGTAAAAAAATATATGAGATTAAAAGATGATGAAAATTGCCATTTATGCTTTATTCATTGCCTACGCGATTTCGAGCTTCAATATTAAGTGATTACGAGCTTTAAAACCCCCTAACCTAAACACCATCATGTTCTCACCTGATAATAATATTTACAGGCATATTTTCTAAAGAAAATTCTGTATAGTATGCGTTAACAAATTTCAAAATAATAAGCAATTTTAGACAAGGAATAAAATTTAATTTTTTTTCATTATTTCTAATTAAGTAGTGATTATTATTTTGTAATAGGTTTCAAAACTTATAAAAAGGCTTTTTCCCCTCAATTTCCTTTTATTTCGTAATTGACTTGACTCAACTCAAAGGACACTTTCATTTAAATTTTAAAATTTTCAACATCAAATGTTTGTTTTAATTCCACAAAACTGCTTTAAAACGCATTTCAAATTTATTCGTTATTCTTTCTTAAAGTCAATTAAAACTGAATGACGAGAAATTCAGCTGAAAAAGGAATTTGAGCTTTCTAAGAATTAATTTTCCATCGTAATTGGTTTCTTCGAAAAATATTATGTCCTCTCTAGTCCTTGTTTGCTTTCATTAACGAACCAATGAATACAAAATCCAGCTTCATCATCGAATTCGCAAGAACTTTTTAAAAAGACAAGAACGAATATAAAAATCAGTAATTTGAGAATTGGAAAAATATTTGTCCTAATGAATAAGCTGCAAAGAACTTGATCCAACTTTGAATATTTTAAGAATAAAAAAGTCAGGAACCTACAAGATAATGTACTCGAGAAGAATTAATGCAGCTAACTACAAATGGAATGATAATTAGAAGAAGAGAAAAATCATTCCAAAAAGCTTTTAGTAAATTAGAACTTCGGAAATGATTCTTAAAAGCAGAGAGTTTAACATTTTGTTTGACTGCGATTGAATATATTAGCACTTTCTAGTACTTTTAACATTAAAAAAAATTAAATATAAAGTTTTGGTATAAATATGAATTCCACTTATTTCTGGCATTCTTTTTAAACATTAAAGAATGTCATTCAACTTTAACCAAACAAATGGAATTTGCTTTGTCAAAGTTGTGAAATAAATTATGAAATTTCTTCCATTGTTTTTTACAAAAATTTAAGATTATAATAATTTAAAACTGTTATTGTTTCAGAGTGAAAAATATCATTCTGAATTTTTTATTAAAACATTTTATTGCAGAGCTCATGATATCGCAATACTTCGGCCAAAATCGACCAAATAAGAGAATAGCTTAACAAAATAATTCTTTTATTTACAGCCTTACAAAAAACAACTTATTCTCATCTTGGTTAATAGTATTTGCAAAATCAAATAAAAATTCAATCACGAAATAGTTACTCTATCAAATCGGAGAAAAGTCATAAAAAAAAAAACGTTACCACGCTGTTAGCTCTAAACGGCTACTCCAGAGCCGGTCCAGAAAGCAACCGATATTTATCCTAACACAGAAACCCAAATCACGCGGGGTTTTTTAAAAATCAGAATATTTTTTTTCAGCGCTCTGAATTCTAATTCAAAAACTTCTTCTCTTCTGAAGGGGAAAAAAAACTTTTTTTTTATTAGATATCCGCCTCTGGTTTCTCTTTAGTGAATTTGAGTTCCCTATCACCCAATAGCTACTCAACAACACTTCCTCAATGGCCTCAATTCAATCAAGGAAATGTCTGTTAAGAATCCATCTTTATGGTCTTCCGCCTCTTCAGCATGTGTTAATTATAATTAATTCGCAGCTAATACCTGCTCGGGGTGTACCTCGGTTTGTTCTTTAATGACAACGGTTGCTGGCTATGGATCTTTTCTAATTGACTTGGTCTCTTCATAAGGGGAAAAAGTTTAGTATCTGGATGTTTTGACGTTCCTAAATATTGAAGACATGATGGATCTATTTGAAATGGTGAGTTATACAACTGTTTTGCCACACCTGGATATAGGAACAGTTTGGTGCGTGGTTTAACACGCATTGCCAAATTTACTTTAAATTAAAGTATTAAAACATTTTTACTTAATGAAAACTGCCAGCCATGTAAATAACAAAAATAAATTTTAATTACAAATTAAGTTAACAAATATAGAATATGACCCATTGGCCGTAATTCCATCGACCAGCAGGAGACAGACGTTCTAAGCCAGCTGGCGAAGGCAGGAAGTGAGTCACTCGTATCCGTTGGAGAGCAAAGTTCATCTCCAAAGGTATGATCGATGCTTATCGCCAGTTGGCGAAACAAACATTCATTTATCGCCTGTTTGGCCGCTGCAAGTTGACCAGACACAATGACTCGCCTAGGGAAAAGGATACACACAGCATGCACTGTATACACTGTATGCATTTAACTATGTGAGGGAAAAGAGGAAACGTTGCTATATCTTACACCCTATAGAGACAGTTGAGGCAGTACCAAGAATTAGTTGCCTATCATTGAAAGGTAAGACAAACTGTTTCGATACTAAAGAGTTAATACTCATTGAATACTATTAAAAATAATCGCCAGTTAGGCCATCAACAACTATCAGTTCCTTTTTGATCAGGCATCTTCTTTCTTTAAATATTCTTTAGTATTATCCAACCATTTGTTCCCCTGAATTTTAGAAAAAAAAAAATGTTAGATTTTATTAAAATTTTTGCTCACAGCTAGAAGACCGACATGTGTTGAACAGTTAGAAACTACTTGTTATATATTTGTACTAAAGACGAATGCTTTTGCTGAAATATAAGAAATGTTTTAAAGAATGTTTCTGGAGATAATTAACGATACTGTTAATTTTTCATTAATAAAAAGTATGGAATATAGTTATTTGTACTTTTAGCACCATTAAACAATTATTTTAAAAACAGGTGAAATATTTTCTAAAGATATTTTTTTTTAAATTAGTAAAATAGTGATAGAATAATAGAAAGTTGTCATAAAGCTCCTTATAACAAAATCATCTGCTTTAATTTTTTATTTAATAAAAATGTAACAAAAATTGTGTAAAAAACAAAATTGGTATCGTTGAAAAAGTAAAATCTTAAATTTAAAATATATATATATATAAAATCTTTTTGAAAAATTAATACTTTTAATCATATAAAAAAAATTTCTAGCATAATTTTCTCTGAAGTTAGTGTAGTATTTTGCGGCAGCATTTTGATATATTTCTTATAGTCTGGAGCCTTCACTGTTTTCATATGCTGTAGAAGATGTTACTTCAGCGATTGATTTATGCTTCATTTTAAGAAACTTCAAATCAATACTTTAATATCAAAGGGAAAAAGTCATCAAAAGATATGTATGAAATAAAAGAGAAATTAAAAAAAGTAATAAAAGAATTCTTCAAAGACTTATCATTGACAAGCAAAGTAGTTTTTCATTATTTCAAAACCATATGAGTTAATCTTTCAAAAAGATATTTAACCACTGTAAGAAAATTTGTCATGTATATGAAATTTATTTTGCTGAAAAATTAAAATTTTTAACTTTAAATGGTGAAAAGAGGTTTCTCTTGGAGCAATTTTCTCCGAAGTTTCTGTGAAAAAATGCGAAACTTTCATTATTTTCTAGATATTGTATATTAAATTAATTTTTATACTTTAAAATGCTGGTATGTAGAAATGCTGGAAAATACTCTTACACTTGTCTTAAGTAATATGTTTACAACATTTTGTTGAATCCGATACACTAGTTTAGACATACATATATCCATAGTACATAAACAATCACAATGGCATTTGTTTATTTCAAGATAGTATCTTTTCATAATCCTTTCAGTATATGTTCAGCGATAAGTATTTGACCAAAATGAATGTTATTTTTGTACTTTTCTGACAAGCAAAAACTATTATATATATATATATAAAGATGCCAATTACCTCGCATTTTCGCTCAGTATTATATAGATACTGACAGAAATTTATTACCTTTTTCATAATTATGTATAGTTAATTCTTCTAACTTTTGCATTCCTTGATAGTACCTACACCTAAAAATACGCTTTTCTATTTGAGTTTCCTTATTTAGAACAAACTAGTATCCACAAACTATTTAGTATTAATAAGTAAAGTAAAATAATTTTGTTGTGACCATATCACAGGTAAATCAATAATTCTTTGTTTCATATGCAACTAAAAATGATCCTAAAATATGTTCTAATTAACATGTAATTTACAAAAATAATTCTAACATAGTTCATCATAATAAATATCATATAAATAATATTTTCCCTTAAGATTTTTTAATTATTAATAATCATTCCCATATGGTAACTTCAGTAATCAATAACTAAAATAGTATTTTCATTTTTAATATTCAAGTACGGTAGTAAAACTTCTTTTCAGTTAACTAACGTCATAAATAGCAATTTGCATTTTTTTACACCTCCAGATTTTAACTCCACGAAATTCGCCCAGAATACAAATGCTGGTGAAAACCTCATTTCATTTTATCCCCAAATTTACTTTTGGACCTTTATAATATTCACCTTTTACGATCACTAAAAAGAAAAATTTGTCATTTTCCGTCCTTAATTTATGACTTGAAAGCTTTCTTTGGATGTCTAGCATTAGATGGTATAAAACTGGGAAAAAAATGCATTTTTTATTAGGTAGTAAATCAGAAATAGAGGTTTGACAATAAAACAAGATTAGTTTTTACCTATGCTTTTATTAGATCTCGTGTGGCGAAAAAAAACCCTTTCAAGATTATTTAAATCTTCGAATGTTTATATTCTTTTAAAAGACAATGTCCTAGAATCCATATTAAGTAAGATAATAAAAAATAAAAATTATTACTGAAATAATATTATTTACTTTAGTTAATATCTATAATATTTCATATGAATTTTACATTTTTAGCAAGAAAATTGCAATAAAAGCTGCTACTCTCCAATCATTTAAAAACAATATTTTAAATATTGATTTCCATTTTCAACATTTTAGTTTTATTTTTAAACTGTTTACGCAAATAATATAGGTATTCGTTAATCTGTAAGAATCGTATTTTTAATATCCAGCTTTTATTTTCTTAGCTTCTTAAATATCCAGCTTTTCTTTTTTGTTTTCTCAACGTCAGTTATTTTCTTAGTTCCTTCAGCAGTAACAACTAACTGCTTTTAAATGGCAGAATAAAAATATAAATTTCTTATTAATCCCTATTCTAGGCTAACATTTATTTCACAGGCAACAAAAGCTTTGTTAAGAATAAATAAATGTTTGACCAATAATTTATGGCTTGAAAGCTTTCTTTAGCATCATAGCATAAACTTAATTAAAAAAGATCTTAATAAAGATCTAAAAAAAGATTAAATATATCTTATTAAATCCTTGAATATGATGTCAATGATAATCAAAATTATGAGCATTTGTTTTACATTGCATTTATTGTATTTATATGAGCATTTTTATTAAAATTTATCTGTATCGTAATAAATTGAAGTATGTGAAAATAAAAACATATTTATGCTTTTAAAAATATGCAGTTTCATTCTTTTTTTTATTATACATCAAATCCTCTAAATTATATAAAATCATCTTTTTGAAAAAAATAATGAGACAGAATTATCTACCAATAGAAAATCCAATGAGTTTTGCTTAAACAATTTTTACTGCATAGAAACTAAAACGTAAATGAACTGGACAATTATGAAATTTAAAATTAGCAAGAATTGGAAAAAAACAATTAAAAAAATATTTTTCATTTAATTTTTCCTACTCTTTAACTTTTGATTTATATTTTAGTAGCATTAGTATTATGGAGTATTGCAATCATTTTTCTCACATTCCCCACCAGATTGCGAAGTGTGTATCATATGAAATTATAATTCCACTTTTTATAAGGTGATAATAAAGTTTCAGAAGTGTTAAAATAATGTATTAATGGAGAGAATATAACAGTATTAAAAATAATGAAGTTCCAGAACATTAGGAATGAAGTGAAGAAGCGATGGAAAATTTTCAGCTTCCAAACATGAAGCAAGTTTAAATAATTTGTGTTAAAACAAATTCATCACATCATTTTAACGAATCAGCTGATACTGTTTAGATATAGACGTACAAAAATAATTCTAATTTGAAAGCAATATTTAACTATTTATTATTTATCGGCATTAAATTACACAATAATAATTTTTATTCAATATAAAAGTTACTAAATATATTTCAGGTTACTATTACACTAATAACTGTGATACAAAAATAAATAAATAAATAAATAATTTCTACCTATTTTTACCCATTCCTGTTAATAATTTTTTCAATGAATAAAATTTAAATTTAAAGAAAAAATGAGATAAAAATAAAAAATGAAAAATCATAAAATCATAAAATTTACATATTTTACATAAAAAAAACATTTATTTAGAGAGTTCAGATTTCTTGTTCAGCATTTTTACTCACGTTTTAAGAGCAAAAGGTTTATTTTTATTTAAATGAAAATACAAAAATAAAATGCTTAAATTTTCTTATCTAATGTTTAGACTGTTTGTAATTTTAATTACTGTCTGGGCTTCTCCATCAGTTCAAAATATGTTTTTTCTTATGATTTAAATAATCAAATTGAGAAAATTATTTTGCATCCAACCAGGGCGCATTTTAGATAGAATAAACAATCCCATTTAATATTTATCTTAGAATATTTTTAATAAAATTAATCATTATAGTAATCTGCATTAAGGTTCTTCTTCAAGGATATAATAATATTGTATAATAGTATGTAGTTCACCATCCTGTCATATCATAAAACATTAAAAGTTGTCTTAATTGTTGTTAAAATATTTAATGCAAGGTTTTTAAATACCTTTAAAAGAACAAAGCAGGAATTTCTCTATAAATTATTCCATAGCTGATATGTGTCCCACTTTAATTTAAGTTGCCAATTTAAACGATGAGATATTTCATAGAATGGTGGTTACAATTAATTTCGAGATCCAGCGATGTTTCTCCCTTAAAAACTTAATGATATGATATATCGAATTTTAAACCTCAAGGCTATGTCTGTTCAAAAACGCTGCTTCAACTATGATTCATAACCAAAGTTCTAAATGCAAAGTAGGATTCAAAATTATGTGTTTGATAATTTTGTACGAAATATTGACTGAGTAAACTAGAACCATGATCTGAAACACCAGAATCAGCATAATAAATTGAAGAGAAAGGAAACAAATATTCACTCACTGCATCGTACAAACTGTACTAAATGGTCTCTGAAACGAAACCACAACCTCATAAAAGCGCTCAATGTGTTGTATTAAACTTTACAATATTGCTTGGTGGGAAAAGTCGTTTGCTTTAAACTGAGCATGAATCCAACATTAGTAAGCACACTTCCATACGTTAACTGTGACCACAGCAGAAAGCATTCCACGATTTCTCTTCAAGGATTCTTGAACTTTCCTTGTAGAAGCGCTTTAATGATGCCAAAGTTGTTGAAACTTGTGTAATCAAAAGAGTGGGTTTATATGAAACTGCGAAATCTGTCTTAGGAGATATCGTTTTGTGCTCTGAGAGTGAATCATGTTTTAGGATAAATTTTGAAGATGCCTATACGAATCCAATTTATATAGTTTCAAAATTTAAAGAAAATAATGGTTATGTTTTCGAATCAAATAAAAATTTATATAGGAAAAAGGAAGATTTTAAATTTCTAAATAAGAAGTAAAAAATAATTTAGAAAGTGTTTTATAAATTTTTTTTCTAGTACTCATTAAAATAGAAATACGTAAACATTAATCATGCATTTAACTTTCTAAATTATTACTTTTGAAATTCTAATGGAATTTATTTATGGTGAGCCTTTATTTTAATATTTAAAATTTTTGTAATTTCCCCAAAATATCGTTTGGCATCTTGAGGAAGAAACAGAGTTAATTCCAGAATAGAAAATAAATCAATTTTACACTGAAATTATTTAATGAATTATAATAAAATTAGCTTACGTGCAATTATTTTATTAAAAAATCTAAATAAATAGATTGAAATAAAGAAAAAAGTGTCGTTTGTTAAATATAATTAATGGAATATTCGTATATTATAGACACATGTGTTTTAAAAATTTTCTGATTATCAATATAAAATTAAAATGTTCAAGGAAATAAAATATTTATTTGAATTTATTTTTTACAATTATTTCGTTCTTATTTCATCCTTTAAAATATTAGCCAAAATAAAATGGAAGATTGCAGAAATGATCTCAATATCACAGGATACAATAATTGTTTAAATATTTATGAAAAATGGGCATAAATATACGATGTTTAAGACAAACGCTGAGTGTCCTTGAGATTCCTCAAATAAGTTAACCTACCTATCATATTTGAAATATGCAAGACTGATTTCAACTGAAATATGGGCTATGGAATTTCAGTTTATCAACAATTACTTAACTATTATAAAGAATCCTAAATTGAATTTAGCGAGATGTGTTGACCAAGTTATATTAGAACCACTAAGAATATTGCTAGAAGAATGCAGAGTTATTAAAATGATATTCATTAACATAATAGAATAATTTACAAGTACTTTGAATCTTGAGCAATAAATATTAAGAGGAAACATACAATTAGTGTTTCTAAATTTCTTAAATAAGAGACAACAAACAAACTATGATGCAATATAAAATCGTTTTGTTAAAATTTTAATTCCCATTAAAAAATTACTTTCATTAGGAAACACCTACAAATAATTTATGTCATTTTTTAACTCTTTTAACACTGTTAACGGTAAATTCGATGGTTTTTCTAGGAGTAGAATCTCGTCTAATCAGAAATATAGACTGAATCACTCCACCAATGTTTGCATAGAAAATCTAACTACATTAATCTGGAACAAGGCTTGTTTTTTATTGAAATATGGTAAAACATTTATGAAAATTTGATAGAGGGTTTTCTTTTGACTATTTTCTTGAAAAAGAGGCTTTGGAATAGGAAAACGTTTAGTTTTAAAAGAGAAAAAATTAAAGGAGACTCGAATTTATTGGAATATGTTGTTGAAGTTTGTTGGAATTTGTTGGCTAATAATATTTCAATAATTATTTGCCTTTTTTTTTAAATTTTTGAAGAAGCAATTTCTTATTACTGCGGTAACTTACGCACATAAAATATATTTAAAATACAAAAATTAAAATAATTTGGGCATAAAACGTTTATTTTTTTTAATGCTGGAAAAATAATTACAAAGGCGTAAAAATTTGTGCAATTAAAAAGCTACTCTTTTAATTCTAAAGTTGCTTAAAAAGGGTTTTTGTTTAATAATATGCTCCGGACTTCTATGGGTAAAACTGAAAAATATTGAATTAATTTTTAAGTAAAAATTTAATAATAAATTAATTTAAATATCATCTGCTAACCATAAAATAATTAAGTGCCGAATTTCATACATCTAGATTCCACGATCTGCCTTGTTGAGAGCCTTGAATGATTATTTATCAAGCTTATCGAATCACTTAATTTATAGATAGAAAGAAACTTTTCATTTTCCACTATGAAATGTAATTTAATGGAGTGAAATTGTAAAAAGTAGTTTTTACAAATTAGGGGGTGTGGGGAATTAACGAGAAAATGTTTCAAATAAATATTTTCAAAATAACGGGACGTTCGACAGAACAAAGCGCTTTTGTTATCGCGCTTTCAAAATCAGTTATTTATTCTTGTATATCTTCGAAGAAACCGCATTTAACTGCACATTGATGATGTTCACAATACTTTGAATATTGTTATAGCATATACAATTACAACTATTTTTATTTCTATTTAAGAAGCTACGATATTTGTAAAATAACACATCCTTCGGTAAACATTTGGATGAGGCAATCCTTTTGTCTCAACCACATGTTTGAATGGCATTTGTCTTCATTGCACATTTTGAAGATATTAAAAAAGAGTTTAACAAAAGATTTGTCTCCTGCTGCTTCTTGGAGGGCCGTGGTGTCCAGGTGGTAAGGTCTCGACTCGTGTGCCTTAGGGTACCAGGTTCGAAACCCAATTCCTCAGAAAAACAGCCGATTAAGGGGGCCTGCTGCGCGTTAAATTCGTCAGGAGCAAACGTCCTCCCGCTGGCGTGGTGTAGTGTATAAAGGGGTGTACCAACTCAGGAGTCATCCTCGTCATCTGCCCACCGTTCAAAATTGCGAGGTCCGCCCCAACATAGCCCTAGTGTTGCTTTACAATGGGACGTTAATATAACTAAACTAAACTAAACCTGTTGTTTCTTGAAAGAAGAGCGTTATGGTTAGGTTAAAATTTTAATGAGTACGGAAATCGTAATTTAAGGTTTAGGAGAAATAGAGGAGATATGAAGGGCAGACATTTGATTAATTTTCTAAAAGAACAATAATTTGACTTAAAGAACTGAAAAAGTTTATAATAATTTATTGTAATAATTTTGTGTAAAGTTTTTCAGTTCTTATTTTGGTTAATCTTTTCGTTTGATTTTCGATATCGGTATTTTGATATCACTTTAATGACGCAAGAATAATATTTCAGTCAAACTGAGCCAACTATATGGTAAAGACACAGCGAATAAATAAAAATCAATAAGATTATGAAAGGTGATAATGTACTTTGCTAAATACTCAAAATGAAATCCGAAAGTAACGAAATTAAATTAAATCAGTGATTGAAAATATCGATATCGAATATCTCTTAATACAAATCTGAAAAAACTTGTTATTCCCCTAAACATAAGATGAACTTTTAACATCTTAATTAAAAGTTAGATTTTAAAGCTAAAACAGACATATAAAAGCTATATTTTATTAATTAAATCATTTAATACAAAATCACTTAATCACTTAATACAAAACTGAAAAATCTTGTTATTCCCCTAAATGTAAGAACTTTTAAAATCTTAATTAGAAGTTAGATTTTAAAGCTAAAACAGGCATATAAAAGCTATATTTTTTTTAATTAAATGATATTATTCTGGAACATTTTTACCTATTTTGTGAGAATTATAATTTGAGCAAACTCTGAAGTCCATGTTCTAGAATAGCATAGACATAAGTTTGATTTCTAAGTCGTGTAGAGTGGTCAAGCATAAAAATTGAAGCGAAACTAAATAAATAAATTTTGAAAAATTCGAATGTCATGAGTTAACTAAATTCTTTTTACTGAACATATTAATAGTAAAGCTTCTATGCATGATATTAAAAATCATAAATATCACAATATTCTAAACAATAATTATGGTAATAGCTGTCTACTTAATGATATTAAACAATTAAGTAGCTAAACTGAAATTCACAAAAGGCTAAATCGATTTAATAAAATAGAAATAAAATGATGAAAGATGCATGAAATTTTGTAGCATTTTATTTTGCTATCATAAGAATGGTGTAATGATAGGAATAATTTTCTATTTACAAAGAAAATAAACGGAATTAACACTTCATTAAACATTTTTGCAAACACGTTAATTCTAGAAAGAGAAACTACATAGAATTTCTTCTAGTATTAGAAAGTTATATAATTTAACTTTTTAAAAAGTCTGAAGAAGGAGGGAATTACTCAATGACCTTAGTGTTACTGAGATCTGATCTTGTCCTATTCCATTCACGTGTGAAAATATTTAATGGCTCCTCTTTAATTCTCTTATCTTTAATTATGTGCAACAAACTATTTTTAAATACAAGCAAACAACCTTCCAATGAAAGAATGGATATCGTCGGATCGAATATCTCTCAGAGGAACTTTTAGTTTTTTATCTTTTAATCGAGATATATGTTTTTTTTACCTCATTCCAATTCTTCTTCATTAAAAAGAAAGAAAAAAAAAACACTTCAACCGACATCAAAATTTGTACTTATTTTAAGAGAAACAATGAAAATGTAATTGATGTATTGAAAATTTCTTACAAACCCGAAAGAGTTCAATAAGAGAATACAATTGTTAGAAAATATTTTAATGTTACAAATTTAGGAATTCTTATTTATAAGTTTTATACTTATAAAATACTTTACACTTAGAAAATACACTTATTCCCTAAGTTTTTGAAACTTTCTAAATTTGTAATAATATTCATTTATAAGAGGTTGTAAAACTATTAATATATATATATATATATATATATATATATATATATATATATATATATATATATATATATATATATATATATATATATATATATATATATATTCATTTGTAGCAAGAAGAAATATTCCTGGGCTGTCGTTATTGTACGATTATTGAAATTAAGTCAAAAGTTTCTAAATCATATTTCGCAATAAAAATGGAATTGTTTTAATAGATATTTTGTTATTCTTAAATTTAAAAAAAATCGTTAGTGTGTAAATTCAATACTCTTGATTTGTATAGTGGCATTATAATTGAATTTCTTAATACTTTTAAAGCATTTATTTTTTTCTAAAAAAATAAATAATTCATTTTTTTTCTTTCAGTATTCCTATTTTTCGCAACAATAGTTTTAAAGTAAGAATCTATTTTACCATATATTAATACGATTCAAAACTGAGGCATCAAACGGTGATTCGTATTAATTAAACCTTTAATGCCACCATATAAGACATTACACGTTGAATAAATACACTGAACAGATTTAAAATATGACAAAAAATATTAAAAAATAAAATAATACACAATAATTATTCTTTCATATCAAAGAGAACTATTTTATTAATATTTCAGAATTTATAAATTAAAAGTTTCGTAAACATATCTTTCGACTAACAATTAATTCGAAACATTATTTTTACTTAAATGGAAATAAAATTGGTCTTTAAATATCGAGTAAATCATATTTTAATAAATTCACAATTCGTCCTTAACAAATCTTTCTAATTTAGACAAACGACAAAAATATTTCTTTGTGTGAAAAATCGTTCGACGAAAATTCAAAGTGAACATTCATCTGCAGCACATCTAAGTTGTATTAAGTTTGGATATTCTCTAGAATATTCCAGAATAGCTAGAACATATCTTTTCTTGCATAAGACTCTTAACTTTTGTATCACCAGTGGTCCTTTAATGTTTGTTGAATTCAAACTTATTTAAAGTGAAGAGTGTATTGAAATGGATCCATGAAATCTTCTATTGAAGGACTTATTCAGTATGCTTTGAATGAGATGTGGTTATTGAGTTCTAGGGAGATACTGATCTTCTGTCTCTGAAAAGGGAAATTCTGATGATCTTGAGTTTTAATTGAAACAAAGACCGAGTCTTTGAATTTAATTCTAAACATGGAAATTAGTTCTTTATAATTTCGGTTTCAGAGTCAAAAGAGAAACAGAATGGTTGTAAAACTTTGATGGAACGTATTTTGATGTTTGAATGCGATGTTATCTGACGTAACTATATGTATATTTCATAATAATGTTATATTATTATTATAGAATAAATAATTTTCCCCTTAAATTTTTGTATAAATTTATTTTTAATTTTTTTATAATATTTATGAATTATAAATTTAAATAATAATATAAAATTTTATAATGCTTTGTAAATTTTTGTATCATGGTAATGAAATTTATGTTTTATATAGCTTTCTAACTTACAATTAATCAATTTATGTTATTGTATAAAACAGCTTTGGAGTTTGTGAGTGAAAATATTTTTTAAAAAATTCGCTATGATATATTTTCAGTTAGTTTTGTAGTTTAAAATTTCTGCCATTAAGCGGCTTTCTTCAGTGATATCTTTTATCAGATATCAGATTCATGTAAAAATTAAAATAGTGTACCTAATTTTGAAAATAAATCTTTTTGTATTCTTATATTAAAATTACTTTTTTATGTATTAATTTAAAATTTAACTGTTCTTTTTTATAAATGATTTATATAATTATTTACTAATTTTATAATAGAAACAATATTTCATATAAATCGTCTATATTTAAAAATAATTAAATATTTCATTTGAAGTCAAAAAATATTTTCATTTCTCTCAATTCGGATACAAAGATTTGCATTTACATTTTTTTAGAAAACAGCTTTGGATTTTATAAAAGAAAAACAAAATTAAATATAAAAGATTTTTAAAAAAATGTTCAAAAATATCAGATTTATCACTCCAGTTCCCTTTCTTTGAAGTATAATAAATTCGTCTGAAGAAAAAAGAGAAGAAAAAACTAGGACAAAAAACTTTAGAACAATTCTACAGCAATGAAAAAGTTACAGGATTATATATAGTTAATGGGTATCTTAAATACAACTCAGTGTCACTCTCAGATGTTAACTGAAATTTTTCTCCCGCATAAATAAAATTTTGCTTCAGTTGTTTGGCAACACTCTACTGTACAAAACCAACAAAATAGTTTTAGTAATTTATCATCACAGCAGACGATATTTTTCCTGACTCAATATATTTATGGACGTGCTGAATATACTTGCCGATTCATTAGTTTATTAACTAATAATCTAATATCTATATCTTTTATAATCTAAAATTTGAAATCTGATAAAAAAAAAGTTTGAATGGAAAAGTGTAGAATTTTCCTTTGTAATTAAATGTTTAGCAGTTATATAGCAATTAAATTTTTTAATAGATATACCATGAAAAGTGAATCAAAATGCTTTTTTAAAATTATTAAAAAATGAATGAAATAAATATAACATAATTAAATGTTGAACGCATTTGACTGTTCTTATCTTAAACAGGAATTTTAAATTCCTGGATTAATTGGAGAAATGAAAGTTTTCAATAATATATCAGCAAACAAATTTATTTCATACCTACCAAACCTAAAAAATCTTATCTTAAATATTACTATAGAAAGAACGGATTAAAACTTATTAATCCTTAGGATTTGTGAAAGTTATTGTGCTAAGTATACCAAAAGGCAGGTGTAATGAAAATGTAAATAAAAATAAAACTCTTTATATTATTTTTAATCTCTGTAAATTAATAATTTATTTACTCTTTAACAAATTGCCCGTAATGTGCCCATAACCAAAACCACAATAACATAAAATAAAGTTTATAATATTGATTTTAGACGTTTGCTTATCTTCTAACAATGATATCGTCTGACAAAAATAGATATAAATAATTAAAAATCAACATATACTGGGAAAAGTACAAAAACAATAAATTGGTAAATTTGCTATAAATTATACAATGAGAATTTAAATTACATAAATTAATTTTTATAATTCTTGATTTTCCAGTTTGTTTCTTTGCCAAATCATTAAAGAATTAAAACTTATTTATAAAATAAACGAGAAAAGTGTTTGAATTCATTAAGAGAAAATTAATTAAAACCAGTGAAAAAGATACATGTTTTGATAGCAAATATTTGAAAAGATAAGTTAAAACGTTGGATCTAGGAATTTCGTAAAATATAACTGAATTATAATATAATCTACAGGAATTTTTGTTTTTAATTCTTCTACTAAAAAGAATATTTTTTTAAAATAATTCTCAAAGCAATACAGTAATTTTCTTCAAAAATGCCTTTGATGCAATTTCTGCAAATTCCAACAAGTATAGACCAATTTCTTTAAGACAACAACAGTTTATTTTCATCAGCAATGAGTTTTACCTTTACCAATTTGAAACCATACTATAGAAAATACATGTGAAAAATATCCCAACTCTAGAAGAAGTGCTAATTAAAAAAAAATTGCATAATAAATTTTAAAATTTTGTTTTCCAGGTGCATTACTTCGTTATTACTACAACATGTAACGGAATGTCATATTATAAGTGAAAAACTTTCTTCGGACACCACAGGCACGCACACAATATATTTCATTTAAGAATTCAGGTAAAAACAAATTAATACGGTGAAATATTTTGTATTTGTAACAACAATTTGATAATTTTTCATCAACACATTTTGAATAGTGAAATCAGGATGCAGATTGCTTTTTAATAACAATATTATAGAACTAATTGATGTGTTTAATGTATATATATATATAAAATTTGATATGTTGTTGGGAACTCAAAATATTATATTCATTGACAGACAAATGTCTGAATTCCTTAAAACGATTTTTCGGATTCCTAAAGTTAGGAAACAGGGAAATTCGTTATAATGTTATGATCCAATGTTTTTAGGATTGCATTGCTTTATCGGTGTTTATTTCATAGGCCATGGAATAGAAGAAAAAAACCCGGAAAGAGAAATAAAAACCTAAAATATACCTAACATTTTACTGAAAAAAATGTCAGCATTGAATTCTGCACTATTCATCCCACTCCTATTGAAATTTTCAACCTAATTTGTCTTCCAAAATCACGTAAAAGAAGCAAAGACAAGAAGAACGTAAGGTCAAGTGACGACTTTTTCTTTTAAACAAATTCCTGAAATAAATTGAGAAATAGGTGTCTCTTCTTGCTTCGCTGATGTCACGTATAAAAGTATTTAAAATATTTTGGAGATCCCTCCCTTTTTAGATCAAGTAGCTTGAACTAGACTATTGGCTTTACCTCAATAATTTTCGGGAACTGTATTATACAATTGCTGATTTTTCAATTATAAATATCTTTTTTTTAGTCTTTTGAAGGAGAATAAAAACAGTTTGTAAGTATTATATTAAAAAATATAAATTTCCTAAAAAAATAAAAATAAAATCTATGTTTTCCTGTGAAACAGCAGCAAAGAGATTAATATATTTTCCATGATTTAGTGCAAGAAATGGACAAAAGTATTAAGCTACTAAAAAGCCCTTTTGAAAAAATTAGCTTTCTACTGAACCCATTTTTCAAGTTTTTAAATATATTTTTCAATTAATAAGTTTACAATCAATTTTTTTTATTTGTATTTAATTGTATTTTTTACTATACTAGATAGAAGGTATTTTAGGTAAATTTTTTGAGGTCATTAAGTAAATAAATACTCTAACATGCATTTTTCTTGTCTTCCAAATTTTCTTGGAACATTAATTATATAGTATTTATAAATTGAAAAACCCCACGAAGATTTCTAAATATTTTTTCTTCATTCCCTCAGTGATTGGACTGATAAAAAATATTAAAAAAATCCATTTCTTATAAATTTATTGAAAATATGCACTAAGAAAATTTATTATTGCACTTAGTCTTTATGAAACGCTTATTATTATGGTATGAAAAAATTATTTTGTGAAACTGAATTTCTAATTAAAGATTTAAAATGCAAACAAAATCAACATTGTTCAACGAAAGTAAATTCTTACAAATGTTTCAAATATTTTCAGAATTTTTAAAATGGGTAAGTTAACAAATAAATATTTGAGAATATGTGTGATTTAAGATGAAAAAATTATTCTATAACTTCTTTGTAAACTTTAAATACACTTTCGACAGTAGACAATTTCTTTTTTTTTTAAATTTCATTTCTGTAGAGGAAACTACAATATTTCTTCGTTTGGAAAGTGAATAGAAGAAAATGGTGCATCAACTTCCCTATATTCACTCTAATCGCACTAGATACTATTCCACGGATACTCTTCAAATGATGTGGAACTTTATTTAGAGTAAACAAAGATTTCTTCAAATGATGGTTTCAAAGAATTCTTGAATGGTTTTGAAAGAGTCAAACCTCATATAATGAGTAGAAGTAGAGTAATAAACACATGAAAGTGTCTTTAAAAAGCCCTTTGAATGATGCTGGAAATTACTGAGGACGGAGGGCTGAACATTCCCAGTATAAATATTGTTACGAACTTGCGATGCGGCTTCCCAGCATAGCTGGTTCCATGGGAGGTCCCGGAGCTTGGCGACAAACTTGGCGATCATTTGGCGAATTGGCGACGAATTTGGCGACTTTGGCGCCAAAATAGATTATACCCGAAACATCGAGAATTTTCCCGATTCGTCCAGTAGGAACGGAGATAAGTCTCGAACGTTCCTGATTGGTTGAGAGGCTTCTAGCCCTACCTTCTGAGACCTATATAAGGAAGCACCCACAGCTGCCGGGCAGTGGTGAGTCGAGTGGTGAATTGAGTAGTCGGAAGCGGCAAAGAGGAGTAGCCGTGGACCAGTGGAGTCGTCATGGTGGTGAACTGACGGTGAATTGGGTCGTGGACCAGTGGTGTCGAAGAGTAGTCGGAATCGACAGAAAGAACTGGCCTTCAAGGGATTAGCGGAACAGCGACGGAGTCAAGTGGGTGCCGAATTAAGTTGTGCGCTACGGTCTGTAATTGTGTGCTGTATATATTTGTCGTCTTTGTGCTGTCCTGTGTGTCTTCGTGTAAATAAACGCCATTGTTTTATTTTCTACTGCCGCCTGGTGATTGAGCGTTCTTCACACCATATAACATCCACTATCCAAACGAACCCCCGGAAATTCCGTAGCAATATATTTTTCTACAGTAGTTTCTTTAAAGAATGAAAGGCTTGATTATTTTCGTATTCTATTTAGATTCAAACCTGGTGGGTTTCTTTTAATTGATATGAGAACTAATATTAAAATTCCTCCAAAAGCATATAATATCCAATGAATGTTGTTTTTCCTTCTCTTTTTTTTACATAATGTTGTATAAATATTCTGCATACTCTATGGACAATTGTTTCAGGTATGAATTATCATTCTTGTTTTTTTTTTCACCTTAATTAAAACATGGAGATTATAAATATGTGTGTTCTATAGATATCAATATTTATCCATTTTCAACACACATTTTTGAATAATTTATACGTTTTTAAAATTGAAAATTGTTTAAAAATAAAAATTTGGTTTTCACCGCATTTTCAAAAAATGTACTGAAATTTATAAATTAAATGAATGCCAAATTACACTATATGCAAGGTCATCTGAAGCCATAATGTACAATTGGGATCACAACTCAAACAATTATGCTGAAGCAAATGAATATTTTATCATGTAATTAGTTTCAGGGAACCTAGTACGTTTTGAGCAACAAAAATAATAACATTCAGTCTCTAATAAGGTATAATTTTTAAAGTAAAATTCAGTATTTAAAAAAGAATGCACTGTTTTCTGAATAAAACAGCATTACAGTATTTTTTTTTTCTTTGAAAGCTTATTTTTTATGGGAAGTTGAATATGTGCTATGAAAAAAAATATTTAAATTCTTTTAAATTCCTGCGATCTTTAATTCCTAACCAAAAACTGATTTCCACAGAATGAAAAATTCTGAATAGAAACTCAGCAAAGTAGCACGAGTCTCATGTAATTGTAATTAAGGAACTGATGCACATAATATGAGATTATAAATTCAATATTTGAAGTACATTTAATTTTGTTTACATATTATATTTAATATAATATAATATTAATAATATAATTTTAACGTAATATAATATTTACATTTTTAAAAAAATAATAAGTGCCGTATAACTCGAAAACGAAAAAAAAAGCTAAATATATTTAATTAAATATATACTCTTTAAAATAATTCCCTACCTAGAATAATCCCTTTAAAAATATATTCCTGCCTAGAAATAAGATAATTTAAACAGATGTCCAATATTTAAGAATATTATTGGGTAACATTTCATATGAATGCAATAACAAGAAGTTTTTATAAAAAGTGTTTAGAAAAAAAGATTTAAAAAAAATGTATTTTTCATTATATAGGTTCTCGTTCATAACAGTTTTTAAAATTCATTCATGAACTTTCAACTGTACATAATTATGCCTTACAAGATTATCATTTACAAAAATATATATTACAAGATTATATTATAAAATTATACACGATAATTATTTCAAAATTTTACATTGCAATATATGTTATAAAATGATATATGATTGTTATTGAAAAATTATATGAAATAATATTATATCAAAACATTACTCATGAACATGCATATTCAAAATGGGAGAAAAATCCAACTCTTATGAGATATTTAAAAAAAATTAACTGTTTAGTGTATTAATAACCTTTTTCCCCATAAAATATATTCCAATCTGTGTTTAATGCTATGAAAATATTTAATTTAAAGTAAAAATAACATTTTCAAAGACTTCAAAGACAAAATCAAGGAATGCAGATATTCTTTCTAAACCAATAACTTGTCGTTATTTTTCACCTTGCACTTCTTTTTTATCTAATCAGATCTAAATATTACATTTTGCTCAAAATACGAAATGAAGACAAACTATTCAGTTTATAGATAGACTTGAGATAAATGCAAAACCAAAAAAATTGAAAAGAAGTGTAACACATTTTGAAAAATGAGCCAATATCATACGAAAACGTAAAAGTCTCCAATGAGCCTAAAATAAATTTTCAGTAAACATTTTATGCAGAACGAATAAAATAGTTTCAGTAATTAGCAATCTAAATTCGGCCGTAAGTAGCGAAGGTTTATACAGAACTTAATTTATTTCATATGTACGTTGAAAGTCTACCAATCGCGTTTATCTATTAACTTGCAGTTTCCAACCTCTTAGAACTAACTTTTGGTGAAAAGTAAAATGAGTTTTCATTCCACGAAGGAATTTAATCTAAAAGTTGGATATCGTTGCCAATTAGTATTCATGAAATTTGAGAGAAAGAAATATTGAAAATTTTTGAAGCGCGAAATGATATTTTTGTAAAAGAAAATTATTTATTAAAAGTTTTAAATCAAGAAAGAGTATTTTTTTAAATATTTCATAAATAAATACCTTGAGAACGTTTAAATTTATTGTTGAGACTGTGTCGCATTTTAATGCATTTAATTTTAAATTATCATCAGTTTATTAACGTTGCATGTATTATTATGAACACAAAATATCAAAAATAATATTTTCTAGAAAATAGAACTTGGATCAAGGAGACCAGCTATCTATATGGTACTCAACAGGGACTGAAATGGTTTTCAGTCACACATTCAACAATTTGGTCAAGAATTTCTCTAGCATTTACAGAAAAATAGACTTCAAGACAAAGAATCCCAACTCGTAAGGGTTTTTATTTTCATACTGCACTGCATTACCATTAAAGCCTTTAAAATTTTTAGTTTCTCGTATAAAGTCTAGAGGAATATTGTAATCGGCAAAAAATTCTAGATTTCGGCGAATCTCCAATTTTCTGACTTGAGTGCTTAAAACACACTTTTGAAATTGTGTCTGTCTGCCTGTGTACATGTGTGTGAACACGATAATTTAAAAATACTTTGGGCTAGATGAATAAAATTTGATTCATAAACTTACGATCAAATTTGTAGATTTCTATAAAATTTCATACATAGACTTACTATCAAATTTGTAGATTTCTGTCAAATTTTGAAAAAAAAAAAAAACCATTGACAGAAAGTTTGTGTGCTTCACTGTTCGAGTACAAATGAACTTGATATTTAACAAATGCAACGAGTTTTATAAATAAAATTTAAAATTCAAGTTTAGGTTTTAAAATATAAATATCAAATTTTCAACCAAATCTCCCCAAGAGTTGATTGTGTGTCTGTATATTTTTGCATATTTGTAAAAGTAATAATTTCTAAATGCATCAATGAAATTCGGTCATCTTAAATCAATGAAATTCGTAAGTTATCTTGTGCCTACAACTGTAGCTCCAATTCAAATTATGGTGCTAATCGAACGCCTTAAAAGGGGTTCTAAATTCCTCTTTTCACTCTAGATTCAATAAAAATTTTACATTCATGCCAAAGATGTATGTATATTATCCGACATTGTTATGTAAGGTATTCGGTGACCTTATCCAAGGCCCATACTTTTATACTGATGAAGGGGGGTTAAAAATGTATTGGGGGTATGCGGAAAATTTTCAGGCAGACCACACCTGCTTATTTTAGAATATTGAAAATTTAAATATGAAATTCAAATTGTCATATTACGAATGAGTCTTAAGCAAGCACATGTGGATCAATTCATCCTACGTTTATCGTAGAGTAGACAAGTCTACGAATTGTAATGTTTCTGAACAGGCTATACGTCACCATTCATTCATATTATATTTTGATTGCTTGCATTACTACTTGCTTTTGAATTGGAGTATTCTCTGCATCGGTGATATTAGGCTTTTGTGAATCATGGATGTTGTCTGAGTCCCAAACTGAACTTTTTCAATTATCTTTTTAGAATAAACAATTGAATGAATTATTAAACATTAAAGCGGCATAAAAGTGGAAAATGTTAAGTACCAGGAAATTTAAGCAAGATTTCCCATTTTAGTAAATACTCTCTGCTTTATAATGTGTCAAAAATGAAAAAGACATTTTTTGTAGTCTAAGCAATTCAGAAGATGGTATAAAGATATTTATCGAGTGAGTTTTCAATTTTCGAGTGAGTTTGGTTTAGTGTGAACAGTGTTTTCCGAGTTCCAAAGATTTCCACTTTTGTCATCTTCTTGTATTAACATTTTTAGACCTCCATTAAATATATCCTGGAAGAAACTATCTTGCCAAATTATTGGCATAAACTGATGATTTATCGAACGATGAACCAATATCCTGGAAGAAACTGTCTTGCCAAAGCATCGGAATAAACTGATGATTTATCGGGCGATGAACCAAAGGAAAACACTGAAACCCATCCTTTGTCAAAACACCATAAAAATTAATATTCATCTCTGAATAAACCATTCTTAAAATGAGAATTAAAAGACTATACCGAGGTGACAGTAATTGCATAAGCACCCCAAGGCCACCCCAATGCTACCTGCAATCTCTGAGGAATACCTTAAAGCCTAGATAAGGAACAAGTATAGTGTGAATCTTCATTGTACAGTATGAAGTGATTCCCACCATTTCTCACCGACTCCACAATCTTTTTTGATTTCAGTTCAGGCTTTTCGAGGATCCAGAGAATCCAATAATCCAAGTAGATAAAATTCAAAGGAAAGATTCAATTCAAAGATCAGTATAGTTAGAACATTCGTAAACAAAGCAAATAATAGCTTTTAAGTCGATTTGATAGTCACAATCAGGTGGTATACCCAATAATTTGCTTTGATAAATTTGAAAGCAACACGAGTCAATAAATATTTGATTGCTGAAGATATTGTCACGTAGATACTATAGTATAGAACTCAATGACACACACAAGAGGTAGAGCTGAACCAATTTATTAACTCAACTCAGAACACAGTGACTGACAAATCTCCTGCTTTTATGCTAGCATGGAAAGTTTCAGAATACTTTTCTGGAGACAGTAAGAAAAGTTCAGAACACTTGTCTGGTAAACTAAAGAAATGTCCAGAATCTTCTGGAACATGAAATAAAGGGAAACATAAAATCAAGGAATTAAATATTTACAGAAACTGTGAATCACATTGTCTCTAGCGGGATTCGAACTCTCAATCTCTTGACTCTGAGATCAGTGCCATGACCATTCGGCCATGGAGAGGAGACTGCCTCCCTTCAATGCGGCAATATATTCGAACCACCTTTTCTTATTTGCTTTAGGATTTATTCCAAAAAAGTATTAATTAAATTCAAAATCAATTAAATAAAAAAATGAACAAAAAATTTAAAAGAAGTCAATCAAATATATAATGGACATTTTAATCAAAAATCAATCAAGAATATGATGGACATTTTAATTAAATTAAAAACAAATTTATCAATTTATTTTCAGTTATGTCAATTGCGGAATCTATGTCCCATTGAAGAATCAATTCAATGCTTCATTGCAGGTTATATTATATTTTTTATTGTAAAAAAATGCTATCCTATTCATAAAGAGCTCATAAATAAATGAATAAACAAAATGGAGGCGAAAAGGAACAAAGCAAATGCTCACGGTTTTGACATTAAAATATATTACGCCTTGTAGAAGATAAATGCAAAATATGCCTATGAATCATCGCCTATAATGCCTACTAATCTTTCAAAACTTTAAAAAGACGCATGTAATGATCTTTTTTATCTCATAATATACTTATTAATGAACAAGACCTAACAAACTTCATCTACCATCTCTGCAAATGTATATTAAAGTGTGTATATAACTCAGAATTCGTAATTATACCTTATTTTGCTGATCATCAAAAATTCATCGATAATTTAATAATAAAAACGCAATTCATAACATCATTCTTTGTCCTATCCATTAATCATTTTTTTTTAAATTTAATAACAAGAATATAAAAGGATAAACTGTTTACTTATTTATGCATGTGCGTGTATAGCAGAGCTGTGCAAAGCATAGAAAGTTCCATATTAGTAATTGTTATCAGGCAATTTTTCACTGACTGAATAAACATTCTGAATTATGCATTGACGCAGATAAATGGATTTTTAATAGGGAAATTATAGCTCTAAGACATGGGATCAAGCTTAGTAATGCGATTTTCTTGATACGTCATAAAATATTTATAAGGAATACTGTATGTTTTTGTTTGTAACATCTTAATTTCTATCTTATGTTTAACCAATGAATAATCTAAGAAGAAGGTAAGCATTGGAGGATATTTATTATTTATTTAATTGCATGGTAGGGTTTATGGTAACTAAAAGAAATGATATATTTGAGCTTAAATTTTAGAAACATTTCTGTTCTTTCACTATCTAGAGCTTTCACTTTCGGAGTATATCAACCATACTTTTCATTCAAAATATTTTTTTTTTAAATTCTGTGCTATTAATATTTTTATGTATTAGTATTTTTATTTTGTATTTAATTATTTTAACTTGATAGCATTGATGGTTGTGGACGGTTTAATGTGCTGATTTGTCCATAAATGGTTTATTCAGACGCAAATTCTTAAATGGGTCTTGATATCATTTTTATGTTTCATTAATCCTGAGATATAAATTTTATTTTAAAAAATTCATATTAGCTTGCATTGTTTTTTCTTTTGGAATATGGAAAGTGTAATACGTCAACTATAATATAATATCCATATTTAAATTTTTTGCGAAAATCTCAAAGTGTGCATAATGCATAAATATATTTGTATCACGAGTAGACTCATACATGATGGATTTATACACTAATGTATTAATGTTCTAAATAATTATTACGAAGTAACTCAGAATATACACCGTACATTACTTAACTGCACGCTATCAAAAATCGCAATGTTGATAACCGTAAAAACATTTTGTACTAATATTATGGTGGCACAACATCCTAAAGCAGCTTGTAGATAAAAAAACAAACTAAGGAGTATTTTTAAATAACTGGGATCCGATATTATCTCTTTTATGTTTTCTCATTGAAAATAAAAATTCAAAGAATTCAGATCTGGTATTCGTCACAGTGTAATTTATAATAGCGATCAGGATGCTCCAAGAATTTAAAGCAAAAGCAGAAAAATCTGCTCTGTTGTTTATCCCGTTTTAGACTAGTCCTCTTTCAGGAATGACTATGGGGTAAAAAGAATGTAATTAAAATCATTTGTTTATTTCATATAAATCATTGCTTTTCTTCCATTTCCCAATATCATGAGTTTCTAGGAAACTTATGTTTCTTTCACCGAATATTACATCATACTTTTATTGTAATTTTCTTGCAAACTTTGAATCGTACAAGTAAAGTCATTTGGAAACTTTTAAATACTCACAGTGAGGATTCTAGCTTTACAAAGCTTCCCTGTCGGTATCTATGCAAAATCTTTAAGAATTAATCACAGAAATCACAATATGCAGAATGGAAGGAAATACAATAAGGAAAATGTTTCTCTTTTCTTCATTGTTTTAGATTTTTCGTATGTTCTTACTGCAATGGAATATTTGCAATTTTTTATGCATCATTAAGTAAGATTATTCTTATTCCAGTCTCATTATATTTCAAGTGACACATTTCACTCAACTTCCTAATTTCAAAAAATGGTTTGTGAAACTTGGACAAATTTAATATGCTTTTTTTGAAATTTAAATACATTTTTCAAAATTCTATAAAATGAAATAATTATTTGAAACTGAAAGTAAACTGAACACAGGTCGCAGATTTAATGGATATCATGAAGTGAATTCTTCAGCAGAATTAATGGATACCATAGCAATCCTTCTTAGATATAAATTATGTTTATACAAATCTGTTCAAACAATGGAAAATATAAAAAGTAAATATATTATTATATATTACATATTATTATATTTAAAAATATAATAATGTATAATATATTATTATATTTACATATTAATTATTTTTTTATTTTTTTTATTTAGAATGTATTATATATATATATGTATGTAGTCATGTGTTATATACATAAGTTTACTTAAGGAAATCAACAGAATCCTTGCTTAAGTCCGTTTTTAAAGTAAACAACAGGTATTAATTAATTAATTTACAAATTATTATTATAATTGCACAAATACTGTATATGTAAAAATATGTATTTCTGTAGAATGTGAGGTTAATCTTAATAGTTTATATTTAGTTAGTTTACAAAATTAAACAAGCTTAGTTATGTTTGTTTATTTTTTAAAATTTTCTTATTGATTTTTACATAACATTTGTTTTTATTTTAAAATTTTAATTATTTAATGAATAAATTCGTTTGATATATGTATTCTTTCTTTAACAAAGCCACATCGTTACTAGATTTTCGTTAATACATACTGAACGCTTTGAATCTTTGCTTTAATCATCTTCATCTCTTAATTCATCAGATACAAAATTCAAGTAAAGATGGATTCAAAACCAAAATATTTAGGGGAGAGTAACGATCTACATGCATTCTTCGAAAATTGTTTTGTTCGAAATCTTTCTTGCAATCCTTCTATTCTTATGACCTAATCAAACTGGAAAAAATTTAATATAATTATGTAGTTTTCTGTTTGAGATACAATATGCCTTAACTGATTCAATGAAAACTCAACCTATGCAAAATAAACTTCAAGGAAATCTCTATATTTATTGCTAGTGTATTTAAACGTATTCTATCAGAAAAAGGAACGTTCCACTAAACTTCTCTGTATGATTTTGTTCACGAATATCAGCAGGGATAGAAACGCCACTTCTTTCAAAATTCATTTCTCGGGTGAATTCTATAGAAAAAAATTTGTCACTTGACCCTATGTTCTTCGCAGCGTCATGACTTTCTACGTGACGTGGGAAATATTATATGAAATCTCCCTTAGGAATAGAGGACATGGCTAAGAATTTATTTCAATTTGTAACTGTCAATTTTTTTTTTTTGGTCGAATTTAAGCCATTTTTCTACGGTATTCAGTGGAAGCTCTCATAACAATTCTAGAAATGCTTTTAACACTTTGCAACTTTGTTTCAAAATAATGTGCCTTAATTCTATTTCTATTAAAATTGCCAAAGAACAAAGAATTATAACCTAAAATAATTCGTTTTTAGATACTTAATTATTCGACTTCTCTTGGAATGATTAAATTACCTTTGCATTATCATTCCTCAATCGAAAAGGTATTTTGATAGTTTTTATTATAAAATAGAGAAAAATGTTAAAAATATTTAAAAAATAAAACAATCATATAGTCAGAAAAAGAAATTTTAGTTATAATGTTTAAAAACTTTTATGGAAAGATTTTTAAAAAATCGCAAAATTCAGTAATTAAATTAAATTTGAAAACAAACAATATTATAATGGTAATTGTTTTTTTCTTTTCCATGGTGTGTTGCATTCCATATAAACCATATTATAGGCTAAAACATGCGTAAAGTCAAGTTTGTTGATGCTGCCCAGATGCCGAGACAGAGATCCCAGAGCTTAGCGACAAACCACTAGGAACTGAGATAAGTCCAGGTACGCCCTGATTGGTCTAGAATATTCTAGGCCCGCCTCCCGTGAACTATAAAAGGCCGGCCCTCTGAAGCTGTAAGTGTCATTGTCAGGTGCCGTCGAAAGTCATCGTTATGTGTGTTGTATTAGTGTCGTGAATTGTGTCGTCATGTGGTCAAGTAGTCGGAGTCGCCGACAAGTAACGAGTCTTCGAGAGGATTACGAAGCAACGGCGAATTACCAACATTGTGTGGAGCGAGTACTGAACTGCTGTGTGCCGAATCCTGTCTATTGTGGAGGCAGTGTCGTATATTGTGTGTAGCCAGTAGTGAGGAGTAGTGATTCGGCAGATAAAGCGAGAGCAGGCAGCGATATGTTCAGCTATTTGGAGAGACCGTACCGAGAAGCTCCGAAGATCTCCTTTCCTGCTGGATTCTGTCTAGCAGCTTCGTGTGCTGTTGACGATTACTACTTGTGGGCTACTGCTGTGTGCTGTCCTGTGTTCGCCTCGACTGTAAATATTTGTCGTCTTAATATTCGTCGTCTTTGTGTACTCGTGTCTTCGTGTAAATATACGCCGTCAGTTGTTTCCTACTGAGGCCTGCTGATTGTGTGTTCTCACCATACACCCACTATCGAAACGAACCCGCTATATATATATGCTGGCTTTCCACAAGTTTTTAGATGACGGATGTGGTGTTTTCCTCCACTTGGTTTGCAGAACACATGTAACTACTTTCACCGATTTTGGACGGTTACCGCACTTCTTAATTCGGCGATCCAGCTCGTCCCAGAAATTGTTTATAAGATGTCTGAACTCTGCATATATAGCCAGGCCAGTTGGTTCACCCCAATGTCACCTAGCAATTGATGGTAGACGTTGCAATATTGCAAATGGTTTTGTCATCCTGGAAATAATAATGACCCAACTCATGAAAGTGTCACAGCGTAGCGTCACACTTTGTTGCCTAATTTAGTGGAGAAGAAGTTGGCTCTGAACTTACCATGAATTTGTATCAAGGGTCCCAGTCCATATCACTAGAAACTTCCCCAGACTAAAATTCCAGCTCCGCCAAACTTTACGGTAGGCATAATGCATTCTGGCAAAAGGCGTTCTTCATGCATACGCCAAACCCAGAATCGGCCATTCCTCAGAAAGGTGGAGATTGAATTTTGACTCTTCACTCCAGAGAACCTTTTTATGTACTTTGCACCACCTCAAATGAGCAACGCAGTCGGCTTCTTTCATCAAAGGCTTATGGACGGCCTCATGGCCATGAAAACCAAGCAAATGTACTTCCTTGCGGTTGGTGTTTATTGAAACAGCAGTCCCGAATGCTTATTAGAACTCCTGGAGTATGTGGGCCATCGATTTAATGCAGTTATTCCTAATTTCCTTTTTGAGAACTCATCGGTTTCTGTATCTTAGTTGCATGGGTCTGCTGGGTCGAAGCACATTCCAACAATCCCCACTCACCTTCCACTTCTTAATAACAAAACCCACTGTTGATTTTGGAATGTTTAACTCAATAGATTTGTCCCTTATGGATCGGCTCTTTCTTTGATATCCGACAACAAGCCTTTTTCGAAGTCAGACTGATCTGAATTTCGTGGAATCCTGCATGCGACTAATGGTAATGCTGTTTACTACACGATATTTAAGAACAGAAGGTGTGACGTAGATATCTTCATTTGTATAGGTACCCAAATACTTATTGGTATATAGTGTGTGTTTATGTGTGTGCTTGTGCTTGTACGTGTGTATGGATGCAAAATCAAATCGATATTGATAATTGTTACTTGGTAACAGTTCGAAATTTCTATTTGTTTACATGCTTGCCTAAATGCGAGACATGCTAAACTTATTCACCACTTTCAAACATAAACAATTATAGAGTATTTTGAGTAACCGTTCAAAATACTCTATCATTATTAATAAAGCATAACTTTAAATAATTTGGCAGGGATATTACAGTATCCCCCTGTGATAAAATGCATTCATTAACTGATTACCATGATTAAATTAATTTTATTGCTACTCGCCAACTTCGGCAATTATTTCAATGCTATTAACAGTCGACTAATTCCGATGAAAAATACCGTATTAAAACAAGGGGGAAAAGTAAATTCTATTTGGATATTTAGATATCTATGAATTGGTGTCTACGTTTTTGCTTTTTAATATATACATTATTGTGTGTGTGTGTGTGTGAGAGAGAGAGAGAGAGAGAGAGAGAGAGAGAGATAGTCTCTTATAATTTGTATTTCATTTAATTAGATTTCAAAAATTTAGCACTCAATTTTTAATACCTGGTGTAAAGTAATATTCATAGTTCATGAAATTCGAAATAATTAAAATTTATTTAGTAATGAAGTATTAATAATTTCTTATTGTTATCAGAAACGCATAACTATAAGGTTTACTAAATGCATAATGGCTAATGTTAAATGCATCAATTCGTGATCAATAAAGAATCGCAACATAATTCTTGGGGTTTGGTGAGTGGAAGGAGCAGGATATATGACGCTCTAATATAAAATTTAAAAAATTACAATCATGTCTTCAACTTTTTCACGCTGTTTTTCATAGTTTTAAGAGCAATAGACGATCTGGACTCTGAAAACACAAGTATAAATTATTTTTTAATTGCCGAGGAATTCATAAAATGTTAAAATCAATTTCGAAGAATACAATAGATTCTTTCTAAACATTTAGTCTCTAAAAATTAAGAAAAATGCTTTCTTCTTTTATTTAAAATCCTTTATTGAATTCCAATTAGACATTCCATTTACTATATCAATATACTCACATGCTTTGAAAGATTTATTGTTCTTTCTTTTCATTTGATGTCGTGAAATATAATTCGCTTTCTTATTTGAACTTCTTAATTAGCATTTCTTTCCAGATTCTAAGTTTAGCTTTCTAGAGTCCACCAAGTAGTATTTCGAGGTTCCAAAAACAATAAACAAATGAGCGTGAAAAGTATTCATTATATCGGCAAAATAAATTAACTTTTGAATAAAATATAAAAGCACAAATTACCAATTACAGAAACTAATTCCTACATTTTACATTCACTGTTGCCAAAACAGTAGATGCAAAATTTAATTTAAACGCGTGGGATAGATTCCGGCCACCACCTGCGTCTGAAATTGAGTTATATTTCAAATTTCCCCTGATTATAAATCGCCAAATCTCTCAATATGGTGCATTTTTTTTTCATTCCCCTTCTTTGTCTGATATTTAGAAATAAAGGAATTTTTAAGTATCATTTCTAATGGAAATAGGTCCTTAAATAAATTTTTATTTTTGTATTTTTCTGTATTTTTTAACTTAAATTTTTAGGCCCTTAGAGCTTTAAAACTAAGGTGTAGATACATTAAAATTTGAATAAATAAATATTTTTAATTAAAAATCATGATATTGAAAAAAAAATTTGATGTTCCTGAAATTGGAATGGGATAATTTTCAAATGAACTTCACTATATTCCATTTTTTACGATAAATTGCTTATAATATTTTGGCAAATTTTTAAAAAAGAACAAGTTTCAAATGCCTCCTTAAAATACCTTTTAAATATTTACTATTTATTTATTACATATTTATTATTTATTTATCAAGTCAACAACAAATACATTTGGTGAAAAAATAAATGATTTCTCGCAACTTTCAGCACTAAAAAAAATTTCGAAAATTGTGCGGCAGATGTAGAGTGAAACAGGTCTGATAAAGAGGAAAAATGACGATTTGTTCAAAGAATATTTTTAAAAAAAGCAAAAACGGAACACAGGAAAGGAAGGAACTGCAATCATGATAGCAAGTATTTGTTCCAACAAGGGATGTATCTTCTACAAGAAAAACTCCTTTGGATAATTTAGTCAGGGTTGAGCCTTAGATAGGAAAGTTTTCCACCCGATAATTATTACAGTGTAAAAATCATAGAAATGTAGATTATTTTAAGTAGTACTTCATGCCCGGATTAATTAATATAATTTTTTATGTATGAAAGACATTTATCTTATATAATTCATTTAATATTGTTGTATGTTTGCAATATTTATTTGTAATATTTATGAAGCTGAGATTTTGCAGCTTGTATAAATGTTGTGAAATAATTATATAATAAAAAATAAAAATAAAACTTAAGAGAAACTTTAAAAAGTAACTTGAGATTTTAAAAAAAATAGTGACGTCATAAAAAATAAATAAATATTTAAAATACAAAAAAAAAATGCAAATTAGCTCTAAAGCGAGTAGTGATAAAAAGAGGAAAAAGTAATTTTGAAAGATCTCGATATAGTTGCATGAAAACAGCCCATAATAAATATAACTCTTCAAAAAGCTTTAAAGTTTTTTGTCATATTAATAATTAATATAATTGAGAAACAGTAAAAAAAATTGAAACTGGAATTAATAATTCATATGATTTTTATTTTGTTTATATTATTTAATTGCGATTACTGTTATTTTTGTATATTTTTTATTGCCTTTACGAATGTAGATCTTGCAAATTTGGGAAGTCTTTTAGAGCTTACTAATATGACGTTGTTTATCTATTTCATTCATTATTTACATCACGAAAGACATTTCTAAGCAGTAGTCAAAGTCTGTTTTCTATAATTAAACCTGTATTTCATTGAAATATTTAAAAGAACGTTCAAGCAATAAAGTACTTCAATAATCTCTTAAAATCCAAAATGATGGTTTTCATAAACGTGATATATCAAGTACTACAATAAGTATGAAAAGCGACTGATACCATGAGTTAGTGCCATTATATCGTATTAAAAATCAATTTACCAGTTCGATCCATTATTCAGAGCGTTTATCCTTTCTATGAAAAATTGTTTAAAAGCACTAACTGGTATATGAGACTATTAATGATAAAGATCTCCTGTCATCTTATAGATGTGAATAATATATCATCATCTGTTGTTATCACATGATGAAATGAAATATAAAATAAAAAATAGCTTTGTAGATATAGCTTTCATTTCATCGACCTCCATTGATTTTTCATAGAATAAATGATGATAAGAGGTAGGAAAAAATACATTAATGATTCACAATAATCTAGAAACTTTTGTAAAAATATAAAAATTTATCATGGAGTATAATATGATTTTTAAAGTATTTCTTTTATTTATTTTTTGTACTGAAATTGCTTGTGAGAAAGAAATGTTTTGATTATATGTTCAAGCAAATTATTAATTTAATAAATTATTGTATGCTACGTTTCGTGATTAACAGCTTACATGGCTTACGAGCTTACATGGCTTTATAAACAATTACTGTAATACTGTTAAATATACCCAATAATAATTATACCCATTTTTACATATTGAAAGATACAATTTTTCACTCAACTAGTTAATAAGTAATTGTTAATTTATTCAAAAATTAACTGCACTGTTAACTAAGATTTAAAATGATATACCTGTATTTTTTTGTATTCTTTGTAAGATTTTATATATTTAAATGATTTCTGGTTTAGCGAATTAAGAATAATCAGGATTAATTAGAGAATGTTTTAAATATGCATGAAGATGTTAATATCTGTAATAAGAAATAGGAAGATTGAAAAATTTGTCCTCTCTAGATTTTAATGAGAATCATTCTTTCCTTCAAAACATTTAAATCTGTTATTTAATGCTAGTCAGTAGAATTTATTGCTGGATTGATTTTGAAACAACACAACTTATTGAAAGCACAACTTATTGAAAAATACTTTTCATCGCAAATTATTTCACAAATAAATTTAAAAAAAACCTTCACCATTCTTTTTAACAATTTGAAAGACCTTTCGGCTACCAGCTATTTACTTACCATTTATATTTTTAATATAATTGCGAACTCAAAACTCGATCTCTTGGCTACAAACACTGTACCCATTTCGTCAATTTTTATTTCATATTAAATATTAGATACCTCCAATCGTGGCATGATGTTCATATCAATCAAAAGGCGTCGTTCTCTCAATTGTCATCTATTTCTAAGAAATATCTGAAAATATTTACGTCATCGCTCATCTTCTGTTTTGAAAATCGTTGATAGAGCTTGTAAGTCACAATCAAAAATATTTCACAGGCAGGTTTTGTTTCATGACGAAGTTCATGATTTCTCGACTTGTCATCAAAGATCATCCATCTCCTCCATGTTTTTTTCGAGAGATATTACAAAATGAAACATGGAAAGAGCTCAAGCGCAACAACTGGACCAATTTCGCTAACATTGTAGCAAATTTGGTCTTGGTACATTGTATATCAATTGAAATTGGTACATTATACATTGAAATTGGCACATTCATTTAAGGCAGATCAAGCTTCCAACAATCATATTCTTAAATGTTTAAATTTTACGATTTTTGAGATTTTAAGAGATCCGTTATTGTTTTTAGACTTACCACCTAGGATCAGAAACAACAACAACAACAAATTGGTACATTGTATATTAATTCTCGTAGTCATTTGATTTCATCATTTTAAAAGCAAACTAACCAATTATTATTAACCAAACCAACCATAATTTTATTCCAATATTATACTGTTATATATATTATTTTCTTTTATATTTAAAAGATGCATTTCATTAGTTCGTCCATCAACGTGTAATTAATATTTACAATCGTCATCGAAGTTATTTGGTTTAAAAAAGTTGCATTCTCAAATCAACAAATATTGATTAATGACATCCTATCACAACAATTCCATAATAAAAAATATCACAATAATATATGTATAGTTTGCATAATAATGACAGAACATTTTGATTGGTTATATACGTTTCAAAGAGGTGAAATTGACAAGTTCGTGGTGACATTTAACGAAATCATTCCAGTTGTTAAGTCTGGGAACAGCCAAATTTTTATTTTGAAAAACTACCGAAATGCACAGGTGAACGGTGGACAATTATGATATATGGAAAGCTCATGAACATTCATGTGAATAAAATGTTTTAGAAATCGGCTCAAGGGAAAACTTCATCGTAAAAGAAGTCAACCCATTGAGAATGTATTAGGAAATTCCATTTATTTATATTTCTTTTAAAAATGTAGGCAGTGGATATACAGTATCTATGGATCAGTAGTATTGGCTGAGGAACTCTATCGAAAGATTTCCACACACGGAATGTATTATTGTAGCGAAAATTGCTCCTTCTGACCAAGAGCCGATGGCTCAGTCGGCTGAACGACGCATCTCATAGCGGAACGGAAAGTTCCGGGTTCGAATACAAGCGAGACGAACTGTCAAAAATTGATTTTTAATTTCAATTTGCTTTATGTCAAACTTATGTTAATTATGCAAAATTATGCAAATTTATGTTAATTATTCTAATATGTTATTTATGTAAATTCCTAATTTTCTGCGGGCCTAGAAGCTTCTAGAACTGTACATAAGTAGTTTCCCAATCGGTTAGATTGGTATTAAACTCTTCAGTTGATATTGAGTGTGTTCATTTGTATTGGGCTTACTACATTCACCTCATCTACGTGACATTATGATACTCATTTTTTTTCGATTTATTTTGAAAATGGGTTAAAAGCAAGACAAATAACCTATGATGACATATCTAGAGGTCATGAGATAGCCAAGGTTTTACAAATCGGTTCAGGTGTTTACGATAAGGAATTCTGTTGCAAAAGTTCCCATATTATTTTAAATAATTAGGTATAAGCCTTAAGTTAAAGGTACAAAGTGAACAAAAAAGTGTTTCTTCTTCTGTTTCTTATTGTAAGGTTATCAAATAACGTACCACATTTATATATATCACTTGAATAAGTCGTAGTTTTGTGTTTTTTCTGATTAATACCATTTATCACGTTATTCATTCATTTCCCAGTCTGGCTTAGAAACAATTTATGAAAGGAAAAACATTTTCTGCTAAAACTTTCAGATGAAAATTGAAATACTATTATTCTTTCATACCAGACAGATTTATTTTTTTCCCTCAACTTTCAGTTATTCAGCTACAATATGCTGAAATTTGCATTTAGCTCCTCATAGTGAAGACTATGCAATATGGGTCCATAAATTCAAAGGATTATGTTAATACATATCTTTTCTTCGATTGAATGTATCTTACTGTGATGAACGTTTCTCTTATAAAGACAAAGTATCAAATGATATTTATTTGCTTTGCGGCGTGTTTTTATCTGTGATTTTCCTTAAAAGAATTACTAAAATTACGCAGAAACTCATAAAAATATAAGGGTTCAAAAAGATAAGATAAATATAATGATAATACTTTGTTCTGTATAACCTGATAGGAGAAAAGTAATAAAATAACAAATCCAAATAATGAAAAAATATATAAAACATTGCTTTTTTTTTTCTTTTATAACTTGGATAATACCTACATTAAACACTATCTTTCAAAGTTTTCAAAAACTTTAAATGCATCTTTCCATCTTATTTCATGCAAATTAATTTTTGATTTCAATATTTGAATTTTTATGATTAAAATTCCAAGCTTTCTAGAAATGCGTTTTGTGCATGCTAAAAAGTTTTCACAAAATTTAAAAAATGCAAAAAAGATACACGATCGAAAAATTTGGAACGCATGAATAGAATAAATTATCTTTTAAAGGAAAATCGGCTGCTATGATTACCAGTTACTGAAACTATTTTCGGTCATCTCGCATCCAGTGTTGCCAAGCAGGCGATGAGAAATTTAATTTAAAACCGAAAAGAGATTTAGGTTGCCACCTGGGAGCGACATTGAGTTATAATCCAAATTTCTCAAGCTACTTTCGATATATGTGAAATTATTTTTATATATATTTATTTTCTTATCTTGCTAGTTTCAGTTAAACGAAATTTTCAAATTATGTTTTTAAAACTTCAACACACCTATGATAAAGAAAAAATATATATTTTGCTTTTCAGCTGGAATAAAATCTGTGCATTGTTAACGCTTGAGCATTTTATTTACGTTTATTTTCGGAAATGCATGAGAAAAGATCAAAATCTTGAAAGAGTTTGTTTGTTTCTTTTTTAACTTCAAATGTAGCGTTTCAAGCGTGTCTTATGAAATAGAGTGTTATTTAAATAAATCATTTTACAATGTATATTATTACACTTATATTACCATGAAACTATAGAAATATACTTTATATTAAAGTCATGAAATTAAATTCAATCTAAAATCTTTTAAATGGACACACATATAGAGCTATAATGAAAAAATTATAATTCCAAAACAATTTTCTATCAATATTATTTTATATTTATTTTTACTTTAAATATAACCAAACATCTTTGAAATGCGAAAAATTTAAATTTCTTTTGAGTAAATTATAAACAATACAATTTAAGGATATTCAATATTTCTGTAGTTTAGAGTCATCTAAAAATGAATTTAAAAAATGACATCTGCATCTTGATTTTATAATATTATTAACAGTAATTGTGAATGAAATATTGAAAATTAAGAGAAATATTGTTAAAGAAAAATTCGTCTGACAAGCGTACAGAGAAAAACAAATTAAGTTCGAAAAGAAGCAGTGCCGCTCAAAAAAATTCGAAACACTGGTAACAAAATACAGCCGAAGCCTGCACAAAAACAATAATTGAAGAATTCAACAGCACTCTTGGAAACATCGTATCATTATTAAAAACCATAATAATACAACGCACATGATAACTTACTGGAGATCAATGTTCCAAAGAAATCATTAACTCTTCTGTCTCGCTTTTATAGATCAAGTGGCAGAGCGTCGAAAGATCCATACCTTGGATCCTAACAGAGATATTGCGAAAATATTCGCATATTTCAAATATCTCACATATTTGCAAAAACCATAAGTTTTATCTTCAAATTCCCCAACTTCGTTTCAAAATCGCCAAGTGACAGCGAAGAGAGCGGAAAGTTATTGACCTTGCCTCGCTTCAGCATCTATTAAAAATGTTTGTAAATCTCTTTTTCTTACTATGAGACAAATTGTGCAGACAAAAAATACTATAATCTGATAAAAATATTTAAAATAAAAAATATTATAATTAATATACCAAAAAATATTAAACATGTATAAATTCATGCCAAATCATAGAATCATCTAAAAATACATATTTATGTTATGATGTCATTAAATATCAGGAAAAAAATATTAAAATTTATGACTTTTTCACAATGTATTTTTACATGAAATGAAATTTCTCCGCAAAATTGATAATGTTATAATTCATAAGAAAAAAATTAAATGATAAACGCATAAAACTCATTCTTAATACTTATCTGAAAAATCGTTTCAAAACTATTTCACTAGTTTAAAAATAATTTTTTTGGATCTTCTTTTCTATTTGAATCTAAAACAGAACACAAATAATTTTTTAATGAGAGTAAGTAGCTTTGCCTTTCTGAACAACAAAAGTAGAGTATTATTTAAAGTTCAAAGATTTTAGTTCGACTACCCCATTCAATGTTAAATTTATGCCTTATTAAATTATTTTCAGGCGATTTAAATTTATCAGCAATTAATAAGAATAAAATTAAAAGAAAAAATTAATTTAAATAATACCTTTTTACTCGCAAAAGAAGTGTCGTTGGATTTTCCGCTTCAAATATTAAGAGATAATATTCAATAAAACTTTAATTATGTAATTGAAGAACGATAGCAGATTTCTTAGAAACTATCGCTAATCTTTATTGTTTAAAAGTGTACTGCATTTAGATTTAAAAAAAATTAGGTTTTTTTTTTTTTCCTTCGTTTCATAAATTGTACTAATATTCATATTATTTTCAGGAAGATTAAGTGGAGTAGATTGTAGCAATTTGATGAGGTTAACAGTTTCATTCTTTAAAAAATTCTATTTTTGAATCAAGTTCTTTTTCCTTGAAGCCTTTCCGTGGCTGGTTTCTTCTTGCGATGTACATTATGGAAGGATTTTTCTTAAATTTTAATATAATCTATATTATTTTGTTATTTATAAAAAAATGCAAAAAATATTATCTTGACCCGGTATTAGAGCAAAGTTATTTTCACCTTGATGCGGGATTACAATCCATAAATTTGAATATATTTATATTTTTAGAAAATATAAAGACATTCATTAATTAAGCATTCTATAGCGTGTCTTATGAAATAATTTGTAATTAAATTTGCTTCTTTTGAAATTCTAACTCATAATTAATTATTGTAAATCAAAATAGTGGTTATCTACTTTAGAAAGTTGAGCACAAATTTTTCTCCAACATTTGAGTTTCCCTTGTCCCAGCCAAGATATGTACATTTGCTAAATTCTATCTTAATTTCTTAATAGATGTTTAAAATAGTTTTCCGAATAAGAAGTAACACAGAACTTTCTAAGGAGGTTCTGAATTATTGTAATGAGTGCGACGAAACAAGTTTCCGCAGCTTTCTTTAATAAAAGAAATATAAGAAATTATAAAAGCTTACAGCTTTTTTTTTATTTTTTTGCATTAAGAGCTTGTTGCTTTTTTATTGCTTAGTTCTAAAATCAAGTAAAAATTATAATGATTTCTTAAAACAATTTGAATTAAATATCATTAAAGAAGAAAAATAGTGAAAAAAAGAAAGGTGTCAGTTTCGATCCCTATTCTTAAGGAAACTTCAAAATTTAAGCTTTTTTGCCTAAGATCGATTTTTATATAAAGACAAATAAATAATACGAATGATGTCATGCTTTCTGTTTTGTCCATCGTTCTTGTATTTCTTATTAGTTTTAAGCCAACTTGGCTGTATTTGTCATTCAAATTCAGAGATCGCCTTGGCTTGGAGGAAAAGTGATCATTATGAGACACATAGATATAATTCTTTTGTAAAAGAGATACAGTCTATGTGCTCTGGAATCCAATGTACACATTTTCTTTTCTTTATTTATAAAAAGCAATTGTTCATTGAATCATTCAGTTCCCAAAAATGTCATTGTCTATCCTCAAAGCAATATTTTAGCAAGTATATACGTAATATTGCATAACATCACTGAAATCTTGAAAATTCTAACCTTTGTCTAAATTATTCCTAAAACTTAGTCTTTACTATAGTGCAAAAACTTTGAAACTTCCTGAAATCTTTTTCGCAGAGGACACCGAAGATAATAACATCCCATAGCTGAATACAAGCACATCTTTCAGAGGACATAAAGCAAGCCTCCATATGAAGATTTCGTGAAATTCTTTTCTTCAATCTAGCCTCTGCAGCAAAAGAGTTTCAACTCCTATGGAAACTAATAAAGGAGTGTTTATTTAGAATTAAGAAGGTGAAGAGCCGTAAAAGAGGAGTCGTAGAGCATTCTGGAATGAGTTCACTGTTACCGCAATGTAAATGTGCCCAAATGAGGGTTCACGCATGATTTCGAACAAAAGACTTTCTATCCAAATTGGAATAGAAAGGTGGTGTCTAAAATTAGTCTTTTTAGGAACGTAGCGAAAACAAAATCATCCTGCAATCCCACGATTAATGGGATGATTTTAAAGTCTCCATTTATTCTGCAATAAAGATTTTTTTGTCTATGTCTGTCACTTGGATATAATTATTTGAGAAAACATTGTGAATCCCGCTTTTGCATTTCCGATATTCATCAGCGAAACACTGGAACTAGTATTATAGTAATTATATCTGTAAGACTGAAATTCTTATAGTAAGCTTTTTTAGATACCAAGAATACAAATAGAAGTTATTAAAATCATTAAAAAAAAATCCGAGGTTTTGGCGACTCCCCACGTTTCAAATTTTCCTGAATCTAAAAAACACATTTATTTTAATTATGTTTGCCCACTTGTGAACCAGATAATTCAAAAAACACATAACTAGACAATTGAGGTATGCTTTTCACACCAAATTTATAACATTTAATCAAATTTTGACAAAATCCGTTCAGAGAAATTCTGTCTGCTCGGTGCCCAAATATAAGTTAAGATAATGACTATTAAACGAAGAAAGATGATGGATGACATTTTGTATGTTGTTCAGTATTTGAAATGAAGATTGTTAGAGAATTTGAAACCAAATCCGTCAAAAAATTGTCGGTTTGGGTTCTCGAATAGAAATTTATAGAATAACTGCAAAGCTACACGAATGAAATTTTGTATGCGTAGTTTAGCATGTAAAATGTTCATCTTAAGATAATTTAAAACCATATCCGTCAAGAAATTAATAATTTATAAGTCTTACCATTCATATAATCTAAGCAATTCAGATACATTACAACACAGATTACTAAAATTTGGTTCACCATTTTAGCTTCTAAAATGTTGGTTTTTAGCAAATTTGTACCTGTCTATCTATTTGTTCTTTCATACGTTTTAAATGAAATCACTTAAAAACTCAAATTTTATATTAGTCTCTTATCAGCCTAACGGTCTGCACTATCAAGACACTATTTTTGCTCAGTTATTACTATTTTCATACTGGAAAAGTGTTATCGTTTTGATTCAAATATGCGCCCACAGAACTTTTGAAACGTTTATCCATTACGGATAACTTTTATATAGAATTAAAACATCTCTGAATGAATTAATTTTAGATTACGAATACAAAATAAATTACCATAATTCATTGAATAAGCGTCATTCGGATAAGTTATTCCGAAATAATGTTACTCAGAAATTATTTTCTTAATTTTTCTACAATATTTAAAGTAGTTCTAAGTACATGATTTAAAGCTTCAAAATTCGAGTGGTTATTTATTCTTTTTCTAATAAAGATTTTTTTTTTTAATTTCCCACAAGTCAATACTATGTAATGTGTAGAAACGTGGTAAAAGCAACTTCTTATCTGCTAAAGCAAATAAAGTTAAAATAAAGAGCAAAAAATTATTTAAGACAAATGCTTTTAAAAATTTAACTATCAATGTCATATTGAGAAACTAATTGAGAGTATATGAAAAATGATATTGGTAGAAAACTCTGTCAGGATATAATTACAAAAATATTAAGAATAATAGACTATATAATTTTACGTACATAACTAAATATTTGCTTTTTTTTAATTTCTAAATTTTAATTTTCAGTACCAAAGGTATGTCCATCACCCTTTAAATTATATAAATTTGATCGTTTCGAAAACGTCATTACAGAGTTAAATGATGGTAATAAAATTTATTTCTATAACTAATACACAATTATAAAATTACTTCAATTTCATTCAAGGGGTTTAGGTCAATCATTTTTAATGTTTAGAATCAAATTTGATGGAAATCCAAATTTATTGCTATTCTGAAACTATTAATTCTTTTTGTATTAGTGCTACATTTTATGCATTATTAATATTTTATATTAATTATAATATTTATATCTTAAATATATATAATATTTATTATTATCCATATGTAGGTGTTCATTTTCTTAATTTTTATTGTAATTTTGAATGAGAAATTTTATATATCATTTTATTTTAATTGTTTGTCATAAATGTTTAATCAAATCAGGGTTTGAAATAAATAAATAATTGTTTAATTTAAGTTATATTAATATTTCTTATCAGCTAACGAGTTTATAAAAATTATCACTAACGAAAAAAAGATTAGAATGCTTAATTCAAAGAACGTCTGAAATTTCATGCAGACATTAGGAAAATAAAATGCCCAATAAGCATAAAAAGAATTGAAAATAATAAATTTCTCATAGTAGTGCTAATTGACTTTTAAAAATTTGCAGTCATAAATATTTATATTCTAAAATTGAAAATGTTCACAAAATAAAATAGTTATATTATGAAACACAAGTATATTTTTTAAAAAGGGCAAAATAATTCAGGATCACAAAAAAAAACTGTGATTTTGCTGCTCTGAGCAATATACAATCTATCAGCTGTCAAAAAACATACAGTTTTTTAATTTCTCATACTTAACAATTAGACTAAACAAACATTATATTAGATTTAAATAACTCTATTTTAATTTAATATCAAATTTGAAAGATTTTCTGGTGTATTTAATCATTATATTACTTTTGATTTGTCAAAATAAATTTATAATAATCCAAGTTCCTCGAATAAATTAAATTCCTTTTTGATTCTTGACAAACATTGAATATCTCTAAGCTATATTCTTTAAATATCTTTTAGAATCAGCTCCCAGTTCAAAGAAAATTCTTCTTCAAGCGATCTTTTCTACAGAAGCTAGCGCGCATTCGTTTCAATCCACTTTTCACATTGGGCGAATTTCAACTCCGGCGAAACCATTAAGGGACTGATTGCTTACCATAAGTACAGATGGAGAGTCTTACAAGAAGAGCCATAGAATGAACTCGAGTTCGGTTACAGTGAACATGGGAAAGGGGGTCTTCCAAACGAGAATTCACGCCCAATTTCCACAAAAGGACTTTCTCGGCATCTAAATTGTAACCCCTCACCCATCCAACTAGAGTCTATTCTGCGAAGTTTGCCCGTCATAGAAAGTTCATCGCTCCAGTTTATTATGTTGATTCGGTCTGTTCCTATTGAAAAGCTTATTCAGAGTATCTGGCTTTTGGAACATTTGGAATTATTCGAGTGATAATTTCGAATTCTTGTTTGCATTTCCATGTTTGGCAGCGATTGGTGAGCTGAATATTTCGGTGTGACCGGATCATTAATAATGGTACCTCATTCAAATGTTAACGCTAGATGCGTTTCAAAATGCCTATTAGGTTAGTGAAACGTACTTCGAGTATTCACTCTGAAAATTGATTATGTTAATAATATCAGAATCTTCTTGTGACTTGAATTAAATTTTACATTATTATAAAACATTTTTTATAATGATTATAATAGCTTTGTACAATATATGTGTATGTTGCATATTGTAGCCTGGATAACATATGCACGTTATTTATGTTTTTGGAATACTTGTAGATTGAGACAGTAATACTCAGAATGGTCTACAAATTATTATTATACAGCATACTAAATGAAATTGTGGGATGAATTATGAAAATATTCTCTAAAAACTATTTATATGGTTTGGTTAGACATACTATTACAAAATATCAGCATAATTTTAACTTTTGAATAACAGAAAGGACAAATAGAAATCAGGCTTTGGATTTTTCATATTACTTATATGTATTAAAATTTTTTCCTAATATTTTGCTAGCGAATTAAAAGAACACATCTTTACTATTAATGAATGTGTGTGAATGTGTTTTTCTGTATGTGTATTCGCTATTTACGGCCAAAACTGTTTGATTTAGAGCACTTACGACATTTGCACGTATAAGAATTTCGACGGATAGAAATGTGCAGTTCGAGGAGATTTAATTTTAATTTAAAAATAATTTTAATTTATTGAATAATTGAATTTTTTGCATTTCATGAGATAACTTCCTAACATATTGAATCATAAAAATGAGATTTCCAACAACAAAATATTTTAATTTAATATTTTATTTGTTGTATATTTAGCAAGAAACCATTATATGTTTAGCAAAATTTAAAATAGTTCGCCATTAAAAACATATTTACACATGATATGTAGCAGTTATCTTTATTAACCATTATTTTCTATGAGTCAAAGGCAGATAGTTAAATTTGCTGTTATAGGGTTTAAATGTCTTTTTTAGTATGAAATTTTATATAATTCTGGGTTCAATTTTTCGGATAGACAATATGTAGCTTTTCTATCAAAAAGTGACCTGCTATTAAAAAGTGCGTCTTGCTGATTTATGCAAAAATCTCAATGAATTAAAATTTTTCCGTTGAAATCATAAGAATCTTCTTCGCTCATATAGGAATTTTCTGTTAATCCAATTGAGTGATCTTCGCTTAAAGTTACCCAAATTCAGTCATTTTATTTATTATGCTTTAAGATGATACAAAAAACTGTGGAGGGGGTCTCCCGAAACATTCTCGCATGTTCTTCAATAAAGATCTTATCCCCCTTCCATCGCATGAAATTTTGGACCTTGGTTAAGACAAAACATACCTAGGAAGACGTTGGTGAACGATAGTTACAAATTATAAATATCGCAAGAATGTATCATTTCTATTGAATCTATCAAGAAAATATATATTTTAGATGCATATATGTATGTTTATATGTATTTGTCTTTTCCGGCGAATCAAAATCAAAATTTGACACAAAATTACAATTGTAATCAAAATATATGCCTTTTGTAATCAAATTGATATCAAAAGATATTTAATTCCATATGCCATTTCAACGGTTTAGCTAAAAATGTTTTTGTATTGTCATATTCAGAGACAGAAAAACTTCAAAAATGTGTTTTCGAAAGCAGAAAATTCTGAAAAGTGGAAATTGATCCAAAAAATGAATTTGAAATTTTTTGACTATTGCAACAGTTTCTCTACACTTTCTTTGCGAAAGAATAATTAATTATTAAAAATAATTTAATTTTTTTTCTGAGAATATCTTCGTACAAGTCTCAATAAAAACTGGTAACCTAATTTTATAATAAAATGTTAAAGAATGATTCATAAACATATTCTTTTTTTTAATATATTCTAATTTCAAAAACCTATGTAAGAAATATTTGAATAATCGAAAAAAAAGTTTTACTTTCATTTTTTTTCCGTCCGAGAAAAAAAAATATTTAACTTTCAGAATAATCATTAAAATTTAAATTTGCATTTCAAAACCCAACGCGTAAATTGTGCAGATTTAAAAACCTTGCATATTTAATATTTTTCACAAGCCATTAAATTTGATTAGTTGCAAGTACCTCTCCTATCCCCCCCTCAAAAAAAAAAAGAAAATGGTATCTAAGATCCTGCGTTGTTGTTTTTTTAAGTGTCATTTTTTTACTTAGAATGTAGTAAACAAACAATTGGTAAAATAATACTTTATGTATTTGATTAGATTTCAAAATACATTCTGAGATTTTTTTTTTGATTAATATGATTTCTGTGCAGTTGCTTCTAATCGAATATTGAAGTAAGATTTAAAAATATATGACTTTCCTTTTCTAAATTATCAAATATTTAAATGGCGTTGCAGAATTCAAATCTTAAAGGACAGCGCATTAATTGATATTAACAAATATTGTGTGGTCAAAAGATTTCTTTTCCTCTTCATTTTTTCTTCTTGTACCTATTATGAGATTTTTGATAGTAAGTCATGATATTTTCGAGGTTTTAATTTCTTATTTATTTGTATGTCAATTGTAGCATCCGTCCTCCTCAATCTTTATTATTCTCTGTTATGTGTTTGAATTTTTCAAATATTTAAGATTTCTATCATTTAGAGTCATATAATTGCATTTATCTGCTTAATCATTTTCAAGTAACTTATTTAAACCCACGTGTAGATTATTGCAGATGCTTTCGATAAAATATATATCTTATTTCCTCAAAGTTCTTAGTTAAACAATAGTATATATATATATATATATATATATATATATATATATATATATATATATATATATATATATATATATATATATATATATATATATATATATATATATATATATATATATATATATATACAAAAGTATTAGAATCAAGTTAATAGGAAAAACAAAAATCAAATAAAAATTAAACCAAAAAAAATTATTAAAAAATATTAAAAAAGAAGGCCGGATTCTTTTTTAATATTTTTTAATAATTTTTTTTTGGTTTAATTTTTATTTGATTTTTGTTTTTCCTATTAACTTGATTCTAATACTTTTGTATAAATTCATCTGTGTTTTAGAAGTAGCTGCAATTGCGCTCTCTAAATACTATGAAGTTCCTTTTTGGTTTTAGTTTAAATAGGTAATAAATTTTAGTTGCGATTTCGAAACTGTTTTGTTTCGTTTTCATTTTAGTTTCGTTTTCAAACTTTTTCTTACTTTAGATTGGTTATATATATATATATATATATATATATATATATATATATATATATATATATATATATATATATATATATATATATATATATATATATATATATATATATATATATATATATATATATATATATATATATATATATATATATATATATATATATATATATATATATATATATATATAACCAATCTAAAGTAAGAAAAAGTTTGAAAACGAAACTAAAATGAAAACGAAACAAAACAGTTTCGAAATCGCAACTAAAATTTATTACCTATTTAAACTAAAACCAAAAAGGAACTTCATAGTATTTAGAGAGCGCAATTGCAGCTACTTCTAAAACACAGATGAATTGATACAAAAGTATTAGAATCAAGTTAATAGGAAAAACAAAACTCAAATAAAAATTAAACCAAAAAAATTATTAAAAAATATTAAAAAAGAATCCGGCCTGAAGACTTTTTCAAGGGTCACCCTCAGGCAGGGATTCAAATAAAGGGATTTTTTCTGTGAGGACATACAGACATTAAGTCTAATAATGATTCCTCGTGACCCGAAAATCCCCCGAAATTATGCCCAAGAGATATACCATTTTAACAGAAAGGAAATACAAAATAACAAATTAGAAAAAAACCACAAAGTAAAAATACAATAAAAACAATAACAATAAAAACAAAAACAGCATTAAAATTAAAAACGAAAAGGCCAGAACATACCATCCAACAGTGAAGTAAACTTTAAACAATCGATTGTGATTTCCTGTTTTTGAAAGTTAACGGTAAATTATGTAAACAGAGGCAGGCACCCAGCGCCATCTATTGAGTGATCCAATATGCAAGTAAATTTCTATTTTTATTTAAGCCAAAAGATTAATCCCAAACCATACCTTGTTTAATTAAAAAATTGACATTACAGTAATTTCTAGGAAAATCATTTTTAATTAAATTTTTAAGGAGGATATTTGATGCTTCAATATAAGAATTTTTATTATTGCAAACCCTTTTGATCCTGTTAACTTGTGAGAAAATTAGATTTTTGAAAATTTTAGAGTTTAGATTGGAATGGTAGTTACATAGTTTTGTTATTTTAAAGTTGAAATCATCCCTTTTATCGTATATACCAACTATTGTTTTATCATTAGCAATTTCGATTTTTAAATCCAGAAAGGTAGCCTCAAGTTGATTTATATTTGTATCTTTTAGAATTAAATCTTTTGGATAGCAATTAGTAATAATATTAGAATTGTCGAAGTTAATCAAAAGTAGGTCATCAATATATCTCCACCCGTTTATTAAATTATATTTAATTATTTTTTTCTCATAGTAATGCAGAAAAATATTAGCTAAAGTACTTGAGAAAGCTGTCCCCATTGGAATGCCCTTGACTTGTTTATAAAAATTAATACCATTAAACACGTAATTTTCAGTAATATTAAAATTACATAACTCAAGCCAGTTATTTTTAGGAATGATATTTTCATTTAAATATTCGTCATATATAAAAGTGCAGACCTTTATTAATTTTTCATGAGGTAGATTAGTGTATAAATTTTCGAAATCAAAAGTATTAAGTTTATTAATGTTGTTATCTTTAAGAAAATCCAATACTTCTTTGTTACTAGAAATAATAAAGTTGTCTTCATTTTTTATTTTGTCCAGGATAATTTGTAAGTATTTAAAGAAATGTTTACCCGTATAGTAATTATAACTACCAGTGCTACAGGTTACGAATTACGAATTTTGAGTTTTCATTTTTGATCTGTTCTTTATCTGCCAAAGGACATGTCCTACACTTTCCGTTTCCACAAATTTTATATTTTTTTGTATTTTTAAGATTTTTTAAACAAAACAATTGTGTCAGTAATTTTTTCTCCGTGAATGCTCCTGACACAAAGCTATCCACAGTGCCCCTTGGTAGAGCGCGCGACGGGCCATGCGCTATGATAAATTCGTTATTAACTTTTTGCATAGTTTAATTTATTTATTAAAATGAAATATATCTCCTAAACGCCAAAAACAAGGAATTCTCGAAAAAGTAAAATCAGGAAAAATGATCTGAAAATTCTTAAATTTTTTAGGCAATACACCAAAAAAACTATTGAAAAATTAATTAACCTTAAAATTACAAACATTCTGTAAAAACAAAAATTTGATTTATCTCCTTAATTGTTCAGAATGTAATTTAAAATATATTGGCCAAACTAGCACCGAGCTTAATTTAAGAATTAACAATCACAGATCCGATATAAAAAACTTCATAAAAAATAGGACCACTGACTTCGAACTGGAGCATTTTCAAAAACATAACTTTAACAATATTAATATCTACATTCTAGAAGACAATTTTAACGAATTAAACAAAAGATTAGATCTGGAAAACATTTATATTTGCAACCTGAAAACTTTATTTCCTTATGGTCTCAATAGTAAATTAAATGGGGAAGGTTATGCAGATTTAAACAATAATTGCATTTATAACAAATTTAACATTTTTAAAAATTTTCTAAATAAAGATAACTTTTCTAAAAGATTTAAAAGAGGTAAAGGGAAAGGAGGCAATTTTCAAATTATATTTGAGGAATTTCAAAATTACTGTAATCTGGAACACAATAGTGAAAACATTCACAGAATTAGGAAATACATTTTTGGTCTTAGAAATAATAAAATGAAATGGTTTTTAAATAATAAATTCGGGGAATTAGAGTTTAAAAATTCGTACACTAAATGTATTATTCTAGATCTTATTAAATGTAAACTTAACATTGGAAAAAACGATTTACTTTTTAATAATAAAAATAATGTTTACAAAGAATACTGTGTGATTAAATTCTTGGATATTTACTTCGAATATCTAAAATTACCCACAATTATACATAATAATAATATATTTTTTCCTCTTGCAGATAAAACTAATGTATCAATAGCGTTTAGTTACACTTCAACTTTAAAGAAAAAAATTTGTAATTATAATTACTATAGCAAAAATTTAGATAAAATAAATAAAACAGATTGTTACTGTAACAAGGAAAAATATAAAGATTTTATAGATATTGATAAAGGTCATATTATTACAGGTAATTTAAAAATTATTGAATCCAACTCTTTAAGAGATTTGATGGGAAGAGGAACAAAATTTAGATTAAGAGAAAAAATAAACCATAACAAAATTTTGATTTCTATTGGTAATGATTTGGATGTTTTTATTGCCAAATTATCTAGAAAATACCACTGGCCTGCGGAAGGTTTCGGGGAATGGAAAGTGAGAATTTTAAAGGAAATTAAAATAAAATTGAATACTGATTTTGACAGATCTAAAGAACGTGGGATTTATTTTAGTAAAACATTAAAAAATGAAATAAAAAAATTAAAAGAAAAATTTGTTATTACAGTAATAGATAAATCAGCAAATAATTTCTGTTTAATTTGTAAATATTATTATAAAGAACTTTTAATTAATGAATATAACTCTAATGCAACTTATATGTTAAAGAACACCGGGAAAAAGGAATTAGATAAAAGAATGCAAGCTTTCGCAAAAAAAACCAAAACTAAGACTTGCTATCTATCCTTATTTATTCCCAACAGTTAAATTTCATAAAAATCCATTAAAATTCAGATTCGTAACCTGTAGCACTGGTAGTTATAATTACTATACGGGTAAACATTTCTTTAAATACTTACAAATTATCCTGGACAAAATAAAAAATGAAGACAACTTTATTATTTCTAGTAACAAAGAAGTATTGGATTTTCTTAAAGATAACAACATTAATAAACTTAATACTTTTGATTTCGAAAATTTATACACTAATCTACCTCATGAAAAATTAATAAAGGTCTGCACTTTTATATATGACGAATATTTAAATGAAAATATCATTCCTAAAAATAACTGGCTTGAGTTATGTAATTTTAATATTACTGAAAATTACGTGTTTAATGGTATTAATTTTTATAAACAAGTCAAGGGCATTCCAATGGGGACAGCTTTCTCAAGTGCTTTAGCTAATATTTTCCTGCATTACTATGAGAAAAAAATAATTAAATATAATTTAATAAACGGGTGGAGATATATTGATGACCTACTTTTGATTAACTTCGACAATTCTAATATTATTACTAATTGCTATCCAAAAGATTTAATTCTAAAAGATACAAATATAAATCAACTTGAGGCTACCTTTCTGGATTTAAAAATCGAAATTGCTAATGATAAAACAATAGTTGGTATATACGATAAAAGGGATGATTTCAACTTTAAAATAACAAAACTATGTAACTACCATTCCAATCTAAACTCTAAAATTTTCAAAAATCTAATTTTCTCACAAGTTAACAGGATCAAAAGGGTTTGCAATAATAAAAATTCTTATATTGAAGCATCAAATATCCTCCTTAAAAATTTAATTAAAAATGATTTTCCTAGAAATTACTGTAATGTCAATTTTTTAATTAAACAAGGTATGGTTTGGGATTAATCTTTTGGCTTAAATAAAAATAGAAATTTACTTGCATATTGGATCACTCAATAGATGGCGCTGGGTGCCTACCTCTGTTTACATAATTTACCGTTAACTTTCAAAAACAGGAAATCACAATCGATTGTTTAAAGTTTACTTCACTGTTGGATGGTATGTTCTGGCCTTTTCGTTTTTAATTTTAATTTTAATTTTAATGCTGTTTTTGTTTTTATTGTTATTGTTTTTATTGTATTTTTACTTTGTGGTTTTTTTCTAATTTGTTATTTTGTATCTCCTTTCTGTTAAAATGGTATATCTCTTGAGCATAATTTCGGGGGATTTTCGGGTCACGAGGAATCATTATTAGACTTAATGTCTGTATGTCCTCACAGAAAAAATCCCTTTATTTGAATCCCTGCCTGAGGGTGACCCTTGAAAAAGTCTTCAGGCCGGATTCTTTTTTAATATTTTTTAATAATTTTTTTGGTTTAATTTTTATTTGATTTTGTTTTTCCTATTAACTTGATTCTAAAACTTTTGTATATATATATATATATATATATATATATATATATATATATATATATATTTAAAATTTAAAAAAAAATATATGTTGACGCTATTTGTCCTTAACAGAAAAAATAAAAAACAATTAATTAATAAATAGCTTATAGTTACACATTGTAATAGCATAATATGTATCAACAAATAAAATATTTTGATTGACAAAGTTTAATACATATGTTATAAATGAAAAATGTCGTTTTCTTTCTGACGAATTATTAACATATGACAGACATTTATTTTGTTTCAAACATTTATTTGAATAAATAAATGTCTAAGACAGCAGCTTATCGTGCAATATAAATTATTACTTCTGGTCCGATAAATTATTAATTTCGCTGACAAGTTACTTATTATATATCCTAATATAAATTAATCCACAATATATTTTCGATAGCATACGCAACCATTTGAATAAACATTTGTACATACGTGAATTCAATGACATTATTATCATGTTTAATATAAATCAATGAATAACAGAACTCATTTGAATTAACAAATTAATTTAGGTAGCATGAATTATAATTTTTTATGTCATATTTTGTTCCATAAATTTCTATTCCTTAACATGCACATGAAATGTATATAATCAAATAGCTTTAAGATAAATTATTTCGAAATAAAAGAAATTAGTCTGGAATAAAGTTAGAATTTTTGTAGAATTTATTTTTTGAATATCTTGTTTGCTTGTAGAAACATGTAAACTAAAATGTATGCAATTATCTGGAGACGTAATTGAAAATTATGCTAACAGAATTTTAATATCTCTCTAATAAATTTTAAAGAAATGCTTGTGTTTTCACTTCTTTTCAAATCGCTTTTGTTTTAATGACAATAAAATATTGAACATACTGTTTTTCTATTACTTAAATTAGCTCTCAAATTTTAAAGTTCTAATAAAGTGAATGTGAAACGAATCTTTTACTGCTGAGTACAGAAAGAAAGGAAGGGATTATAGTGTATATTCAACTATCCAATTTCTCCTATCACATTAATGTAAGATAGTTTTTACAGTTACTTTGAAAGAGTATCTTCTTCAAAGATATAGTACTTGTCAGTAATACATTTGCAAATATTGTATCAGAAAATAGTGTTACTCGTAAATGCAGTACATGTATTAAAAGTTTTGTTTTTGGGAACAGTACATATAAGTATTTCTTTTATTTTCAATATCGCTCAAGGGTGAGGGGTCACTTTAAATATGAAGATGATAAATTTCTGCCATGGTGTTTGGGTTCTCGCTACCTGAAAGGGTGCAGAAATGTTGTTGTCGGCTACCTCCCACAAATTATTCCACGTGTTTCCCACGGGAAGGCTTGTACCGTGCTCAGTGATGGCGCTTAGAATTCAACCTTAGTTGCCGCCAATGCTGCAATGGTGGTCCGGTCATTCAAATGAATTTGAATGCCTTTAATCTGTCGGGGCTGAGTAACCTTCTGTGTTTAGTTTCCTTTATATGAATTATAGAGAAAGTATTATAATCATCAAATAATATGAGCTCGAAATTTTGACGAATCAAAAAGTCAGACCATTCTGAATACATTTTTGACATAATGTCTCATTATCTGTCTGTTTGTACGGTAACTCAACAATGCTTCGATCTATATTTATAAATGTGGACTTACACTCAAATGTGTAAATTTATATCGAATTTTGAACGAAATCTGTTCTCAGGAAACTTGTTTGTCTGATGTCCGAGTACATGTGAACTCGATATCTATAAAACGCAAAGAGCTGGATAGATAAAACTTGGTAAAGAGTTTTAGAATCTATGATAATGATACTTATCAAATTTTGAATCAAATTCATCAAACAATCGACCATCACTCAGTCTATACTTTTGCATGCATATAAATTCAGTAATTCATAAATTCAACCATTTGAATCAATGAAACTCGATATGTTACCTTGTGGACAACTACAACTATAATTACATGCCAATCGTCTGGAACCAATATACATATTCTCGTGATATTTTCGATAAAAAATGCCAAATTCACGCCAAAGATCTGTATTTCTTAACTATCGTTCACCAATGCCATGCAAGATATTCGCTGCATTACTAAAGGACCCCAAATGTGTGAGGTGGAAGGAGGATAAGAAATTTATTGAAGAGTGCGCAAAAAACTTTCGAGATGACCACTCCCAGTGGTTTTTAAATAAAATAAACTCAATAACTTGTTTGTTTCTTTATTTCGTATGCGAGGAATTCAAAGACAACAGTTTTTTTCTTAATTATAGTAGCTCTAAATTATTCCTTAGGTATAACAGTTATTCATTATAATAATAATAATAATAAATAATTCAAAATGAACTGTTTAAGCTGTCCCTACATATAATAAATATTGTAGTATCAAATGTTATTGGCATAAGAAATCCAAATTTTTATGAAATATCAATAGCAATCATAAATTAGTATTGGAACATTTTTTTTTCAAAAAAACATTCAAATAATTCTTTCAGATTCCATTTTATAATTATATGAAATATTACATACTCTCAAAAAATGTGGATATTTGATAACAAATTTAAAAATAAAAATATAAACCATACTATGGAGAACATACGAATTTATTTCTTAAGAATCTGGAAAAAAATCAGAAAAAGTCTTAATGAGAAAGGAGTCAGCTATTTATATTACTTAACTAACATATTTTTGAAGCCTAAATGAACTGTCCATTTTCTGGAATTCTAATTAATCCAGATACGTCTTCCATCAAATGCGCAACAACATAAATCTAATCCTATTTCCATATAAATTTATCGTTTACCAGATTCTCAACTCTCAAAACATGCTTCATTGTTTAAAATTCCGTTCCTACTCTCCCACTTAACTTTAATACACCGTTCTGAAGATACGCAGAACCAAACCGCGGACAGATAATGAAGGAGGACTTGATAATTAGCAATTAAAGCGAGTAAAGCGTAGCTGTAAGCATTCACATCAATAACGGAGCTCTGTTGTGGAACCACTTCGAGTGAATCCAGGTACCTCGGAATTTGATTATCTAATTAGAGAATTATGCATTAATGAAGTCGGACAACTTTGGTTCGTAACAGCATTAATGCATCTTGTGAGCGATAATCAACTTGTATAGGCAATTGCCTCGAATCAGTAATGATCTGAGTGTACCGAAGATGTGTAACCTGCACCCCGATTTTATAAATATGATGGATTACTGCCGTGCCCTTGTTCTTGTAAATTGCCTTAGAAGCCTCTAATATATTCTTACGTAGTTATGTAAGGTAAATTAATCAGCTTGGATTTTAAGAAGTTATTATAATCGTTCACTTAACAGCAGTGTTCCATAAACATCGACAAATGTTAATATATTGCAATTAAAAAGCAGTGTATTTGTAACAAGTTTATTACAAAACTTTCACCCAAACAACAAATAATATAATTTTAAATTTAAAGGCAAGACTCAGAAAATGCATTTCTTTAACGTAAATTTATACCTAAATCTTTAACACGTTGACTGCCGTGTCACTTATATTGGAGTGACAGAAAAAGTTTGAATTCGTGTAGAAAGATACAAACGTGTTAAACCGAAAGCTCATTGCTCATTCTTATGGGAGAACAAAAGTTAATTTCTGAGCCAACTGTGAAAGACGAATATTTCTGATATGAAATTTCTTCTGAATGAAATAAAAGTATTTTTTTAAATTTATTTCTATCAATAAATACAATTTTAAATACTGATACTGTAACAATAAATTTGTCAAAACAAAAACATTCGCCTAATTTATTTTTAAAGTTTGCAGTAAGAGTTATTTATATTCTTAAATTAATTTTTTTTTCTAAAATAAAACAATTACATTTGGAAATGCAATAGTATTTTTGAAAATTGTTCTGAACCTTAATAAAATTTTGCTTTTTCTGCTTTTGAGAAAACCTTCTGCTTCTGAGCAAAATCTGCTTCATCTTTTTTATCTCATGAATTGTCGTATGGCGATGCCAAGGATGCGTTAATTAGACATTTCTTTTTTTTACTTAGTAGGGAAATTAGGATCTGCAGATCCATAATAAATTATATTCAATCAAACCGTCCACTGGATTGTGGCCTGCTCTTCCTATACGAGAGATCGACGTCAAATTGACTCGCCTCCGTATAGGACATACTCGTTTCACTCATAAGCACCTCATTTTGGGAGAAAATGCGCCCGCATGTGCTACTTGTCATACTCATTTTATTGTTAACCACATTTTGATCGACTGTCCTACTTTTAATTCCCTTAGACAGAACTTTTTTAATTGCTCATCTGTAACCTTGCGTGACTTGATGTATGAAAAACACCATCCAAATCTTTTTAATTTCTTGAAAGCTATTTGATTTTTTTCCGTATATTTGACAAATTGCTTTTCTTCACAATTTGGCTAAGTTTTCTAAGTTTAAGCACACATTTAGAAACTGCTACTGCAGTATTTATATCTTTGATTTTAACTTTTAACCATATTCATGACGCGGTTTAACCAAATAGGGTTTTGGCGCCAAAAAAAATCCCAAAAAATCAAAAACCAAACCAAACCAGCATCTAAACATTATACACTCTATCAGGTATCAAAAAACACACTCAAAGATTTTTAATTTCTCGTATTTGGCAATTAAAATAGAGAAGTATTATATTAGATTTAAATAATTATGTTTTAAACTAATATCTAATTTGCAAGATTTTCTGGTATATTTAATCATTCCAAGAATCCAATTTGCTCAAATAAATTAACTTTTTTTTTGTATTCTTGTCAAACATTGAATATCTCTGATCCATACTCATTAAAGATCTTTTAGAAGCAGCTCCGAGTTCAATAAAATTTTTCATTCAAGTGATCTTTTAAACGGAAGATAGCGCGCATTCATTTCGATCCATTCTTCTCATTGGGCGAGTTTCAACTCCGGCGAAACCATTAAGGGACTGATTGCTTACCATAAGTACAGATGGAGAGTCTTACAAGAAGAGCCATAGAATGAACTCGAGTTCGGTTACAGTGAACACGGGAAAGGGGGTCTTCCAAACGAGAATTCACGCCCAATTTCCACAAAAGGACTTTCTCGGCATCTAAATTGTAACCCCCCACCCATCCAACTAGAGTCAATTCTGCAAAGTTTGCCCATCATAGAAAGTTCATGGCTCCAGTTTATTATGTTGATTCGGTCTGTTCCTATTGAAAAGCTTATTCAGAATATCTGGCTTATGGAACATTTGGAATTATTCAAGTGATAACTTCGAATTCTTGTTTGCATTTCTATGTTTGGCAGAAAATCACGGTTGTGGAGCTGAATATTTCGGTGTGGTATTCAGTATTTTCGAATGAAGGATCATTAATAATGGTTCTTCGTTCGAAATTTAATGCTAGATGCTTTTCAAAATGCCTTCTATGATAGTGTATTTTATTTCTAAAAATTTATTATGTAGACAATATCAGAAGCGGTATTTTCGTAAGGCTTGATTAAAATTTTGCTTTATTTAAAATACTTTTTATAATGTTATAGTAGTGCCGCACAACATATGTGACTGTGTTCATATTGTAATTTGGACAACATATGCAAGTTATATATATTAATGGAATATTTGTAAACTCTAATAGTAACACGTAGAATAGTTTATAATTTTTTATAATATAGCTTAATAAACAAAGCTTTATAATGAATTATGAAAATATTATTTACAAGCAATTTCAATCAATTAAAAAAATCCGTCATATTTTTACCTGTTAAATAATAAAGAGGACAAGTAGGATGTAAACTTTGAATTTTTATTCACTTTTATACTTTTATAATTGTTCTGATTTTTTTTCCTAATATTTTGTTAGCCGATCAATAGAATACATATTTGCTAATAATAAAGACGAATGTGTATGAGTGTGTATTTGTATACCTGTATTGGCTATCTACGGGCCAAACGTTTTGACCTTCGGAACTTACCACAGCTCCATATATATAAATTTTGGAAGATATAATTTTGCCGCTCGATTCACTTTTTTTTTGAAATTTTAAAAGAATTTTAATTTATTGAAAATTGAATTTTTGGCACTTCTAGTGAGAACTTCAAAAAATATTATCTCATAAGAATGACGTGTCCTGCATTATAAAAATAAATTTTATAAGTTAAATGTTTACCAAAATTTGTAATTTAAAAAAATATTTCATCGAGGAAATCCTAATCCATGATATTTTATAGATAGTTTTAACAACCATTAATTTATTAACTGAACAAAAGGTAGATAGTCAGATGGGGAATTGTAGAGCTTAAATGACTTTTTAGTATTAAGTTTAATATAATTCTGTGTTTAATTTTTCAGATAGGCAACATGTAACTTTTCTATTAAAAAGTTAGTATCTCGCAGATCTATCTTTTATCTGTGAAGCTCTTTGAAACCCTTTTGGAGGATCCTGGACATTCAAACTATTCAAATTCAGAAATTTTATTAATTAAGCATGAAGGTAATCCAAAAAAATAGAAGCGTTGTCTTCCTAAAAGATTCTCCCACACTCTCCGATATAAGTCTTATCCCCTTACCTCCGTATAAAATTGTGGATTTTGGGGAAGGCCACAAATACTTTGCATAACAATGGCGAACGATTCCTATTTACAATTTTACTGAATCGATAACAAAAGTACATATTTTTAACGCCTTTTTACTCGTTAATTGACTTCAAATTTTGACGTGAAACCGCAGTTCTATTCATATACAGAATTTCATTGATGTAAGCCATTGCCTTTTTTAAGGTATTACGTTTACGTGCATGTGAAAGTTTAGACCAACTAACTATCAATCCTTTTGGCAGATTTGGTTCAAACTGTGAAACCTATCTGTTTTGGAAATGAACCTATTTATCTATCTACGCATTTTGTAATTATTGAGTTCATTTGTACTTCAACATCCAAACAGATAATCAAGCTTCTTCAAAACAGACTTTGTTGAAAATTTGATAACATTCTGCAAATTTAGAGATCAAATATCAAATTTTAATGGTTTTGCCGAAAAAGTTTTTGTGTTATCATATTCAGAGACAGACAAACATAATTTAAAAATTTGTTTTGTGAGCACAGAGAAGGCTGAAATGTGGCAATTAATCGAAATCACGAATTTGAATTTTTTGACTAATGCAATATTTCCTCTGTACTACGTATTTTAAAGAGCAAATTAAATATGAAAAATAATTTAATTTTTTCTCCCAACTTAACAAATTTCTTCTTTCAAGTCTCAATAAAAACTGGTAACTTACTTATAGAATAATACATTAAAGAATATTTAATAAATAAACTCATTTTTTAATATCTTCTAGCTTAACTGTGAAAAAATATTTAATAGCCGAAAAAAACTTTTGATTCCATTTTTTCCACCCGCGAAAGAAAATATTTAACTTTCAGAATGATCATTAAAAGTTAAACACACTTCTCAAAAGCCAACACGTAAATTGTGCAGATTTTAAAAGCTTGTATATTTAATATCTTTCGCAAGCCATTAAATTTGATTTGTTGCTAAGAAATTAAAAAAAAAGAAAATAATATCTGAGATGCAGAATTTTTATTAATAAAATTGATGATATTCATTTTATTAGTTAGAATGTAGTGAGCAAACATTTGATAAAAGGATTTTTGTGTGTATTTCATCGGATTTCAAAATGCTTCATTCGTTGTTTTTCTTTCCCTATAAATATGATTTTTGTACACTTGTTTTTAATCGAATATTGAAGTTTGATTGCATAATTTATTATCTTTTTTTAAATGTTCATATATTTGAATAGTGCTTGTAAAATTCAAATCCTAAAGAGCAGCTAAGTAATCCATCTTAACAGATATTCTGTGTTCATAAGATCTTTTTCATTTCTTCTTCTTTCACATGATATGAAGTTTTTGTTCATCTTTCATGATACTTTCTGGATTTTAATTTCTTATTTATTTGTATATGAATGGCAGCATCCTCCCTCCTTATTTTTTATCCGTTTTTGTTTATACATTTTTATTTGTCCAAAATGTAAAATATCTGTCATTAAGCTGCATAATCAAATGGTATTCTTTGTCATTTAAGAGTAACTTACTTCAACGCACATATAAGTTATTAATACGTAAGAAAGCAATAAAAAATAGATCTTAGTTTTTTTCAAAGACTTCAGTTAAATAGCTGGTTCTTTATATTTTTATAATGTCTTTCCTTAATATTTTTTAAAAAATTATTGTTTATGTTATTTATATCTTCAAAGGAAAAAAAAACAATGAAAAAATAAAAAAGCTTATAATCATACATTATAATAACATAACTTATATCAATAAATAAAATGTTTTGAACTGTACATCTTAATTCATATGTTATAATTGAATAATGCTTGTTTGTTCTAGGCGCATTATTAACATATGCAATATATTTGAAGAAATAAATGTGTAAGATCGCTTCATCATGCAATGTAAATTCACTCTTCCGGCTCTGTTGCTGACAAATTATTTATTAATTTTCCTATTATAAATTAATTCACAATATATTTTCTATGGCATAAACCTTAAATTGAATAAAACTTTATTGATATATGATTTCATTGTCGTTTCGATCTGATTCAATTTAAATCAATGAATAGCATTACGTATTTTTGAAACATCAACTTTATTTAAGCAACGTGAATTATAAAAAATCTTTTTTACTTATTATTTTGTTCATTAAATTTTTTATTTAAAATATGCATGAAAAATGTATATAATTAAATCGTTTTCATAAGAAATATTATTTCGAAATAATAGAAAGTAGTCTGGAATAAATTAGAATTTTTGAAGAACATATTAACTTTTTAAAATCTTTTGTTTCATCTTGAAACAAGTAAACTGAAATGTATTAAGTTGTCTGGAGATCTAATTGAAAATTATGTTTATAGAATTTGTATAGATATTAATAAATTTTAAAGAAACGTACGTGTTTTGTCCTTTTATAAAATCGTTTTTGCTTTAAAGATAGTAATATGTTGAAAGTTCTTTTTTAATAAGTAAATTAGCTCTCTTATTATAAAGTTCTACCATGGGCAGCTGGAAATAAATGTTTAACTGCTGTGTTCAGACGAAAAAGAAGGTATTTTACAAGATATTCTATCAGCTATTTCATATGACATTAATCTACGATAGTTTTTACATATTGTTTTAAAGAGAATCTTATTCACAGATAAAGTACTGTAAGTGAAACATTTGAAAATATTATATGTCAAAATAGTGTTACACGTGAATACAATACTTGTAATTAAATTTTTCTTTATATTAACATAAAAGTATTGTACTCACCAAAAAATTTGAACTCCAAATTTTGAATAATCTCTAAATTTCCGAGTTCGAAAAACTCATTTTTAACGTCTTTCAGTCTGTTTGCAAGCAAGCTCAAATCGTCTTGAGCTAAACTGATGAAAACTGGTAATGAATTTACGACAAAATTTGAAGATTTCAATCGAATTTTGATATACATCCATTTAGAGGAAATCTGTTTTTATGAAACAAAAATTAAAGTGAATTCAATGACAATAAAAGGCAAAAAGCAAGTCAGATAAAATTTGGTAAACAGGTTTAGCATCTAAGATATTAATACATATCAAATTTGTCAAACAAACAACTGTCAGTCAGCATGTGCAGCAGTCAGTTGTTCTTGTAATTTGCATTTAAATGCAGCAATTCATAAATTCAAAGACTTAAACAAATGAAATTTGACATGTTATCTTATTACTAAAACTACAGTTCGTGTCATATTTTGGTGTCATTCAGATGAAATCAAAACACATATTAACACGATGAATTCGTTAAAACTGCCAGAATAATGTCAAAGATAAGTATTTCATAATATTGTTCACTAATGGGGGGGGGGGTCTAAAAATTTATTGGAGAGTATGTAAAAGAATTTCGGGTGACCATTCCCTCATGCAAAATGCACGCAATATCTTGCAACAGTTTTTTTTTTCTGTATCCAGAAAATTTAAAAACAACAGTTTTTTCATAGTTATAATAGTTCTAAAACATTTCTTAGATATAACAATTACTCATTGTAATAATAAAAATCATGAAAAATAATAAGGAATAACTGAAATTCAGTCATTAAATTGTTCCTACTTGTACTAAATATTGCAACACCAAATATCACAGGCATATGAAGTCCAAATTTTTATGATATAAGTATTAAAATGTTTTTCTAAAAAAAAAATCACTTAATGTTATCAGATTTCCATGGCATAATTATATGAAATGCTATATTCTCTCAAAAAATTTTTGAATATTAGGTAACAAACTTAAAAATAGGAATATAAGTGATGCTGTAAATGATTCTGCAAGGCTATTTATTTCTTAAAAATCTAGGAAGAATAATCCGAAAAAAATGCTTATAAAAATGAAATTATCAATTTATATTAATTAACAAACATAATTTTGCAGTCTACGTCGCATTCCATTCCTCTGGAATTTTAATTCCTCCAGATACGTTCCATTTACCGCACAATAATATGAATCTAATCCGATTTCCATATAAATATATCGTTTACCAGATTCTCAACTCTCAAAACATGCTTCATTGTTTAAAACTCCATTCCTACTCTCCCACTTAACTTTAATACACCGTTCTGAAGATACGCAGAACCAAACCGCGGACAGATAATGAAGAAGGACTTGATAATTAGCAATTAAAGCGAGTAAAGCGTAGCAGTAAGCATTCACATCAATAACGGAGCTCTGTTTTGGGACAGCTTCGAGTGAATCCAGGTACCTTGGAATTTGATTATCTAATTAGAGAATTATGCATTAATGAAGTCGGACAACTTTGGTTCGTAACAACATTAATGCATCTTGTGGGCGATAATCAACTTGTATAGGCAATTGCCTCGAATCTGTAATGACCTAAATTTATTGAACATGTTTAGCTTACAGCCGGATTTCATAAATATGAAAGATTACCAAAATGCCCTTGTTCTTGTAAACTGTCTTAGAAGCATCTAATATATTCTTACAAAGTTATGTAAAATATATTAATCCGTTTTGGTTTTAAGAAGTTATTATAATCGTTCACTTAATATTAGTATTCCATTAATGCTGATAAATATTAATAAATTGCTATTAAAAGCAATACATTCCACTTTGTAGCAAATTTATAACAAAAATGTCGTTTAATCAACAAGTAAAACATATCTAAATTCAAAGATAAGGCTCGGTAAATGCATTTATGGACGCAAACTTAAACCGAAACCTTTGACACGATGGCGACCATGATATTTATATTCGAGTGACAGCGAAGTTTTCATTCAGTGTAGAATTTGATTTGACGCTGGCCTTAGTTTATATTACCCTTTCTTTAACACGTTGTTCAACAAGTGAATCACCTGCAATTCACATCTAAAATCAAATTATTCTCTTCTCCTCTACAATTTAAAGATAGCGAAGAAGATAACTTTCCCAGAGTTTTAGAAGCATATTTTTTTCCATTCTTTTCGATGTTGAGTTTATATGACTTACGATTTATATTATTTCGTTTTAATTGAATCTTTTTTAATGTTGCTATATATTACTTATTAAAAAATAAATATTTTATCTATATTAATGAAATCAAATCATATGTGTCCATGTGCAAGAAGGTGGAGTGCTTATCATCTAAACAAAGATAATATTTTCAAGAAATAATCTCCTGTTTGCAGTTGAGAACAAACATAATGTTTTTTATTCGCATTGGTTGTACAATGGCGATTAGAAGGATAATCAGGGAACTTGATTCTGATAACTTAGTTGGAACAATAAAGTATGGTTATGGAGACATTTTTGTGAGGATGTGCTTGTTAAAAACAGAATTAGACGATTTTGTTTGTTTAGTTATAACATAATGGACTTTATTTACTTTAAGGTTTTAAAGGAGAATTTATAATTCTCAGCCTAAAATTTGGGTCTCCAAAACTATTTTATTTTCACATCAAGACAAAATTCCTAAAAGCGCTAAAAAATATTAAAATGAAATATAGACTTAAAACGTTGTAGGCTAAAAAAAAAAAAGATGGACTGTTGATCACTTAACGCTAAAACGTGTGCAGGACGTTGTTGATGCTAAAATATATCCATTGAATATAAAATTATCAAAATATTATTTGTTTACTGATACATAATGCATTAAAATAACTTTTGTGCGGCAACTATTATGTTAAGTATTGGTTGCTTATTTCGTAAATAGAAAGCTTACGATACATTCAAAATATTTGTAATTATATTAAGAATAAAATATAAGTGATTTAACCTGAAAAAATAAAATAAAATTCTTTTAGTGTGATGTCAGTTATATCAGTCAATAAAATATTATTCCATCAAAATTTCAAAGTTCCCTATGATTTTTGAATGATACTGTATAGATTAAGAAAATAAGAAAATAATAAGAATATTTTCTATTAAAACTACATTAACAATCTCTTTTTTCATGTAACATTATTTCGCTTATGAAATTTATTTCCTTGTTTAAAATGTCGTCTGAATTTAATTTATCGTTTATTTAACGTGAGATCTATTGCGTTAATTTTGAGCTACTATATCTTAATTGTTTTATTTTCACGAAAAATTTTCGTCTGCGTCTGTGGAATGTTAACATAGTTTCAAGAATATTTTATTCGTTCTCGATTATTTTAATTAATTAAAAACATATTATAATGCAAAACGGAAGAATGAAAAAAATATGTAGAAAATAATTGCTTTTTATATTTATTTTCATTATTATTATTTTTTTTGATTAAAAAATTGTAATCATAAAAAATAAAAATTAAATTATAACGAATCGAATGAAATAGCACAATGCACACTACACGGCCCTTTTGCTAACAACATATTTATGACATTAAAAAAAAAAACTGCAAAATTCTACTTATCTTCCACAAACTCTGAAAAAAAATACAAAACTTCAAAAAAATATTTTTTGCTTGGTTGTTAATTTTGCATCCACAGGACTTAATTCAAAGAAGACAATGTTGGAAGCGAAAATCTGAATTAATCTTTGCTTCTGACTTGCATATATATAGTCTCTACAATCAAATTTATTAGAAAGAGAGAGAATTGGAAGTCTTTCGGCATATCCCAAACTCCTGCATGCATAATTAGTAAAAGAGCGCAAGTTTTGAGTAATTGGGACATACTTCAAGTCGCCAGATGCAAGCGGATCAATGCGAACGAAAGCATCTTTCCAATATTCCACTCTGTGAAGTTTTCGAATTTCAAAAAGGCTAATACTTTAAAACTAATGAAGGCAAAGATTTATTAAAACCTGAATAACTCGCATTGGGAGAGACTTAAGTTCTTTAATACATCTTTCGCTATAAACTTCATCAATAAACATGAAATTCTGTTGAAAGCCGAAAAATTCACTTCTTCCATAACGATATCAGATAATATTTTAGCTTCATGAAAACACGTACTTAATAGGAGGATTCCGTCAATAACAAATTTATCTGCTTAGAAAGAAACAAGAACTATGAATTTGATGTTACTTTTTAAATTAAAATATATTTTGGGGCTAAAATTAATAAAAATATTTTATAATCAGTAGGAATTGTGCCCTCGAAACTTTCTCAAGAAACTTTCTCAATTCACTTGTAAATTTTTAGTGTTATTCCATTGGCAAACAATAATTATGAAACATTATTATTGAAATTATTATTGAACTTGCATGCTTGCATCGTCTCTTTTGTTTCGAGGAGTTGTCATTTAATATATGGAAAGGAAGGACCATTTAACTGTAACTTGGAGATCTTACACTCAAAGTATTCAGAATAAAATTGAGATATGGAATTGCATGATCTGTTGGACTGAGAAATTTACAAACATCACTATTCCATAATATACGTTTTACAATGTTTTATTTAGTGATTCTTTTATAATAAACTTTGTAATGAGGAAAAGACTTCATAACCGTCTTGTATATAAAAAAGGGAAAACAGAAACAGAAACATGAGATTTGTGCTTCCAACTAATTCATTAAAATGTTTTTTTTTAAAAAATAGCTAAACACTGGATTTTTTTTTACATGAAATCTTACAAAAGCGAACGAATTTAGAAGAATTTTACAACTCGTTTAGAATGATTAGTTCTTCTAACAATTAACTTTCTTTCATTTTCAAATGGAAGCTTGATATAAAAATAAAAAATATTATAACATTAAAAAATGTAAAATAATATCACACCTTTATAATTTTTAATAGCATACTTAATATTATAGAAATTGGGAGCGAAATAAATGCATGAATTACTTTTTCTAAGTAATTTCACAGGCCATTTGGAGCGAATATTTCTTATGATATTCAACTTGGTTTTTTCTAAATAGAAATCTCTTAAATAAAAATAAAGAAAAATACTATAGCATTGGATTATTTACTATCAAACAACATCTTATAAAATTCGAATCACATCAGACGAAATACACGGAACCTTTTCTTTTATTCTAAATATTTTCACAGCCCATTTCGAACGACTTATTCTTTTGATGTTTACTTTATTTTTTTCTAAATAAATTCCATCAGAGATCTATAATAAAGGCAGATTAACTCATGTTCAATAGTGTATTTGAGAATCTAATATTCATAAATATTTAAACTTTGCAGATTTGACTAATTAGAACTCATTTGAATACATCGGAGAGAAACACGAATTGATAGAGAAAGAAAAAAATCTTTCAGATATTATCTCTCTAGCGTTTTATATGTTCAGAAGGACATAACTAATGAACAGAAGAAGTTATTAAGGTTAGGAACGCTTAAACGGCACGGTTGTAAATTTCTTTAATTTGAGTGAAGCTATAAATTTTACAAATATGTTAAAACTATGCAAAGAGGAATATCCCTGTTCTCGTACTGAGACTTTGAATAATAATCTGTTAATTTTTATGCGAAGTAGGGCAGAAATTGTGTTAGGAGCTATATTAATTTCAAAATAATTATATATATATATATATATATATATATATATATATATATATATATATATATATATATATATATATATATATATATATATATATATATATATATATATTGCTTAATATTGGCTTAATATAAATAATATTTGATGAAATGTTATTATTTGTTTTAAAATGCCTTATGTACTTGAACAAAAAGTAAATCATAATTCTATTTTATTTATCTCATTAAAGAGAATGTTAACCCCACAATGCATGAATTTTTATTTCTTTACAAAAAATATATGCTTTCAGTAACTACATATAATTTATGAAAATTATTTAAAACATTTTTAACTTATTTATTAAGTGAAATTTTAAAAAAATTAAATGATGCAAATGGCTGTATTAAGGACTAAACAATATTCCAGTGACACAAATTACATTATAACGCAATAGTATTTTTATTAGTAGAATTATTTATACAACAATCATTTTGGTATTTTTCTGGCTTCTCATTTAAAACTAATGCTAACATCGCTATTGCCATATATGGGTATGCTTTACAAATGTTTATAAAAAGACATCGAAAAGATGATTTTCAATGTTGGCATTGAGAACAATCACGTGAAGCTTGTAAATAGAAATAAAAAAGTGTAGCTAAGTGGTTAGTAATTATTTATTAAGCGTAATTATAAAAAATAAAATTCTTATATTATTAAAAAAATTAAAAATATATAAAAATTACAAATAAGTGTAAATATTTGTATTTATTTCTGTAATTATTTAACTTTATGTAAATGAAATATTTTAATTTCTCTCACATATTGAAGAATTGGAACGAAAACAACTGGAAACTGATAAAAAAAAAATATTTTTATCTTACAAAGATCTGTTTAGAAAACTTACAAGCAGCAGCATCTGAAATGTAATTACTGAGAAGAGAATAATTTCCCTCGAATTTCAGACAGATGGCGCTAATTATGGCATTGCACAAATCTCGTTAATGCGTCAGAGCGATTGAAATAGCAAGATGTTTTGAAAACGAGTCTCCTTTGAAGTTGCCACCAGGAATCATTTCTGATTGGCAAAAAATGAGTTCTATATTTGAAATTCACAATTCAATCTTTAAAAAGTATGGTCAAAGATCAATTAGCAAACAATAACAATAGAAATTCTGTGGTTGTCCAGGTGCAGTTGTTCTTCAACAACAGTAATCAACACAGTACAAGTTGAGGAGATGAATCAAAATGATCTGTGGGTAATTGTGCATGTTATCTTGTAAGAAATATCCTGAATAATTGTACCGGGCAGCACATCGTTTCTAATTTATCGAGATTTTCAGAAGTTTGAGCTTGCTGAGTATTATGTGCGTCATCCGAGGAGCGGAAAGTCATATAATTCTTTTATAGTCATATTTAAAGTCATATTATGTGGCCTCATAATTCTTCAGCTTTAATATTCTGATAGCCAGCCCATTATTTATTGCGTCATCTGTGATGATGAAACCTCTTCATTTCGTTCATATAGCCAAAATAGTCACTAGCATGTTGTGGAAACAAGCTGGATCATGATTCTGATAGCCAGCTGGATCATGATTCTGATAATATTCTGATAGCCAGCCCGTTGGATATCAGCAAGCTGGATCATGATTCTGATAATATTCTGATAGCCAGCCCGTTGGATATCAGCAAGTTGGATCATGATTCTGATAATATTCTGATAGCCAGCCTGTTGGATATCAGCAAGTTGGATCATGATTCTGATAATATTCTGATAGCCAACCCGTTATTGATTACGTCATCTGTGATGATGAAACCTCTTCATTTCGTTCACATAGCCAAAACAGTCACTAGTATGTTGTGGAAACCAGCTGGATCATGATTCTGATAATATTCTGATAGCCAGCCCGTTATTGATTACGTCATCTGTGATTATGAAACCTCTTCATTTCGTTCACATAGCCAAAATAGCCACTAGTATTCTGTGGAAACAAGCTGGATCATGATTCTGATAGTATTCTGATAGCCAGCCCGTTGGATATCAGAATAGGGGGATCATGATTCTGATAATATTCTGATAGCCAACCCGTTAGTGATTACGTCATCTGTGATGATGAAACCTCTTTATTTCGTTCACATAGCCAAAATAGCCACTAGTATGCTGTGGAAACAAGCTGGATCACGATTCTGATAATATTCTGATAGCCAGCCCGTTGGATATCAGTAAGCTGGATCATGATTCTGATAGAAACGTCTTCATTTCGTTCACATTACCAAAATAGTCACTAGTATGTTGTGGAAACAAGCTGAATCATGAGATAAAAAGAAATACACCATCCACCAGAAACGATATGACAGCCATATTCTGGGGTTCATACAGTGGTATCCCGATTGAGTATTTAGAGTACTGCAATACCGTTACTGTCTATCACTGTCGTGCCACTTTGATAGTTACGTGAAGCCATCCGACACTAGCGGTTTGGCATGTTGAATAATGATATAATATTCTTGCATGAAAATGATAGACCCTATACTGCTCGTAAAACTTAGAAATGGATGAAATTTTTAGATGGGAAGTCTAAAGCCACCACCTCCCATGCAGACCAGCTTTGGCATCCAGTGACTATTTCCTTTAGAAATGGAAAGAATGCTTTACTGAAACAAGTTTCTCTTTAGTGATGTGAAAACAGTTGTTGAAAGCTGTCTCAAAGGGATGGACGTGATTTCGGTCAAACAAGCTAAACAAGTTGGACCTACGTTTATATAACTGATAGATTTGACGTTTATATGAAAAAATGATCGCAAAGAATCTCTTGTAAGTCTTCTTTTTTACTTTCTTTTTCTATAATTTATGAATGTTTTTTAATATCTTTGAAATTTTTGGACATGAGGGGTACATCCTCGTAATTGAGCATAAAAAAAAATTTTAATTCAGAGCAATTCATGCAATAATAAGTCACTTGAATATTGTTATGAATGATAAAATAAAAAAGTCAATTAAATAATTATCGGCCAATAAAAATGCAGAGTTTCATTGTTTGTCTCATTTTGTCGTGTTTGTTTTTCTTCGAAAATCTTTATTTTTGTTGCTTAATAATAGCTGCCTTGCATGATTTTGAAGGAAGAGAAGAGTTTTGACTTTGTCAGTAACACATTTTGAGCATAAAATTGTTTGGAATGATCGTTACTGAAATGAATGTGATTTATTATACCATCTTATTAGCATCAACAGACAAAAGTATTGAATCAAATTTTAATTCTAATAAAACATACAATAAAGAACGAATGCAAGGTAGAATATTAAAACGAAATTGCATAATGTTAATTAAAAACAGAACTATCACGAACAATTCTCTTTTAAAAATTATTTAAAATTATTTACAAAGATAAATAAATCCATTTCGCATGAGGATAAATTGAGATAATTGAATTTCTTTGTAAAACAATAAACCAAAACATCGCTTTGCAGTTGGTAAAAAAATAAATTTTTCTTTTAAATATTACAAAAAGTATTCATGTAAAATGATAAACAGCTTAAATTGTCGGAAGTCACTTAGGCACTATTCTAATTTTTAGTTAAATTAATAATTAATTATCTCTTTACTTGTGTAACACCATTTTGACACATACCCTGTATTCAACAGTCATACTGATTTTAGGCAATATTAAGTAATAAGTTTTATATAAATGAATTGATAAAACTTGTGCAGTCGTATTTACATTAAATTTACACTTTAGAACTTAATATGTAAAGAAAATTATCAAATTCATTTATTTACTTACAAAGAAAAAAAAATATGTTCCATAAAGCAAAACTGATTACCAATTTTAAGTGTTATTGTATCATAAATATCAGCTTTTTTTTGTTACCGAAATAACTGATACACTTTTCTTATTTTTTTACTAAATTACTTTTAGCTGTATAACAATGTATTAGCTGTGTATCTGTGTTTACAGCTAATACATTGAACAGCTGTATTTTATTTATTAGTATCTTTGAGATGAATAAATAAAATAATACAATATTCATCTATTTATTAAAATCCCCCAGCCTTTTCTCCAGTAAGTATTCTATTTCCCCGATTTAATAACACTGCCTGAATAGCATAAATTTAATTTCCATACATAGACTTACTAGACAGAGAAAGAATGAACGAATAAGCTTGTCGCTATACTTGAAATTCTTCCTTGCATAATTAGTTAAAATTTGCAAGTTTGGATAATTGGAACATACTTCACAGCGCCAGATGCTCACCGATCAATATGGGTGAAAGCATATTTCCAATATTTCCTCTCTTCATATATATATAGGGAGGTTCGAAAACACCAAAAAAGCCTTCTAATGAAAGCAGCCAAAGTGTTATGACGCAGGAAGCCTTCATTTGTGCAGATAGAGAAGTTCTTTAATTTACACGGAATAATAAACTTCATCAATAAACTTGAAATTGCGCCGAAAGGCAAGATTCTTTTTTACAAACGAAGATTCTAGATTATATTTCTTTAAATTTTATGCGGAAGTTTGGCACATAAACAAGTTTAACAAACAAAACTAAGAAAACAAAAATCTATAAAATATGGTTTTTTTTCCGTGTATTCTGAAAATATAAACTTATTATCGAATGCAATTAACAAAATATTCATGTGGTGTTGATTTTAATCATAGTTTTATATTTTAAATCCTCAAAATGAAAATATTGTGGCCAATTTATGAAATATTAAAAAAAATTATGTTTTTAATTGCTATGCTTTGATATATATAAAAATATCGTCTGCCGATAATTCATAGTATAAATTTATAAATTATAAATAGATTTTTGAGTTACAATATTTACGGTTTAAATAAAACCCACTTATTATACCATATGATTGCATTTTAAAAAAATTATAGAGCTTTTATTGCATATGCAATTGTACTTAAATATATGTAAATAAAAAATTTCCCCAATTATTAATTATTTTTAATTTTAAAAGTAATCTTGTACAAACTTTCTTTAACTTTGAATGAGTTTTAAACAATTTTACTACAATTTATTTATCTGCCATAAATATTTTACATTTTTTTAAGGTTTATTTAAAAAATGTTACATATGATGTGATTATGTTAATATAAAACAAATAAATGCATCGAAGTATGACTATTGACATTAGTTTAAAAATACATTGATGAATTCATGATATATTCTATTTAAGTTGAAATAAATTCACCTTTATTTTACATTTATGTAAAATAAAATTATAATATTTTAGAATATTATTTCATTATTTAAAATGGCAACAAATATTCCTTTTCATTGATCTTAAAAATGGAATTTTTATTTTTGAATGCTCTATACACCCATCTGTCTTCAGTAAAAATTGAAAATATTTTCATATGCTTATAATCTTTCTTCTTTAAATAATGAAATATCATCTTATTTAACTTTTGTAAAAAAAAATAGTGATTTCAATTTAACTACCAAATTAGAAATGATACTTATTAAATTAATTGTCCCATCCTTTCATAAAGGAAAGAGATAAAAATTTAAAAAAAGTGCTCCTTTTAATATTAAATGAAATTATCGTAAATGATTATTTACTTATATAAATGAAAATGTAATTTATATATTGTTCTACATTATACAAAACTATCTTCAATTTTAATCCTAAAATTATAAAGAATGAATGGAGTTTTACAAGAGATTTAAGTAACTGTTATTAATTCCAAGACAATTAATTATAAAAATGTTAAAATAATTTTTATTAAAAATACATAAATAAAATTTAAGAAAAATATTAGAAGGAAATTTTTGAGTATGATAAGAATTGTTTCCTCACTTTTGAATAAATATGCTTGATGCATGTGAAACAAAACAACAACAAAAAAAACTACAAAACAAGCAAAACAAAACAAAACAGAAAAACGAAATATACTTCTGGAGACAATAAGTATTATAGAATATTTACAATAAATTAATATTAATAATAATTCTATTTTTAACAATAAATTGATTTAAATTTATATTTTTATACTAATTTAAAAAGAGATTTCAACCTCATGTCTAATCATGTATTTCTCTTTTTCACATTTTTGAATTATTTATCTGTATAAGTTTCATTTCCAATGTTCAGATTTATTCTGCAATACAAACTTGTGAATAATCTCGAATCCTATTCAGAATATCGGCATACTTAATTAGTTAAGGCATATAAGTTAGGATAATTAGAATATACTTCAAAATGCGCCTTGTGCATTCAGTTTGATGAACACACCGGAACTCGTCCTATAATTCATCTCTCTCAAGTTTGGAAAGTTCGAAAAGACCTGCTATATAACTAATGAAGGCAAAGAGTAATTAAAACCAGAATGGCTTAATTTACAAGATAGTGAAATTTCTTAACTTAGTAAATCTAAACCTCTCCGATATATACAGAACTCCGACAGAATTCGGCTTTTAATCTTTTAAATTTTATGCAGAATTGGGGAATTTATTCACACTTTTAAATTGCTTTATGCAAAGTGCAGCAGTTGTTTCGGATATTCAAAACATTTCCAAGCTATAGATCTAAATTATTTATAGTTTAGTACTACGAATAATGCTTGAAAAATTCATAATTTTTGCTTTAATTGTTCTTCAGAAAATTCTAATAATAATTTTCTGCTGTTCAAATCTAGTTAGTTTTGATTAGAATTTGACCATACCTGATTTATATTTATAATTTCTTATGAAAAATTTTCAAATCTAAATTTAAGAATTTCTTTAAGAGGCTCTCTTTAAAATCTTGTTCCGATTTTAATATTGTTCTGCTTTTCCCACCAAGGCTTATTGATCATGATAATTAGCTTTTCTTAAATTTGTTTTGCAAATATAATTACATTTCACAAAATTACATAAATTACATTTCACTGAAAATTGAAATGAGCTGAAATATTTATTTTTTTCGTTTCTTATTAAATATTCCTTTATATATTCTGCAAACAATTTTAATAATAATTTTCTGTTGTGTTGAATTCTGAATTAGTGCTAATTAGAATTTTACCAAACCTAATTTACGTTTATAATTTCATATGTAAAATTTCCAAATCTAAATTTAAGAATTTCGCTAAGAGGCTCTCTTTATAATCTTGTTCAGATTTTAACATCATTCTGTTTTTTTCCAAGATTTATTGATCATGATAATTAGCTTTTCTTAAATTTGTTTTGCAATTACTTCTTTACTTTTCACTAAAAATCGAAAAGAACTAAGAAATCCATTTTTTTTTCTTATCCATGTTTTTACATGTTTTTTTTTTCCTTTCAAACAACAATACATGTCAGATAATAACATAGTTTATGATCCATTCTTCCACAACCCCCAAAATAGGATTTGTGATCAATTCGTGTTTTTCCCCAAAGCCATCTGTAAAACTTCCCATATTTTAAATGAAAACAGGCAACACATTTGCACAAACTCAATGATTTTCCATTAGTGTTCTTAATGAAAATCAATGCCCTTTTATAAAGACATAACTATGTTTACATGGAAAAAATATTTATTCATATTCTAACTTCATCTGCTGCTTTTTAAAGTTGGACTTTTGCCAAAACCTAGATACCATTCGAGACTTCAACACGACTATAATCTTTAGTTAAAAAAAGGAAATGCCGACTTTGAACTTGGAATTTTCAGAATATATTTAGCACAAAAACTTTAATCAGCTCTGGAGAGTTATAAAGTTCTTATTTTCTTTCCTTTTTTTAACCTTAATTCAAACTTGTAAGACCTGAACAAATCTTTTGGGAAGAAGGAAAAGTATTTTTAACATAAAAAAAATCAGTCTGAACTACTTAAAATACTTTTATCAAAATATGGCAAAAATATGCTTATATCAAGTATTTTTTTTATAAAAGTACATATATAATCTCATTTAAATTCTAATTCTAATTTTCTCCTGAAAAATTTCTGAATTGCATTTGCTGAACAAATTTCAGATCCTAATTTTGTTCTAAAAAATCTTTATTATTATTTTTTTTTTCAAATTTGGTTTTTAAATTTTATTATTGTTTTCATAAAGCTCAAATCTCAATTTTATTTTTCTCAACTCAAATATATTCTAGATTTATTAAATGCGAATTCTATTTTTATGCACTTTACTAATTAGTTCTAACAAATTATGCAGTCACATAAAAATTATTTATATTTTTGTTTTAGGTATCTTTAATTAATTCTTGTATTTTTCTCTAAAAAATTTAGGAACTCTGTTCTTAATATATAACTTTTCTTAATTTGTAGAGCCTAATTATAAATTAAGTAATCCCAGAAACTATTGCATATAAAGAAAATTCTATTTTTCTGAAATTGAATTATTAAAATATTGAACTTAATAAAGGACAATTTTTCTTTATATAAAGAGTTTTTAAAATGAAACTTTTATGTATGTAATAAAGTGTAGAGATTTTTAATAATTATTTATAATTGCTTGAAAAGAAGTTTAATCAAATTAACATGAAGGATTAAAGTTAGTTATAAAATTTTAAAACCGAATTGCTGTTTAATTCTTAACACAAGTCCAGGAAAGCAGGTACCTTCAAAGCAAGCATTATATTTATTTAATTCTGGTATGTAATTCTTAATCTATAGAAAATTCAAATTTATATTTACAATACTATTGGGATAAAGAAAATAAAATTTTTGCATTATTTTAGGTTTGAAATTAAGTTAAGCGGTTAAAAGATTAGAAATAGCAAAGTGTATCCATTTCTTACAAATTTTAAAGGAACTAACGGAAAATAAAAGAAATGCATATTAAAATGAGCAGAAAATATTAGAGTTTCTAAAATAGCATGAACTATATTGCGATCAAAATTGAAAACTTAAAAATAGTTTGCTAAAAATACATTAAGACGAACTTACAAGAAATAGTTAATTGAAAATTTTAGCGGCTATTAATCTCAGTTAACCAGCTTATCGCCAAATGTGGTTAGTTAGAAATGTTATTTTCAGACCGTAGACTTATAAAAGTAATAGTTATTAAGAAGGGCATTCCTTGCTTAGATAGATTTCAGAGCATGGGAAAAAATGAATAGGAATCTTTTAAATTTTATTTTTTAAATATAAACCTTTAAATTACGTGATATTATTATTCAGTATTAGTGACAAATGTGTATAGATAAATCACTTTAAAAACTAATTAATTTAAATAATTAAAAAAGTATTGCAAATGAATTAAACTTAATTACAGGAAACTCGAACATTCAATTCAAAACATTGAAGTATGAGTATGCTTAAAGTTTCATTTTATTGTGCTTGAAATTTAATTTTTATTTAATTTAATTTAATTTAATAATATAGCAATAATTAATTTAGCATTTATACTGCCACTGATAATATTCTATAAAATGTTGTTCAAAATATTAATTCTTATATCAACCATAATGTTAATATGATTGTTTAAATATCAAAATTATTATACCTTAGTAATTTTTCTTAATTATTCTACTTTATTAATTCATCTTAATTATTTTACTTTATTAATTCCTAATGATTCTACTTTATTAATTCATCTTAATTATTTTACTTTATTAATTCCTAATTATTTTACTTTATTAATTCCTAATTATTCTACTTTATTAATTCATCTTAATTATTTTACTTTATTAATTCCTAATTATTTTACTTTATTAATTCCTAATTATTCTACTTTATTAATTCATCTTAATTATTTTACTTTATTAATTCCTAATTATTTTACTTTATTAATTCCTAATGATTCTACTTTATTAATTCATCTTAATTATTTTACTTTATTAATTCCTAATTATTTTACTTTATTAATTCCTAATTATTCTACTTTATTAATTCATCTTAATTATTTTACTTTATTAATTCCTAATTATTTTACTTTATTAATTCCTAATGATTCTACTTTATTAATTCATCTTAATTATTTTACTTTATTAATTCCTAATTATTTTACTTTATTAATTCCTAATTATTTTACTTTATTAATTCCTAATTATTCTACTTTATTAATTCATCTTAATTATTTTACTTTATTAATTCCTAATTATTCTACTTTATTAATTCATCTTAATTATTTTACTTTATTAATTCCTAATTATTTTACTTTATTAATTCCTAATTATTCTACTTTATTAATTCATCTTAATTATTAATAATTCTTATGTATTCTACTTTATATATTCATCTTTATTATTCTACTTAATTTATTCATTTTAATTATTAATTCTTCTTAATCATTGTACTATATTAATTATTCTTAATTGTTAATTCTTATTAATTTTTCTAAATTATTGTACAAATGTATTGTACTTATAATTATTCTACATTATTCCATTTGTTCAAAACAGCTTCTTACAAACATCTACCCAATATTGAACTGAAATGTAGAAGATTGATTTATTGGCATTCATTCACTTTTTAAAGTAAAGGTGGGAGGCTATTTTATGCATCTTTAACAATTGTCACTAATATGCATCTCACTTCTATAACATAACTCACAATTTTAATAAATCTGCTACTGAACTGCTGTTCAACGACCACCTGCTGACTAAATGTTCCTGTCTGAAATAGAAAATATTTAACACATTTTTTTTTTCTTCATTTAGGAAGTTGCTGCACTTCCGTCTTCATTCACAGGAACACGTCCGCGGTAACACGGATAATTTGACTAGGCAGCGCAGACTAGCTAATTGAGTTGATTAGATCATAAGGTAACTGGGGGAGTAATTGCTTCATAAATTGGATTACGCGCTAACAGCACGCCTTACGGTAATAGTCATATTAGCAAGGGGCAATAACAAGGTATAAATGCTTTAATCTCTATGGATATAGGGTACTACGTTGTATTAGAGAAAAATCCCTCATTTTTGCCTAAAGCTGCCTAAGGACAAATAACAAACATTCGGAACAAATTATGAAGGAATAATTAGCTCCACGTTTCTCTATCCGATACAAGATTATTATTTTCTTAAAGTATTGTTAAGTTAATAAACGCAAATAGCTTCCTTTAAGATATTAATTTTGATCACAAGGAATAAGAATCAGTGACAAAGGAATAAGAATTAGGATTCAGTCATAATTTTATTTTTTACTAAGTGCTAAATTCCCATTTTAGACAAATGCGAATTGTCTATTTATTTAACAGAAATATAAGTTAACTTCCATTTTGGTATAAAAAGAGATAGTATTTCTACGGAACAGATTATTCAGAAAAATAATTTTACAACAATAGACAATGTTTTTTTGTAAATCATGGCTCATAAATATCCTTTTAAGAAATTACGTTTTTCATATGAGAAAATAAATCATTTTATTTAATTTGTCTTCGATTCTGTTAAAAAATAAATCAGAACCACTATATATTCTTATGGATAATATTAGATTTTATTTCTTGTCGCTTATATTTATAATTCACCGGATACAAGGTAATTGTATAGCATTTGGCGGTTTTGAAAATCGTGTTTAATTGAAGCTTTTTGAATCTTTTTCTTCTTTAATTTGAATTGGTATTCATAATTGATTCAAATCAATTAAGTATTAGAGACTACAAGAATACGTTTTTTAATTATTATTACTCTTTAAGATTAATATTTCTTCTAACAATCCTTTATATATTTAGAATCAGTTCTATTCAAGTACGCAAAAAAAAAAAAAATCGTATTAACTTCGAGATTTTGACGAATCTCTACACTTTAGAATTCCTCAAGTTCGAAAACCTCATTTTTGGTATTATACCTGTTTGTTTGTGAACACAATCCCTTTAAAACACTTTGAGCTAGACGGTTGAAATTTGTTACATAGAATAACGACCAAATTTGTAGATTTCTGCAAAATTTTGAACGAAATCCATTCACAGGAAGACTGTCAGACTGACTTTCCTATCGAAATTGGCCTCGATAGTTTCAAAACGAAAAAAGCTTCATAAATAGAATTTATGAAGCTTTAATTAATAAATTGCACAATTAATTATTAAATTACACAATTAATTATTAAATTACACAATTAATTATTAAATTACACAATTAATTAATAAATTACACAATTAATTAATAAATTACATACACATAATTAATAAATTACACAATTAATTAATAAATTACACAATTAATTAATAAATTACACAATTAATTAATAAATTACATACACATAATTAATAAATTACATACACATAATTAATTAATTTTAAACTGAATCCGCCAAGTGAGTGACCGTCTGTCATTTTGTACATCCGCACGCATGTAAATATAATAACTTAAATTAATGGAATTTGGTATGATATATTGTGACTACAACTGTATCTTATGACTGACACATTTTGGTGTCAAGATTGCTAAAAGGCTTCCCAAAATATATGTTATTTCGATAGATTCAGTAAAAATGCTAGATTCAAGCCAATGACCCGTATTTCATAACTATAATTCATCAATACCATGAAACATATTTGCGGTCATACCTGAGTTGCGCAATTTTATGCGAAAAAAGGGGCATGGATCCTACATTGGAGAGTATGAGAGACAGTTTCCAGGAGACTATTATCGCTTTTTTTTTGTTTTATTTCATAGGAATAAAATAGAATGAAATACCTCTCGTTTCACTCGCTGAAAAGCAAACATCATTTTAAAATCAAAAATTTCAAATCATATTATAAAATATATAAAATTTTAAATACCAAATTAAATGTCATTTAACTATTGTAAAAACCCGGAAAAAATTTTTGTCTTAAAATAACTTTAAAAGATCTGAAAAAAATAATTCATTTTTCATCATTCATATCGATTGCTTCGAATGGATGTCCCTCTCGCATCTATCCAACTCTTTTAAATATAATAAGATTCCCCTCTCAACTGTATTCGAAAAGAAGAAAGAATGGATTCCAACTGTCTTCATCCTTCTCATCCCTCCCCCCAAACTGAATTTTTCACTCACGTCACCTGAAATCTTTCTCACGATGATATAATTTTCGTGTTCGATCCATCCCATCTTGCGAATTCCAATTTCTAACAAAGTTATGTTTTCGAACATCATCTACGTAAAAAGGGAATATAGAATTTCAGAGTTCTTCTTTATTCACGTTTCGATGAAATCTGGTTTACATTTTATGCATTTTTTGTCGTCTGCTTTTTAAATGTATATTTAAGAGTATCTGGCAACAGTATTTCTCGAAATATTTTGTTTTTTCTTTAACACCATTTCAGCACTCAGTTATTTACCAAAAATGTGATTTGTTTTGAATTTGACTTTAAAAAGGAACTGTATTTCTACGAAACAAAGAGTCTTTAAAAAATGTAATTGTAAACAATTCTTTTGTTAAGCAAGGCTCATAAAAACTTTTATAAAAAAAATAAATTATGTTTTTCATACGAGAAAATAAATTATTGTATTAAATTCATTTTCGACTCCGTTAAAAAAATCAAAACCATTGTGAAATCCGATGGAATATATTATGTTTGATTTCTTAACGATTTTTATTTATAATTCACCAGATGCAAGGTAATGGTATAGCATTTAGAGGTATAGAAAATGGTGCTAAAATAGATTTCATTTAATCTTTGTTAGTTCTTTGAAGCTTATTGGGTGCTTTCTCTTTTCGTGTTGAATTTGGATTGAATCTTAGATTAGTTCGATTTAATAGTAAAGTTGACACGCATAGGTATTTTGTAATACTTTAATATATCTTTTAGTAGTTTTCTATATATTTAAAATCAGCACTATTCAGTTTACTTTAGCTTAAAATTTTCTCTTATCCTTATAGTTTAAAGTTATTATTTAAAAAATAACTTTCACTTATTAAATTTAAAACCATATAGCTTATTCTGATCAATTGTATTATTTTTTTTAATGTTACGATATTAAAGGATAACCGGGGAGTGATCTAATAAATTTGAGCTATGGGCAAAGGATGAGGTAGTCTTTCAAACCCGGCAAAATACTTTCAGAACAGGAAAAATGTCAATTAATAAAAAGAGCAAAAATTGATATGTGTGTGTATCAACAAAATAAAAATTTCTCCATTTCGTTAGGAGAATTCAGAAATAAGTTTCAGATTCCATTAATTCCAAATTTTATCTGAACAAAAGTTTGACTTACGAGATTCAATTTCTAAAATGCATTAATGATACGAGTTTTGATTATATAATCAAAACATATTGATGACAATAAAAATTTAGATGGAAAAAAATTAATTTAAAATTTTATTTCTGTTACTAATAAATCAAAATTTAACTGGGAAGAAAACAATAACCTTAAACTACCACATTTCATTTAAAATTATATCTTAATAATTTTCACTCCTAATATTATCGTTGTTTTATAAATTTCTTAGCAATGAAATATCATTAGTTACAGATTCTCTGAAATATTAGTTATTTTTAATTTGGATTGAATCTCTCAGTCATCAATTGGTAATCACGAATTGTTTTGCAAAGTACTTTAAGCATAAAAATGTGATAGAAATTAGAGTCGTATTATATGATAGATTTTGATTTGTTATATTTATATTGAGTATTCTATTTACTTTCGTACTGTTATAAATCTCATGACATCAAGGTAGCAATAAAATTGAAAGTATCCAGGTGATTTATTTTCTAACTGCACATTGCATCAGAAAGAAATTTTATAATTAATTAAATTAATTTATATTTTATGAATTTTTTTCTGTGGCTTAAATTGAATTTAGTAACAGTATTTTTTTAAAGTATTTGTCACCTGCAGCATGTTTTTAATTACTAATCCATTTTAATAATATACATAAAATTAACTTATATACATATACATTAATATATACTTAATTTATATACATAAAATTTAATATGTATTTCTTCGAATCTTATATAATTCTACATCCTTCCATAAATTCGAAAGACATTTGTCGCAGATGTTATTTAAAACCTGGAGAGATTAACTGCTGATATAAAAATGTTTTGACGTCCTTCAAAAGTGGATGAAATGGTGGTTGAAAGTATTTATGTCTTTCCGAAATAACTTTGAAATAAATCACATCATAAAAATTATTTTCCCACATCTTAACATTCAAAAGATGAATTTTATACAATTTAAGTATCATATTTTTTATCTTCGAATTATTATCAATTTTCTTAAATTAATTCGATTTGCTTAAATTCCATTTTTTTCTGAATTGGATCTATTTAGAATTGAATTGAATATATATATTGATTTAGATTGAATAGAATATTGAATTTGAATCTATATTGAATTAGATGTATTTAGAATTTTTTTTCATACATATGGAACTAAACAACAGACGCACAGCCGTGGATATAGTGACTTTCTTTGGTAAGAATTGAATCTATTGGAAAGTCTATACATCGCTATATTAAATTACTATTTACTTGCTCTGAATATGTTTTTCATAAATGTAGTGAACATATGATATAATAAAAGCGACTTTTAGTAAATTTAGCAAGAATTGAATGTATCGGAAAGTCTATACATCATTATATTAAATTACCATCTACTTATTTTCAGCATATGTTTATCACAAATATAGTGAACGTATGGTATAATGAAAGCTACTTTTAACAAGTTTTCAAGCTAATATAAATGATTTACAATAATCCATCAACAAGCTAAAGTTATACAAACAAAACTCATAAGTTTATAATGAGTAAAAATAAAATGCTCTATAGAAATAACGATGATGATGATGATTTTTCGCTTTTTCAATAATTGTATAGAAAAAAAAGTTGAAAAGAACCGTTTTTTGCACTGCCATGTAATCAAAAGCTGTCATTTATGAACATGTATTTTAATAATTTCAAATAAAAAGGAAAAATAGCTAAGCATAAATTTTCATTATGTTTAGCTTTTCTTTTCCATTATGTTTCATACTTAAACATAGATTTTTTTATCATTTTTTGTTATTATAATTTATTTTATATTAAAGAACTTTTATTGTCTATTGTTATAAAATAATCATTTAAAAAGATTAATAAAATGAATCATATAGAATATATTTGATATATATTACATTAAGAATATACAGGGTGTTTATAAAGTCCCGGACCCATTTTGATGTTTAATAACTCGTAAAATAATAAAGATATAAACAAACTTATGGCATTTATTGATGAAATAACTCATATATTTTCCTTTTCAGGTTTGAATATTTTTACTTTTGTAAATATCGTCTGCACATGTGGTTAATTTCAGATAATTTCATTTTCCAGTCTAAATATCTGTACTTTTCTAAATATTGTCTGCTTATTAATTGCATTTTTCTCTCTTTTGTTTTTGGCAACTATTGCAATGTTATGTTTACTTTTGATGTGTTTGTTCTATGTAGTACTTTTGTATGTGATGTTTTATTCGAGCGGATATTAAGGAGAATGCATACACCACAAGAGAAAGCACAGATTTTATGGTGCTTCATAGAAATGAAATCGATAGTGCAAGCACATAGAAATTTCAGAAGAATTTACCAAATAGATCCTCCATTCAAAAACAGCATCTTGCGGTGGAAAAAGAATTTTCTAGAAATTGGAAGTATCGAAGATAAGAAACGTTCCAGACGTCCTTGCACAAGTGATTTTGATGCTGAGCGTGTCAGAGAGACATTTTTACACAATCCTAGAATATCTGTGAGATCAGCGGCAACAGAATTGGATATGCCAATTTCGACGGTGTACAAGGTTATTAAGAAAAAATTAAGACTGCATGCATACAAAGTTCAAATTGTTCAAGTTTTGGAACCGAACGATAGGCCTAGGAGGATGGCCTTTGCAACAGATATGCTAAGGAGGATAGAAGATGCTGCTGATTTTCTGAAGAGCATAATGTTCTCCGATGAAGCATCCTTTCATGTTTCTGGCATTGTTAATCGCCATAATGTGCGCAATAGGCTCTGTGGATGCCGACATGTTTCTCGCTACCTGGCGTGAAATTGACTATCGACTTGATATTCTCCGTGCGACGAAGTGGGCACACGTGGAAGTTCATTGACAAGGGTCATGAAACTTTTTGAGTCTATTTAACCATTTATGTTATTAATTTAAATCTATCTTTATTATTTTATGAGTTATTAAACATCAAAATGGGTCCGGGACTTTATAAACACCCTGTATTATTATACGATAAGAATATATTTGATTGAGGAAAATAAATGACCTCTCTTACACATTCTCAAATCAACTGTTGAAATATTTGATTCAATTTTTTCTTTAAAAAGCATCCTTTTCTTTCGAATGCATCTCTTTATTAAAATAAACAAAAACTTTTTTTTTCTCGTTTAAAATATTCGCATTCGAAATGAAAAGTCAGTAAGAATATTATTTTCAGATTTAATTTTTTAATGTCACATTTCTTTCTAACTTCCTTTTCCATCTGGAACAAAAATGATAATTTTTTATTTCTCCGAACCTTCGAACTGCCAAGTAAGAAAGATATATCGGTCGATTACATTGAAGGCAGAAAGAAATATATCACCGAGACGGACGCAGACGATTTTAAATTCTTACAGACACTGGAATTTTATTGGTTTGTTACATCTGCTGATAAACAGATTTTCGTTTTTTCAATAACCGATATCATGTTCTCCGACTTTCTTTTCGAGAAATAAACAGTGCTTTTATTTTATTCTTAATTTTCTTCTTTTTAAGAGAAGTTCTAGGTTGAAAGAGTAGTTTTATAAAATCGAATTCAAATTCATTTTTTCTTTAGGAAATAAAATTGTTTGCAAAATAGTAAAGAAAACGAAGTGGATTCACCACTCATGGATGATATGTTTATTGATTTTTATAATGTCCGGTTGATTTATATGTGTAATGAAATGCAAAGAATGATTGTTGTATTTTTATTCTACAGATTTATATTTGCATGATAATATACAAAACCGCGTGCTTTTTCTGATATGAGAATATCTTTGTAAAGAACTTTGCTATACTGTAATAAAACCTGATATTAATTTTGTGCTTAGTGAATGCGTCTTAAAAATTACGATGTAATCTTAAATCAAAGCATTATACCTTTTACTAAGACAAGTTTTATAAAATATATGTTTAATCAATAATTTAGTAAATAATTTAATAATCCGAATTTGAAGCAGCCCATTTCTTAAAAGAGACATGCCTTTATGTATTTTTTCTTTAATTTCAGAATTAAATTATTGCATTAATTAATTCTGTACATCTGCATATATATATATATATATATATATATATATATATATATATATATATATATATATATATATATATATATATATATATATATATATATATATATATATATATATATATATATATATATATATATATATATATATATATATATATATATATATATATATATATATATATATATATGTAATATGTTATATAACTTAATTAAAATTATATCGAGAAAGATGTCTGTCTTATCTTTTATTTAATTTTTTAAATTACGAATGCTACTAAAACTGTAGGCTAGACATTATTTCCAATTTTTCCAGAAGTGTATTAGTATGCGTGCGCATTTATTACGTATTTACTTCTAAAATGAAGACTAAAATGGTCTTCATTTTACTATAATATATATATAAGCCATTCTAAAGCTCACTAAGAAATAAATGAATATTGAATGAAGTTTATGAAAGTACTCTTTATTTTGCAAAAAGTAAAATTACTTTGCAGCTTTCAAGAAATGTTCAGGTAATATAAATTAAAAACATTTTGCACAATTACAATCAAGAAGTTAATGGGCGACAGTTTAAGAATTATTGCTACTTGAGATGCTCTTATAAAAGTTGATGAAATTAATGCTAAAACTCATAGCTAAATTAATCAACTAATTGTCACATAATTTTATTAATTATCAAAAAGCGTACAATTATTTTCTTGGAAAGGTCTAATAAAGCAATCGTTTACCCAATCTATCCAAGGGGGCTTTATTTTCTCAGAGAAAAGACATCCCCTTTCACTTCTATAGTCAATGACTCGGATATAAATAGAAGATTTTTTTTTGTACCAAACATTCCTCTCTGACACTGCGGCACTCACAGTGTAGCTGTCACCAGCCCTTTGTTAATTCTCTTCTGCGCTCTAGATGTGAAAGAAATAGAAGTAAAAGCAGGTGCATCAAGAAAATACACCCTGCAGACAATAATACTTTTATAATTATATAAAGAGTATCTATACATTATTCTATACAATTATGATAGTTAAAATTCTATACAATAATTATTGATGATTAATTGTTTACAATTATTTTGAATTAATTAATATTTGTATTAAGATAGGAAATACAGGAATTGAATTCAATGGGATTATTTTTTATTTATGAAATATCTTACTAATATACTAGCAGCACTCGCACAGCTTTGCCCATGGCATAACATCCAAGAGGAAAAATTAACCTTAAATTTAAGTCTAGTCTCCACCCGATACGATATGGGCATGTCACGCAACATCAAACAAAACATAAAAATGGTTATTGGTACAGTATGAAATCCGGCATTTGATACAATGATTAGGCATTGCATATGATGCCTAAAACTAACCAAAAATATATGAAACGATTCATATTGCAGACATTTCCTAGACATTCTATAGAATGCCAAATGAGAAACCAGCAAAGCTTGAAATACATTTCTGATTCTGTAGGAGACAAAATTTTTCATTTTAAACAAATTTTATCGAAATCGTCTTATTAGCTTTGGCTGGCTAGATTTTAATCTTTTGGTATGAGAAACATAGTAACTAATGCTTGTTCAAGTTATAAATGCACATGATTTCATTCGAAAAATAAATCAATTTTAAAATATCGTTTGCACTTTAGTAATCGTCACGCTATTTATTTATACCGTTGAGTTTTACAGAGGAGTGTTTCTACAGGTTTGGAACTTCTGAAGGAATTTTAAATCATGTATATACAGGCCACAATTCACTTTATGCTCTAAGAACTTGCTTAGAGTTCAAGATATTCCTGACCATGAAATTCCTCTCCGGTCAGTTGCAACGGCTCAGTATGCCATATGTATGTGTAAAGCAAAGTGCCAAAATTTAAAATGTCTTTGCTAGAAAAATATAATTCAAAATGCCATTAAAACCTACCATGTTACAACAAGTAGGTAAATTTTAATTTCTTACTTTTTTATATGAAAATTTTGTTTCTCTTAATAAGAAGGGCATAAAATGTGTACAGCATTCATTTTTAATTACGTATTTTAAATAATTTCTTAGTGGTCTTCTTATTATTTTTTCAGAATAACATTTGCATTTTTGAGGAATTCGTGTCATTTATATAAAACCTTATTGAGACCTTTTTTGATGCTTTGGATAAATAACATTTGTCATTCTATAAAATGACTAAGTATTATATACAATGCCTTGGAAAAGCATACAATAATACTCAAATTTCGCCAGCATGTATACAATGCCTAGGTATTCTATAGAATGCTGGCCTTTCATAATTTGATGGTAATATAACCATGAAAAGCAGTATGAATGATTCCACAGAAGAATGTATAAAATATTAAATTAATTAAATTAAACCTCTAATGTATTTAAATATTTTTAAGCAATGCTCAGCGTGATAAATAATTTATATTACTGAAATCTGAGAGAAATGATGCCAAGATCTGGTACTTCTATTTAGCTTTCAGAATCCGATGATAGCGTTTTCGTGACAGATTTTCACTTTAAAATGTGGCTACTCTATTATTAATCCTGACAAGTTATAACATCTGTAATTAATTCAAAAACGTATATTATTATTCTCACTTTCATAGCAAATTTGGCCATTTCCTAACTAACTCAGTTATATTATTTTCAACATAGTTTAAATTCCTTTAAGTGTTCACTGTTTTTCAAAGACATTTATTTTGCATAATATGTTTCAAATTAGTGAATACAGAAACGTCAATGAATTTTATAATCATTTCCTAATACACAATTTTTTTATATATATTTTATACATTTTTGTATTTTCAAGCCAACGAACCATTTCAACATCTTCAAATTACGAATATCAATTAATAAATTATTAAAATAAATTTCTATTCCAATTGATTAGACGACATCTAGCTTGGAAATTGGAGAAGAATTTTAGTTTAAGAGATTATATAAAAATTACGAACTATGAATTAAAAACTCTAGGAAGAAAATAACTTTCAAAAAATTAAATTTCAGGCTCTAATAAAATTTAATTATTAAAAATTGTTTGCATCCTGTTTAAAATAACTTTGTCAATATCTGAGTCTAATATTTTATTTCTTTTCTTAAATTAAAAAAAATGATTCCCAACTTTATTGTCAATTTAAAAGCTTAAAAGTATGTTCAATTATATTAACATCAACTGAAGTTTATTACAATGTGAGAAAAAGATGTTGATTTGGTTAGGGGATTTTGAAGCTCGAAATCGCGTAGCAATGAATAAAGTATAAATGGCAATTTTCATTATCATGTTTTAATCGCATATTTTTTTTACCTGCTTTTACCAGTATTGCATTATTATAACGTATGCTTCTTTGAAAGCATACATAATATAAAAGTAATAAATGTTAAGTAATAATATAGTTTTTAAAAGGTTAACCTGCTTTTACCTGTATTGCTTTATTATTACGTGTGCTTCTTTGACAGCAGATGCGTTTTTAAGGCAGGTTGACGTAAAGCTATGACATCATAACTGTTATTTCATCTCAAAATCGGTCGACCTGTTTAAAAAAATTATATATATATATATATATATATAAAGAGAGAGAGAGGGAAAGAGAGACCGATAGAGAAGTCTCGTGATTGTTTGAAACCGGTTTAAACTGATTAATGACTTAAATTAATTAAGACAAACAATGACTTAAAAAATAATGATCTCACATGTTAACCAGAAACTTGCGATCAAAGATTTCATTTAAATTTTTCTGTACTTTTGTATATTTTTTTGCAATATTTTCAGTATGATTTTCTTTCTTTTTTATATTTACTTTTATTTTCTTTAATTTTGGAGCCAATGGTGCTGAAAAAAAATGCAGGTAGCTGTACTAATTTTTGTTTATTATTCTGAATTATATTTGTTTTTATTTGATTTCATTTTATGTGAAAGTAAAATTTTCTTAAAAGTAAGAAAAATAAGGGCTAAAAAGAATAAAGCATAATAACAGTAACACAGACTTAAATAATTTGTGGAACAAGGCAATGCATAATACGAGACTCCTCTGTCAATAAGAAGGCAATTTAACAAAACATTTCAGCATATTTTTAATATATGAAGCATTTAGTTTAGGTTTTCTTATCAACAAAGAATATATGCTTAATTGTTTTTACTTAAATATTATGACTCCTAATTGCTCATCATCTACGTTTGTATGTACTATTTATACACTATTATTAAAACAGATGTGTGGTATTAAAAGTAGTCTAATAAATAAAAAAAGTTGAAGAAACGCAATGACCTACAGTACTGAATAAAGTATATATTATCTTAATATTTCATCATTTATAGAAATATTTTTTGGAAATCCTTTTTTAGTCAACTAGAAAAATTAAAGTTTTTTTCGGTCCTCTGAGGGGAGACTTTACAGCCTTCAATTTAGACAACTGCCTAATTTGCTTAATATAAATCTGCCACTAAATAAAAGTCAAAAGTGAAACTGTTGGTAAAAAATTGATCACGCCGATTCTAAACACTCTCCTTTGATTACTTAAAGAATCACCAAAAATATTTAATGATTACCAAATTATAAAGCATTGCTCATTAGACATAACATTTGAAAACTATAGCCTGCAGTTTTTCGATATTATTTATCATGCAATTATTTATCAATTCGTAATATTCAGAAAACCATTGAAAGTTTTCTAATAAAAATTTATCTCAAATATGAGTTGAATTTAATTGAAAATTGTAATAAAAATTAGTATTCTGATAGAAATTTATAAATATAGATTGACTCCAATAACAGAAGAGATTTTACATCAAGGTAAATGGAGCCCAGCAAAGATTGAAAATAAAGAAATTAATCTAAATGATTTTGACTGATTAATATCTAAGTGAATGATAATAGATGTTCATGTTTGTTTTCATGCATTCTTACATGCAAATAACAGATGCATTTGCCACCTGATGATTTGGCTGGTTTATTTTCTTACAAACAAATTGCTATTATCCTCAAGTCGAACGTCGCTGCATTTCTATCTTAATTTCCCAAAAGATCATTGCCCATACATAATGCAAACTCTTACAGGCCATGTGTTAAGTTTATTAGATCATAAGCTAACTTGGCGAAGTAATTGCTTCAGAATTAGATTACTCGCAAACAACACGCCTCGTTGTAATTGTCGTGTTCATACGCGCCAATATCAGCAACGTATCATTAGCCAGTTTGATTTCAAGGGGGTATTCTTTCTTTCTCTAAGAATATTCCTAATTTTCCCATAAACTGCTTTTAAGATGGATTAATTCAGTGAATTTATTGCATTGCTATATAAACCAATTTTTCCTACTAGAAGGCAAATATTATCTACGTTTTGCTCTTGGTATTGTAAAATTAATGAATTCCAAATGATATTTTAAGCTATTTTCAAATAAGATTTCTATTATATTATCTTCAATTTGATGTTTCCTTTCTAATTTTATAATGTTTAAAACATAATTATTATATGTAAAATGTGAGATGCGACATGGTACCCACAAAATTCATTCTAAAATTTCTACAAGGTAGAGCACGAGATCTATATTTTTAGAATTTTTTATGTAGTAATTTCTTATGCATTAATAGCTTAAAATGAAAGATTTTTTTGCCTAATTAAAAAAATAAATTTTCCATCTGAAATTTGTGAACATAAAACAATGCACAAAGATATCGCCACATTATTTTCAAGTTAAATTTTTTGTTCTATTTTTAATAAACTTTTAAGCTATTTTTAGCTTGTTTCATGATGCTATTTTTCATAATTCTAATTATTATATTTATTTATATTTCGTAGATATATTTCTTGATACATATTTCGTAGGAGCTTTATAGCTGCCTTAATTACGAATATAATTTTAAACATAATATAAGACGAATTAAGTTCAAAATATCACCATACAATATTGTTTTGGACTAGACATTTGAAGACAGAATAATTGAACTTAGTAATAAAATCTTATACAATAAGTTATGGGAAATAATCACAATGTTTTGTAAAAAATATTACTTTTCTAATTTAGAGAATAAAAAGCACGAGCTATCAAATGTTACATTTTTTTTATTTGTAATTATTGATAGACTTTTTTCTAAGCAATTACTGACACATTTTACATAGAAGTTGCATTAAAAACTGTAGCTCTCAAAGTAGAGAAACAGAAGATGAAAAATATAAGTTAAAATAGTTTCTTTAATGCATATAGACTATCAATAATAAGAAATTAATTTATCCTCATATATCATGATAATGTTAAAATGATCATTTCTATATGAAAATTATAGTTTTTAACGATAATAAAACCTGATACATTGACTTGTTTTTAGGATGTATCAGTTAAAATGGCAGATTTGGTATACGAATTTCAAAGCTTTCAAATTCGGTGCTTATTGCTTAAAAAAAAACGTTATTGAATAGAATACAACTCTTTCTATTGAGACACCAGAGCATTTATGACATTAGTATTGAAAACTGTTCTGGGTCAAAAATATTTGTTAAAATATCTTTTGGAGGCTGTTTATTGGCTAACTGTTTTACTGCTAAGATATGATTCTAATTGTTAAATAAATAGTAAAAAATTAACCAAAGATGTTATAGAGACTCATAATTTCCATCCCATGCTTTTTTCACTGTTATTTTGGAAAAGTTAAGTTTCAAACAGACATAAAAAAGTGAAATTTTGTTTCTGTTGAGCAATCTAGGTCAAAGAATTCTTAGTTTTTGAGGCTTTGCTTGAAACTGGATACTTTTCTTTCTATCCATAGCTCCATCATAATAGTTCCACTACAAAAATTATTCTAATGGTTAAATCAATGGTAAAATTTGACCGATGGAATCATACGGGATATGAAAGATTAAGAAGAGTTTCTTCCATGCTTTTGGAGCTTTTATTCTTGAAAAGTGTGGTTTCGAATTGTCATGAAGCAGTAAAACTTTGTTTCTGTTAAGCAATTTAGGAGACGGAATTCGTAGTTTTCGTAATGTTCATCAAATTGGATACGTTTTATTTTATTAATAGTTCCGCCACTTTGCAAAAAATTAATATTTCTAACAACAGCTATGTATTGACTAATAGTTTCTAAGGCTAATGTTTCGATAAAGGCTCAGTTTTGGGGCCTCATCGCTATCCAGATGTTATGGATAGCGATGAGGATATATGAGGATATATGCATAGGATATATGTTTCCTCATATTTGATTACTACTTATAGAAATGGTGGATTTCAACTATGGAAAAGCAGATAAATGGGAACTTCTATTCGATTTTTGAGATTTTGTTGTGCGCTTATGGCGTTCATTTATCCACATTTTTGGCCTTACTAAGTGCACCCAAGTAACGGAATATGATACCTAATATATAACTATAATAATATCTTTTAATAATACCTAATTCCTCTGCTTTTTCTCTTACAGTTTTGCTAGAATAATATAAAATAAATTCTCGCAATTCACTTGATTTCGATGTCTATTTTTACAAGTTTATGTGGCTCGTTTTACAGATTCATATAGCCGGATCAGGATTTTTTTGTAATATTGCAAAGTAATTTGATTGTTTCAGCACCAATTACTTTGACATTTCTGACTATTTTTTGTGTGTTTTGTTCATTCGAAAATTATTAAGAAAATGCATGCGTACATTCTTTACGTTCATGTTAGGTCTATACGTTTACGGTGCCAGATAGCATTCTAACAATTTATTAGTGGCATACTTGCATAGTCTTTCCGGTCAATATTCTTTGCTTCTCTGATGCTGTTGCTTCTGTATGCTTATCGTTTTAAATATGAACGATTTTTTTTTCATTTAGAAATCCAAGTTTACATCAGTAAAAATATTTTGTTATATTCTTCAGTCACTTTTAAAGAAAAATATTGCTATCAGAGCAATTTTTTTAGAATCGACCTGTGCAATTAATTATGTGATATCTTATTTCAATACAGCAATTTTCCATAATTATTAAATTTTAGTTAAAATACTTGAATACAAAAGCAGAAATGTGCAGTAAATGAATAAAAAATATTTAAAAATGGTAAAAGAATAATAAAATAATTATGAAAAATAATAATGAAATAACCATTCTGTTTTCTACATTTTGTAAATACATCAAGATCAAAATTTGAATTTTAGATTTTTTTTTGTGTATCTTTTTTTCATTATTTTTACTGGTCCAATCAACAATATATATATATATATATATATATATATATATATATATATATATATATATATATAAGTTTATGCTGATTTTTAACACAGTAGCAATCAGCGACCAGCAAATTCGCTCTTCATATCTACCGTATATTAAATTTCGCATATTAATTTTAAATAATTTAAACTACTATGAAAATTATTCCACAATTCATAAAAATAGCATTACATACAATATGGCGCAGTTTCATATTGTTACAATAAAAAAAACCCAAAAATAACAAAAATTGCATAAATAAGTTTTTAAAAAACTACTTGATTATAAACTTATTTTAAAGTTATTTTATAATTAGAGTTAAATATAATAAATTATTGATATGGTTAAAATTCAATTTCAATTTAAGCTAATTGTCAAAAACTCTGGGTAACACTTTTATTGGTCTTCCACAAACAAAAAAAATCAAGAAATTTGAATATTTGATGAAACATTGCAATAAATCTGATTTTCATTACAATAATTGAAAAAATACTATGAATCTTACAAAGAGGTATATTAAAAAAAGTTAAAATTCAAAATAATTATAACAAGCATAATTAACAAGTATAAGAACGCTCACCTTTAAAAGTAGTAGAGATTAAAGCTATGAAGTTTTTAAAGTTTACATAGCGAATTTTTTACTAAAGTAGCTTTGATATAATTGTTGAAGAAATACCCAGTGATTATATTTTTCGATATTAAAATGAGTGAAATAAAAAAGATATGTTATAAATTGTTTTCTTTTCTATCAAGAGAAAACAAAACGAAAATAACCAGAGCAAATATATAAAAATAATCAAATATACTGCTCTTTTAATAACAATAGTGCGTTTATTCCTTTGTAAATTAAACAGAAATGAAATGAATGCTTATTATAATCTTTCGAACAAAATAATGTTTGCATAATAGAAATAATTTGCAAGTTTGCAAGAAAAAATAATTTCTATTCTTTATAACAAGGATAAAAAATACCTTTTCATATTTAACTAGGGACCATATATATATGTCAAGAATATTATTTCAGTATTTTACTATAATTTAAAAGTTAATTATTTTGAAAATTACAGCAAAATATTTTTAAAGAATTTATTTTTTAAATATAGTTAAAATACATTGTATTATTATTTTAAATATATTGACAATCATTTCCCCAAATTTGTAATAAATTTTACTTTTTAATACAATTAAATACACAATTTTGTCTGCTAAATTTAATTTAAATTAAAATTATCAAGTATTATGCTAAGTGTGTGTGAATTTGCGAACTATAGTTAGAATTTTAATCGAACTCAAATCTGATTTATTTTTTCAATATTAATTCGACATTTCATATTTTCTTTAAACATTCAATCGAAAAATATATATTTTTGCAGAAAGAGATGAAACGAGTGTCTGTATTGAATATTTTCTAAAAAAAATAACTTTTAAACATTACTCATTCCATAATATAGCTGTATCACTTCGCATAAAAATTCCATTCCCACCCATCCACCCTTTTAAACGTAATGAGATTTCCCTCTCAACCATATTTAAAATGAAGAGGAAACGGATTCCAGATGTCTCGCTATTTCTTATACCTTAAAATGCAATTTTTCACTGAAAGCAGCTGATATCTTTCTCACGAAGATGCACTTTTTATGTCCGTTCGAAACCATCTTTTGAATTTCAATTTCTAACAAAGTTTCGTTTTCGAACAGCACCTATTCTAAGTGAGGAACTTTCCATATTTACATGAGAGATGCGGAATTTCAGAGTTCTCTTTTACCCTTGTTTTGTTCAATAAAGACTAGTTTACATTTTATGCATTTTCTGGCATTTAATTTCTAAATTCATATCTTAACATGCCTCGCAAAAGTAATCATAAGAATCGATTCATCCTGCAGTGTGTTTAGCATTGATTTTGTTTGTAATAATATAATATATTTGTAATTTTCTTATGAAAATAAATTGCAGCTGTATAAAAATTTTGTATTAATAAAAATTCATATAAGAATACACAGGAGTGATAAAAATTAAATATGAATAAATAATATGAATTAATTGCTTCGAAATGCATTAGTATTTATTTATTAAAAATCGGAAGCATATATTTAAAATATTTTAAATAAGTATTGATATGTTTTTATATTTTAATAAGAAAGAGATTTCTATTAATGCTTCAGAACAAAACAAGAATTCTATATATTTTCTTTTTATTTTGAATTGAAACTTTTTAATATATATAGTTATTTTAATTTTTTAAACTAATAATGCCAATACTTGTATTCGTTACTAAACTGTTTATATTTTTTTATTTTGTTAATATCAAATAAAGAGAAAAATTGTGATTATATTAATACAATTTTTATATTAATATTTATCTAGTACGATTGCAAAAGATTTCTAAAATGTATTTCAATTTTATTAGTTTGTTATATCTACTAATGTATAGCTCTAATTCCTTCAATAGCCACATTAGATTTTCTGAAATAATTAAATTTTAGTTATTTTGATATTGATTGTATTTATTTTATTATTTTACTTCCTAATACTTCTTTTCTTTCTAAAAATAGATAGTTAAAAATAATTTATTTAATGAAATAAAAATATGTTCTTTTCCTCAAGATATCCTGTTTATAAATGAAGAACGAAAATAATATAACAACGACAAAGGCTGTTTTAACCGATATTTATTTTCCCTCCGGTTGGTAGTCGTCTTAAAATATAATGTGTAAAATATATTTTCTGCTGTACTTATATTTAAACTCTTTCAGTTTTATAGCAATGCAGACATCTATATATTTTTCTTCGAAATGATAATCAAAATTTAGAGCGATTACTTCCTGCTCACATTTCAATAATATATACTTTTTATAAATGAAACAACAGATTAGAGTGGGTGACTTTTATTATAAGAAAGCAAACACTGAAATCAATAGAAATAAATTGTTATTAAAAACATTTTTTCATAATAGACTGACAAAAAATTGAGATAATTATAATAAAGCTTTCTTTCGCACTTTATGGATTTTTTTACAAATTCCTGATTGGTCAATTCCAATTTTTAATATTTTTTTTTTTAGTTTTTTTAAATAATAAAGTAGTTGGCACAAAGAACAGTCCTTTCTCCCATTGAACTTGAATCAAAAGTTCTCTTTCAAATAGTAAAAAAAAGAGAGAGATGATTGGCATAGTGATGACATTTTTTTTGGGGGGGGGGGCAATCATAGATGAATGGCATAGTTTAAACCAGGTAAAAAACAAGGAGCTATTTAAAAAAAAAAGGAATAATACTCTGTAAGTAATTATTGGCCCTAAAGAACGTCCAATAAGATATTAAATACTATCATTCGAATTTTAAAAGCATTGCTATCTTCTATTTTTTCTTCAATTGCAAGTATTTAATCGTTCGAATGATTTTGAACAATGCATAAATCAGAATTACAGGAAAATAATCCTATTCAGAAATATTCTATAACAAATTTTGTGCTATTTGAATTTTTTTAGTTAATATAATATTATATTTAAAATATAAATAAATACATTTCCTATCTATAATAAAAAGTGCATTTATTAAGCATTTTACATTGGCGTTTTAATAATTTAGAATGCTGCAGGAGGTCCTGAATTTTGTTTAGGATGAATTATTCAAGAAAACACAAATATGATTGTATTTTATGTCATAGTAGCCCTTACATTGTGAAATATTAAAATTATGAAAATAAGCAATCAAAATCGGATTTCTATCTATTTTGATAGGTAATTAAAACTCTTTTTTTTCTTTCAAATCTATGCTCAAAATATTAATAGGATCTTTTACTTTATGCTCATTTGCATTTAGTTCATTTGTAAATGATACAATCTATTATGTAAATATGATTCACTTTAAGAAATAATAATAAATAAACGTTCTGCAATAGGTTCCATAAGATATATGTAGTTTCCACATAGAAACATTTCTAAATGTTTTCACATGCTATAGACTTAGAAGTTTGTCCATTACTTTTCTATTTTATTGAATGCATTGTATTTATTTATTTCAATTATTTCTGATTGATTTTGTATATATTTATTTTCTTATTGACTGTTTGAAGAAAAAATTTAATTTTAATTGTAGAAAATATATTGAATATCCTATTAAATTTTAAAGAATAATTGCTTTTAAAGCTAAATTTAAAGTTCCATGTATTCTTTGAAATTCAAAGGAACAAATGCTTTTAAAGCTAAATTTAGAGTGTCGTATATCGTAATTTTGCATACTTCTGTTAATTAATGCATGACTACTAAAATTATATGGAAAATTACAAAGGAGTTCAAGTAAATTTCTTTTTATAGCTCAAAGACTTTAAAAAACTTTTATTAGATTATGCATTATATATTTCAACTACTAAAACACATTATATTCTTTCCTTTGACTAAGATTCTAACTTTTAAAATATTTGAACCAAATACTTCGATATCTTATTTATATTTTAAAACCAACACCATGAAGGTTTCCAAATAACTGACGAAAGAAACATCTTTATTTCATTTTTCATGAATCAATACTGCTTTCAAATAAAATAATTCCATAACAAATTAAGATGTAAGTGAATTTTTTTGAAAATCATACTTCTAAGTAATTTAATTTATGGAGAAAAAAAAATCTAATATCTTTTTTGAGCCTTAAAAATATGGAATCTCTGAAGCAGAAATAAAATTGGTAGATTTTATTTTGAAGTAAAAAACACAAATACACAACCATTCCTATGAAACTGTCGCAGACGATTTGAAATTATGATAGACAGTGGAATTTTATTGATTTGCAACATCTTCAGATAAATAGATTTGTTTTTTTTCACCAACTTACACCATGCTGTTTGCCTTCTACTTGAAAAAAAATCCTTTTTTAAAATTTGGTTTACTTTTTAAAAAACAGAATAAAAAAATGCCTTTTTGATAAAATGGAATTTTTTCCCCTTCTTCAAGTAGCTAACTTGTTTACAAAATGTAAAAGAAAAAAGAAATCAATACAACTATGACAAACGATATAATCATCGATTTTTATCTTCTCTTGGATAAAACATTTTTTTTTTCAGAATCATATATAAAAAACAAATTCTGATATTTTCTTCAATTGGTTTAAATTTTACCATAACATTATATATTTTCTGCTGGAAAAATAATTCATTTAAAAAGAATTTCGCATTAATCCATTAATTATATACGAAAGCATTTTAGCTGATGCTATCAATATGTATTAAACGAGAAAAGAAAAATTAAATTCATTAAACGCACACATTGCTATAAAAAGGCTCAAAATTTACTATCTGTGGAAATAATTGTTTTTCAAAGCAAAAAAAAATGTTAATAAATACGCTTTTAGTGTGAAAGAGTTTTTTTAAAAATAGCTAAATTCATTTTTTCCCCATTATTTCAAATTTTTTTCGACTTTTCTTTTATTGAAGAATTTAATAAATCAATTGAATGAGTACTCAAAATGTGAGTACTAAATGCATAGAAGAGCCCTACACTTTAATTTAAAATTCTATTATTATAAAAATAACTTATTGTGAGTTTTTTAGGGAGTATATTTTTTTCTGCTGCCAGATGGCAAATATAAATTTTAGCAAATATTTTTATTTTAGAATAGGAAGTAAGGAAACCCATACATGTATAGGTACATATGGTTTGAAATGAATATCAGATAGATTTTAAAATAAATTTTTATTCCTGTAATAAAAAATTATTATTTAATATTCTAATTATTTTCTACGTTTCAGTATTTTATATTGAATAAAAAAATATATTTCATTTCTCAATGAATCTATTTTTTTTTTCTGCAATTAGCTAAAAGGTGGTGCTAAGTATACTAAAAGAAAATTTAATTAAATAAATTCTTTTTTCATATTAAATAAAATGCTCATAATTAAAATTCAAAAATCAAATGAGATGTTTATAATTAAATTCCGGAAATATTAGAGAAGAGAATGTTCATCTATATCTATACTTATAATAAAGCTCAATGTGTGTGTCTGTGTGTGTGTGTGTGTGTGTGTTTGTTGGCGCTCTACAGGCCAGGTCATTTGACATACAGCTATCAAATTTGGTAAATGTATACCTTAGAGGTGGGGAATGTGCACCTGGGGTCCCTTTTTTGAAATTATAATTATAATTTTAATTATTAGTTAAAAACTAACTTTATCGCCAAAAAAATCTTCCATTTTCCCCACCGCCAACTTTTCCGCCAAAAAAATCTTCCATTTTCCCAACCGCCAACTTTCAGTTATTTTTTTTCTCCCAACAGAATTGAGGCTAGGGTTAACATTTTTCGGCGGATTATTTCAAACGATTCTGTTTATTTTTTTAATGTTTTATGCATTTAAAATTAAACATTGTTAATTAATCCATGTTCCACATTCATTCTGAAGTACTTTTGAATTAAAATAACACAGAATAAAAGAAATTAAAAATGTATAATCTGCATAGCGTTACCCCAACTGGCGTAGAAAAATTCATGCACTTGCGTTAACGTAACTGGCGAAGAAAATTCACGCATGCGCATTGTTTTCTGACTGTTGACATGGCAACCAACGGATGATTTAAATTATTTTTAGGTTAGTTGCATGCTTTTTTAAGTAAATTGTATTTATGTTAGTTATATATTTTTTGTATATGCTTATAGTTTTAAGTACATCGTTTTTTAAGTATTTTTTTAAACCTGTTTTCGACCGATTATTTTAAACGATACATTTTATTTTTTTAGTGTTTCATGCATTTAAAATTAAACATTGTTAATGAATCGATCTGTTCATGATGAATCTGAGAAATTTTTGTTGACAAATTCTTGAGATATTACATAAATTAAGAAAGATATTCTTTAGTGCCCATAAAGTCTAAACGCTCAGTGACTCTATTATCAGTAATCATAGTATTAAAAAATGCTTTGTTTCAGTAAAAAATATTATTATATTAATTGCAGATTAATCATTTACACTTTAATTTAAAGCATAATTTCTACGAGGGGTAACAGAAAATTAGAGAGATACATATCAGGCTATGACTGAAGGCCCTTATAATATTATGAGTGAATTATATGACTATCAAAATTGGAAGTTTTAAAATATTTTGCCGAAGAATCTATTAAAGTTGGAATTGCGTAAAATATTTAACGGTACGACCGGAGTTTAACCTCCTGCTTGGAGCAATTTTTAAAAATCGCTAACAACGACCTTGCGAAATGTTCAAAAGCAAAGGAGCAGATGTTCAATTATAGTGCATAATAAAGATTTCCAGCTTTGGAGCGTTATCGTAACTTGGCGAAGAAGGGGGTTAAACTCCGGTTCAACCTATTTAATTATTAAAATTTAAACGAACATTAAGATTGGCGAACCGGCTGGTCGCCAAAGGCGGCTAGTAAAAAATAAATTATGCTCAAACAAAAATTACTTTTGCGAAAAAACAATTTGGAAGATATTACGAATTTCAAGATTATTGAGAATATTCTGTATATGATTCTAGAAACCAAAAAAGAAGAAAATAAGCACAAAATAATAATTATAAAAATGTGAAAATTTTTTTTTTGTTAAAGAAAATTATTTTTTATTATTTTTAAAATTAAAAAAACTCATCCTGCGAATTTATAAAACAAAAGCGTTTAAAAAGGATATATTAGTGAATTTAAAAAATTTCTTATTTTTGAAAATGTGTTATATGTGAAACTTTCAAAATATGTAGAAATAAAGAACAAAAGTTAGTACATCAAAATTGATAATACAGAAACCTCGTGCTAAACAGTTTGAAGAAATAAAAAAAAATTTGCTTTTAGCATGTTGAACTCATACTTGGCACCAAATAGCTAATTTCTAAATCTCTAGAAATAGACATTTATTTTCAGTCAGATTAATGGCTCTACATGACATAAAAATTATATTTTACTTACCTGAGTTCATAAATGCATTATTGAAAAAATGAGCAGTTTATGATTTTATGGATTTCTCTTCTTTTATTAGTCATATAAAGCAAAATGCTCTTGAAATTTTAAAACTTTTAACTGAAGTCAAACTTTACACTTTTTCCACTATTATCGAACTATTACTATAATGGATCAAGACATGGTATGAACAGATGAGTATAGATTGTAGGAAGAATTGTAAAGTTTTTTAATTCCTCATTATTCTCCCAACTAGGTATATTTAAATATTTATACAACACTATGTCTTTTCATAATGAATTGTTGTCTGTGTCTTAAATGAAAAATTTATGTTTTACAGGCTTTGCTCTAAGTGGAATAAAAGTTAAATATTTATTTTCTTTAAGAATCTTTCAAATGAGTAACAACGATATCAGGAATTTTAATTCTAATTTTAACTAGAATACCCTAAAATGTCATGAACTAACAACCAGTTATTGACCTATGTTTATCAAATGGGGAAATTGTATTAGTATCAGTATATTAATTTTACTAATCATTTCAAAATCATTCGCCTGAAATTCTGGCTAATTTAGCTTTATAGAGGGATGATACATGGTAAGTAAAATATAGCGCTTTCCAAAAATTCATTCACAGGTTTTAATTATAGACAGGACATTCTTTTAATTATATTTTTTAGGTGGTTTTATATTTTTGTATCATTATATATTATTCTAATTTGAAATTTTTTAAAGATTTCTATATATATTGTTTGATAAGAAACTCTCTCTTCGTATTTAGATTCATCCTTATTTTAGAGAATTCAGAAGACGTATATTCAGATAGAAGAGTTTTCGAAAATGAAAAGAGACAGGAATTTTTCCTAGGTCAGTTGTATAGAAAGCACACGGTATTATAACAGAGCAGGAGAACATTTAAAATATCTGAACAAATAAAAAGAACTTTGATTTCATTGCTAGCAAATTCAAAATAATTTATTATCTACCTGACAAGTTGATGAAAAGTGCTTAAAATTAACACCAATTTCTGATACCGATTGAAATATTTAACAATTAAATATATTTTGATCGAAATATATTTTCTGAATATATCTCGAGTATATATATAAATGAATATATTTTCTTATGTATTTCAGTATTTTTTTTAAAAAAATTCTAAATAAAAATAATATTAAAAATTGTTAGAATAGTGGACGCTTCCTTTAAATCATAGGTTCCCAAAGTGGTCCAGGTGGACCCTCAGGGGTCCATAGGGGACCACACGGGGGTCCACGTAGACGTGAAAAGAAAACAGGGGTTCTCAAGTTGTAAGTGGGGGTCCACGAAAAATTTTCTGGTTTTCATAATAAAGAACAAAAATTTTGGCTTGGATTTACCTATCAACGTAGGCAGGTAGCATCATTCACTAAGTAGGTACTCAAAAATATTCGAGACTCAGTGCAAACACAGAATTGAATAGAACAATAGATAATAGTACAAGTGTTTAGTAACAGGATATATTTTTATAATAATAGTTATTAATGATAGTTTTATAATAATAGTTATGATAGTTTTATAATAATAGTTATTAATGATAGTTTTATAATAATAGTTATGATAGTTTTATAATAATAGTTATTAATGATAGTTTTATAATAATAGTTATGATAGTTTTATAATAATAGTTATGATAGTTTTATAATAATAGTTATTAATGATAGTTTTATAATAATAGTTATGATAGTTTTATAATAGTAGTTATTAATGATAGTTTTATAATAATAGTTATTAATGATAGTTTTATAATAATAGTTTAATAAATAGGACACAAGAAAATGTGCTACTTTTTTTTCCTTCTTAACACCCCCAATTTAGGATGATATTTTTTAGGAGTTTTGGGAATACAGTAGAAATGTAGCAGCAGAGAGTCTACCGAAAATAGTAAAACTTTGAAAGTGGTCCACGAAAAAAAAAAAGTTTGGGAACCTCTGCTTTAAATATTTCTATTACTATCTGTGCTACTTTTAATCATTCTTCATTCATCAATCATTTTTACTCCCAATCATTCTTCTCTCAAACAATACTTTTCAAAATTTTATAATGTAACAATCTAACGGAACTTGTAGAAAAATAAGAGAATTTTCCTTTAAATGCACACAAACATTATAAATTCAAAATATATTTTGAAATAATTTGAGAAAGAAGAAATGGATTTGAAAATTTTATGAATATAATAAAGCTCGTCTTTCCATTATCATTATTATATTACTGTTACTACTATTTAGAAAATAATGAAATCAGTGTGAAATAATGTGCTCAAAAGCATCTCTAAACGGAATTAAAATGTTCGCAAAATTCCTCTAACAAATAATGCTTCAATATCCTTTGCTTACAAAAGATTAAATTCCTTAAAAGGAACATTTCACAAATATTATAGAAATAATTAGATTTTCCTTTAATCTTAAAATCCTGTCTATAAAATTTGAAGAATATTTCAACAAGGATTAACTCAATTCGAAAAGCTTTATGGATAATTTTCTCAGTTCTTTGTCAAGAGCTTCAGAGAATTAATCTCATTTGCTGTAACTCGTATATAAATTTTAATAACAATCTTTTACTTAGAATGTATTCAGTTAATAAATTAATCTATTTTTTTCACAGATAAATTTATTTCTATTTAAAAATTTAAAAAATTAATGATTTTTTTTTAATGAGAAGTCAATTTCTAGAAATTCATTTATTGTAATTCAGTGACTGAAATTTATGATTAAACTAACTTTATTGAATATTACTGCAATAGAATCTTTAAACTGAAAAGAAGGAATTAAAAAAAAACATTTTTATAAATATATTTCATTGTAATAGTAAATATTAATATAAATTTATACACTGAGAATAATTGTATAAAAATGTTGTAATTTTCTGCAGGTTTATATTTTCATATAGAAATATTAATAAACTCATGCAGACAAAAATCTATTTTGGAAAAGGAAACAATTTTGTAAAGTTTTTGAGGTGTTTTATTATTCCATTTTAATCAATAAAAATGACTCTGCAAACTATTTTATTTTGTGGCTTCGAAAACTGAATAAAATTAAATTAGAATGGTTTGAAAGAAACGCCACTATTACTGGCAGATTTGCAAATGCATTTATTTAATAAATGCACAAAACAAAATATGAAGATTCTCAACAAAATCAGACGATTTTTCGAATTCAGAAAATCTGAAATTTCATTAGCGAAAAATAGTATGCAATTCTCTTTTCTACTTCTAAAATGTTTAAAAAAATAACGAAATTCTAATATCCTCTAGTGGCTTTCTAGAAGAGAGAGATGCATAAAAACAAGTAGCGATGAAAAATAAATTTTCTCTTAAGAAATGTTCTTTTGTTTACCCTTTTTGACGGCCGTGCATGAAGTTTTCTCAAATTTTTGACATCTCGAAGCTAATCCTCGACTCCGGCAGGAAATTGTGTTTTTCTCCTTGAGGAGTAGAATTTCATTTTTGAGCATGTGGTGGAAATTATATGAAGAGAGTTCTTCTTGTATTCTTTGTTCCCTTCTTTTACAAAGTGGGATTGTTCGAATTAGGCATAAGAAGAATATTTGTTTCTAAACTATTTTTCTTCAAAATTTTCATATAAACTTTCTGATGTAAAATATAATTTTTTAATGTGTGTCTTATTATTATTATTTTTTCTTCTTGGTTTAACAAATTACGGCAATAGATAAGATTATTACATGAATATACATATTTAAACATTTTTCATGTTTAAATAGTAAATGACCGAAGTAATGAATTTAGTAGTTTTTTGGAGAATAACTACTAAATTAAGTTTTATGTTATCATTATTTTTTTATTTTATTGATGTTGTATTTGAAAGGTTATCACTAACTAACTATTCCGACCAGCTTGTAAGCACACGGATAAAACTAAATGACCTATTCACCGTGACAGTAACACTGACGGTAATTGTGGTTGAATCCTAAAGACCATCACAGCCACGGAACAACCCTTCCCTTGGGAAGTACGTCCCGTTATCTACTGAAGGTAGCCAATCCCCAACTCTTTCTGTACTAACCAAGGCAGCGAGAACCAAACACCACATCGGAAGCTTCTAAACCTCATTTATGAGATGCTTTTGGAGTATTTGAGGGGTTAAGAGAAGCTCAGTAGCGAAGAAACATTGTACGTAAAATTAATAATAATAAAGGTAATTAGTTAAACAAAATTAAAATTTGCCATCGCAAAAAATATAGAATAACTGTTAGTCTCTCCTTTATAAAATTTCGATATATATTAACTAAAATAGTTAAAAATTACATTCCCTTAGTTCTTTTCATGAAATTAGGACATAATGCTCTAAGTACTGAATGAAAATCCGGGAAAAAATTATATAAAAATTAAAATAACGTTAAAAAAACTCTAGTGGAAAATAGTAGCCGCGTTCAATATAAATACTTCGATTGCTCAACAAGCATTTTTTTTTATTTGTGTGCCTATTTATTATAAAATAATTATATGTTTCATATAATATTGCTTAAAAAATTAATTAAATTTTTTAGTGCTAATCACGAGAAATAGAAGCAGGTTTTTAATTTTAATTTAATTTTTTTTTTATGAAATCCACCAGAAAAAATATGAGATCATTCACGCGTTAAATTGCAAAACAAAAATTTCTTAAATCAAAACGCGTTATTTTAGTCTTTTTTTTAAGTCCCTAGTCTCCAGATTTGGCGCTTCAAGGTTTCTTCGATATGTATTACTTAGATGGAATAGCGTGATCGTGTTAATTTTTATTACAAAACTTTATCATTGAAATTCTTTAATCACATGATTTTGTTATCCAATGAGCTTCAGAATCATATTAGTCACTCTTTATTCTCAAATATAGACAAAGACACTATTCAGGCAGCTTGGAAGAATTGGACTATCATTGAAATGTGCGCATTGCAATAAAAAAAGTTTTTTTTTCATTAATTTTCTAAAAAAATAAACAGTTTCTATTTTAATGAGAGTTTTTTTTTTTTTTTTTTTTTTTCATAAAAGTTCACAAAATTTCGTGTATGACTTCAACCTTTCATATTTGTTTAGAAATTGTCGGAATTTAAAAAAAGTCTACACATGTTACTTCCTATACATTAACCCTTAACTGGGGACGTACGGTCTGTGAGACCGCTAGCGATGGATTTTCTGTCACCCCTATTCTATTTTTAGCTCAATTGAATGGATTGACCCTGTAGCTTCCTGTTTTGTGACCTTCAATACACGTACACTTTTTCAACCGATTTCAGCAGATGCTTTTTAAAATAATTCAGTTATTTCTTCAAGTGCGGTCTCTAAGAGTGTTCCCTGTTAGTCTTCCAGTGATAAACAAGGTTTAGCAGATGGCGCTAAAACTTAGGCCCCGAAATATCATCCAGTTTACTGATCCTATTATAAAGCAGTGTTCCAGACTTTTTTAAATGAAGCAGAAAGTGATTTTAGTGATAAGGATAATTGTACAGAAGAGTTTTTTGATGGAAAGCTCGCATTCAATTAATTTTGATATGTATGTTCAAACATAATTAATTTTTCTAGTAATAATGTATTTTGAAAAATTTATAAAATATATTAATATACCAAAAGATATATATACAGAATTTGTAGGTTGATTTTTATACTAGTTCTTAACTGTATTTTTAAAATGGCCTAAAATACGATGATATGAAAGCCACACAAACCGATAAAAAAAGGGCCAATTTTGCTCATTGTCAATTTTTTTATTTTTCATATAATTGACGAATTTTACATTATATTATCTTCTATATACCTTTATATGCTGTAAAAATAAATGTGATTTAAAAAGTAATATGTATTTTCAAGAATATTATTTATTGTAACATGTAATTTGAAAAGAAAATGTACGTTCCAATGCATTTACTTTTTTCAATGATAATATATTTTGAAAAATTTCAAAAACATATCTATATATCAAGAAAAATATCTGCAAAACATATTGGCAGTTTTTTATACTAATACATTCATTAGAAAATTTAATTTGAGTGTAGATGAAATGCGGTCTCGTAGACCGCACCTCCCCAGTTAAGGGTTAATGCACAGTTAGGAGAAGAAAAATAAAACAGCAGAAGTGAAAAAAACAATATATCTTTTTTTTTTTTTTTTTTAACCGAATGTTTGGAAACAAATTGACCCCTGCTTGCTGCGTTTCAGATTCTTTTAATGTTATGTCTAAGATAGTGCACGAATTTGAGCTGCAGAGACTCCAATATCTTCTTGCAAGTGACGTTTTTTACAGTGAAATTGAAGCTAGCTCAGATATGTTAGATACTGATGAAATTTTGGAAAGTGATCATATTACAGAATGGGAAAATGCAGATTCAGTACTCTAGAAAATATGATCGAAAGTCTTTTCCTCCTCTTGAAAAAGTTGCAAATCCTTTTATAAATTTAATTTAAAAATTCATTTTATACTGAATGTAGAATGATAAGTATATATTTTTGAGTATGCATATAAAAATGAAAAAAAAAAAATTATGAATTTTCAAATTCATAGTTTTTAATAATAAAACTATGAATTTAAATTTTATTATTTTTAATAATTCATAATTTACAATAACTTATAATTTTAATAATTTCCAGCTTCTTTTTCATATAATGTTTTAAAGTTTTTAATATTTAAGCTTCTTTTCCAAAACATTTCGAAATGTAAATTATATGTAAAATTAAAATTTCCTTAATCTTTTAATATTTTTATGTAGAAAAAATAAATTTATTTTAAAATCAATAAGTTTTATATGATTTGAATAGGCGAAAACGAAATAAATACAGAAAAGGAATAGGAAAAAGAGGCTAAGTTCTATTTTGATTTTTTCTTATTAAAACTCGCATTAGTAACATAAATACAAAGCATTTGCATAAAAAATCATTCATATCTTCTGACCATGTTTTATATTTACACAAATAAATAATAAGAGAAAGAATAAGTGCCTGACAATTTGGGAACAAAATTACCCCTCACTTGTGGTAATATTTAAAAAATGAGTGCCCGCGCTAAAAGATTAAGAATGGAGAGATTATTATTTCATAATGACCCTTTATAAAAGAGTATTCTTCTTGAAGCCTAACAAAATTAAAACAAATTTAATTAGGAAGAAGCAAATAAGCGGATTTGTAATAACTCTTATAAATTCAAAAAGAGAAAAATTTTCAACTTAACAATTTTTCAACTAAAAAAAATAAGATTTGAGGTAGCATTATTTAATATTCTAAAAGTGAGAAATATTATTTACGAAGCAAGTTGCATTTCACCTGCAGACGATTCCGCACGAGAAAGTTTCCTTCAAAGAATGGCGAGCATTTTAATTTCCTTTCTTGTTATCCAAGAAAAGAAATCCATGAATACAGGTGGCGTGGAAAATAAGTTTCCTCTGAAAATATATACTTTGTTTGCATATTTGACGGCCGCAGTGGAAGTTTTCAGAATTTTTGACGTCTGGAAGCCGGAAATCGTATTATCTTCTGCAGGATGGCGAACTTCATATCTGGTTATGCAGAGGAGATCTATGAAGATTATTTCTTCTTTCTTTCTTTCTTTTTTTCTTCCTTCTTCAACAAACCAGAATTTTCGAAATTAGTAGCTAGAAAAAATTATTTTCCTTCAACTTCTTAATGCAATCTTCCTGAAGAAAACGAGTATGAAATATGTCTTAAAATCTTTTTGGTAAAAGTGAAGTCCTCTGAAAATTTATATAAAATATGAAAATATTGTTTATTTTTACAAAAATACCATAATCCTTAATGTTCGAGTATTTTCTGTTAGTTTTTTTTTATTGTAGACTTTTAAAATCAGCCACAATTATTTGTGTATATCTTACAGAGAGGTAGGTACTCTAGAGCATTGAAAGCACATTATTTAATTTTTTCAAGATTTTAATTGAAGTTGATGATATGCACATTGAGGACAAATTTAATCATTTAAAAATGATATAGAAGAAATTAGAAGAACAAGTGCTGCTCTTTTCATCAAAATTCAACATCAAAGTTCACTAATCATCTTCATTTGACGAGATCTTCAGATTAAAAATTTTTCAATACATGACATCTGACAGGTTAGAGCGGCATTATTCCAAGATGCATGACTTTCATTCATGCAATTTATATTTCTAAAGTTTTCTTTTCCTATTCTTGACATTTTTTTCTGACTAAGACATGAATTCCTTTTCAATATGTTAGAAAGTTTCAATTGACAATACCCATTTCAAATGATCATGCGTCTAAAGGAAATATGTGGTCGGTGATTTTTTTCCCTTCTGAACCGGAATCAGGAAGAAAAGATATCCCATTTTTTAGATTAACATAATCGTCAACGCATTAAACATTGGCCCTCTAAAACAAAATGGCGTCATCCAAACTTATTAAGTATAGACTATTGATGATAAACCCATGAAATATGGATCTTTGAGGATCACGAGTAAAGGTTTTACCTCCAAGTCAACGCAGCACAAATTCTCCATAAAAAAATCGTTTTACCTGTAACTCCTATTTTTAGTAAAGTAAGTAAGAAAGAATAATGCAAAGTTGTTGTTTTTTTCCTTCTATCACAATCAGAACTTTTAATACTGGAAACGAGAAAAAAAAGGCCTTCTATCAAATAATAATTACTATTATTTGATATTGAAACGAATTTTAGATCAGATGTTCCGTCGTTTCGTGTGTGTGTGTAAAACTTTGAGTGCTTCGAAAATATTTGGCATGACAAAAAATTTATATCTGGCAAATTAGATTTTCTTTTTTTTTTGGGGGGGGGATTTTGTTTTAACAAAGCTAAGACCTCACAATAAGAATAACAAGTACAATAACAACAAAAAAGTGGTAATTTTTCTGCTGTAGCCTGATACCATTTACTTATTATGATTATTATAGTAAGTATGAATTTTTAACTGTAATCTCTCTAGAAAACTCTATGAAATCTATGGGGCCGGATAGCCTGGTTGGTATAGCGTTGGATTCGCGTCCCTTAGGTTGCAAGCTCAAACCCTGCCGGCCGAAATTCCTCCGCGTGCTTGGTGGCTGATGCGCGTATGAATCTGTCGTGTCACAAAGAAGTCCTCCATGTCGAGATTAAATCCACTAGGGGTGCTGTATCAGAGGTGATACAGCACCCCTAGTTCTGTGATTCAAATCTAAATTACGATCTGTGAATGAAGTCCGCCCAGTAAACTTTGTTGTGACGTACGTGTAGCTAAGGCGGTCTCTTGACCCTCGATGGGGCTACTATAAAAAAAAACAAGAGACGCTCACTCACCGATTTAAAATCGTTGTCTTCGTAACAGCGAGCATGTCCTTGGCAAGTACCATACAAGACAACAACATGAAATATTTTAAGGAACTTTGATTGCCTATCATACTTTAAAAGGAATGAAGTAATATGAATACCCTTAAGTCAGTTTTTTAAAGCAATTTAAAAGAAAATTATCTGTTCAAATGAATTCAATTATATATGAATACCATATTAAATAAATTATAATTTACTTCTCAAATCTTGATATTTAATAGAAAGGATTGTATTCCTACTTTCAAGGAAATCCGATATTAGCTGGAAATTTTAATTTCCTCTATCAGTTTAAAAAAAAAAACTGAATATAGAAATAGCATTTCCCTGGAAATGAAAATCTTTTTTGCATATTTGACGACCGCACCTGAAGTGACATCTCAAAGCTATGTTCGAATCCTTGAGGAAATAGAATTTTTCTTCGACAAGAAGAAAACCTTTTTTCTTGAAAAACGGGAAAATGTATATTGTTTTATCCTTCAAGTAAAAAATAGGAAAAGTAGATACGAGAAAAAATATTTTACCACACAATTCTTCAACTTCTTAATACAGATTCTGCCATGTGATATTTTACGTTAAACATGTTATTTTTAGAGTTAGTTAAGCATATCGAATTAATGATAGGAATGAAAATATATATTTAGTTTTCATAATCGCCTTCTAGAAGTTTTTAATTATTTTATGAAAGAATTTTATTTATAAAATTAAAACAATTGAGTTAAATTAAAATGTTTAGTTTTCAAAAATATTTTTAAAGAACAGCAATAAGAAAATATTATTTTCTTATTTACCTTAATTTTTAATTTTGTCGAGTAGAATGTTGTTTTTAAAGTTACTATTTTTAAAGTTGTTTAGACCAATATTGATAACATTTTATTTAAAAAAATTAATTAATGTATATTTATTATGATTTTTTTCTGATGGATCTGTGAAATGATGAGGATGAAAAATTTCTAGTATGATGGTTGGTTTTTACCATTTCTGTGGGTACAAAAATGGTGTGCAGTCGTCTACCTCTTAGAGATGACGGGACTTGTCTCTCACAGGAATTGTTGTTCTGTGGCCAGTGATGATCTTGAAGTCTCAACCACAGTTCTTGCCTATGCTTTGCAACGTTCCGTTCGTTCATTACTATTTTCTGTATTCAAATGAGTTGGAGTAATTGTTCATGATTATGTTCTTTTTGGTAAAAAGCTATTTAACCCTCCTATTAAAATTAAACGCAATGCTTTATATAGTTAAATTTTCTTTTATTAAAAAAATTTAAAAGTATAAATATATGAAAAATCTTTTTTTGAAAAGGAATATGTAGAAATATGTGTAAATACATTATGAAGATGATTAGATCATCATAGATAATTCACTGTGTAATTCGACATTACGTAATAGAATTTGAATTAGAATATTAGAAATCTAATCTAAGTTTCTCATTTTTTTCTAAAAATTATCACTCGTTGTTTTTAGGCTGTAAAAAGATGGGTTAATTATTTTATATTCAGAATATTAATTTGCATCTTATTTGAGAGAGTTCTTAGGTTTATGACAAACATTTTCTTTATCAGTCAGAAAAGTTTTAATTATATATAGTTTTTAAATGCTGAATAAGTTTTTGTTAAACTCAAATCTTAAAATATGGGTGAAGAATAATATTTAATCATCCATTTTGAGGAAAAATTATAAATTATATTATTTAATATATAAATATTAAATTGAGAAAAGAATTTTTTTATATAAAATTCCCTTTTACAAATTAATTCCTTTATAAAATTAATATCAATTTCATTGATTCTCTATATTTACATCTCTCTCATTTCAGCATATAGAACAACAATGCAAAAAACACTTCTAAATTATGTATTATTCACCGGAATTGTTTTATTATTTTTTTACGTAATCTATTCACATAATATATAGTTTCGAAAACAGTTTTTTCATTTATTGAAATAAATTTATAAGAAAATGATATATAAGTGTTAAGAGCGGGTATTTTCCTTAGTTCTCTAAGTTTTCCTAAAGATTTTATATCGATGCATAAGAGAACTTACAATGATTGTTACTGATGAGTATTATCTAATTAAAACTCTAAGATGATTTTGGTTTAAATATGATATTATTTAAACCCAAATTTCAAACACTTCTTTTCTTTTTCACATCCAGTATCATTTCCACTTTCAAATAATTCATAGAGAGATTCAGAGTATATAGGGGTATTAATTTTCTCCCTCTTTATTCCAGAAAAAAAAACCGCCGCATAAATACTAAAAATAGCTTTTCTCTAAAAATATATACCTTGTTTGCATGTTTGATGGCCTCATCCGAAAATCCTCAACTTTTTGAAGTTCCCAGTCTAATGTTAAAACCCGGACCGGAAATTGCATTTTCTACTGCAAGGAGAAGGACTTTATTTCTGGATTTACACGGAAATCTACGGAGATGGATGCTTCCTTTTTCAAAATTAAGTATCAAGAAGTATATATTTTTTAATTTTATATTTAGATGTCTCCCTTTAACTTCTTACCATTAAATTCTTATTTAATTTTAAAGTAATCTAACTCGGATTGTCCTATAAAACTGAAATTAAATATCGTAGTAGAAGAGAGACATATGTTTTATTTAATTTACATTTTTCTAGTTCTAAATGTGATTTATTTTATTAATGCTGTGCGGAATTAATTATTCAAGTGCCTTTTCTGAATTATTTCCATAGCATATTTCAGATTATATTTTTCCACTCTATTTTTATTGCTATTCAATTTTTTCTTTTATATTTATTTTCAGTCCTACGGGGCGGGTGCCTCTTAATTCAGGATGAGAAGCTTCTAACATGGTGGTTGGTTCTCGCTACCCTTATGGGTACACGAAAAGGTTGGGTTCTGGCTCCACTCGTCGGTGACGGAACATACTTTCTTAGGGAAGGGTTGTACCGTGCCCGGGGATGACCCTTATGACTCAACCACAGTTCCCACCAGTGTTGTTGTTGCTGCGGTCCGATCAGTCAAGTTTTTCCGTAGAGAGGAGTACTCAGTTTGTGATTGTATTTATTTTCGATGGTTGAAAAATTAAGAACATGCGTTTCAACGAATGAAATATTTTATATTAAATTAAATTTATTATTGTTATGAAATTATTGATAGGTTTAAAATATAATATGTCATATAATAAGCTGTAAGATTTTGATAAAAATTTAATAAATATTAATTTATCATCACCGATAAATATATATTTTTCTCCAAATTCGAATTTTTCAAACATAAATTTGGGACAAAATTATCTTTTTTTGATTTCTAAATTATATGTGATGGAGTATTACATCAAAATCATTCAAGAAGTTTTTGTTAAAGTGAAATCATTTATAAAATTTAATGTGTCTTTTTTTTTTTTTTCATTTTGTTCTAAGTTCTTGAGGGAATAATGTACTCTAATTTCGAACTAAATTTTTGTGTTTGTTGTAAAATTCAAAAAATAAATATATTTTGCTAGTTAGTATGTAATCTATCCTCTTTAAAACTATAAAAGTAGTTTAGATTAATTTTTGATTTTTCACTTTCAGTTTTAAAATTAACAGACTCAATATTTCAGACAAAATAAAGTATTCTGATATGATTTTTTTTTGAAAAAATAAAACAAACGTAGTTGTACTGAAAAATACTGAGAAACTTATATTTTCATTTCTTTCTGTTACGATTTTTGACTGAGTTATCCATAGGTTGCTTTTTTTTCTAATCGTTTTTTATCAACCATCTGCATACGTAAAAGAAAAGAAGGATAAGTGGTTTTAAAGTTCATCAGTTTAAAATCTTGCATTTTTTCTTTTCTGCTTTCTCTTCTAAATAATGACATTTTTCTACTCTGAAAATAGAAATATTTAAAAATTTATGAAAAAAAAGATGAAAAAAATAAATCTCTGAGGGCTAGATATACAAGATCATTTATTGCAAAAAAAATCCGTTTTGTCCCATTCTAAATTCCATTCCTAAAATTATATAAAGAAGAAACTTTATGAATTTTCCACTTCAAGAATCATAAAATAACATAATAAATAAATTATGCTCAGATTTTTTAGTAGTAAAGTTACTGTTGAAGTTTAAGATTTTAAATCATTTTTTGTGTTATTTAAAAAATGTTTCTTTTAATGAAAAGAGTGACATTTTTTTCTTTTCATTGTACTGAGATTGAACTAAATAGATAAGAAGAAAAAAGAATTGAAATATATTAAAAAGCTAAATAATAAATTTGCTAACAGTCGTTTCCTTTTTCTTAATTTTTCAATGTTATTTTCCATTAAGAGATTTAAATGAAAAAAAAATTCTATTATCTGTATCGTTTTTTTATTTGTTACCAAAGCTTCTAGCAGCAAATAATATTTTATTTCTTCACTTCAATCGTTAAATTCTTTTAAGAAATTATTTTTTTTTAAATTTATACATTTATTTATTCATTCAAGACAATTTAGAGATCCTTTTTCAGCATATTGAAATATATTAGATGATTTAATTTTTAAAATTTCCTTTTAAGAAAATAAGAATTCCATTTTTTTTCCCATGAGTAAAATGTTTGGAATGCATAGAAATATATTTTTTTTTAAATTAGTGGAAGTCCCTTTTCTTCTTTTTCAGTTTGTTACTCTACTTTAGCAAAATCTTAGTTTTTCTAAACTTACATCTTCTATCAAACAGTTTCTCTCAATTCATTTTAAATTCAATTTCAGTTCATAATATTTTGCAAGTAATTCAAAGTGACAAAAATATTTATTTCCTTCACTATTCATTGATTCTATTATTGGATGTCTATATTTCCCTAAATCTAATTGTATTAATTGATTATCTAAGTTGGCGTTATTCTAATCTATACTTATAATAAAGCTCAATGTGTATGTGTGTGTGTGTGTGTGTGGATGGTGGATGGGTGGGTGTTGGCGCTCTACAGGCTAGACTGCTCTCCCTTACAGCTACTAAATTTGGCACGTGTATACTTTGGTGACCGGGAGTATGCACATCGGAGCCCTTTTTTTAAATTTATAATTAGAATTTTAATTAATTAAAAATTAATCGAAAGTTTGGTGTTTTTCTGCTATAACTTCCAAAAGTATTGCAGCACGAAATTTAATTTTACATCACATTGAAGTTAAAAAAAAATATATTTTTTTAATGTTACTAATGTTTTAACGAAAAAATTAAATTTCCATTTTTAATAAATTTTTAGAAAATAAATTAATATTTTTCAGAAATTTTTTTTCCTCGAAATAAAAATAAAATTTAAGCTGAACGAGCACGTTACACGTTAATGGGAGAAAATTAACTTTTATCAACACGTTGCCATAATATTGATAAAAGCTCAAATTAAAAAATAAGCTAATTATAAATCCAAATTAAATATATAAAAATGTAATTTTCAGCAAGTGTCTGTAGGAAATAAAAAAATACGAACATGATATTTTTTTAAGTAAATGCGAGGAAACATTCTCTATGATTTTTATCAATAACTATATTACTAATTCAATGAAACAGTTTTATTTTAGGTAAATCTGGTTTAATATGTACAAGATATCTTACTCTAATGGTAGCCTAACAGTTAATTTCTTAATATTTAGTAACATACATACATTTGTTAAGAAATGGTCTAAATGAAATATATTTTGCATAATTTGAGTCAATAAATGCTAATAAATTACGGATATTAAATCTTTACATATATAATCTTTATATATTGCATAATCTTTACATATATCATTACATCTATAATCTTTATGTATTACATATATCATTACATATATAATCTTTATGTATTACATATATCATTACATATATAATCTTTATGTATTACATATATCATTACATATATAATCTTACATATTGGAGTTGCACTCCAATCAATTAAATCAATCACTAAAGCTGCACGACTTATGAAAATTTCAACAGCACTATTCTATAAAAACGGATGATTATAGATCACTTCATCGGCCATCTCAAAGAAGCCAATTATTTCACAGAGATTTTTTACGAATGATTGACCTAGATTATGAAAATGTTGATCGTTCTAATATTGTAGTATTCAAAACTTAATAAATCTGTCAGATTTGAAAGCAAAAAATAGAAACGTTCATTTATTTAATAAAAAGTAGGAGAGTCAAGAATATTTTGCAGAATATGATCCTTAGAACCAAAGGACTGTTTAAAATTTAAACTTCATAATTTTTTGAAATATATATATCAACCGAAAAAAATAAAATGTTATTATTAACGGCGTTTATATCCTTTAAAAAATAAAGCTAATAACTGAATTTTTCAATGACATGTTGAATAATTCTTTGAGATATTATAAATTATGAAAAATATTCTGTATTGCACATTAGACTTCAATTCCGTAAGAGTATTCTTTAATTTCTCATACTCTTTTTAAAGACACACTGGGATTCAATGAAATGCGTCTTTATATTAATTGTAATTTCATTATTTCCATTTTAATTTAAAATTGAGTTTTAGGGGCATTATAGAAAATTTGAGAGGGGCGCGTGATAAAATGAACAGAACGGCTTAAGGCCTAAATAGTAGTATAAGGGTATAAGGGTAAATAAGGGGAATAATATAAAGGTAAATAATAGTATAATACGACGATCAAAACTTGAAGCTTAAAAATATTTTCTGAAAAATCTATTATAAGAACAAGTTACATAAAATATTAATTGAACATTTTATGTAGCATTAATACTAGCGAACCGGCTAGTATAAATTAAAATGTTTTCTAAACAAAATTCTATTTGAATTTATCAAAACACTCTTTCTGTGATTGATTATAATTTGTAAGGATTTTTTTAAGTAATTAAATTTCAAGGAGAGTTTAGAAAAAACACGTTTTCCAATAAAAAACATTCTCCGCCTTATCTCTTTCAAAATATGATAATTTAATGGCAATATTCAAAAAAGCAAAGATAATTTATCTATACATTATTTTCTGATAAATGAAACGTTACATATTTTAAATTTACCTGACGTTTTCCCTTTAAAAAATTTAAGTGAAAAAATAATTTTGATTTTTTTTAAAATTTCCTTCAGACAGTTTCTTTGCATTATTTTTAAAGTTTTGGAAATATGCCTCCAGATTTAAAAAAGTTTTGCATTTTAAGTGCTAATTTTAAGCATAATATATAATATCAGGTACCATAAATAAAACCATCTTTGAAATCTAAAATGCAATTTTAATATCTAATCCCTAGGAATCTATTTCTTAAGTAAAACAGAAATGATGATATAAGCATATATTCAGGACATATTTTTTGAAAAACAATTATAGAAAAAAAGTTTTATTTACATCAGTTTTTAAAATTTGTTAATGTTGAAATTTCTCAAAACAATTTAAGCAGAAACCTAAATAAAAAATTTAAATTTCTTTAGTTTGGATTCTGAGACACAAAGCTCAGATTAAAACTAGAAACCATTTATTGAATTAAATGATCCTCATATATTTTTATAATTAATTTGAAGATAAGAATTTTTTTTAAAATCTAATTTATTTTTGGATAATTGGATTTTAAAATATTATTTTCTTGTCTAATGGATTTTGAGAATTATACTGGTATTGCAGACTAGTATTGAGAATTATTTTAATATTCACTTCAGACAAAAAAAATCTTGTGAGGCAAATAGAAACTTTACATGCAAATCCCTTCAATATATTCCTGATACATTTTCCGCCATAAAAGTCATAGCCTTCTATAAATATGCGGCAAAGGTATACCATGGCGATTATTTCCAACCCGGCTAATACCCATACCAACTTTTGTATTTTTACATTGACTTTGCTCATACTTTTCCGCAGTCGATGAATATTTTTCCACTTTCTTTACAAGTTTTAGATCGAACATATTTGTACAAAACTTATCGCAAGAAATTTTAAGGTATATGACTATATTCGGGATGAATTTGAATCGGATGGTTAAAAAAACATCCAAGAAACCAAAATATTTTAGTTTAGTTTAGTTATATTAACGTCCCGTCGTGAAGCAATACTAGGGCAATTTTGGGATCGATCTCGTAATTTTGAACCGCGGTCAGATGACGAGGACGACACCTGAGATGACACCCCTTCTCCACACCGCACCACACCAGCGGGAGGACGTTTGGTCTGATGGATTTAACGTTCAACAGACCACCTTACAGGACGGTTCTTCGGTGGAATCGGGTCACGAACCTGAATCCCTACGGCTCACAAGCCGAGGCCTTACCGCCAAGCCACCACGGCCCAGAAACCAAAATATACCAATGAAGTGGCAAACTTTTTTTTTAAATGGGAAAAAGATTTTTTTTTTGTTAAAAATAATTACAAAGCAAAAGTCTTCTATTTAAGAGGTTTATTAGATGATTGCTTAAAATTTTGCGGATAACATAAGAAATATTTGAACCTGCTTAATTTCTGAACTAAAAAATAAGCAGTATTTCTATCCGATCTTTAATATTGGGGGTTGAAGAGGTTTGAATTTTTTTTAAATTTTGAAGCACGCAAACAGTTATAAAATGTTTCTAAATGAATGGATTACTTATTCTCTAGATCAAGAACTCCGAAACATATTGAGAAATTGTTATATCAAATATGAACAAAAAATAACAACAAACTCAATAGAACAAAAACATTTATTAGATTTTAATTTATGTAGGTTTTCGCGAGAAAATTCTATCAAAAATTCGATTTTGAAAAAATAGCATCTAAAGATATAAAATAGCATTAAAACGTTTCTCTATGCAAAATCAGTGTAACTTTCGAAAAAATAGACCTAGAAAGATAATTTTAATGGTTTTGTGAAGCCACCTATTCAAAAATTATAAATAATAAAAAAAAGTAATATTTTCTCAAAAACATCGCCTTTTTAATGTATTCGACTATTTTAAATGATTTATAAATTCGGCATCTAGATTCTATGAAAGGGGGGGGGACCGGTGATAGCAGAAACTAGAATTCTAAACGCGTTGAGAAAGACAATTTATCAACTGAAATAGATATCGATGTAGACCTTACGGTTAAAATGTTCAATATCTAGGAAAAATTCTGGATGAAAGAGTTCATGGCGAAGCATATATTAATTATGCTGGAAATGATTGCTCAAATTTTCAGTAGATTAACAATAATTGAAATCCGAAAGGACCTGTAGAATAAAATTCTTAAAGCGTTCTGAAAGAACTCTTGGAAGAATCCTCATTTATGCTGTTTCTGCATAGGGGATTCGGATTTTACGTCAGAAAATCACATGTGTACAAAGAAAAGAAATTTCAACAATAATGGGACCTTTGAGGGCTACTTCTACTTCGACAAAATCCAAAAAACGGAAAATGAATTTTATTGTTACCCATTATATTATACAGATCCTTGACAAACATAATTTGGCAGCTTGCTTTGCATATAACCGATGTAGAGAATAAATCATGATAAGTGAAAAAATTCAGTTTCTGGTCTTTAAAATATGTTGTAGTTAAATGTCAAAAAATGAATGGGAAAATTGTTTATCATCTCCCTAAATCGTGGTTTGAGCAATGCACGTATGTGCTGTATCACTGAAACCTCACAGGGTCTGAATGTAGTCCTCATTTACAAGTATTCTTTGTTCCCACTTATGCTTCCTGGTTCTGCTTAAAAAATGCCTAATAGAATAAGAAAATGAACCTAAAAATTAAGAAAAGTAAATGAAGTTATAAGAGAAAAAAATGAAACGAGATATTTAAGAAAAAAAAATATATTTAGCAATACAGTTTTACAATGCACATTATAATAAAGAAGTACATAATTTCCAATTTATTAATTAAATCTATAAAAAGAATCAATGGATTTGTCATTTTATAAAATAAATAGCTAAATATTACTTAAATCTATCCGAATAAAATAAAAAAAGTATAATCATTTCCATAATAAAAATATTTTTTTACGCTCGTGTTTCTAAAATACTTATGGGTTTTTTTTATTTGAAAAATAATGATAATCTTCATAAGCTAATTGAAACTCCCTATGCGAATAATTAACTTGTTCCTTTTGGCGTTTAACTAGACAAAAGATGTCTTACAACAATAAGAGGGAGTTATCCCTTAATATACGTCATTAAAATCACATTTGTTCAACAAAATAATGTTACCTTCAAGCTGTAAAATATTTTTTTTATTCCCAAGTATGAATGTTTTCTTAGGTTTTAAGAATTTTTAAATTGCGTTCGATCTAAGATACGATCGTATTTCAATTTAAACATTTTCAGATATTTAAATGAAAGTAATATTTAGGTTAAAGTTAAAATGATTCGATCACAATTAAAAATGGAGTAAAATGAAGCATGGGGGTAAAAATGCTTTTAGTAGATGCATTAAAAAATGAATGTTAATTTATTTTTTAAACTATTCTTTAATATGAAAATAGATTCATTCATTTATCTGCAATTTTATGCAGAAAAGAACCTTATCTTTGTAATAAAAGTTTGATTTCTGTTAATAAAAATAGGCGATTAATATTACTATCGCATTATGTAAGAATTAATTTAAAATTCAATCATGTGCATTTAAACATGTGTTTACGAATGTTAAAATATCTTACATTTTTTGGATCTAATGAATAAAAGCGCTTAATTAAGTTATTAATATTTTATTCAAACATGCTTCCAAAATATTTCATAGATCTTATACATTGAGAAATTTTTAAACTCTGAATTTGAATTGATTGCTTTAAAAAGGTAGCATTCCTTACAGTTTGCCATTTTGTGCTTATTTGTTTTCTGTAAAGTTTTAGGATTAATTTTAATTTGTTCAAAACTTAACTTATGATTTCATTTAATTCCTTCTTCTGAATTCAGAAATAGATTTATTAAAGCTCTATTTTTATTGCTGAATTTTAAGTATAGACAGAATTATCTCTGTATTCCTATCCGATCCGTCTGTTTTATAATAAGTTTTAACAATGTGATATTTATTTGTGTGATATTTGCATGTGATATTTATTTTCTATCCCATTAAACACCAAATTGTACATGAAAATTGAATTTGCTTTGAAGAGTAGATTACTAAAGACCCAGATTAATTACAATGCATGGATAACTAAATAGATTTTATTAATTAAATCAAAACTGAATTCGTTTCTTCAAGGTGCAGTGATATAACTTCTGTAAATAAAAAAACGTTAACAGAATCTTAAAAATAGACAGACAAATTTAAAAATTAGCCAAAAATTGAAATAAACAGAAAATTCTAATAAAAAGTTATAGTATGAAAGATTAATAGCATTTCGAAGAATTAGTATAAAAAGGGAAAATAATAGTTTTAAAAATAAAAAAATTGTAATTTGAATACATGTATTAAATAAAACAAAAATTCATACCTAAAAGGATGAAATAAGCAGACGTTTTAAAGTAAAATTATTACATGCACAGTCAATTATAAGCTTAAAATATAAAATAAAAATTTAAAATGAATTAAAAGCTATAAAATCAATAATAATCCAGTGCTGATTAAGGTGAAAATATTTTAATGAAAAAGGGAAACAGTTTTCTATGAAATATTATAATAACAAAAAATTCCATTATCAAGAAACATTTTTTTTTAAAAAAAGAGAATTTTAATTAAAACCAAGCATTTAAAAAAACCATTAATTGTTAATTTTCTCCAAAAGTTGTAAATATTTATTTGCATGGTACTGCAAATTTTGTTTTCCTGAATAATAAGAAAGTATAATAAAGGCTTTAATAAATGTTTTAAAACAATTAATTCAATAATCAGATTTCCATTAATAAAAATAAGACAATGAAGCTAGTGTCAATATTTTTTACTTATTATTAATAGTGTAGTTTTAAATTTTTTTCAATGTGCTGCCAGAAAGCAGCATATGCATTCTTCAACAACAAAAGATATTGTTATAAAGTGCGTATAGAATAATTTTGCATCACTTCTTAAAACAAAAGAAATGAAATGTACAGAAATTAAATCTGAGACCTTAAAAGTCTGATTTTCTGAATTATATTTTAGTGTATAATACGTTTCTGTGAGATAATATTCTCAGAAAATTCCAAAATCTTGCATAATTTTGGATTAAATGAAAATTAACTGATATTTCATTAGTAATGAATATAATGTATAGACTGAATTTAAAATAAATTATTTATTATCAAATATCTCCTTATTAAGACTTCTTCTTATGAAGAAGCATTTCTTTATAACGAACATTATTATTAAAGTCTAATATTGCTTATAAATTTCTTGTTTATAAATTTCTTCATTTCTAAATTGCATCGATTAAATAATTTCTACAATTTCAAAAATTGATAAAAATCGAAAAAAATAAATAACCGATAATATATTAATGAAAAGGAGAATTACAGTGTATCAGTGTATTTTTAATTTTAAAATAATATGAAAATATTTCCAAAGGGATGACTTACTTCGCTATGTTTATGAATAAACTATTATTACTTCAAAAACAATATCAAAAATTAAATTTTATCTTTTAATTCATTGAAAATGTAATTCTTGTGCATTGAAAAATTGTCAGCATTCTTTCTTTTATCTAAAAAAAATAAGTAAAGGGATTTGGTTGTATTTGGATCATTTGTTTTGTATACATGCAGACACACCAGGTAGAGTTTCAGACAGTTTACATACAGTAAAAGAAGCAAAAACATTTATCGACATGAAATGAAACAGCAAAACGTAATCCTGAAGTCACTTTCTATGCTACTTATTTATAAATTTTCTTATATTAAAAATTGCTAAGAAATAAAATCGGAAAGAAATTCTAATAATCCTTCACATAAAATTCTAAATAGTCGCTTTCTTTTTTTCTCCCTTCAAACTTGATAAACAAAGAGTATCCTAATGAACTGATATTATACAGGAATAGAAGAACAATCAGCAAAAATATGTGAAGCTATAAAACTATTCAACTCGTCAAATTGCTGGCAAATTCGTCTATTTTACTTTCCGTAGATCACAAGTGAAGAAACTTTCATTAATCCTTTCCTTGGAGAACATTTTGCTCTGTCGATGACAGCGGTTATGGACTCGATCGCTCTGAAAGCGCTGCTTCGTCAGATAAATTTCACTCAAAGGGATGATTAATCTTGACTGAAATGTTCCTGTTTGAATGAAAGACGTCCAGGGCATTTGCTGCGCAATGGAAGCTGCGTATCACCACCTTTATAGAAGAACAAAGAAAACTAGAGATTTTAAGACAAGATAGAATTAGTTTTGAATTATTTTAACCAGATGAATTGAAGAATGAATTTAGACAACATTATATTCAATTATCTTTTGTTGCTTACATTTAAATCAATGTATAGATAGGAAGGGTTTCATTCCAGGTTGCTTAAAACAGTCTTCTAAGATTAATTTTTCTTCGAAAAATTGAAATCAATTTATTTCAAATTAAACATTCTAAACAGTTAAATTCGGTTACCAGTTGCGTCGACAAATATATTAGTAGTGTTTGCTTTCAATTAAAACTCCTATGCATAATCTAATGTTCATTATTTTTTCAAAATATTTTTAAGTTCTAAATTAAGACAGACATTATAAACGTGCTATTTTAATAGCTTTGCATTTATTATCTTCATTATAAATATGAAACATTCAAAAAGAATCAAATTCCATGCTATCATATTGCTATTAAAACCATAACTGTTTAAACAATTTCTCTCTTAAATTTTGTGATACTGTAATATCACTCTATTATTGCTCATATAAACTTCTCAGATATTAAATAGAATATTTTTTTCATCAACAATATAACATAATTACTCGAACAAATATTTGAAATTAGATAAAAGTTGTTTGAATTTCGATTCAAATATAAAATTCTACTCATGAAGAATATGCAAGAAATAACTTTTAAAAAATGCCAAATTTTAAGAGAGATATACATGATAACTAAATTGGTATCACTAAAAAGACAATTTTTAAATCTTAAAATATGGTAAAAATAAGTTCTATGCAATTACATTCTTGAAAATAATGGCAGGAAAAAAAACCAAGGCTCCCAGATAATATTTAGTTAACTAAAATTTAAAAAAGAAAGTCTACGAGTTTACCAACAGATCTACACTATCTTTCTCCAAACAATATTTCTATCAAATTATGCAGTTCAAAGTCAAGCGATTTGATCTGTTGTCTACCAACACATACACAATTTGTCATTTTTACTACATTTAGATCATAACCAAAAAAAAAAAAAAAAAAAAAAACAGAATTAAAACACTAGTTCGAATACGGACGAATTTATTATAAGGATATCACACAAGGTGGATTTAACCCTAAGAGTAAAATTATTTAAAGGATGATAGAGAAAACCCTTTCCCATAATAGATTTTTAAACATTTGCAACAATAAATGGCCATTTAAAAGTACGATTGAAACCTAAACTAAGAATCAATAATAACACTTCTGGTACTATTATCTACATATAAAACTAAAAAAAAATTTCTATTCTGTTTAGCCTGAAACGATTGATGGAAACAGAAAATATCACCATCCGTTTCAAATAGAAAACCCGTGTGCGGTTTAAAATAAGTTACATAAATCCTACAATTTCGATTTTCGAGTAATCTTTATTGTTTGTTTAAATCTACAAGCAATTTTACAACGCTCCAACCTTTTCTTTATACCTAAAGTCTTCTTTATGACTAGTCTCCCCAGCCTTCTAGATTTTTAACATCAGCTCTAGGTTGAGATGAAATTCGTCTGTGTTGTGACCTCTACAATATAGCCTGAAGCCAGACCCAGCTAATCCGTCTATTGCTGCATTTTATGCAATTGTTCATCCCGATTATAGATGACACTAATACCGAATAATGGTCTACCAGAAAAAGAATTAGCAGTTTCTGGAGAAACCTCGATAATTTTTTTTTCCTAAGATTTTTCAAGCGAATAGTCAAAACAGCCTGTGAACGAGATGATAATCTCCTAACAATTTCTTTATCCATGTATTCTTCGGCCACAAAGTTTCATTTAATTCAAGAACTTGCCTAAGAAGCAAAAATGGGCATTTATCGTCTAGTTCCAAATCTTCAATCTAGATTTTATTCTAAGACATCTGAAACTGAGTTAATATATGTATTTTAAAGGTCGTATAAGGATGCGTGAATTATTCATTCATATCCGAATTTCAAGATCTAAACCCGCAACCTAATAGTCAAATTTAGTTTGCTTTACTGTAACATCCGCTAAACTGAAAATAACTTCTAAATCTTATTTTCTACTATATAAAAAAAGAGATTAGCATTATTAGTTCAAACATTTGGAGTTCTAACCCCAATTCTGCCGCAATCTGGGCTCAAACTTTCAATAATTTCTCCTCTAGAATCCTCATTATTTTTACTTCCTATTACTTATTTTTACTTCCTAGCTTCCTATTACTACTACATCATTGAAAATAACAAACTGTAAAAGTAGGAATTTTACTAACAAATTTTACAACAAAGTAAACAATATAAGAGCTATTCAAAAGATTAGATTGATTGCGTCACGAAGGTGGTTTAGACACTAATTCTTTTTACCTAAAATAGTTTATAATTAAGATAAAATAATAACTAGTTCTAATTCCTTTTACCTTATTTAGTTTCTACTTCTAAGCCATAAATTTATAGTTCAATATAATAAATATTAAGGACTCTTGTAATCCTTTTTTCTTGAATCAACCTATTATTGCAAATACAATTGCGGTAAACCAATGAATAAATTTTGTAAAATGTCAAAATTGTGTCAAGAATATACAAGGAACAAAATTTCAAACTTTAACTCATAAGGAATTGCGTGGAAATTTTATTGAAAATTCATCCTTTACAAAAATGAAATCATTTAAATAAACGTCTTTAAAAGCGAAACTTAAACCATAGTTAAACTAAAAAAAAAAAGGCATGCATTATTACACTTCTGAAAAAAAGAAAACAATATTTCATAAGAATAACATATTAAGTAAGGTTTAATCAAATTCAAGAGCTACATACCTTTAACAGTATAAAGTGCGTTACAATAGTCTTTCCACTCCAGAAATTTCCTCGAAGAGCAGAAATTTCAATTTCTTCTGTGCCCTTTTTGAAAAGAGAGAGAGATCCCCCCACTTAAATTCAGAAAATAAATTTTCTCTAAAAGTGATTTTATTTGCTTTTATATGTCTCCAAGCTAATACTTGATTCAGAGAAAGGAATTTGTATTTTTCTACCACAAGAAAGGAAACTTCAGTATAAATAAATTTTCTTTTCATCTTAAATATATATATTTTTTTAAATTAAGTTAAAGTAGAAATGTATTAAATTATTTTTTTCGTCTTCCTCTTATAGATGTTGATTGATGAATATTATAATTTAAATGTAACAGCATTTTTTAGTAATATTTATAATTTTCGAATCATGGTAATAATGAAAATACATATTTATTTTTCCAATTTTGCCTTCTAACATTTTTTTTAGTATAAATCTTATCAAAAAAATTAGAAGACAATAGTAAAATTAATTTTTTCAAAGATATACAACAAGAAAATAAAAAAGAGTGAATAATTCACTACTTTAAAGCTTTGTAGGGCAAAATATTCATTCATATAGTATGTTCCATTTTTGGAAAGATGAGTAGAATACTGTATTTGAAGATGAAGATGAATTTGCCTTTCATTAATTGGACTTTCATATCGATGACTATATTGTTTTTAGTAAGAAAATCTTAAAACTCATTATTCGGTTGTTTTTTTTAAATTTCTCATCAACGAAATTTCTAGAAGTAATTTCTAGAAACCTTCTGTTTTAGAATTATTTCGGTTAAAAAACAATCATATCTGTCATTGAACCTGAAAAATTAAAAAAGCAGCAATGGGATCAAAAATTTGAAAAAAAATTGATTTTTGATTCTGTGTATCAGATTTGTACACAGATGTCGAATGTTAGGAGAAATTTATTTGCAAGGAACTTATCTATCTGCCCATTAATAATGCATACCCATTGATAATGCAATGGGCCAGATGATTGGAAATGGGCGTAAAAGTTTTTACCTTAATTGATATTTATATAAAGTTTTAAATGGTTGTCTACATGTCGTGTGTTTGCCTATCTTTTCCTGTAAATGTGAACATAATAGCGAAATGTGCAACAAAGAAAATATTTATTTGCTTGTTTTAATCTAAATTATTAATTTTTGCAAATATTAGACATAGATTTAAAAAAAGAAAGAAAACGTTTTCAAAATTAATAGTTGATTTTTTTTTCATTGCTTCAAGAAGTTTCCCGACGGGCATGTCATATATATCACCTACGAACGTCTCTGACAGCCCGGCGTACCACCCGTGCATTTCTGAAATCGAACTCATGGGATGGAAAGACATATGCGCATTCTAAACTGGAACAATTTTTAATCTCCACTAGATGGCTCCCTGTGTCCATTACTTTTGAAACAAATATAATTTTGGTATACTGACCTCCAGTTTGCTCATATTCCAGCTCACTTTGGAATTTTACTCATCAGCAGTTACGGGGGAGGAGGAAAAAGTAATATAAATAAACATAACTGGGTTGTGTAACTTTCCACTTGTTAGAATCATTCGCGTTTCTTCTTTTTCTTTCTTCTTTTTTTGCTATTACTGTGTTACTGTAGAGTGTTCGTGTTTTATCATCAGTTCTGTTATATTCTCTGCTTAGCTATCGGGTACATTTCGCGCACTTCTTTATATTATGAAAAGCCTTAATTTTGGTTAAATATGGCAAAAAAAAGCTATCTGTCAGTGGAAGAATGTGCTCATATTATGAATGAACTAATAATATAAAATACTAGAAAAAATAACGACGTTAGGACTTAAACTTTATTTTTTTGGATTTTTTTTTCAGAATTAGGCATTGCGAAGCCAAACCCCCGTCTTTTGGGATGATTCCTTGCATCCTGAATAGAGCCTACCGTCCCGAAAGGCTAAACACACACGGCGAGGTATTATAGCAAATTGTTTAGTAATTATTTTTTTAAATTTGCATAAAAGGTAATTTCTTTTATTCATGGAGAAAATCAGCGTCAATTATTCATTTCCTCTAGCTCTCTGTATTTTATATCTTACCTATGTCTATCTCATATAATCGAAAAAGCATTACAATATAAAACCATTCTGAATTTTATGTTAAAGAAATAATTCCCTTTCTATCAAGTATTTTTTTTCAGTACAAAGTACTCCCGAAAGAAAAAAGTTTTTTAAAGAAGGTACTTTCGACAAATTTATTAATAAGCTTTGTTTTAAGTATTACTTCTGTCAAAGTATCTCGATTTTTACCTCTCTCCTTTCATGGCAAGAAACAATAATATAAAATTTTTACATTCAGTTTCCGAGAATTATATATTCAGCTATAATTAAAATTTTCCGTCTGTACCTGACATTCTAACGCGCATACTATTTGTGTGTGAAATAAAATATTTATTCCAGATAGTATAGAGTAGGTACTCGGAAATGATACGGAAAACAATACTCCAATGCTAACTTTTGGTTCTCTAAAAATGCTATTCTATTTTGAAATGCTGCTGAATATTTATGAAAAGATTATGCTTATGTGAATAAACTCAGGGGATGCCATTTCAAAACTTTGCAACTTCGTCACTACACCCATAGCTTGAGAACTGAGCAACTATTTTTCATATAACTGTTGACCGCGTACCTACATTTTGCATTCAAAATTTCATTCTACTCTCTTAAACGATGGACTTGACATGTTTTATGTTCAAGCCTTTTTTATAATCATCCTGTTGTCCAAGGAAAATGTTTTCTTTTTCCTCCCGCATTATATATTTAATTCATATATAACTTTGTATTTTTTTTCTATTAGATTTTCACAAAATGAAAACAATGAAAGTGACATAAAATCTTTTCAAATTTGACTATAATTGCCTGAAAAGAAACTGGAAAGTAAACAATTTCAGTTGATTTTTTATTAATATGGAATTATTAATTTCTAACCAGTGGGGGAGTCTCTCCGAAACTTTCTCGCATATTCCCAAATAAGGGTGAATTTGTGTTTTAGATACGCATTTTCCCAATTGATTGGAAGCAAAATCTCAAACAAAACAACAATTGCAATCACAAAATAACATACCAAGTTTAAAGAATTTAAGTAGCTGCAATTTTTAGTTATTGACTTTACATGTTTCTGAAAGTGCAGACCGACAGACTTTTGGTCCTTCATTGGCTAAAAATTTGTCACTATAGATATTAAATCTATGTACCGAAATTTAGCCAGTTAGTTCTTTAGTATTGTAGTTATAGTGTTAACTTATATTAAAACAGTCAGGCAGAAAAAATTCCTCTAAATAGCTTTTCCTCAAAATTTAACAGCCATCTACAAATTTGGCGTAAAGACCATATACCAAATTCCATTCCTCTATCACCAGACTTTTTTTAGTTATTTTTATCACAGATAGATATATAGACGGACAGACATAACATAACGCTATCCTGTTCCCGTGCCTATAACACTAAGTTATCTAACCAGTTGGATGAGCACAAGATGGAAAAAAGGAAAAATAAATAAAAGAAAATATAGAATAATAATTGCCTATCTGGGTCCTGTGTTTTGATTTCCTTCGTGAGAATTGCACTTTTGAATGAATGATTTAATTGATTTTGACAAATGGCATTTTGGTCTCAGTTATTGTGTAGTCTTGAAGAGGTCTTGGTAATTATGAATATGATTTACTATGGAGTGGATCTTGCCGCGTGAAAGGGTATTCGATGCAACTCTCCTGTACCATTCTTCCTCGAGACTTGTTTCTGGCTTTCTCATGTGCCATGAGAGAGTCAATAAGCATTCGATGACACAGTGAATTGGGAATTATATCTCTCCACAGCTACAGTAAGGAGAGTTGGTCAGATGGAATCTGTGTAGGTATGTCAGGAATGGGCCGTGTCCAGTAAAGAAAAGGACATCCGCTCTGTTCCAGTTGGCCGCGTAGAGAGAAACTTTCGATAATATGTTGAATGTGGACCGGCCTATTTCGCCTTCTTTTCATTTCTTTAGCCATCTTGTCATCATCTCGGTTTGGAGTATGTTCTTCAGATGACAGTTTGGAAGCTTCATTACATTCCGATCTTGATTAGCACTAGCCACATTTTTGGCTAGTTTGTCGGCCGCTTCATTTTCGTCTTAGTCTACGTGTGCCTTGATCCATGAGATTTTAATGTGAGGATTCACAAGAAGAAAGGAGACATAATCAGACGGACAGACATGTAGATATTTTAGAAAATACATTTTTTTGAATTCTGGGAAGCATAACATCTTCGTCGAAATCTCGAATTCGATTTTTTTGACAATATTTTCTCTATAGAGAAAATGAAAAAGGAAAGACAAGCTGGAAATTTCTGTTGCGAAAATAGCATAGAAATTTCATTTCAGTTTTCCAAAATTTCAGAGAGTAGCGAGCATTTTAATTACCCCTCCCTGTCTCATAGTGAGAAGCACATGAATATACTAAAAACAATTTTTCCTCTAAAATATGCACAAAGTTTGCATATCTGACGTCCGCAGCTGAAATTTCTCTACTTTTAGGTGCTTCTTAGTTAATGCTCGTCTCTGGAAGAAAAAACTGCATTTTCTTCGCAAAGTAGGGAAATTCATTTCTGAATATGCGAGGGAAATGAATGGAGGTATATTTTTGTACTTATTGCCTTTTTAAATAAAACAGAATTTTCAAAATTAGGCACGAGAAACTTATTTTATTTCCTTCTTAATGTTAAATATAAAATTTAAATGAAGTATGTTGTGTTAGGAATGTATATTAGGGTTATGAAACTCAAATACTGAATTTCGTTTTTACCCATTTTCACTTGAATTAAAATTCTATAGTACTAAATATAGACTTTTGCTTTAAATATTGAATTAAATCAACAAAATTGGTGAGATTTGAATTTAAAATACAGGGAAAGAAAGAAGAGATTTATGTTTGATTTACATAGCTGATATCAGAAGAAACCTTCAATATGTATTTATTTGGCTTTAATGATTTCTGGATGGTACAAATTGGTATCTCACATTAATTTTTTTAATTAGACATTTAACTAATTAAAAATTAAATGGTACTTTAACATTTTTCAGCGATAATTTACAAAAATATCAAATTTAGTAATATCTTTTTTTTTAAATATTTTATCTATATATTGTACTAAACAATCATAATTATTTTAAAATCTTAAATACAAAATGGGGAACTGAAAATTATTTCTGTTTGGTTTAGAAAACTGCTATCTGAAGAAATCCTCAAACCATATTTATATGGCTGTAATGGTCTCTATTTTACATTAGTGCTGCCAATTTTCTTTTCACAAAAGCATATTTTCATTAGTCATTTTTTTTCAGAATTAAATTTTAAATATTTGCTTTTTTCAAATAAAAAAAGATTCTTTGTATTCAATATAATTTGTAACAGAAATTCAAATTTTACTTTCGTAAATATTAGCATTGCTATTTTGATAATTATCCACTTAAATCTTTTGATTCCAGAGCAGGCATTTTCAATTGGGTTATGAGACAAATTATTTCTCGCTTAAAAAGCTTTATTCTGTAATTAAATACTGAATTTTCCTGAAATCTCTACTAATAAAAAAAGGAAAGTACACGCATTCCACTGTAAGTGTTGGCACATTACGAGTCAGATCATTTGAACTAAGTATGATGCATATATATTTTAGATGGAACGAATGGGCAATTCGTAGCCGTTTTGTTAAATTGAAATTTTAATTAATTAAAAATGAAGTGAGATTTTGGCATTTTCCAGGGATAATTTCCAAAAGCAATTTTTAAATTCCAAGTTGCATGTGCTTTTCTTAATTTTAGTTTTTAACTTTTGTATTTTCATCTGTTTTTATATATATATTTCAATTTATTTTATTCTATACAACTTGCAATCTGCTATTTCATTTTAAGGTTAATTAAATTACTTATTAGTTTTTGTTCTGATGTTGTTATTTTTTACACCACGGAAGTTTAACGTCAAATTTTATATATTTAACCTACCATAATGTTATTTCAATTGTGCATTAATTTTGAAATTATGTACGTATTCACACAAAAATAGAATCAGAAAAAAAGGAAAATTAGTGTCATTTTATTACTTATAAATAATTGAATAATCGGTGATATAACTTTCTGTTTAACAGCATTTTTATATGACACTTAGTAGATATTAAAATATAGAAGTTGACATATCAAAAATTATATATTTATTAAGATGTTTTCAATTTTTATTTTCTTAATCTCCGCTTATAAAATATTCTATTATTAATATTTGAACAACAATTTAAAAAATTATAACAACTCGCTAATACTTTCAATGTAAACTTTAAAAGAATTCATATAATTGCTTGCGAATATAATGTAAATTTTGGAATCTTATTCATAAATATTTCGAAGGACAATTTTTTTTTTAAAATTTTTAATCTTGTTTCATAATCTTCGAATAAAGATACAATTTTTGTGTGTGTGTGAAATTTTTTCAAAGGGTTTAATGTCATTTAAATTGTATTTTCCATTAAATAATTCTTGAAAATTAGAGATGTCCTAAAGTCAATTATCTATGTTCAATGAATATGGTAGCCGTAATCAAAAGAATAAACTATAAATCTTATCTTATTCGGTAATATCAATAGCTCTTGTTACGGTTCCAGGCACATTTCCCAAACGGTTCCCATCCTCCAATTATTTTTTTATAAAAATCGATAAATTTGAAGAAGGAAATATGAGAAGATTTTTTAAAGATAATTTCAAAATCTTTTTTATTGTCAATGACATTTTTTTTTCAGCTTTGGAGAAAAAAAAATGTATTTAAAAGAATTTAAATGAAGAAAGGTAAAAAAAATATTAAAATCCATCCATGCATATATACACATGAGTTCATTTATTGGAAAAAAGTCATTTTATTCCACACCCGTTACTGTTGGTTCCGTTCCTGCAGGTTAGAAACGAAGTGACTTAATAAATTTTCCACTTCAAGACACCTTGGATAAATTAATAAATAAATTATGGGCAGCTTTTGTTAATAACACAGTTGCTGCGGAAGATTAAGCTTTCCGTTATTTATTTTTTTTCTTTTACTCTCCGAGTTAAGTTCTTTATAATGAAAAGAATGATATTATTTTTATTTTCATAAAAGAGAAATCTTCTAGAAAAATTTAAAAAGATTTTTCTTTCATGCTTTGTCGATAACAGTTTTTTTTAATAGTTTTTATTTTAAATTTTAAGATGCAAAATTATCTCTTAAAAAAAAGAAGGTATTATTTTCGGTATTATTTCTATTTTCTCCTTTTTTTAGTGTCGCTTCGTTTCGTAAATAATTTATTTCTAAAATAAAATCTTTGGGCTTTTTTACAATATCTATTTTTTTTATTTATTTAAAATGATTTAGTATTCTGTTCAATGAAAATGTTTTTTTATCAAAATAAGAGAAAAAGTCACTTTCTAGCATTTTTAAAGAGATTGTGATTATTTTCCAATTGATAAAATACGAGCATGATTCTATGCAATGTCAGAATGATCTTTTCTTTTTGAAAGCAACGCCGATATTCATACTCTACATATTTAAATCACAGTTTATTTTCATTTCTTTCATCAGAAAATACAATTTATCTACAATAAAAAGGATTTAATATATTTTTTATATTATTTTTAATATTCCAAACTCATATTCTCTGTAGATTTGTCTTAAATATGCCCATTTAGATAATATTTTCTGAAATTATAATTATCTGTCTCCTTAGGTAGAATTGACATATTTTAAAAATTTTGTCTGTAATTTCAATTCCAATTTTTTTTTCTACGCAGCTTAATAGTATATTTTAATTCAACTTTTTTTTTCTCTTGTAAGTAAAATATATATTTACATTCAGGATAAGGATGCCAGAGAAGGTAAAAAAAATTAATCGTATCCTTCAAAATGCTATAAATTATTTTACTTTTAGATATATATATATATATATTTCATTTACTCATTGTTCATTAATGTCCTAAATGAATAGCTGCTAAATTAAATATCTTATTTACATGACATAATTTAAATGTGCCTTTTTCGTTTTACTAGCTTAATATACATCAGATATTAAATATTTAGAATCCTTGTTGAGATTTCAAAAAAATTAATATTTTTACTAATGCATCGACTTGATTTCGTTTTTAAAATATCAAGTTAAATGCAATATTGATGAAATTAAAATGACTTCAGTATTTTTTTGTAATCATTATTTCCAAATTCATCATTTATTCTTCATATTTTTCTAGAATATATCTTATAGATTGATTTCTTATATTATAGTGGTTGGTTTTGGAAATTGCTTTTAGGTTTGACTTAGAAATGCTTTAATTTTTCAAATGCATAGCTCAAAGGGTAAAATTACGAAAGAAACTGTCAGAAGTAAAACTATTTGACAACTTTCAATGCATTGGCTGATATATTTTATTTCTGACGTAAAACTAAAAGATTTATAAATGATAAAGGTAATTATGTATTTAAAATAAAAAATTTAAAATTGACTATTTTTCAAGATTAGTATTAATATTTAACCTTCTATTAACATTTTCAATAATATTTTTTATTAAATGTTTGCGTTCTTTTTTAAAAGTCAGTATATCATACTGATGTTTTATTCTAAATTATGATACTTTAATTGAAATATTACACAGAAATAATAATGAATGAACATTCAATATTACATCAAAAAATGTAAAGGTAAAGTCAAGTATTTTTTAATATTTCCTTTATATATATTTGTTCCAATTTTTCTGAGCGTTTCAGATTATGAATTTGAGCATATTTGTTTATGCCGAATATTCTGAATTGAAGAAATATATGGATAGAAATTTTTTTAAAAAACAAATAACAAAAACCAACAAATAAGCAAGTTAAAAACGATAGCTTATCTCTTGAGAGCGCCAGAAAAATATCAGAAGCAACATCGTGAGAATACTGTAGAAAAAATTTCGAAAACTCGATATTCATGGATTTTAGTAGAATTTAAAATTTTATGTAAGAAATGGAATAGAGAGTTTTAAAGAGCAACAATGATTTTTTCACTTTTATATTTCCCTTGCGTAGTTTGATTCAAAAAGTGAAATGTAAACTAATATTTATATATGGACTTTCAATTTTAAAATGTATAATGGTTGTAATGGCGCCGGGCTTCTTAATTTTTAAAAAAGGAATTAGATTACGATGACGGTATAGGTGAATATATAGTGAATTTTCATATAGATTATTTCTGGATTGATAGTTTCTTATTACGATGACGGTCTCTGATATAGCTCCTCATTCCAAACTTCCTAGCTATATTGAGATAGTGTTAGATCCTCAAAGTGAATTTAAAAATGCACCTAACCTATAAACATGAAATGTTTTAATGAAATCGATTTTAGAATGTTTCTTTTAATAAACCGTTAGTTCCGTTTCGATTAAATTTATTATAAAACATATGAATTATACCCACATCATTTTCCTAAACTTTTATTTTTGAAAATAACAAAAATTTTGAAGGAAACTATAAATGTCTACTAATGATAAAGGATAAAGTGTGTTTGTATGCTTGTATGATGGCAGAGTACAAAAGAAAACCATTGGAGGGGCCCAAACATACTTTGGAAAGTAGGAATGATTACCCTGAACAATTTGTTAAAAGTTTAAGAAGTTAAAAATGAAAAGAAAATTAAGGTATTATTCTGCAATAAATTCTGTAAATATTCTGTATCACAAATGGTGTTTTGCGACGTCTTGAAATTCAATTAATTATTTTTAAAAGATATTATTTAGTGTTTCCTCTAATTTTGCTAGATCTCTTAAAATAATTTTTGACATATTTTACGACAATTCCTTTCATGAAAGAAATATATTTTAAATAATTTTCATTGATTATTATTAAAATATTTTTTTGGAATTATTTTCCATTTTGTTAATAGCCAATAATTTGAATTTTTTTATCATGTGAGAACATTTTGTTGCTTTGGTTAGGGGGTTTTGAAGCTCGAAATCACGTAGGCAATGAATAAAGCATGAATGGCCATTCTCATCATCATCTTTTAATCGTATATATTTTACCTGCTTTTACCAGTATTGCTTTATTATTACGTATTCTTCTTCGACAGAATATGCGTTTTAAAAGGTTGAAATAGAACTATGACATCATAGCTGTTATTTCATTTCAAAATCGGTCGAGCTCTAAAATTCTTTGATTTTCAATTATTGCAATGCTATAATAATTCAAAAGATTGTAATTTATACAATCTTCCTAGACAATTTCATTAATTTTATTGAATATTAATTATTTAAATAGGTTATTATCATACAACTAACATAATAAAACATATTTTTTTAAATAGTACAAATACTTAAATCCAAAGTAATCATATGATATTGTATTCTACCACTAATTTACTACTATGCGCTGCTGACAGCATCAAACAGTGCCTTGTTGTTGTTGTTTATAATGGCACTTGCCATGGACAAGCTCGCTGACGAAGTCAGTGATTTTAAGCCAAGGGAGCGTCTCTTGTTTTAGTAGCGCCAACTAGGGACAAGAGTGCGTCTTAGCTACTCACGCATTACACTCGCTTGCACAACCCCTTTTTACAGGGGGGCACATTCACACACCTCACAGATAGAACAGGAAGAACAACCATGCCCGAACCGGGACTCGAACCCAGGACGCACAGGCCACGAGGAAAACGAGCTACCCCTATTCCAGGACGCCGGCATACAGTGCCTTAGATATGTCAAACATTATTTCAAGAAAATATTGTTTTAAAATCAAAAATTTCCTTTCTGAACAAATTGTTAGCTAAAAAATGAAATACATGTCAAATAATTCACCATCCATTAAATAATATTAAATAAAAATGTAAATAGCACGCTTGCAGTGGTTTCATTAATTTCAATAAACATAATAAGTTGTAACTTTATTCCACGTGACAATTTAATTCCGAATGAATAAAATGATAATTATACAATTTAATCTCTAATATACTTTATTTTAATCGTATTTCTAAACAAATTAGGAATCTCTGATTTGAGAATTAAAGACAATCCTCTTTAGATAATTAAAAATCTCTTGAAGTTAATTAACTTGTTCCTCTTGCCATTTAATTCTGCTAAAGTTCACTTAATTCTATTATAGGAAACAATTATTTCCGTAATTACCGTGATTAAAATTGTGTTTATTCAGAAAAAATAAAGTTAATATTAAGATGTAAAATTGTCATTGTTCGAAAATTGTACTGATATTCTTAACTTGTTAAGATTTTTGAATTATGTTTTATTGAAGAGGCAAATGCTTTTCAAATATAATTAGTATCTTCTAATATTTATACAAATTTAGACTTTTATCTAAAGTTAGATTTATTTATTTAAATTTCTAAAACGTGATTTTATTCGAATAAGAATCAGTTTATTCGCGGTTTTGTTTTCACTGGTCGATTTTACGTTCGATTACATTTCCTAAATTAGCGAAACATTTTATAATATCATCAGAATAATTTAACTAAAAATAATATCTTTTTTGTTTAGAAAATTTAATTGCTGCCTAGAAAATATTATATTTTTTAAAAAAATAAGATAAGATTAAATATTTAATTTTAAATTTTATTCAATTCTAAATAGTTTGTAATGTTTTTTCCTAACTGATGGTAAACAATCAAAGAAATTATTTGACATTAAATTAAATTAAATTATTAGCTATATTAATAACTTTGTATGAGAGAATACTTCCAAAATTTTCCATATCTCTTAGTTACTTGGATAATTTTAGATTTTACGTTTGAATTAGTTTATATACGAAGAGACCTCTTTATGTGCTCGAATGAAACTAGTGCCTCTCACATCGTTCAAACACTTTATTGTAGAATAAATTTAAGATAAATTTTTTATGAATTATTACACAAAATCCTTTTATGATCTGAAACATTTTTTTTCTAATAAAAATGGAAATATCAGTTGATCAAGATTATTTTAAAAGTCTCCGGTAAGCCCTTTTTCATAAGGCATTAATTGTTATATAAGTATTTCAATTTTTGTTCACAAATACAAAAGCAAAAGAAAGGCTTTAATAAACGTTCTGAATAATTAATTAAATATTTAATTTTTAACTATAAAGCACATAGAAATAAATCAAATCAATAGTCATTATCGATATAAATTTTTATCATATGCTTTTAAGCTTTCTATTTAGCATTCTTTCAAAATCAAATTCAAGTGTACTTTTTTCGTGCTCTTTAACAATGAAAAACATATTCTTAAAAATTCTGCATAAAATTAATTTTCAATATAAATAAGAAAAGCAAATTTTACTGAAATGAAACCCATACCACTAAAAACTTAATGTTTGAAACTTAATGTGGTGCAAAAATACTTGTTTGAAATAATACTTTCAGGACATATCGCGAACAAACTTCAAAAGAATGTTTAATTTTTAAAAGTAGTTTTCATCAATTTATTCATTTATTAAATTTTGAAAAACTGAACAAAAAAAATTGAATAATCATTCAATTATCCAAATGAAAGTGGTATGATTGAATGGTAAAGTTTTAAAACCGATGGTGGTATAAAAATGTTTTTTTTTTTTTGCGAATGAATTTGCTCCTAAGTTACAGCGGGAAAACTTCAACATTTCAATTATTTCTAATTAATTGACTATTTAATTAAGTTTTGCAATTTGGAAAGTGTTCGGTATTCTTTATGCAGTCATAACTATAAAGTGTGAAAAGTTTGGGTTTATTCGAAGTAGGATATGAAGAACATAAACAGCCATAATAAATTTATTTGTTCTAAGAAGTTATGAATTCCAACCATCAGACCATCCATTATTTCTGTCTGATTTTTTTCAAACTGCTTTTTAAACTATATGAAGACGCTGATCATTTCATCCACTAAGATTGATTGAAAAGAAAAACATCTGGCAGAAGTGTCGCTATTCGTAAGTGGTGTCGAATTCTCTTGTCTTTGCCATCCATACATTACATGATAAGAAGCCTTCTTCACTGGATGAGTTTTTGCTCTGCCGATGGCAGCGTTTATGAAATCAATCGCTCTGAAAGATCCTTCAACAGATAAATTCCACTCAAAATAATTATTAATCTTGACTTAAATGTTTTTGTTAGGATGAAAGACGTCCAGGATATATGTTGCTTATTGGATGTCATGACTCGGAACTCCACTTTCGCTTTAGAATGAGTTTATTTTCGCACAACATAAGACAGAGAGTTTCATTAGTTTATTTACGTATGATAGAAATTGATAAAGTAGATTGAAATCCACCAAACGATCCGTACATCAAAAAGATGGATATCTAACGTAAACATTCCTTTTCTTAAAATAAACACGACATTTTTTACTTAAATCAAAACTGGATTGCCAGATTTCAAGTTGGAATAAGATTCAACGTAAACTATAAAATGAAAGCAAAATAGGATATAAGAAACTTATGAGGAATAGAAACAACGGAGATTACGAATCGCCTTCATTTAAAAATAGAGAAAGCCGGAGTCGTTATGGTAATGAAGAAATGGTTTATAAATTCTGTTGAGTAGAGGAATTGAAGAATGGTGCTAGAAAATCTTAATTTGTTTAAATGATAGTATACTCAAATTTTTTACTCTTCTTAATTTCCAAGAGAGAAATGGTGAGATTGTTTTTGATAGTGAATTCTATTTAAAGCTATTTTCAAATCTTTTATATTTTTTTTAAATCATAGAGGTTCGATTTCTTTCTTTTTTTTTATCCTAATAAATTCAAATGCCGTACTTCGTTAATGCATTCTAATATGTATTTTTTCTCAATAATTTTGAGCACCTAAATTAATATTTTCCCCTTTGATATTATTAATGATGCCTACTTTTTAATTAAAACATAAGGATATATTTAAGACTCTTATTGTTAATGCTGTTTTACGTCACAGATTTTATGCAAAATCATTTATAAATTAAAATTTAGGAACTCATTTATGTTACGACACAAATTAATTGAATAATTTAAAGTTAATTTAATAATTTGAAGTTAATTAATTGAAAAATAGCGTGAGGAAAGGCAACAACCAGCATTAATACTTAACATGTATTTATTAATACACGACATATAAGTTAATACAGGCACAAAACATTACTTAACTAACATAAAAACATATAAAAAAGTAAATGGATATGGATGGCATGTCTCACCTTCGAATTCTCTTCTGCCAATTAAGGAACGAAACAATTATGTGATTATCATGATGTAATCAGTTGTGCAACATGGCACCGTACAGAAAATGAGAGCTATCAGATTACAACTCCCACAATATTAATAATTCATTTTCCAATTTTTATGCGAAATTATTTATTAACTTTCAAAGATTATGAATATTTTACCACTGCATTTGCAACATGAACCTTGTAGCCCACATATTAGTCAGTTATTCTAACCTGGATTCGAAATGTTTCGCTTTTAGTGTGATTATTTTTTTTAACACAGAATGAAAACTTTAATCAAACCGTACATAAGTAATACTCATATTCTCACGCGAAATGCTTGTATTTCACTGATGCAAATTAGAATTGAAAGGAGTTTAAAATAATTGAAGCTTGTTAACAAACTGAGATATTTTTGAATTTCGAATTCTAAATTTCAATGTTAATACAGAAATTGCGGTAGATTCTAGGTAGTATCTAGGTTTTTACATAAAATGATCGCAGATTCAAAACTCCATTTTATAAAAGATTCTATTAGTATGTAAATTTATTATGGTACATCAGCCAGAGCAATTCAAAAGTGTTGTTATTAGAGTGTAAAATAACCTAACAAAAAGTACGCTGTCACTTAAAATGTCAGTTGCAAAATATCGAATATTGAACCTTCCCTTAAAATATGCCCTTGTGAGAAACAGAAAAAATTAATCTAGTTTGATTAGAGTTACAACTTCTAATAGAAGGATTTCATCTATGGAATTCTCAGCAGTTTAATTTTTATTATTTGTCTGATGCATAATTAAATTACTATTATTTTTTTTATTTTTCTATTTTTTTTTATATCTATATTTTATTTCTATTCTATTTATATTTCTATTATTTTATTTATTAAAAACTATTATTTTTTAAATCAAAATAATTATACGTCAATTTTCTTACATTAAGTCTAGTAATTCAACATAAATGAATATATTAATTTCACCTATAGCAATTACAAAAACGTATTTCATTTTTTTTTTAAAATTTATCGTATTTTTTTCCATGAATGTATTATAATATTTCAATTTTCATAGCTCTGTGTTTTGATTTCGAATTTGATTATTCATTTTGGCACAGAAAAATCAGAAAATCATAGATTATTCGAGAAAAAGGATACAAAAATTTAGAAAATAACAAAACATTCCTCTTATGAATATTAAATTTCACTAATAGTGAATACTCCCTTTTTTCAAATAGTGTACTTAATTTTGAATAAAAAGAATCTCCAAGACTCACACAAAGTTAAAATGTAAATATGGGAAAGCAGATCAAAATATCTTGTCTTAAAACTCGATATGATTGATATGATACTTTCCAGAAGACACAAACAATAAGGCATCTAGGCTAGCTGATACATTATCGACACATAAAAGCAATCTCCAAAAATATGGATGCAATAACATTGTCCCATTTGTTTACTTGGTGTCATTTTCGTCGGATGTGGACATCCGTAGTTATCACATGAGACAACCTTCATCAATCCATTTGCTGACGATATTTCGCTCTATCGATGGCAACGGCTATTGGACTCGGCCATCTGAAGGCCTCTTTTAGCAGATAAACTCCACTTAACGGAAAGATTAATCATTCGAAATGACCAAGTCGGACGAGATATATCGAAGCATTTCTTCCTTAATGGAGGCTGAGTGTTTCCTCCACTCAGATTGAGACTTCAAATCACGAAGAATAGGACATCGCCTTCATTTGATGAGAGGTTTCCAGTGTTTAAGATCTAGATCGTGTAGAGCTAGATTTCGTTTTGTAGATCGAATAAATTGATGAATGTTTAGTTTAATTTTGGTGATTGAATTGCAATGAAAATTTTATTAAGCACTCTTTTGACAATTAAAATGGTAAAGTTTGCAATTCCCTAATAGGTTTATATACTCAAGTACATTCAGATGCTTGAATGGGGAAATTTACTATCAACTTATGTTAATTGCATAAAACCTTTTTTAAAGTTAATTGAAGGTGGCATTTATATTAATTTAAATTTGTATTAATTTTGTAGTTGAGAAAGAAAGATGCAAATATTATTAGGATTAGTTTTATAAATGAACATCTCATTTTGCAACTTCAAAAAGTTTATGCGAAACAAACAATTATCGATTAACTGATTATCGATTATAGTAAAAACAAGTAATATATAAAAAAAATTAAGTCAATTCCTACTTAGGTCAACAAAAAAATTTATTTTAGTTACTTTTTATTAAATAATTACAATTAATATACATATGACAGAATCACGATATTAAGTGGCAAAATAGAGCTTGGCTATAAATTTGGCGACATGGCGACGGATTTGACGACTTTAGTGAACAAATAGAAATTACTGGACAAATTTAATTAATTAATTAATATTTGAAAAAAACAGCATTAACATCAAGTGTCATCCATTACAAGTTTTAAAAAATGTTTTTGAACTTTAGTGGATGAATAACATATATAGAGAGAGGGAGTGTGTGTGAGCTAATAGTAGGAATTGAAAAAATAACAATATGCCTTCATCTAAAATATTCTATTCATATTCACTACTCTAATATATATTAGAACATAATGAATATTGCGTTATATTAGTCATTGCATGTAAATTAAAATTTAAACTACTTACTTAAAGAGTTTCCTAAACTCTTTACATGAGTTCTTCAAGTTCGACTGAAACAGTGATTTCTTATTTTAAACATCTGTTGGGATTATTGAGTAATTTCCAAACTTATAATAACGGATAAAAATAAATATCAATTAAACAACAAAGCATTTAGCAAATAGAATTCATTTTTTTCCCCTCCTTTTCTGTGTTTAAGCACTGATCAAGAATTACGGACAATAATTAATAAAATATATGTTAACATTAATTACAGACAAAAAATACTTCAATTCCTCTTAAAAATTCCAATTTTAATGCCATCTATAAAACACCTTTACTTAATAAAGACAATGTATATAGAGAAAAAAATTTAATGTCAGAAATTCTAAGGTAAAATAATAAAACTTGCTTTCGTATTACAAAATATTCAAGTATTTCATTGATTATATCGATTCGAAAATTCTTTTAAACTTCATAATTTATGGCCCGAATTTCATCTTCATGCTTCAAAGTAGGAAAACATTAAAGTAATGTAATGTTATAAAATATTTTTTTTAAAAAAATACGAGCATCCCTTGCCTACATCCTATTAAAAATAGTTGGTGAGTTTTTTACTATACCTAAAAAAAATAGTCGTATAATACATAATGTTATGATAAAAGAAAAAAAACAATAAGCTCGATATTTATGAATTTTCCGAGAACTTAAATTTCAATACCCCAAAAAGGGTTTTCCGATCAATGAATGATATGTTTTATAAAAACAATTTCAGTTTGTTACATAAATTCTTCAAATAAATAAATTTAAAACCCTTCATTCATAGTACATGGAAATTGGAAATTTTAAGAGAAAAGAAAATATTTTTATTTATTTATTATTATTATTAATAATTGTGAGTATTACAACTCTTAATTTCATATGTTTCTTGGATAGATGCATTCAAAGAATTGTTTTAGATAATCGTTACAATAAAAATAGTATGTAAATTAATTTTCCTCGTTGATTTTCAGATGATATAATATAAATTAATAAATACAGCGGTTTGTAATCTTGTATTTAACTGCCAAATATAAATGAATAAATAAATATATTCTGTAATTAATATCAATAATAAATGCAAAAACATTAAAATTATATCGTTTGCACAGATTAGAATTTAATGTGTAAAAATTATTTATTTAAAACAAAGAAATTATCTTATATTATTCATACATTTAAATATCATCTACACTTCTTGCAATTTCTGGAACAAATGCAACTTAAAAATTTTTCTTTAAAATCAGGATAGCTTAAAATAATAATATTTATAATTTAATAAAACTATACAAAGTAAAATTTTCAATTCCCGACTTTATATTTTATTTATTGAAAAATGTGTATGAATCAATCAATCGTCTGCAGCGAAATTATTAAATTCCACAGTTTAAAAAAATAAAATCATTCATAATAATTCCTTCTAATAAAATAAAACAAATATACATTAATTAACAATAATTACTAAAGAAAACAATGAAATTTTGATTTCAATTAAAAGTAATTTTCTTGAGATAATTAAAATTTTTTAAGATAATAAATAACTTGTTCTTTTCTGTGTTTAACGCTCAAAAGCTTTCCCAATTAAGGAAAATAATTAATATCTCAATATCAGTGGTTAAGATTGTGTTTACTTCTCAATTTTAGCTCTAAGGTAGAAAATATTTCTGTTTTAAAATGTAGCGATTTATTTTATTTGTAATGACTTTCCATCTGTTGAATTGTTGAAAATTTTGTATTTTTTAAAATAAAATTAGCATTTTGAGTAATTAATGCCAATTTAGCATTTATTGAAACGTCAAAAACCTTACTTTATTTTTGTTCGAATTTTTGAATTAATTTCCATAAATGTCTTCATTTCATTTCTTTTCAGAATATAATTTTCTCATACAATTTCATTTCTTATAAAACAGATAAAAGATTAATTAAAGTCAAAATAATTTTAAATATTTAATTCAAAACATAGGAGAATTGCTTAAAATAGCCCTTTTCTGTCAGGTATTAGATTAAACTAATTAGTATCATACCACGCTCATTTATTATTTTGTTCAGCTACTAAGTTAAGTAATCATTATAAACGTTTCTAACGGTTTATTGATATGATATTCTCCGATTCTTGGACTCCAATTAATTAAAATTTAATGCTGCAATCCCATTTAACCATAATTTATTCTATTCAGACAAAACTAAATCCATACAGTTTCGAAAGAAAACGGCAAATAAAAGTAGATTCTCCCGATTTAAACTATATTTATATATTTGAATTATGAAAATATGTATTTCTAATCCAATGTTTCTTAGGTCCATATTTGGGGAATGTACAGTTTTACAAGTAAATCAACAAATAAAAAATATTTAGATATGAATTTACGAAAGCAACATTAAGTAATAGTTAGTGCAGTAATAATGATTATTTTCATAAAATATACAATTTTGATCTACTTTCAAATTCAGAAGAGTGAAGCGATTTTTTTTTTAAGAATGCTGTATTCAAAGAATCTGGTGCTCATTTTTTATTATCGTTGAACTATTATGTTGATGCGGAACCTCATTTATTGAACATAATTCGTTCTCAAATCGTAAAGTGAGTTTACACTCAACTAGTTATAAGATTCCAGTAAGATCACGCATGCGCAGGAAGATGATAGCGCTAGCCCGCAATGAGCGGACAGTATCAAGTGCTTATCTCGACGGGACAAATTCTTGCTAATGTACAATTTCTGAGCCTGCCTGATCTTACGGATGAACTATAGATGGCTGAATGTAAACAAACCTTTACTTGTAGTGCAAAACACTCTTTAATAGAAATAGATTTTTTTATAGGAATGCGTATAAAATGGAACAATGCATTCTCTTGCGAAAAAAAAATAGTCAAACAAATTTGTAATAATGTAATGTATTACTTTTAATGCGTATTATACGCAATTACAGATTTTTATTTTTAGCTACTCTTCAAAATGCGCCAAAGCTGCGCAACAATATTACCGTTATATGAATTTGTAGTGTGTTTAGCTACTGCCTTATTAAGTTGGCGCTTCTCAATGCACGATGAAATAATTTCCTATGCTTTCAGCATCTCTTTTATTTCTCTGGAAGATTATTACTCTGTTGAATCAATTATTTCTTCTTTTCTTGTCCAAATCTCCTCCGCTGTCTTTTGGACAGAAAATGCAACTCCACAAGTTCTTCGCTAGTTCTGAATATGTTCTTCCACCAGCTCATTCATGTCATTGTTATCTTTTTCTACCCGCTTAATCTTGACCAGAAACAAAATCATGGCACCATATACAGTTGCTCAAATCTCTCGGAGTCACTTCGACAAATTTATCTTGTAAAACTTCGACCATATTGTTATAAAGACTCGTTTAAAATACGTGTTCAACACAGACTGATAAAGCCCAATTCAGTTTGTGATGCCACGATGTATCCTCATGATTCATTCTGTGATGCTTAATCACTAAGCGAGTCGTGTTTTTGCATGTTGCTTTGCTCCTTATACATATAATTCGATATGGGAAGAGTTCGGTAACAAGGTTTGATTGTATATTATAGAATTCTGGAGATTGGATTTCTGATTAGGACAACTTTTTCAATCAGTTTAAAACTGCAAAGTGTAATAATTCTGGCTTATATCCTAAAATGGAGGCTTGCAAAAGCAAAGAAAAAAACATTTTAACACTTCAAAGCAGTCTAAAATGAGTATTATATGTTACTCTCTGTGTGTGCATTTTTCATTTCAAACTCAAATTTAAAAAGACTTGATAGAAAAATCGCTGCTCTGAGACCCGATACCATCAAAGATAGTCAATAAGCCGATATGTAGTCCTATGAATTTGAATTTGACTATAATCTCAAACAGTGCGAGGTCTCTATTAAGTAACATATTTTCTCGACATTTCTCTTGCAGTTATAATGTAATAAGTAATGTGCGGATTTCTCTTGCGGATATAATTTAATAAGTAATGAAGAGGTACACTAAGATAAACAATCATATCCTTAAGAAGAATTTATAACATAAGAATTTTTCAATAGGTACAAATACAAACAAGAAGATTTTTTTAAAAAAATTCTTGTATTTTCATTTAATAAATTGCCAAATTTGTCGGATTTAACACCAAGTAATATACGAGACGATTTAACAACAACCCACATATTAATTTGTATTTTTGTATGCCAATATTACATTCATTTGATAACATTTATATCCTATTAAATTACATAAAAATAACATTTATATCCTATTAAATTACATTAACGTTTTAATATTCTTTGTTTTATTAAATAAAGTCGTATGTATGCGTGTGCAAGTTTTCATAGCTGTTAAATATAAAATAAGTTCAAAGTAATTACTCTTTTCAGTTATTTCCAAACTACCTATTTCGTACCATATTAAGTATGAATTTTATATAATTATAATTATTGTGAAATCTTCAGTCTCTTACTTAAGTTACAGCTAAATTACAGTAATTTACAGTACGCATTTTTCAGACATTATTTACAATTTCATTTTAACTTAGAAATTTCAAGGTGTATCGAAGATTTTCTGGTGACTTTTTGAATTTCTATACTGAATTCTCCAGGAAAACTTTAAAACATGAATATTTCCTTTAAAAGCAATTATCCTATTCAATAAAAATATCTAATAATTTGGAAAAAATATCTAAACTGTCAAAAATAAAATTTAGTAGCCTTAAAATAAATATAAAATAAAACAAATGAAAGAACATTTCAAATAAAAATTAAATCCTCATGCAGATTGTAATAAATGCAGAAATCTCCAATGAGTAAAAATCATGCAGAAAATAACTGTCATCCTAGAAGTCCAAATATCATAAATAAATACAAGTCAAAACTTTTGATTGAAATGAAAATTCGTTTTTACTAATTATTATCGCCATATAAAAAGTGTTTTTGACTAAAGAAATTATTCATATATTTAAATATGATTAAAGAAAGAGGTAAACTTTTTAATTCCTTTTAAGGAATTTTTTTATTCCTTGCTTAAGGAACTTCTTAGTTCCTTAAGCAAGAATACGTTCTAAAGCTAAAACAAGCTGAACTTAGAAATTATGTTTTGAAATCAGGAATGCGGTTTCCATACGAATAGTTTAAAATCTTTTTGAAATTAATTAAATTTTAATATATATATTCTGATTTTTTTAAAACTCCCTTGAAAACTTTAATTTTGAAGTAAAACAAAGAGTTCAAACCATTTTTATGCAATTTATATCTTAGAATGCACAATAAAACTCATGCACTTGATTTATTATTTCAATCGTATGTATTACTTTATGTGATAATTAAATTTCAGATTTCCTCATTCTGAAATCAGAAAGTCAGAAAGAACTTTTTTATAAAATAATTAAACAACATTTTCTAGTCTGAAGCTAATAACATACATCCAATAAAGGAATTAATTTACTTAGTACTCGGATGATAGAGCATTATTTACGTATTGAAAGTCAAAAAGAAAAATCGATAATCACTTTTGTAACCGTAACTGTTTTCCTTGGCCCTCCAGCGGCTGCGACAATAAACAGTAGTTGAAGTCTTGGATGCAAGCGGTAAACATGATGTTGCCCGAAGTATAATTTTACTTTATATTTGTAATTGAATGTTATTGTCCCAAATAGTTTTGTCCCCTTGTAAATCATGTCCTTTTTTTCATTAAATGTATTTTAACTTAATTGGCATTATTTATTGACTTTAATCATCTTTCCTGACAGAATTTAAATTTTAGAGCCATTAAGGTCACACTTTGTTATTTTTAACATTTCTAAGAAGATTAATTTTAATTCAGATCACGATTTTATACTTTATTCAGGAAATAAAGCAAATCAAAACATTTTTTATTTTCATTGCTATTGGAATAAATTCTTTATTTGTTTTAATTAATATACTAATCCTGTTGTAAAAGAAGTTTTTATTATTCTTGTTGAATAACTATTTTCAATGCAACAGATTTGCGATTTTGAATTCAAAATTGATAATTCCGAAGAAAATAAAAAAAGTAATCACTTAATCAGTCTACCTCTAGAATAATAAGTAATAAAAGCTATTCATTTTCTGATTTTAGAATGAGCTGATAATATGAAATTAAAATTACATCAAAAGTTAAAAAAAAGAATTTGTTAAATACTGATGATAGCAGTGATTATTGTTATTCTACAATGAGAAATAATATTTTAGATTTTAAGCAGAGTTGAAAGACGTTGTAACATAATCTTTAAAAGCTCTGAATACTAAAAATAATAGATATTTAGATTTGGAAACCAGATATATTGGAAAATCGCATGCATAATTTATTGGTTCTTCATTTGTAGAAAAAGAAAAAAATGCTCTGCTTGTAATTCTTGAAAAAATTTAAAAATAATCATTCTAATTGCAAAAAAGCTTGAAGTAAATAAATATTTATGTAAACATAGAAATCAGATAGTATTAAATAAATAAAAAAAATCATTTAAATAGTAACCAAACCAAATGATTGAGTTAAAAAATAAATTCATCAAATGTAATTCTTCAGTAGAAGATAGTACTAAATACTGCAAGCGATATTTTTTTTCTCCTCAAATAATTATTATGGGTAAAAAAATAGTAGGAAAGAAGATATTATAAAAAGAATTTCGATAACAACAAATTTTAATTTAAAATAATTTTTCCACATTTTTAAGAAATTACTATTACAATTAAATAAAAACAAATGTAGTTCTGCATTTTGAAAAAAACTCATCTAAAAGTGTAAAACCATTTTAATATTAAAAAAATTAGCTAGGGCAGTCAGGTTAATATTAACTCAAATTAAGTGTAATTCATTTATTAATTTATTCAAAAACTTTTGAAATAAAAAATCATTTAAATATTTTATAAGATTAGAAAAAGAAACCTAATATAATTTTGTGGGATATGAAATTGACGTATTTAATTAAAATCCTAACTTTATATACAGAAAAAAAACCGAATTTATTTTTATGATCTTTTTCTCATGCATTTTGAAATATTTTGTTTGCGTAGATATGAAGTGTAGCAAAATTAGGCTCATAAAAAAATCATTAAAAATGGAAATAAGCAGGGTTTCGAACTTAAAAACTCTAAAATAATGCCTTCCATTTTTAATTTTTAAATAAACTGATTTATTAAAAATGACTAAATGACAAAAAGTGTAAGTAAAATGAAAAAAATATTTTATTCATATTCATACATGAATATTAAAGGATGTCAACTTGCGAATTATTAATTTAAATTTTTATTTTCTCAAAAAAAAAAAAATTGTGCTCAAACAACAAAAATTTCGCATACAATAAAACATGCTAGAAAAAAAAAATGTCTATGGAAAAAACAATCTGGAATTTTCTTTTCTATTACGTTTTAGAAAATGAAATAAACAGCAAAGTAAGAGAAAATATGAATTTAAATTAATCAGATTTTCATGATATGCAAATATGAATTGGTCTAAGTATCCTCAACACAGATATTGGTTATAATTAATTCCGGTTGAACTGTTTAGATAAAAACTCATTTCCATGATTCCATTTGAACTTTTGTAATGGAGGCCAGTTCCATGGCATCATAACACTATTATGCTCGATTTATTTATCTTCTAAACTTAGTTATATTATAATTTCTATTTTTATTCGTCATGTAAATTCCACACATATATTAAAAAGAATCCTTCTTCAGCTTTTCAACATTAGAAGAATATCACGTGATCAAATATTTATTGAAACATTAAAATCGATTGCAGTTTCATTCATAAGGATGAAAATATTGTTGTGATTATTTCTTAGTTGATTAAATTCTAATTAAAATTTCAAATGCATATTACTTCGAATTCAGAATTATTTACAGGATTTTTGTTCTTTAATTATCTAAATTATTCGATCCTTTTTGGCAGCCAATTTGTATTAAAAATTGAAAATGTTAATTATTTTATTCGATGAAATAAATAAATGTTTTCCACATATTTTGCTTTCAAATAAATTTACTAAATTTCAGACCACAATACATAAAATTTTTATTCTTTTATTTGTAAATATAAGAAAATGAGACATTAATCATTTGGAAAGCTAAATTGTTTCAAAAATATTTTTTTTTAAATTTTAGAAGAAATCTTAAATGCGTGTAATGATCGAATTTAAGAAATACGACACAAACGATTAATATATTGACTGAAAAATTGAACAATGCAGACGATAATATACATCTACTTAAAACATTTTTTCTTCATTTAAAGTTATTGAAAGATAAGTACAATAAAAATTAAATCATTCAAGTAGTAAATTGCTTTGCAGTTTTTTTTTAAGATTTTAATATTAAAAAAGAATAAATCCTGCATAATGCTCACGTTATGAAAAATCTCCTTGACGAAAAGAAAAATAATTAACTTAAAGCTTAATCTACGAAAGTAGCTGTCATATTATCATAGTTGAGTACAATTTATTTAATTATTCATTCAAAGAATTTTGAAGTAGAATATTTATTAAATTCCCTCTTTATTTCATTTCTTAAAGAATAAATCATACATGAGTAAGAATAGAAATGACTTTTATAATTAAATTAATTTCCTTGCATAAATACATCTGCATATTTGCTTTTCTTGCTGTTCTTATATTAGGTTTTTTTTAAAAAATAGTTTTAATCCAAAATAAAAGATTAACAGGAAAAAACCTTTATAAAAAAGAAACTAAGACAATAAACTAATGAAGCCTTGAGACAGACCAACGCTTCTTTTTTAGTTTTTTAGAATTTATTAATCTATCGAAAAATGATTAAAGGCTGAAAGTCATTGGTGAAATAGGGCATATAAAATAGAGAATACTTCAAAATATTTTTTAAAGGTTGTCAAAGGATTGGAGTTTTCTTAATTCCCAGAAGAAAACATAATTACATTTTTTTTAATTTCCTATTCTTGACTGATATTTGATAAAAAAATTCTCAGCAATTTATTGATTATTGTATATTTTTATTTTTTTATTTATAATTTAATCTTATTTTAATGGAATCCTATTCATTAATTTTATATTTTATAATTAAATTGATGAATTCCTGAAGATATTTTAATATCTTTTCCTTTTATTTATTTTTGAATAGTTCTATAGAATTTATTATTTGCAAAAAAATATTTATGAGCTGTGTGTATTGAAAATACTTGAAAACCCAGCCTTTTCACTAAAAGTTCCAAAGATTTTTAAAAAAAATATTTGGTATTTATATGATGAAATTTTCATTATTTAATGTTCACTTAAATTGGAACAATTGTATCATTTCATTTAAAAAAAATCTCTCACAAGAAATTCACGCTTTCAACTAATGAAATTAATGATGCTTATGAAAATGATTTATATAAATAATTAAGGAAATATGCTAACGTCATTATTACAAAAACTTTGGATTCGGATTTGAGCATTGTTTCTTCAGAATTTCCTCGTTTAGGCTGAGGCGATATGTGCATAAATCTATTGAGAGGCGAATTTCATTCAGCAGATTCATAGCTTAAAAGTTTAGAATGGATGACCTGGTTCTGTTGTCGTTTTTATGTCACCTTTCAATCGTAAGAATTTATTAAAATTAATTCTTGAATTCTTTTATTATTTAATTTAATTATATCATTGGACATGAGTTCAATTAATTGTATTATGATACCTATTTAAACTAGTTGCAGAAGATTCTGTATTATCCTTTCGGCATTTTAAGTTGATTTCACTTTTTTCTTGTTTGACCAAGTAGGCTTTCGTATCAGATTTTTCATTCATTCTCAGATATTCTAATTTTAATATGCAATTATGTGTCTTTACATACCTACATACTCAATGAGAATTAGTTAATATTTTAGAATTTATAAGATAATACATTCATTTAATTAAATTTTGACTCCAAAGTACTGGTAAGACCTGATATTGAATCTGAGAAAGGAAGATTTTAACGGTCCATTATATTAATAGTTAGCCACTTTTTCATAGCAATTGGTTCAACTTAATTAATGGTTACTGAAAATGTCAGTTAAATAATTTCTTCAAATTGGCCTTAATAGCTTCCTCGTATTCGTCACCTTCATATTTCAAATTTTGAAGACATGATTTTCCTATCTAATTTTAAAAGTTTTACGCAGTTCTCCTCATAGTGCTATGCATTTCCTTGTAATTTCTTTATACTTTTATACACCCTATTATAGTACAGGAAAGAGCTGAAATAATTCAAAATGAACAAGTTTAAACTTTTTACAACATTGTTTTATTGAAAAGGGCAATTTACTGTAAGTGCAACAAAATATCAAAAAATTAATGAAAGAAAGCTTTATAAAAAAAAAATACGCACCATCAAATTATTAAATTGAATAATTATATTTTGATCGTCGACACTGGATTAAATAACTGTAGCGACATTTAAAATGATATGAGTTTAATTTTAACTATAAAATATTTTATTGTAAAATGTGTTACAATTTTTTTTCCTTAATTAACAATTTAAAAGTTATTCGGCAAAAATATTAGTATGATTGAAAAGATAAATTTTGAATTTTCAAACGATGTAAAAATCTTTTTTGTGTTGCAATATTTTCAACAATTACAGTGAAAACACCCCGAAAATATATTCCTTTAAATTTTAGTAAATTAAAATTTTAATTAAAATAAAATTACTCCGATGTACAAATGTCTGCCCTCCAATGTTTATATATAGCCAAGTGTGATAGTTGTAGATCAAATGGTTGTCTGTAGATGAAGAATTCAAACTCTCACATTGACTAATACACATAGTCGTTCACCTTTTTTAATATTATACATAACGAATTATTATTAAAGGTATAAAAAAACTAAAAGAAGAAAATTATTGAAAGAAAATAATTTTACTGTTTAATGAATTAATGATGAACTACTTCAATTTTTTTATTTTTTATTTCATCTATTATTGAAATAATTGTCAAGGACTTTTCATCAATTTTTTTTTTCTTCTTTTTGAATGATTTAGAAAATGACTTTCTTTAAATTATAAGAAGTATGGCGACAATTTTATCTGAATGAGAATCGTCATTCTAGATTTCCTCGTAAAATTCTATTATTAGGTGTAATAATAAATGATTACGTGAAACATGTTACATATGTTCACATTATAATTTCGGAACAAGAATCGTTTACATCTTTATCAAATGCTCACATTTTAAGGCTTACAGTTTATTCTAATTTAAAAATTAACAGTGGATCTGCCATTGCTGTTTGGTAAAGACACACATGCAATCCATTATAAAGTCCATAGGATTTTATATCTTAATTAATTTTTCTCTTTTATTGTGTTACTTTATACTTTTTCCTAATATACAAATGATTATTTTGTATCATTTTTGTTCACATTACTTTTTCTGTAAAGCTTTATGTCAGAAAACGAGCTTGTTTGGAGCAGTATAACCAGCAAATAGCCTCTCCTGTGCTATAAAATTCAAAACCAAACAATCTAATGATTTGAAAATATCACTATTTTCAGTTAGTTGTTTGAAAAAAAAATTCTGCACAAAATTCATCTACTTAATTTGACAGTTTAAATTGTTTTCCTTATATGAAGTGATCCGCTTTTAAATTACTTGGGAGAACCATTTAAAACAAAAACTATTGTGTTTCGCTATAAATTTATTTATTTATCTAAAGCCGCCTTCCGTTCATAAAATTTTAAAGTCCATAAACTTCAAGTTTATGAGTGGTTTTTAGGTTATAAGAGAGGTAACAAAACTTTATGTAGCATGACTTATTTTTAGTTATTTTCAGGTACTTACTGTTGTTTCAAGAATTAGCCAATGCATGCTTTTAAAGTAGTTTTTAATAATTCACCCAGTTGTAAATTTCATTTTCTCTTCCAGAAATTTAAACTTTGAAATACAAAATAAATTCTAGTAATATTTAGTTAGGTAATGTGATATTTAATTTGACTTTTACTTTTATCTAATTTATCTATTGACTTTTACTTTTATCTTTATCTAATTTCATTTGTTTCACATAAGGATTATACTTTATAGTCAAATATTCTTTCTCTCTCTTATGTGCTAGAGGATTAAATTTGGTATACGATATTTTAATATCTTGAATAAATCAATTCTTGCACAAAATTTTCAATCCCAACAACTCACACAACTATTTAGTATATTAGAGATAAACTGTCGGCATTTCAGTCTTCTGATAAATAGAATTTTTAAAAACTGCTTTTTAATTTTTTTATCTTGTTACAGAATTAGTAAAAGTTTTGAAATGCAATAAAGGATATACAATAATTGTAAATTAAGCAATAATTGTCAGCGTTGTAAAAATAATAGCTATGTAACAATAATTATACGCTCTGTAAAAATGCATTCGTCAGCGGTTCCCACGCTCCGAGTGAAGGGATAAAAATAGCTGATCTAAACAAATTCCTTTAAAAGATCCTGGGTCGATACGTGTTGATAAATCCCTATCAAAATCTCATAGTGTATAAGCAATGGGAAAATTATCTTCATTCTCTTTTACGCTTATCTGCTCTTGTATCGTGATGTGAACGGACGGGCCTTGTTCGTGCCTCTTGTACATAAATCATGCCTCCCGCAATGAAATAAAACGAATTTAAAATTTCAAAGTGTATTTTCTGTCTTCGGCCACGACTTTGCTTTAAAAAATTATGATTACATTTAAAAACCAGCACGATATTTTCCTGTGTTAAAATTCTCAAATAAATTAACAGAATTAAAATTAAATTCCTGGGAGGAGAGACAATTCGACTTTGCTTTACGGCTCCTTGACTCGCCATTGCTCTGGTTCCGAACTGTCTCGGGCGCTTGCTTTTTGTCCCTGCAGCTCTGTCTTCTGTGGCGTAGCTTTTTTGCTGCCTTCGGATCAGGTCATGCCGTTCCACATTGCTGAAGTTCCATACCAACTGATGCAATATCCTCTGCCATCCGTACTCCATGGTTCAGTTCTCGTTGAATTACTTTGATTTCCTTCACTGCCTTCCGTAACCTGTGATCTCATCCGACATTCCTGTTCTGCCTTTGTGTTTGTGCTCATTGTCATCATAACATCATAAAGCTCCTAGCCTGTGCCATGATTAATCCGGATTCGATACCATTTGTGTTTTACATTATTATCACAAAATAATAACCACCTTCCATCACCTGCTTTGTTTTTCAGTCCATTGCTCAAATTTGCCTTTTTGTGATTAATTAAAAAAGTGATTAGTGTTTGAAAACGAACCTGCATCAACTGATTCAACGGGCGAATGTCAAGATTTATGTTTTGTACTTTTGATTTTATTTTGAATTGCATTTTTCAATTACAATGCAATTGCACATAATCTTTTCATATTATTATTTAAAATATAATGAGTTTTTTAAATTTTTTTACAAATCTATTATTTAAACTTTATGCATAATATTAAAGTGTATTGCATTTGAAATCTACTTATAAGTTAGTAAAATCAAGAAAAATGATTTTCAGCATATAAATTAATCTTTAAATTAATAAACAAATAAAAATAATGACACATGATATCAGATAAAATTAGTGAATACCTCAGAGGAAATTTTTCCACACCTCTGATTGTAATTAAACTATACTCTGTTATTTATTGTGTCCGAATGCTTATGTTTTAATATGCATACAGCCCTTGTGAATGGCGAAAAATAATTTACTAAGGTTCTTATATACTACATAATGGCATATGATAATTAGAATAATGTAGTAAATACCTCAGGAGAAATTTTTACACACCTGCCAGTCATTAAGCTACCCTCTATTAGCACTTGTGTCGAAATACTTAAGTTTTCAAATACAAATATATTTTTTTTTCAATTACCAAATACTTTTTTTATTTCTCAAAATATCTTTTATAAGAACATTTTGAATCTTGTGTTTGTTATATTCATTTACAAGTGTTTTGTATGAAATCTTTGAATCTTGCATCTATTATTTTTAGTTCCAATTATTTTATATGAAACCAATTATTTTACTGTTATTTTTATTTCCAAGTTTTTCATTTGTTATTTATGAATATTGCAAATATTATTCACATTTCCAAAATTTTCATTTAAAATTTTTGAATCATATGTTTATTGTTTCAGTTCCAAGTGTTTAGTATAAAATATTTCAATCTTACAATTATTATTTTCATTTCCAAGTTTTTAATTTGAAGTTTTGAATCTTATGTTTTTTATTTACAGTTTGAATACTTTATTCAAAATAACTATATTGATATTTCATTTTGATGAAATCATAGCAATATCGATGTTTTATTTAACAATTTAATATTTTATTTTCTAATTTAATAATCTTATTGAGTCAGAATTCCTAGCACTGCAAATAATATAGGCATATGTACTATTGACTATCCTCACCAAATTAAATTCAATACCTGAGTTTCTACAGAAAAATTGTCAAAATAATTGTATGCATTATACTATTTAATTTTTAGTATTTTGTTGTAAATATTGACTATTTAGGCTTATTTAATATTTTTACAGATATCACTTTATCTTTTTTATATTTTAAATAATTTTCTTCAAAATGATTTCTGTATTAATGTAAGAGAAAGGAAAACTTAGGTATTACTTCTAATATGCATTTAAATTTAAATTTCTTACTTGAACACCACCGTAAGATATGGCTGGATGTCGAAGAGACCCGACATACATCCACGTCTTGCGGTGGAAGGAAAATTGTTAGAGTATTTTTAAATCTAATTTTAACCCTATTTAATTCCAAATTTTTCTCGTAATTTAGCATATATTGGCTTCATTCGAAAATATTGTTTCCTGATCCAATTCCACCTTCTTTATTTAATTAATGCAACAGATAGCTCTGAAAAAATGCTTTCGTCAGCAGTTCCCACGTTCCGAGTGAAAGGAAAAAAAATTGCTGATCTAAACAATTTCGTCTATCTTTATGATTCCCTTTCCTGGGTCGATACGCGTAGATAAATCCCTATCAAAATCTCATAGTATATAAGCACTGCTAAAATTATTCTTCCTCTGTTCTAAGTTAATTTAATCGTTTATCGCGCTGTGAACGGACGGGCCTTGTACGTGCATTTTGTACATAAATCATGCATCCCGGGATGAAATAAAACGACTTTAAAAATTCAAAGTGCCTTCAGCCACGACTCTGCTTCAAAAATTATATATATATATATATATATATATATATATATATATATATATATATATATATATATATATATATATATATATATATATATATATATAGAGAGAGAGAGAGAGAGAGAGAGAGAGAGAGAGAAAGTCGTGTTCCGTGGGTTGTTCTCAATCAAAAGACGACTACACGTTTGCCTTTCTTACATTTTAATGGACAAATACAGGACTACACGGACATGAAGAAAAAGAACAAAAGTATAGGACTAGTTGCCCATTATGTGGACATGGAATGTCTATGGAAGAAATTTGTCATGGCAGCCTCACACCTTCCCGCTTCAAACGTCTCCTTACTCCAGTTTGCCTCGCTTGCATACTTCCTCGTCTAGTCGCAACACTACTGCCATCTGCCGACGAGGGAGATAGAGGGAACAGCATAGGGGCTCATACTACAGGCTGTCCTGACACTTACAGCTGGCCACAGCGGAGAGGAAATCTGAAGAAAAATCTGAAAGGGAAAAAAAAAACAAAAAAAAAAACAGACAAAGTATGTAGATAATAACATGGATAAAAAACACAAAGGCTTCTTGTTTAGTGCAAGTTGGTGTCTCAAGTGTCTCAGCACCTAATTTCCATGTTGTGGGCTGCAGTGGAGAGGGAATTTGGTCCGTCGTACTGGCCAACTTTTTTAACATCATAGCGGTCATTAGGCTTGACTTGCAAGACTTCATACGAGCCAAAAAATTTTGGTCCCAGTTTTATACCACTCACAAACTGGGTTCAACCAACTGCTACCAAGTCATCTTTCTTATACTGATCAGCAGTTTTCCGGTTCTTATTGTAAGTACGTCGATTCTCTTCCTGAATTTTTAGGATGTTCTTTTTGGCTTCATCCCGTATATTCTCACCATCTTTTATAAAAGAGTTGATGTTCTCCTGTTCGAGAAGTTCAAGGATCTGTAAATCTTGCTTGGTTCTGAGATTTACGCCTGTTACAAGCTCAAAAGGTCTTCTTTGTGTACTCCTTGAAACTGTAGAGTTAAGAGTCTTTTGCACTGCGGGGACGAACCATTTGGTGGGATCATCAATAGAAAGTTTGGTTAAAACTGGAATAATTGTGCCATGAATTTTTTCCACTTCTCCATTACAGCGGAGGAACCCCGGCTGTAACACTTAAATGTTGAATTTTTTCGGTGTCACAATATTCTTGAAACTCTTTAGCTATGAATGCACTACCTTTATCTGCTATGATCCGATTTGGGTTTCTACCTGTTATTTCTTGTTGTACTCACTCGACTTTCGAGTGCTCCAAAGAATTTTTCCGTCATCGGTGGTGTTAACATGGCTCGAAGTGGCTGCTTTCTTGACGATGATCTAGTGGAATTTTTCTGTGGTGGGAGGCAGAAAGCGCCTAAAGCCATTTTCTTCTTTGCGTAAACAAGTTCAGCGCCCGGCGAGCCGCCATGTAGGGTCTTATTCCGTGAGGTGTTCTCAATCAAAAAAAAAAAAAAAAAAAAGACTACACGTTTGCCTTTCTCACATTTTAATGGAAGAATACAGGACTACGAACATGAAGAAAAAGAACAAAAGTATAGAGCTGGTTGTCTTTTATGCGTAAATGGAATGTTTATTATCCTTTAAAGCCTCACACTTTCCCACTTCAAGCGTCTTCTTACTCCCGTTTGCCTCGCTTGCATGCTTCTTCGTGTAGTCACAATACTACTGCCATCTGCCGAAGAGGGAGAAAAAGAGCAGCATAGGGGCTCATACTATATATATATATATATATATATATATATATATATATATATATATATATATATATATATATATATATATAGCAAAGTGACTTGTATACTTAAGATATGAAATACATTTAAAACTTATAATTTTATTTTGATAAAAGGAATTGATTAAACAAAATCATAGCATTATAACTTGAATCGGAAATAATAAAAAAGAAATTAAGCATGGCTCAAAGATAAACAAGTCTTTATGGTTTCATTTTTCCTTAAAAAATTTTAAAATCTTGTCGAAAAAAGAGAATACTCAGCTATATTAAGAATTTGGAAATTTACACTTGAAAGGCGTTACTTATTCCCATACTTCCTATTTGAAAGGAAATAAGGGTTGAATATATATTCTAGACATGTGAATTGTTCGTGTTGCCGTTTTACCAAAAAAATTTAAATCAGAAAAAAAGATTATATGGAATACATGGAGCTTATCTCAAACCAAAAAAAAATAAATGAGAATTCATGTTTTATGGTATATTCTAGACAGATAAATGTGAGACGGTCCAAAATATTTATATACATTTACTCTCGAAAAAATATTTTACCATTGAATGAAAATAGCTATTAAATTGACTTTATAAAGATTTAAAATACCTAAGCTACTAATTTAATTTTTTTTCAATTCAAAATTATAATAAGCTTATACCGTTTCAAAACGTGTCTCACTGTTACAAAGAATTTAACACTGAGAAAGTTCTAGAAAGTAATTCTAGAAACTTTAAAGGCATCTCTAAACAAAATATCTGGATTGTTTAATTGGAGAAAAGCCTCTGAATCTCAATTTATTTTTTGGGAGCAGCAATTCACGACTCCCTAATTACCACCAAATTAATAGCGATTAGTTATAATTTTAAATGGTTTCTATTGTTACAGAAATATAAATTTTAATCTTACCGAGTACCCATATTAATAGACAATTTTATTGAAACGAAAGTTCAGTTTTATAAAACGTTTATTAACAAAATGGACGGAATAAAGAAACCTGTCCAATTTTACCTGACAAAAAGTTAATCCTAACATTTTATCATTCATAGAATTTTTAGTTTTAAAAATTCATTTATTTAATAACTAGAAATGGAAGTTTTTTTCTAGCCGGTTTGTGTTCCTATATTAGACTAACGGTGTCTCTAAGTAGCTGTCCGGTTTGCGTAATTCGAAAACAGCCTTTAAATCTTATTTTATTTAGAAATCCATTACTAAATATTTATTATCAAATTAAGAACGCCAGCGTCCTGGCTTAGGGGTAGCGCGTTTTACCTGTGATCTGGGAGACCCTGGTTCGAGTTCTGTTCGGGTATATTTGTATTCTACCCTGAGCTCTATGTGTGAAAGCGCCTTTCTGTAAAAAGATGTTCAATTTAGTGTGTGAATGCCCACTTCGTTTGAGATAAAGTCAGACCTCTGCCCTCGGGTGTTCAGGAGTCTTTGCTCCCACAAACTACTGCACCTCTCTTCCCACGATCTCTTGAGTTGGTGTTCAAACCAAGGGGATTAAGTTACAAGAACCAAATTAATAACAGGTAACTATAATATAAAAGGTTTCCATGGTTAAAGAAATATTTTTAATTTTACTATTTCTGAGGTATGACGATGCATCATTTCATGAAAAATATTTTTTTTTCTTTTCATTCTAACTAAATAACATTTTACTTTGGCATCTTCTGTGTGTGATTGAATGCGCTTTTTGCATTTTGACAACTACACATGCAACAGAAACTTTAACCATTTGTAGGAATCGAGGCTAACACAGCCCAAAGTACTTACTCCCAATACCACTGATCTTGTCAAACCTTTCTCAAGAGAAGAAACCGTAAGGAAAGTGAGATAATCTTAGGGCAGAAGAGGGGCTGCAAAAGAGGCGAGAAGACAGACGTGATAAATATTGGATTACATCATCATTAATCATGCTGGGTGGCCATGATTGTCAGCTTCAACAACACCGAACAAACGGGTACCGGAACCAAGGGAGTAAAGCCAAGTTGTTCATGCTGAGTTCTTTTGTGTGTGTGTGTGTGTGTGTGTGTGTGTGTGTGTGTGTGTGTGTGTGTGTGTGTGTGTGTGTGTGTGTGTGTGTATGTGTGTGTGTGTGTGTGTGTGTCTTTTCTTTTGTTTGTTTGGCTTTTCTTTAACAACTCGTTTGAAAGAGAAGCAGATCAGGGAGCAATAATACGTGTTATCTTTGGAAATGTTTATGCCCTCGATTAGTGATTATTGCTTAAGTACCAAATCGATTCAGAATTTCCGAGACAGAATGTGCTCTGAAAATATGTGGTGGAAAATATGTGAAGTAAACAAATGATGAATAATTGAAAATGCAATTTTCATTCGGCAGATGGAATTGAAGTTATGTACGTATGCTTACTTTTATAATTTTCTGAAATATACTTGGTACCGTTTTCCCTACTGTTGCACCCCCCGGGGAGGGGCACCTGGAAATGAGGATGAGATGCTTCAGGTATGGTGGTTGGTTCTCGCCACCCTAGTGGGTACATAAATAGGTGAGAGATCCGGCTCCTCCTATCGATGGTGGGACGTACTTCCTTTGGAAAGGGTTGTACCGTCGCCGGTGACGGCCCTTAGGACTCAACCACAGTTCCCGCCCGTTGTGGAAGTCCGGTCATTTAGTATTCTTTATCCGTGTGCCTTCTGGCGGGTTGGAGAGTCAGAGATATGTCTAACATTGAACAACAATACCGATCTGTCTTAGAATACACTAAACGTGCGTAAGTGAAAGAGATAATCAAAAAACTTTGTATTCAACTCGTTTAAAATGCACTATATTATGGTTAGACCTTTCTAAAATTGGTACATTAAGAATCGCATGATTTCATTTGGAAGCTAGGCAAATTTCCTTGAAACTGAAATCGTAACTATATTTTATTTCGAATGCTGTATTCAAATATTTAAAATTATATTAATAGCACTCTTGAAGTGATTTTCCTTACGTTTTTATTTCTGCAATGGTTTTCCAATGCTGCTTCAAAAGTCTGTTTCTAAATATAAACTAAAAGAAACTAATTTTGAAAAACTTTTCAATCCGGCATCTTTATTAGCATATTTAAAGTTTTTATCAAAAGAAATGAAAGACATATTCTTTAAGATTTATACAAAAAAAAATAGAAATCTTAAACAATGTAATGTTATTAATTGTTATAATGATTATTATTCCTGTCTTATGTTTAAAAAATAATTTCAATATTGAATTTCATTCATTTGAAAAAATATTAACATTTTATAATTTAATACTTATTCTTAACTTAACTTCTTAAAAGTTCAATATTTAAGGAAATTTATTTCGTATTCTTATTGTTTCCAAAACTAGACGATATTTTATTTTATCGAAATAAAAGGCTCCTTATTCTTGTTATTCTTTGTAATAAACTCCACAATTTAGAAAGAGCTCTTCTGAAGATAAATAATTCCTACATTATTTTAAAAAGTAATTTCAATGCTGAATTTCATACCTTTGAAAAAATGTTAACACTTAATAATTTAATCTTTACTTATTTTTAAAGCGAGTAACATTTAAGAAAATTTATTTCTTGTTCCACTTGCTTCCAAAACTGTGCAATATTTAATTTTATTGAAATAATAGGCCTCTTTTTGTTATTCTTTGTAATAAACATAATTTAGAGATTTCTCTTATGAGAGTGATTACTCCAACGTGATTTTAAAATTAATTTCAATATTGAATTTCATTAGTTTGAAAAAAATTTGCACGTTATTATTTGAGGATTACTTATTTTTAAAAGTTATAATATATAATTAATTTTTCTCTTGTTCCTATTTATTCCAAAGCAGGGCGATCTTGCTTTTCTTTGCAGTAAACGCCATAGTTTAACAAGAAATAAAATTATGGCGTTTATTGCAAAATGAACGCTTATGAACGCAAGAACGCTAATGAACGCATGAACGCTTATGAACGCATGAACGCTTATGAATGCATTACTTATGAAGGATTTTGTTCCACTTACCACAAATGTACTTTTCACGAAATAGGATTATTACTATCTTCAGGGGAAAGAGAAGAGTAAAGGAATAAAATCACTTTTAAAGACTGCTTCCTTGCAAACTTTTTTCGAAGGAAAAGAAGAAAATCTTATAAGGACAGGGAGAAAACCTTTGCGGAAGATAAAATTAGTGTATTACAAAATATTAACCATTTATCAGATAATCATGATTGTCAGTTTCAATAATGTTAAATATTCTGGTATCGAAGGCAAAAGTTGAATTCGTATATTTCTGTCTTGTTGTGCCCTTTTATTTTTTGGATTTTGCTTATCTTCTCTTCTTGTAACGCTTAATTGGGTTATCTATTCTAAATTTGGAAATTAGTATGTATCCTGCTATTGGTTATTACGTGTAATCAAATAACTATGCAATCTTACCGAAAAGATACTTTTTCAAAATTGTTGTTTCAACTGAAACCGAAATTCGACATAAATAAATTTTAAATACAAGATCACGTATCAAAATTCATTCATCTAAATGGTTTCCTTCTGAATTATTGCAATTACATGCATGGAAATTTTCAGATAGGTAGACAATCATCAGTTTGATGAATTTTAATCGCAGATCTCTATTTCAGTTGTAAAAACACACAGAAATATTAATAATCAAGTTTTATTGTTCTATTTTTTTATATAGTATTACTCTTCCATCGGGTTTCTTTTAGATTTAGTGTTCGATGCAGAAATAACCAGTCCTTTAGTAGAAAACAACGACGGCGTTTATTTAACACGAATACACTAACACAGAGCCGACGAATACACAGACGACTAATATATACAGCCGAGACGAACACAGGACAGCACACAGCAGCACACTACAGCAAACAGTAGCTTATAAGTCCTAAACGGAAGTAATAACAGCCACAGAACACAAAGTGGCCAGATAGAATTCAGCAGGAAAGGGAATCTTCGTAGATTAACTCTACGCTCACGTAAGTGTCTCCAAACGGCTGAAATTATCCACTGTCTCCTCGCTTTAGCTGTATTCAGCAGCCAATACACTACTACACGACTGGCTGCTCCTCAGAAGACTCGATGCTGCTTCCACAATAAACACAAGGAATCGGCACACCACTCAGTTCAGCACTCGCTTGAGCTCCACATAACGCTGGCATTTCGCCGGACTATATCGCCGTTGCTATGCTATCCTCTCGACGACTTGTCACTTGTTTACGACTCCAACTCCGATTTCGGTTCCAATTCCAATTCATTGCAGCTTGAGACTGCCAGCCTTTTATAGTTCCTGGGAGGCGGAGCTAGAAGGTTCTGGGCGTATCTCAGTTCCTATTGGATGGATCGATAGAATTCTCGAAGTTTCCAGTAATTTCTATTTTGTCGCCAAATCCGTCGCCAATTCGCCAAATGGTTACCAAGTTTGTTGTCAAACTCTGAGTTTATTACGCGACACCCGATCAGCACTCACAGGGCTGATCGTAAAACGGTATATCTTACGATGACACTATTCGTACTGGGAAGCAAAATTACAGGTTTGTAACAATAGTTTATTGTTCTATCTCTTTTCATTTCCCAATAAGATTGCCCTGTTTCATTACATTCGCTACAAGATATATCTTGTTTACATATATTCGGACAAGCAAATTTATTATGGATGGACTTCATCCAAAATTTGATACTGCATATGTGATAATTCTATAGGGAAAAAAAACATTTGGTGAAAATGAACATGAACCTAATTTCATCCGTATCAGATTCAAAGCGTTTTTTATGTAATACTGCAAACAGACGGATAAAAATAAGTCCAAACATATTTATTTCGAAATGAGAGTGGTCAGAAACATGAAGATGTATCAAATTCTCATTTGCAATATTTTTTCTTTGTTTAAGAGAAAGTAAAAAAATCACAGAGAAGAGTTCGAAAACTGGCGGAAAGTTGCCATCAATCACTAGGTAACTATCGGAAGCCACTGTTTCAAATTCTTAACCTATTCTTTACCAGCAATGTTGCTGAAGATATCTCATTTTTCATATTTTATTTTCCATGTTGTATTTTAACTGCACTTTATAGAAAATAAAAACATTAAAGAAAAAACTCCCACCCACAAGCCATAACATCAAAATGTAATGGTTTGTAAGCGGCCCGCGTCCTGTTTCAACTCGCTATTTCAGACCTTAAAACCTCTTGACGTTCTTTGATTTACGACTAGGAGCCTCGACTGGACTCTATGTGAAAAAGCTAGGGTTACAGAAAATATTTCCGCAAAGCTATGAAAACTAGTTTTAGTTTATTTTTTTGTTGAAAAATAAGACATTTACCATCTGATATGAAGACATTTTCGATCAAGTATGCTTGAAAAATATGTTCAGTAAGTAATTTAAACATTTTAAAAATTGTTTATTGGTTTTCAATTCCAAGAATGAAACAAATATTTGGAAATGAATTCTTTTCATCATGCCAATAAATGTGGTCAGATTTTGAAATTTATTTTCTGGAAGAATGTTTTAAGCATTCAAAATCAGTTTAAAGACTCAAAGTATTCTTTTTTATAATTAAAGTATTAATAGTATTAAACTAAGTGATATATTTTGCGTTAAACAATCTAAATAATTCTACACACAAATACAAAAAAGTTGTTACAGCTCGGATTTTACATTACCGTTTAATCTTCCAGAGAAAGCTCGTATATAAGAGATACATTAGAGAAAATTTCGTTTTATATCATTCTAAAACAGGGTGCGACAAAATTTTGAATTGAACTATTCTTGCAACTCGTTTTGACGAACTCTTAATAACTATTTGGAAATTAAGGCATTAATAGAGCTCTATGAATCTACTGTTTTCAGAAATATGTGTGATTGTGATTGTTAAGATAAGTTATTCCTTTTTCTTCTTTTCTTTATTGTTTCAAAAATAACGTAGCTACAATAAACAAATACATTTTTCATTCAACAGACAATAGAGAACAGCTAAAACAAACAATAAACAACAACTACAACAAACATGAAAGAAATAGTTAAATGAAAGATGCATATCCTTATATAAAGCGAGTTAAAGCAAAAATCTATTAAAAAGAAAAGCAGAGCTACATTACGAAATATTATTAGGTAAAAAGCTTGTATACCAACCAAATTAAAAGCATACAAAAATCACAATGTTGAACCGTGAGTTTTGATTAAAATTTTATGTCTGGAATATTCTAAGCATATTTGCTTGGACTGCAGTGAATTGAATATTGTTACAAAAATTTTCTTCTACTACAAATACCGTCAAATAATCGTAATGACGCAGCACAATTAATTAATCCCTAGTTCAGCAACTTGCTTGCTTGCTAATCCTTCAGTTTCTCTACGTGTCGACTCCTCTCTCACACACCACTTCTGACGATACACACGACTTCTTCGCAGCTTCAGATTGCTCGTCTTTTATAGTTCCGGGAGGCGGGGCTAGAAACTGCAGACCAATCAGGGCGTACCTGGGTGTATCTCTGTTATTACTGGATGGATCATGAAACTTCTAGAACTTTCTGGTATTATCCATTTAGTCGCCAAACTCGCCAAATTCAACGCCAAGTCGCCAAATGGTCGCCAAGCTCTCAGGTCATTGACGTGGCAGCCGCTCAGCACAGATCTTACAACAGTCTTTCTTAAGGTGATACTAGCCGTGATGGGAAGCAAATTACAAGTTTGTAACAATATGAAGCTGATTTCTAGGTTTTAGTATCTAAATTTCCATGATTTTATTTCCATACTGTTTTGATAATTATTTGTTCCGCAAATATAAATATTTCAGTTAGAATAGTGGTGAATTCCTTTTTTCACAACATTCAGCTAATTCTTTCGTCATTTTATATGAACTTGGTATTTTATAACATTGTTTCTATTCCTTCTTCAATAAAAATTGCTTCACCCTTTCATTACTGGAATATTTATCCTGGCAGGCGAGTTTCTGTTTCAAACGATTATTATAAGATGTAAAATGAATTATCACCAAAAAGAATCTTGCTTTACATCCTGCAACCCTTGTTTGAAACAGAAACTGGTTACCAGGATAAATCTGCATTGCCAGTTGGACTGGAGCAATAGTGAAAGGGTTAAAATAATTCTACTTATTACCCTCTACCCTATTATAAACTAATTTTAATAATTAACCAGTTAAAAATTTATATTTTATAATAATATGTCCAGCAAATAAGTTGGTATCTTTCTTCTATTCTTTTATGCAGCTTTAGAGGGCGCTGCAGATGAAAGGTTAAGCAAACGTACATTGTAGATGGCGAACTAATGGAAAAAAGAACAAACACTACTGGCGCGAAAAAATATTTACGACTTATCTGTTTGAATGCTATGTAATGTCACTATTGCAACTGTGTAAATATTTTTTAAAAATTAATTCGGTTATATCAAAGTCCCGGCTGGATGCAATACTAGGATATTCAGGAAAATACTTCATAAGGGTAATGCAAAATGGGCATGCACTTTTCATTCACTAGCCACAGTGTTCTGGTGGTAAAATCTCAATTTCGGAGCAGCAGGATTCCAACTTTAAACTTCGGTTCCAATAAAAATTAATTATGCATTAGGGTTTGATGACGTCAAATGTGACATCATGGATCAAATATTTTTCAGCTGGTATAGCCAAAGCCGTCTGAAGATTCCAGATTCAGAGGGTCGTGTTATAATGTGGAAGTTTTAAAGGATTCAAGGTCAATTGGCATCGTCACTGACGGATTGATATAATTCTGATCTTTGGCAAAGCACATTATAAAGAACTTTTTTTAGTACCTGATCATATTAACTTCGAATTTCAACAAATTTCTAAATTCATCATTAATTTAACAATTTTTTAGCAAATTTTGAAATACATATGTTTTTATTTATTTTTTCTTTGATGTGTATATCAGGAAAAATATAACCGAAGCAATAAAAACATAATATCTGTAAGGCAAAGAGAGTTAGATAGATGAAATTCGGTACATAAATTTTATTTTTTAGCTTAGACTGGAGATTAGATTCGTTGATCGTCTGTCGGTCTGTTTTTTTAGAAGCATGAAAAAGTTATAACTAAAAAGTACAATGATTTAAATGCATCATCTTTAGTATGGAATTTTGTGACTATAACTGTAATTTCGTGTCAAATTTTTTGTTCCAAATAGTTGAAAAAACACGCCTAAAACACAAATTTGATTTCCGGATACTATTAATCGAATGCAAGAGATGAATCGCGAAAAAACTCACCAAGTATCACATGATCGATTAAGAAAAATTGCTAAAGTCACTTCAAAAGCAAATATTTCATAGCTATTGAACGCCAATGCCAAGCAAAGCGTTCTCTGAGACAACACTTTTATTAAAGATTATGCAAGAAAATTTTGGATGTGGACACAGTCACACATCGCAGGCAAAAATGTAAAAACTTTAAACATCTAATTTTAGTTATGAAACAAATTTAGTTATTCAGATGCAATACAGCACTGCACAATCCACCTGTCTAGGAAGGACCATTTTGTTAAAATCCTCGACGTTCACTGAATAATGCGTAAAACTGTGAAAGAAGCAGCCATAAACAACTCATCCTCAGAAACCAGAGCCCGTAACACTTTACTAGGCCATTGTAGCCACAGTTGCCACAAGATACCCTCGTTTTTATGCTTTGCCTCCCACGTGTTTTGTTTTTATTGCGTTTTTGTAGTGGATAAAACTCGTTCGACAAGAAAACACCCCAAGCCGTCTTAGTCATAACACTGAAAAATGAAACACTTTGTAAGCGATTCGTATTTTTTCACAGAATGCTGTTTTGTTTCACTTAGACTGTTCTTTGATTTATTATTCTGATTTTCAAAAGGGAATAACTGCCTGATATGCAAAATTATGTTGGAAGCATCAAAACATTTTTCATTTTTTGACAAAATAAGACTCTTGATTCAAGAAATTGACGAAATAAATTAGAAATCCTAAGATTTGCAAAGAATAATTTGCTTTTAATAGATGTCAGTTTTATATTGGGAAAATTCTGAAATAATCCTTTTATTATTTTAATAGGCTATACACAGGAATGTTATGATATTTTATTTAAATGCTGAAAAGAAATTCCAACATTTGAATATTCGGAAAAACTGCTGTAGTGTAAAAATTTTAGTTGAAGAATATTTCGAAATAAGGTTTCATTCTCTGGAAAGAATGTTCTAAGCTCGTTTTATGAATGGCTGCACAGTTATTGTTGGCAATGAGTCTGCAGTTGATAAATACACTGGCAGACGTAAATGCCATTTAAAACGTAAGAACTGCAAAAATTCCAGTTAATTTCTTATCGCATTCGTGCCAGCGTTCAATTCATGTACAAATATTTATGGCGCAAATTTATGTATACTCACTGCACTCTATAGGATTGAAGTTTCAGTACGAATACAAGTGATTGTAAGGAATTAACTAAATCCTAGAAACGCAAGCATAATTATGTTTTTCAAATGAGTATTTTACTAAAATCAAACAATTTAGTTGAAACCTTTTTCGATAAATTGTATTATTAGTTTAATATCGCAGAAATTTAGCAAATGCAAATTTAAGAAAACCTTTTGCTTAACATTTAACATTAAAATAAAATCTGTAGATTTTCTTGCATCATCACTTTGAGTTCTTTCAGTGACATTTTATAGATGATTTTAAGATCATATATTTCGTTGAACTAATATCAATGAAATCCCCATCACTATTGCGTTTGCTATACTCACTGAACTATCAGAACAAATCTAACTTTCTAAATTCAGTAACGAGACAAAAACATCTGCTGAAGAAAATGAAGTAATCGCATTACTAACTAGCTACAAACCACTATATGTATTAGCTGAGCTATAGCCGGTACCATATAGTGATTGAAACTTTTATAAATTGTAGATATGTGTGGACCTATGAGTGTTTTATGAGTGTATAGACCTACAGGTGCTTTAATTTCAGACTTCTTTATTCCAGTCATAGAAGGGCTCGAGCATTTGAAGATAAATCATTTTTTATGCATATGGCTACGGGGACATACGACGGATTTCTCCCTTATCAATCGAATACATATATAATTTTTACATCCCATACATTCACTTAACACAATGGAACGAGACAATACGTCTACTGTTGTAATATGCAGCTTCCTTCTCCATGATCATTAAGATCCCTCAAACTAATAAATGTGGTAACATATTTAAATATAGATCAAACATTCAGCCCAGAGTATAGCAGAAGTATTAGTCTTTGTCAAAGCTTTTGTTCATTTTGAAAAGACAGTTTAACTCAAGCTGAATCGTTACTATATCGCGCTTTTAGGAAGATGATATATGTAAATAACACAACAGAATCCTTTAACATTTAGATTAAATATTCTTATGAATTTGACTATTGTTCTTCATTCAAAATGGGAAAGACAAAAGCTTTGACTTCGAACAGAACAAACTGGATCCTGAACTTGACATTATAGAGTCTATAATCGCAAGAGATGCAGTGTCTGAAATCGTTTAGCAACAATCAAATCAAAGGTCAGAACCTGGTATCTATTGAAGGTATTTTTCAAGTAAATGTAAATCTTTACATATTGTATTGTTGATACTTTATTTATTATTATTTCTTTTTTAAATTGAACAGTATCGTTTAAATTGAAAATATTTTTGATCTAGGTTCCTAAACATTTCTTTCCCAAATCAATTTAGTTATAATAATTCAGTGAATTGGAATTTCTAGTTTTATTCTTCTGAAGGCTCAGAACACTTCTGTACAGCCGGCTACCCTGTTGTCAATGAACGAAGCCGTATCGATAGGATTTGATGTGGCTGACTGCTGTAAGCTTAATATGCTGCATTGTGCATTGTCTGCTAAGCATAATACAATACAATAAGCATAACATAACAGTGTATGTACTATATTTGATCATCTATATCTATTTATTCAAAAGCTAAATAATTTCATTCAAGGCTCAAATTATTGCGAAAAGGCAATTTAAGTAGTGTTAAATTCAAGCACAGTCGTTACTGAGTTTTTATAAAATTGATACACTCAAATAAGAATAGAGTCCTATAAAAACTTTGTATTAAATGTTCTTATGGATTTGACTATTGTTCTGAATTCAAAATTTGGGTAGAGATATGGGCCTCGATCAGAGCAGGTCGAATCCTCAACTTGACATCATAAACCTTATAATCGCAAGCGAATAAATGTTTAAGATTAGTTAACAACAAATCAAATTAAAGCTCAGAGTCTAAGATCTGTCGAAACTATTTCTGAAGTAAATCTAACTCTTTTGCACTCTTTATATTGTTAACGATTTTTTTTAAATTCAGTATCGTTTAAATGCAAAATATTTTTTGAAGTCCGAGCCTGGGATCGATTGAATATATTTTTTCAAGTAAATGAGACTCCGCACATTATATTGTTGACATTTTTATATAAAAAAATTAAACATTATCATTTAAATTTAAAATATATTCAACCTGGGTTCCTAAGCATTTCTTTTTCTCATGACAAACACCAGATCAATCTAGTTATAATAATTCAGTGAATGCCTTAAAATTTCTAGTTTCATTTTTTTTGGAAGCTTAGTATAACCTATTATCCATTGTCCACTAAACATAATACAACATATTATAACAGTGGGTAAACTATATTTGTTCGTTCATACCTATTTCTACAGAGGCTAGTTCCTTATCAAAATAAAAAATAATAATAACATTTTTTTCGAACATTTATTATGGTGGTTTGTCTGGAGATCACTCCGCCTTTGCTCTGAGGTCAGTATAGCCATTATTCGCGGACACGCAGACGGATTAATTGTTCTTTATGGATCACCAATGGGTGGAAGTTGTTTCTATACTTCTGTTCGTATAAAAATTCTTTCCTCCAAACGAAATCATAAGAAAGGTGAGATGATGGTCTTAAGAAAGCAGGGATAAAGCAGAGAGAGTGTTTCGGCAAATGAAAAAATGAAATGGATTGCGGTTTCATTCATCATCTTCTACTCGCTCATGATTATCATCCTAGGTAACATAAAACATACTAGTATCGGAAAAAAGTTAGTAGAGTTGAGTTATTGTTTTGCTTCTGTCTGTATTTTGCCACGCCATTCACTTCTCAATGATGTGCATTCAACGGTAGAAAATGAAGCAGTGCTTCAGGAGTCAATTTATTTCCTGATATGTAATCCTGATGTGACATGTTATATTTATGGCTATTTACATTTTATTCTCTTTTTTTTCTCTTTATTATTTTGCTAGCTATCTTTGGCGTCTGAAGTCCGCACTGGTCTAAAGTCCACATAATCAATGCGGCAGAAATTTTAAGAAATCTCTTATGCGTAACTTTATCCTATTTATTTAGCCTGCAAATTATATTTAACACTAGGTTTACCTTGAATTGGCATGAACCTATTTTAACCAAAGGGGTTAAAATGACCCCTTTTGATAAGGAAAAAATATAAATTCACCTATCTATTATGAAGTTAATGTAGAAAAAGCTTTTGTATTTTCAATATATTTGTTGAGATGTGCTGTGATGAAAAGGCAGTTCCTCTGTGTTTATTTACTAAAAAAATGTTTATTTTCTCATCTAGGTCTTCAAGACCATCTATTCTTCTACCAAAATCTTCTACAAAAACACTGATTCACACGTCATTTTACTAATAAGCTATAATAGCTTCTATCTGATTGACTTTCGGCTTCTTGCTTCTTATATACGCACATTTTACAAACACATACTTATTTCTATATTTATACCTATACCTGATTGCGTCCCTATCAAGCGTTACATATTTAAATATAAATGTATGTATTCTCAACGATATTTATTCGAATGGTCAAAATGACCCCTTCGGTAAAAGTAGGTATAATATATACATTCCTTCGAAACTAAAAAAACAAGGAAAAAATAATATTCGCGATTATATGTCTTATAAATGTAAGTAAAAATTAAATAAATATTCTCATAAAAAAATGGCAATAAGCTTCTTGAAGAAAATAAACGAAAAGTTTTCTCAGAGGTGTCAAAATTATCCCTTCGTAAACCTAGTGTTAAACTTCAAATTTTAGAGAACAAAATATTAGTTCCTCATCATGATCAATAAGGAAATAAATATGTGAAGATCACCATCGTGGAACTTTATAAGCGATGATTAGATCCTTTGGAGACAGTTTGCATGGTGCAAGGGCTCTAATACACTGGTTTAAATTTTCATCATATCAAAAAATGACTTGAATGGGAAGTAATTAAAAATAATTATTCCCAATTCAATTTTTTCATTAAGTTTTATTTATAATAAAACCTTCAGATTTGTAGGAATTTTCAATTCAGGAATAATGATGGTTTGTTTATATGGAAAGCAGATAAATCAAATGACCACATACAAATTCATACATTTTAACATATTCGTGCGCTCTAATACTCTAACATACATTTTCATTATATCCAAAATGACAATGCAAAAATATTAAAATTTATAAACTATTGTCCCTCGTATTTAATTTTATTTATCACAAATCCTTCAAATTTTTAGCCATTTTAAATTCAGGAATAATCGGTACATTGTGTATTTTTTTTTCTGTCTATTATTTTCAAACATGTTAAAGAGGAAATTGCATTTGAGACACCTAAGTTATTGTTTGTAGATTCTTTTGAGAAAATGAGATATGGTTTTTCCGTTGTGATGAAAAACCACGCTGTGGCCGCAAGCTTCCCGGCTTGGTGCATGGCAGATCCGACATCGTAGGCCAAACATCCCACCATTTATGAGGTCCGGAAGGCTGAAATGGATAACAGTTCAAGTACCATCCTTTTATCTGATCAGAATGAAAAGTTAAGGAGTTTATTCCAAAATAATCCTTGTTTTGTCTCTAAACTGTATATTAACCCTTTCTAGGGCCATGGGAAGTATGCTTCACACCAAATTTATCAATCCTTGTATGAAATTATGTAGGTTGGCATAAGTTCTGACAAATTTTCTTAGTAAATCAGAAATTTAGATGCTTTAGTTCTTTATCTCAGACAAAATGATGTGTCTTGATTTATTACTTAATTATTAATTAACCAAATTAATTAATTAATCAAATTAAATTTATCTAATAAACTAAATGAATCCCTTTTCTTATTTTAATTCAAAGTCTAAAAATATTTTAAAATAATATGACTAGAAAAAAATGGCCCTTTAAAGGGTTAATATAACCAGATTTGTTATTTAAAAAATTAGGTATCATTGAAGTTTTAATTACCTTTGAGGTACGATAAAAGTTAAATAACAAAATAATGAACTTAATTTATTGAGATGTTTTTTTATAAGTCTTATGTTTTCTATGTGAGATAATTGATAGTGACGGATGTATTTAAGCATCAAACAGTACTCCTTAGTACATCAAAGGTGCGCATAATTGTTCTGCACAATAGCATAAACTTATTATAAGTGAAATAACTAGTACAGTTCAGCAAAAATTGAAATATTTTTACAAAATTTACAAATAATAATAATTAACATTTTTAAAGTAATATTAATTAACATGAGCAATAATAAATTGTTAATTAACTTTACAATTTATTTCAATTTACTGAAACAATGAAATAAATTATAATGTAAATTAACTTGCACAATATTATCATTTGCAAAGGCTCGAGAGGGTGTCTTCCGTATAGTATATGTTGTGTTTGGAAAAAAAAATTCCAAGAAACGTCATAATATATCTTTAAAAATGAAAAATTTAAACATTGTTAAGAAAATATCAAAACATTTTGAATCAAAAGAAATCTGAAAAAATCAGTTAAAATGTTTAAAAGAATTATATTAATTCTGTATTCTTTTAATTTTTCTATTTTTGTTTGAGGTAATGCTGACTGTTATCTTTTCCAATAATTTTGAAACTTCTCTGCATTCATTTGCCACTTTAAAAACTCTTCGATACATTGATAAACATTGGAAGAAAAGAAATAAAAAATAGCGAAAAGTATTTGAAATTCTATTTTATTCTTTGATATTTTTTACAAATCTTTCTTTTTCTTTCTTAATAAAAAAGTATTTCAAAATACCAAAACTATAAATGAAATAAACTCTGCATATTAATACACACACGGAAGCTCATTCAAGAAAGAAAAAAAATCACTCGTCCATTGCATGATTGGATTAGTTGCTTCCTAAAATGATATGAAAAAGGATTTTAATATATTTTATAACCCAAAAGGTTTTAAATAAATTATAGACAGTTTTTATTAATCGAAAACTTACTCCGAAAGATTAAGCTTTAAGAAATTTTTTCCTTTCATTTTTTACAATACAGAAATTCAACTATTTTTTAATTATTTTACTTTTTAAACTCTGCAAAAAAAAATTGCAAAGAGATTTTCTGCTTGAGGTATTTTAAATTCTTTTTATTTAAAATACTTTTTTTACAGATATTCTGGTCAGCGAAAAAATAATCTTCTTTTTTTCAAATTCAGAGATATTTATCTTCTTCAATATTTCCCCCATTTTCTACCGAAGAATTGAAGAAAAAAAATATTTTTCTACTGAAATGGTTTGGTTTTTTAATATATTTTTTATTTAAATAAATTTCATTCTTCAGTCCAGGAATATTTTTATTTAAAGCATTTCTAGATAAGGTATATATTCTTTCCCAACTTTTTTTAAAAGTTTAGTTTTAGTTTTCGAAAACTATTTAAAAATCGTTTGCGCAATCGATACATAGTTTTCATTAAAAACGATATTATTGAAGATTAGAGGATGTACATTAATCCTTTAATAAAGAAATGACTTTCTTCTTTTTTAAATGATAAATGTCTTATAAAAATTCCATGCCAAAAAAATTCTTTAAAAATATTTTACATATTTTTAAAAATAGATAAAATATTTCACTACAAGCATATTTGAGAGTATGAACTATCATCTACTGTTTTCATTACAGAAAAGGAAGACAATAATCATTTTAAATATCATTTTTATGAGTTCTTGTTGCCAGAAAATACCTTTTTATGTATCAGAAGATTATTTTAGGAAAGTAAAAGAAATATCAAAACACTAGAATTGTAAAGGGATGATTTTTTTTTAAATGGCAACAAAAACAACCCTTCAGTAGTTCGGGAAATGGTAGCTAAGCTCTTGGGAGCAGCTGAAAAATGAGGCGGCGGTTACATTCTGTTGTTGCATAGAAAAAAGGCTCATAAACTCGACGTTTATGGGCATTTTGAGAACTTAAAATTTTATGTACTGAAGAGGGCTTTCGGATAAATGAAAAGGAAGTTTTATAGGGGAACATGGAGTATTTACTCTTTAATGTTTCTCTCGTGTCGTTTAAAAAAGTGCCTTTCGAAGTAAGTAAGTTAGTTAAAATATTTAGGGAATGTAAAGGAATCGGACGTATATTTTTTTTTCCTTAATTAACATGCTGAGCGTTTTAGGCTGGATACTATCTGTTGGGAAAAGGGTCAGGTGGCATGCATGTTGTATAAATAGTTAAAAAACTGTCTTACAAGACTGAGCGTTAAAATTAGGCATCCATATTTGATGCTTGAATAATTCTTGGAACTGTCCAATAACAGTTTTTCAAAATTGTAATTAATCTTGCATTTAATTAAAAAGTATTGGTGATGTTGATATTTTTCAACAGCTTCAAACATATTATCACACAAACAATATTTTAACACGATTTTAAGTAAACTAGCTTTTCAATATACAGAAATAAAATAGATGAAATTTTTTTAGCTAGAATTATTTTATTTATATTTTGCAATGTCACATCTCATCATTTAAATTACTGCTTGCTTACGTATACATATGGCAACAAAATTAAATGCACTTCGTATGCATTAATCACAATTTTCTGATTAAGAACTGGTTTTTAAAAATGATATAAAAATACGATTTCAAACTTAAAATATTAACGTGTCATTTTAACTATTGGTTAGAATAGGTTGTAAAACCTTTTTTAAAGTTTTAGTTAAAGCAGGAGTTTTGGCATTTTATTCTAATACGAACTTTATTGGCCATATTTTAATCAACCTTCTGTTAAAGATCTCATAGTTAAAAGAAATGTCCGTATCACCAAAAGATATATGACTATTTTCTAGAAAGTTCTTCGATATTCTTAATTCCGTACAATATCATAAGGGTATAGTAATAATGTTATTATTTTGTACTAATTGATTTATACATGGCAGTATGTATCAGATTTACAAACATCTATGAGTACACCTAGATGAATCGAAACAACATCGAATAGTTAGAAAAGACATATATATTGTTGCGAATCTCTAATGCTGCTTCCCAGCATAGTTGGTTCACCATCGGAAAGAATGGCTTGGCGACCATTTGGCAACTTGGCGACGAATTTGGCGACTTTGGTCGCCAAATTCGTCGGGCAGTCGGGGACCAGTGGAGTCGACGGTGAAGAACTGGTCTTCCAGGGATAAGCGGAGCAGCGACGGAGTCAAGCTAGTGCTGAACTAAGCTGTGCGCTACTGTCTGCAGTAGAGTCTGTTGTATGCTGCTGTGTATGCTGTTGTATGCTGCACGTCTCGGCTGAAGAGAATCGTCTTCTGTGCTGTTGTCGTCTTTGTGCTGTCCTGTGTTTCTTCGTGTAAATAAACGTCGTTGTTTTATTTTCTACTGCCGCCTGGTGATTGAGCGTTCTTCACACCATATAACTTCCACTATCCAAACGAACCCCGGAAAATTTCGCAACAATATATATATATATATATATATATATATATATATATATATATATATATATATATATATATATATATATATATATATATATATATATATATATATTGCCCACAGAAAATTTAAGAATACGACTAATGTAAATATGTTGTTAACAATGTTATGCTGTTACAACTACGTTTCCAACAATAAAAAAGTATGTTCATTTTTTGCTAAACATTAATAATTATGCTTAGTTTAATTAGCTCTTGTATATTAATACTTTGATTTAAAAAGAGTTAGAATGTATTTTGTTATAAAATGCTACAAAGTAATTAAATGTTTCGTCGCAGCATTTTAATCTTGTATGATAGATAACTTTGTTTTCCTTGTTTAAATTTTAATGTGTGAATTTTGGATTGACTCTTTTATATGCGGTTTCAAATTATTAACAAAGAGATTTTTTTTAATAAATTGTTTATACATTGAGTAAGAATAAATATATTTTCACATATTGGAAGTTTAAAAAGAGTATGCATTCCTTCTACATATGATTCTCTGTAGTTATTTTTATTTCATAAGTGGGCATGCACTTTCCAGAGTTGAAATGTTGTGCTCCATGCTGATAATTTGTGTACCCAATTTTTACTGTATAAACTTCTTGGAATTTGATGAGGAATTACTAACTTTTAATTGCTGTTTAGAACTCTATAGAGCTTTATGATGATGCTATACATTTAGGCGAACTTGTTCAATAGATGGTCATCCTAGGAACCATGTGTTTTAGGCGGCCAGAGAAAATGCATTTTTGAGAGGAGAAAATTTTTGACCATAGAAGTAAAAATATAGATGGTCATGTAAAATCCTCAAAAAGAAGCATTTTATTTTTGCTGTTATAGGAAGCGACTTCTTGCTCCCCATGTTGAGCATGGAGGAACTGGAGAACATTATCACTATTTACCAATAAGCTTATCACTATTTTACCAATAAGTACGTTGCTTTGGAAAAAAATCCTTGTCAGAATCTGTTGGTAGTCTCCGTTGCACCTTGAAATGAAGAAAAGTCCCAATTTTAGATTTTTATTTACATAAATATTGATTCGCAAATCAATCGAATTGTGAATGAGAGAAATGTGAGGACACTTTACAGTTGATGTAAATAAGATTATTTACCGAGGAAAAATATCTCTTTTTATTGCTATAATCATAAATTTGAGATTTGTTTAGTTATAATGTAAAAAGTGAGACTGCATTTTTTTTTGTTGTTGTTTGTTTGTTCCAATTAGGTGAATATATTTGTGTAAAATCGATAAGAGGTGTGTCAGATATTCGGAATCCTGAAGCTCTGGTGCATCAGTTTATATACTTAATTTTTATGAGGCTCATTTATTATTTTTGTTGAGAAACTCTGAGCTGCTTTTTGGAAATTTCACGATTAATATTGTGTTTCCATTTTTTTGTGTGTAACTCATATATTAATATGCAACTTATTTGATAATTGCTTGACCTCTGTCTATCCTTTGGAGGAATTTAATTTTTTCAAATTCATGTGGTAACAAAGTTACTTAATTTATTGCATTTAATTAATAAAGCAAATAAAATATAATATAATAACCTAAAATTATCAAAGGAGTTATTTAAATTATCATGCATATGTTTGGAAGGAAGAAAAATTCACATATTCAAGGTTTCGATACCTGGGTAAACTCTCGTCCTTGCAATTAATGTAATAGCCCAACTGAGTTCTAATCCCTATCAAAGGATGAAAAATGTATTCAAATTCTACTATCTAAATACTTACAAATATTAATAACATTATAAAAGCTACTATCATCGCATGACAAACTGTTGATAGTTACGGATGTCATATTTTAAGAAATAAGAATATATTTAAATTAAGCACTCAACTGAATGCCAATGAAAATGTAAACAAACGATTTTCTTAAAATATATATTATTTTAAGTGTAAAAAATACTTTGATTTAAGATATTGAAGTAGAAGAATTTTGATATCATCTGCATTCTTCAATTAAAATAAGAATAATATCAATTGCATCAAACGATCTTTATTAAACTATTTTTTTTTACTTTATTAATAATTTTTAAAGAATGGCACAGAAAGTGTTAAGCATTTCGAGCAGCAATTCAGTGATTTAAAATATCAGTACCATTTTCATTCAATAGGTATGGCAAAAACAAATGTAAAATAATCTTATCAATGTATGGAAGCAACCATCGTTTTCCCGCATTATTTGGAACGAAATTTGATGAAAACTTATATCTTTTGATTTCTGTAAAGTACATTTGTTTATTTAACGATTGCTTTGTAAATTAATAGATTAAAATAATATCTAATTATTTTTCATAACGTAGTTCCAGAAAATTTCTTATTTTCAGAAAGAAGTGAACTTTTGTAGTTATGTTAATATTTTTACTGTATTTGCAAACAGCCAGTATCGTTTCTAAAGATTTACGGAAAATATTTTTGAATATTATTTTGTCTACTGTGTCTAATACATTTCTGTCACACTTCTTATGCTTTAATATTTATTTAATTTATCAGCTCATTATAAAAAGCGAAATGGCAATAAGTGGTTTCGGAGATCAATAATTCAAATACTCAATATATATTTTTCTCGTTTTTTTTATATTAAATCTTTTATCTTTTTTATACTTTACGGAAAAAGCTCCCGTAACGAAAAACGATTAAATGAATAAATCCCTACATATTTATACGAAATGAGATTCATTTAAATAATAAAATAATTTTTTCCCAATGGATTTATAGTTAACTCTGTCAGGAACTGATATAGAGACGAAACTAAATAAATTATCTGCTTCAGAAGGTTTTGAAAAAAATTAATAAATAATTTATTTTCACCTTTTGTCGATAATATAGTTTCCCAGTATTAAGAACTGAATTATTAAATTTTTTGTCTTAAAGGAGAGTTTCTTTTTTTTTTTCCCCCTTAATACAGAACCGCCGAATCTTTTTTTAAAATTTATTTATTTATTGCATTGGAAGGCAAGTTTTCCACCTGAAATATTTTAATTATTTTTCATTTTATGTTTTAATTGTTTTCCATATCTTTTCCTTCATACACTAATTGGTTTAAAGTAAAAGAAAATACTTTTTTTGGGGGCTTTTTAGATATTATTGTCTGTAATCTTTTTTAACTTCTTCTATCACAGTTTTTAATGTGAATAGTTTTTTCCCCATCGGAAATCATTTGGTTTCTAATTTCTAAAAACATTAAATTTTAAGTTTTAGTTAAAAATTTTATGTTTCAAGAAATGCAAATAATTTTTAACATTTATGTCCTACTTCTATGTAATCTTTCCAAATAAAACTTTCAATTTGGAATTTTATAATAATTTATGTGTTTATCCGAAGGAAATTGTCTTTTTTTTATCATTATCTTTCTTTTTGAGAATTAAGATTGCCATTCAATTTTTAGAAAGTTGTTTTAATTGAAATTTTCATTTATTTCATTTTTATTTTTCATTATGATTATTTTGAGCTGATTTTTGAAATGCAGAATATAATAATAATAATGGTTAAATGCAAATAAATCTGTATAATAATAATAGTATATTCTGTTTTATATAAACAAATTAATATAAAATTAGCCTATCCTTAAGTCAACGTATGCAAAATAACATACACCAAACTGGTGACTTCAGTGAAGGAATAGCAATATATCTAAAAACGAAAATGCTAAACGACAACACCTTCATTTTACATTACTTTGATAATAAAAAAAATGCTTGATTTAGTGTTAGAGTAGGAAGGTACAAACTATTTTAAACTTCATAGATTATAGATGCTTGTCATTTAATTATATTTCTGTGTCTTGAAATATGAATTTGATAAAGAGAAAGAGTATTAAAAAATTAAAATTCCAGTCGAGGAAGTTCTTTCCCAATTGCAAAAAAATCATCCCCATAGGACTTTAGTAGGAAAAAAAACTGCTTTGAACAACTAAAAAAAAATCAGAAATTTTGTCTGCTCATTACAGTAGAAAAAGAGCTTATAATTTTACATTCACGGTTATTCAGAAATTTAAATTTTACCCTTAAAAGGCATTTATTCAATAAAATAAAAAGTTTTATGAGAAAAGAAAACGCTTTTTTTTATACCTAAGTTAAGTTCTTTAAAAGTGAGAAATTTGGAGAAATAAAGAAAATCAAAAATCAAAATATTTAGACATACATTATAGCAACAAAGAATTTATATCGCTTTTAAAATTAATTCTTGAGAAGTTAGGATTCAAACAGGGAAGGGACAATTTTAAATTATTACAGTAATCCAAGATAATACTATCAGTAGCTTAGTTCACATTTAAAAACAAACAAATAAATCCTTTACAATAGGGTAATAAAATGATATTGTTACGAAAATCGCCCCATGGGTGTAATATAACAGATGCTCAACAAGATGAATGCGGAAACGAAGATTTATTCTACAAATAATCCATCAACTACAAGTGTTACAAACGCTCGGTTAAGATCTTCATAAATAATATGGACATAATTTGTAAACACTAACAATAAAAGAAGATGCTAAATAGCTCAGAGGAGAACAATTATAGCTGTCAGCTTGATACAAACTAGCCAGCAACTGACATTCCTAAAAGAAAATTATTCCACGTATGAGTGTATCCTTTCGCACAGTTATCCAATATGGCATTACATCACATAGAATACTCTTAAAAGATCTTCAGATCTCGAATTCTAATAGTGATAAGTTGATAATGTTTTCATTTCAAAAACCTTAGGTTTGTTGCCAATGGTCCAAATGTGTCGTTAAAGTCAATGATCGTTCACCTGCATTCATTTAGTGTTTTTCTAGAAGCCCTGTAGGTCTCTCTTTTCTTATATAAAATAAATATGGTGCGAAAACTGTATTGCAGTCAGTTTCATAATAATATATAATAACAATAATAAATTTTGCGTATGTGTGTGTGTCGTCGCTCTAAGGTGTCTAGCATAACAGAAAAAAAAGAAACTCTATAAATTGCAGTTTATTCATATTAAATCTTATTATATAAAAATAAAATCCTTTGTAGCAGAGAAACTAATTTTAAAAAAGGATAATGAAATGACCAGACGCGATTCAAATGTTCTTAAAGTTATAATTATTTGTATAAAAATATTTTTCATTCATTTTATATTGTAAATATCTTTTAAATTAGTCTAAGAAGCTAAAAAATTTACTTTTTTTTAGAATTTATTTTTATTTTTACTACTTAATTCTCTATTTTTTTTTCAATCCAAATTCTATGATGAATTTGTATCTTATTCTATACTTAGCTAATACCTTTTTATTCAACACAGTTTACATTTAATAATTCATAAAATATTTTTAAAATTAATAATTAGTTCGTTTTAAGCACCATCAATAACATTCAATGCATAAATAAATAAGTTGCGAAATAACTGCACAAAATTAAGGAAATTGAAACCAAAAATCAAAGTATTTTGCTTCTTCACATACTCAAACTGTAGGTCGTATTACTGCATTGACAGTTGAGGTTTATTTTAATATCATAACCTTTTCATCTGAAATAATTACATACCATTTATTTATTTTAATCAATAACCAACAAAATAAAATTTGATTTAAAATTACAAGTTCGTTTTCTGCATTTAAGTCATAATTAATTTCAAGAATGTTTAGTTGAAGATTTTTTTTATTTTATTGATAACAGCGAATATACATTAAAAATGAATGCGTATGTACTGTCCTTGTTGATGTTCAACAAACCAAAAAACTTGGCCCACATATATACCAATTTGGCACATATATACGTTGAAGGGTATGAATGTGCACATCAGAACATTTTCGGAGAACTTTTTAATAGAAATTTTAATTAATTAGAAATGTATTGAATGTTCCGTGATAACTTCCGAAATGCTTATAGCTCAAAAATTATTTTGTGTTCATTAATTACAATTTTCCATAATAGTTTTTATATATTATTGAAAACATAGAAACATATCTTTTTAACTACATTAATTTCTTCTACTGTATATTTTTTTGCTTTTAATTTATTTTTAAAAATATTTTAAACACATTTAACAACAATGTATTTCATTGTGGTAATAAAATTAAATTTTCATTGTTTAATACTAATATTTCAGTTCGTTTTTCTCCCTATTATTGATGATAAAAATTTGGCATGTGTTTTTTTTGTTTGTTTTTTTATAATGAGTGCATTTCAGAAAAAAAAATAATGAAAGTTAATAAATAATTTAATAAAATTTTCGAAATTTTGTTGTATTTATATTTAAGGTTTGATTTCAAAATTAAGTAATATTTCAAAATTTTTAGTCAATTTTTCAATTTTTAAGTCCATTTTTAAATACTTCTATCTTTCCTGTGATATAATTGAATGTATAAAGTTATAAATAGAAGACTGAACAAGACACAATGTACTGAACGGAACTCTATGTGGTTTCTGAAACGGTACGAGCTTCATGTAAATAATATTTGAAGCTGAAAATGATTTTCTGATTAAATCATTAAGACCGAGTTACACAAAATATATAATTGAAATTTTTAGTATCCATTAGCACAGGTTATCCAATTGTTTTCTAATAATATAACATATTAATGCATAAAAAAAAGGAAAAACGTGTATGCTATTTAGGCTACTTTAAAAAAAATAAAGACGTTTATAGTAAGAAAAAAAATAATAAGTTCCTAAATGAATAAATGCTCTGCCTTCTTTCCCAAAATAAATAAAATTAGAAATCAGTGGAAAAAATCATTCGAAAAATTTTGAGTTACAAATATGACATTCCTTCTCGTATTAGAACAAACAAAGTCCACATATATCTATTGAATGTTCCATATAAAAATAATCCACACAAAATATGTGTCGTCATGTATCTGCCGCACACGAAACTTGGTGTCGAATTCGCCCATTCGCAGATTCCAAGTCGAAGAGCTTTCATTAATCGTTTGCTTGGACGACATTTTGCTGTGCCGATGGCAGCGGCTGATCTGCTCGATCACTCCAAAAGACTCTCTCGCCAGATAAACTCCACTTAACGGAATGATTAATCTTGACTGAAATGCCGCAGTCGGAGAAGGGATGTCGAGGACATCTGTTCCTTAATGGAAGCTGCGTGCTGCCTCCATTTAGCCAGGCCTCAAATCATGAAGAACTGGACTCGGACTTGAGTTGATGAATGGTTTCTGTAAGTGTTTCAGATCCAAAAGTGGAATTTGGGGGAACATTATTTCGAGCAGTAATCCGGTCTTTAGAGTTTTATTTTCTTCTTCTTTTTTTGTCCTTTCTTTAATAAAGGTTATTTATTCATTTGGTAATATATGGGGCTTAAGTTGCTCAACTTGTGAATTAAATTTTGGCATTTGAATAATTTTTATTAATTCGTTCAATTTAATAGTGCAATGATTCTTTCTATTTCATATTTTAAGTTTTTTTCTAAGAAAAGATAAAAGTATAGAATTTTTTTATTCAATAACCACTGATCCATTTTCTTTGTAAAAAAATTCTATACTTTCAGTTTTTTTGTGTGCGTCTAATCTTATTTTTTGGAAGTTACATTTATTTTTATAATTGAATATTTCACGTTTAATGTTATTTTACATCTGTAAATTTTGCTAGTGTTAAATTATAGTATTGTCTTCTAACAAAAAAATCTCAAACTAAATTCCAATTCATATTGCTGTTCAGATTTGGTGTTAGAATTTCTTATTATGTTCTGTAATTTCTAACCTGCAGAGCAATGAATCTGCACATTTAGAAACAGTTTACGGTTGTTTAATTCTTTGCAAAACGGAAATAAGTGAGAATTATGTATTTATCAGCTGAATCGAATCCCAATATTTGAAGATTGGATATAAATGCGCTTATTTTTAAATTCAAAAACTTAGAGCCTCTTTTAAGTTGTCCTGACGATTTTAAAGAAGTAATTTTATAAGCTTCTAAATTAGAAGAGTTTTTACTTTATACCTCTTATTTACAAAGAAGACTATTTTTTTTTCTTTTTTTTCTAAAATTGCTAGCTTTTAAGTAGTATATTTTTTCCATCAGTGTTTTTCTCGAACAAAATTCAAAAATGTAAGAATTTTATTACAGTTTTCAAGAAATGTATTCCATTTATTTAGACATTTACCTTAATCTTCTAAAGAGTAATTTTTCCTAACAATAGTACCTTAAAATATTTTTGGAGTTAAGACTGCTTAAGGATAATTTTCATTTTACTTATTACCTAAAATTATTTTGAATTCTTAAATAACATAATTTATTACGAATTCCTTTACAAATGAAGTCACTTTATTATGAATTGATATTTAAAACATTTTGAGCTTTTGCTTCACCAAAAAATTGGCGCTACATTTCTTTTCAGCTTTTTTATATAATGACATATATCTTTTACAAAATAATAATAATAATAAAGTGATAATAAATTTGATTGTTAAAAGTACACATCATGCTCAACCATTTTTGGTCGTTTCTAGAGTAATTAAGAATTAACAGCTCTAATTAGAAATAGTAAAAATGCACGTCTAAGATAATTGATATCATAACAGATAAAAATAATAGATAATTTGATGATTCAGATTGCGAATTCATGGTTACGGAAATCGTCTGATATATTGTAAAAGAAATCCAACACTCTTGATAATAAAAAACGACACTTTATTCTGCAACAAAACATGAAGGCATGCAGTGTAAACATACACTACAGATGAGTAATACACAGATAACAGCGCTGATGGCACAAACATACAAAATACATCAATAGAACTCGTATTACCACTAAAGAGGTGACTCCATTAATCAGCACAGTGAAGAGAGAATTAAGTTGATTTCTTTACTTCAGCTCTTCTCGTTTATACAGTCTTTTCGACAAGTTATGAAATGGTCTAGTAGAATGTCTGATTCTAATAGAAACAGATGAAATTTCTTCTTTATATCCAAGACCTTCATTTTTGTCTCCCAAATATCATTGATATTTCATTGATTTCCATTTAGTATTTCATTGGCATCCATTCAGTTTTCATTAAAAAAATTCTTAGAATTCTCTTTTCAAAGATGTCATTAACTTTGAAGGAAAGCAATATTAAAAATTCGTAATAGTGTACTTTCCATTGATCTAGAAAGGTTAAGTAGTATTCGTATCTCAAACATGATTTTCAAAGTTTAGAATTGTGCATCAATATTTATGGTTTAATTTCAGAAGTATTTGTTGATATTTTTCGAATATAATTACATATCTTATGTAGGAAGTTACATTCTCACATTTTTTCCCCCTTATTGCAAACCGTTGTACGTTTATCTTTAGTGTATTCTCTAATAAAAAAAGAATTAATCACTGATATGTTAAGTCACTTAAATGTATGCCAACAAATACTACTGAACCCAAATGCGAACTATCTTCCTAAATACTTCAGGTGTCACTATATTCTTCATATTCTCTGTCACTCTCCCATCCGCTTTCACTTCTGCATTTCAACATGCATTTTCTTCGGATCACCAATGCAGGTAATTGAGATTCAAAAAATACACCTCCCACTTATCCTGCAAATATGATTCTTTTGGTTTGGTTATATTAATGTCCCGTTTGAAGCAACACTAGGGCTATTTTGGGACGAACCTCGTAATTTTGAACCACAATCAGATGACGAGGACGACACCTGAGCTGGGGCACCCCCCTCACATGACGGTTCTTAGGTGGAATCGGATCACGAATCTGAAACCCTCCGGTTCCGAAGCCGGGACCTTACCACCAGGCCACCGCGACCCCCCCTGCAAATATGAGAATAAGTAGAAGGAAAGGTAATAAAAGATGAAGGTACTACATGAGTGTTTCTTTTTAACTGTTATATCTTCAAATAAACGACGCATGCTGATTTATACTCTTAACACGCACTGGTGTTTTATTATTTTATGATTAATAATATACCTTCTACTTATCCTGAAAACCTGAAGATAAGTATAAGCGGATGTAACAGATGTTGAATTAAAATATGAGTTTTTCTTCAGCAAGTATCTCTTCAAATCACCAATGTAGTTTAGCCACACTCACTAATACATTTCCCACATATTCTACAAACCTGAGTATATGTAGAAGAAAATGCAGTAGATTATGAAGGTAATCCGTAAGTGTCCCTCTTTGACAGTTATGTATTCAAATAAACAATACGTGTTAATTCGTGTATATAACATGCATTGCATATTTACTTATTATGCTAACATGAATGTAGAAGTTGATGTAACAGTTGTTGGATATACATAAAATGTGAGTTTTTCTCTTTAGTAAGTATACCTTCAAATCCCCAATGAAATTTAGTCACACTTATTTATACAAGTCCCAATTATCCTGAAGGGAATGCAAGCAGAAGATGAATTTAAATCAGGAGTCATTTTTTGTAATATTTGTAGGCAGCTTCAAGTTCTTTAAATCACCAACTCATGTTAATGCATTCTCAATAACACACTTTTTGCTTATCCTCCAAACTTGGTGATGATTAGAAAAAGGTTGAAATAGAAGATGAAGATAATAGTTGAGTGTTTCTCCTTATTACCAAGATAAGAAGAATGAGAGTAATAAAAAATTAAAGTAATATGTAAGCATTTCTATTTAGCACTCATACCTTCAAAACTATTAATTCAGTTAATTCATGCTCTCGAACGTATCTGTTGCATATCTTACAAACTTGGAGATAAAATGAAACAGGCGTGAAGGACCGGCATAGCCGGTTGGTAGGGCGTTGGATTCGCGTCCTTTGGGTTGCGAGTTTGAACCCCGCCGGCCGAAGACTCTCCGAGTCTGTGGCAGCTAGCGCACGTATCAATCTGATGTGATCACAAAGTCCTCCATGTCGAGGGTAATACCACTGGGGGTACTGGATCAAAGCTAATCGTTCTCCAGTTCATATCTAAATTGCAATCTGTGGATGAGTAGATGAAATGCATGAATGAAGTCCGCCCCGAAAAAAGGGTTGTGATGTGTGTGTAGCTAAGTCGTACTATTGGCCCTAGATGGCGCCACTGAAAAAACAAGCGATGCACCCTTCGCTTAAAATCACTGACTTCTAAAGTCAGTTGGCTTATCTATGACAAGTGCCATTAGAAACAACAACAACATGAAAGAGGTGTGAAAGAAATTGAAGTTAATAAATGAGTACTTCTATTTAAATGTATAGGCAATTACAGATTCTTCCTTATCTTCAGATCACCAATGCATTTTAATTGACTTGATAGTATTCCTTCTATTGATCCTGCAAATCTGGAGATAAGTAGAAAGGGATGTGATAGAAGATGATAGTAATATATGAGGATATCTTTTTAACTCTTATATCATCATATCCTCAAAGCAGTTAATACATACTCACTGACGCACTAAATTACCTGTTTAGTATTAGTGTCTTATATCATATCACTTGGACTGAATTTCAGTTCGCGTGGATTAGTGGCATAGTAAAAGCAAAAGATGCTCAGGGTATAATAGGATTTTTTTCGACCCCAGTCGTCATCTTTTGTCTAGTAAGACTAAATGACATCTGTGGCATGACATTATTTTTTCGCACTTTAATATTTCTCTTTAAAAAGTGGTATAAGAGCAAGGACAACTTTCTTATCACTACCCCTAATATAGCCTGCAGCAACTCTTGACTCCCAGTCACAACGAACCTGCCTTCTTAATATTTCCGAGATGAAATTTGCTCTCTTTGCTAATTGCTAAGATAATTTGCTTTAAGATAATTTTAAAGTTTCTCAAATCTGATAAATCAATCAATTCACCTTCAATACAACCACAAGAAGTAAACTTCGCAGCAAAAGAAAAATTCTTACATATTCGTTTTAAAATTTGACACTTTTCAACTGAGTAAATTTAAGGAAGACGACCTTTGTTTCAATACGAATATTCAGAATGATTCAGATTTTACATCCCTAATCTACACCCTGTTTTGACAGCTGTGTCTTTATAAGCGCCAACTGGGCTTTCGAAGAATATTCCTTTGAAATGCCAGATTCCGCAGCAATTGCAGAAATTCACTGGAATTACAATAGGAATTACTCGTCAATCCAATTACATCTCATTTCCTCGATAAACACGAATATTCTCTGACACGACTGTAAACTCAAATATTTTAGAGATAATAGAATATTCTCTCGGGATAAAGTAGTCTTACTTATCATGCAATTTCCATGAAATCGAACACATTAATTTGGAATTAGATCAAGGATTGTGTGTATATAAAAGGATTTCTGGAACCATTGGAACTGGATATTACAGATTTAATTGTCAGTTTTGTTTGGTTAAGTTGGTGAGACTGAAAATGTTAAATGGGGCGAGTGCCAAAAACTTAAATGTAGAAAACATGCACACACGTGATTTTTTTTTTTCGCTAGCTATATGAAAGTTTATACAAGATTCTCTAGTATATACTATGTATTCTTGTACATAATATTATAATATATACTAATAATATGCATTATTAGTGTACTAATAATATATATCTAATAGTATATAATATCTAGTATATTGTACTATTCCAGAGAATTTTCTACATTATCTTTAAGAAATCTTCTAACTTCACATTTACTATATTCTAAAGCTTTGCTTCTTTAATATTTTAAAGTTGAAAAAGGTTTCTGACTTTTCCCCCTGCTCTTACGTATTTTATCACTTTTATTTTTCTATCAAGATTTAATTTCAATGTTAAACTTAAAGAATTTTCACGCATGACATCTTCTCAAAACATTAAACATTTCTCAAAAAAAGAATCTAATTCTAGAAATAATATTTCATTTCATTAAACTCCTATTCCACAATCAAAAGAATACTTTGGATAATTCGATAGCAGAATTAAGATGAACTAGCCCTCGCGCGTGATAGAAATTTTGGAGAATTCATCCTCGAACATGTAAGCCCAAGTTCCACAATCTGATCATCTTGGCTCTAGTTTATTCCATAAAAAATTATGTATAAATTTAACATTCTCATATGTTTATTCTTACTACATATGATTAAAAATCATATTACATAGAAATGTCTTAATGTCTTCCAAATCACTTATGAGTTTTACAATCATTCTTCTTGTTTTTATAAAATGTAATTTTTAATTTTTGTTTTGTTAAAATTTCTTATTTCACCTTTTAATAGCAGATTTTTAAAAAATCTTTATAATCCCATTAACAGAAAGAGATTAGGTTCAAATTGAGGCATGTGCTGCATGTAAATTTAAATCAAATTAGCGGTTACTAAATATGAGCACTTCACAGTTTTTCCTATACTTTTACGTTTTTCAATTTTCACTTTTACATGTGTGCAAATATACAAAACAATAGACTGTCAACATTTTAACAACTTTAGTTCAGAATTTGATCCGGAATTTCACTTTTAATGTAACTGCGTATAAATTTCACTCATCTAGATCTTTAGTTATCTTGTCCACTTACTCTTAGATAAACAAGAAGATAAACTTTTGTTAATTGATATCGCTTGGTATTTCATTGAAATTTACAAAATAGGTGCAAAGATAGCATCCTAAATTTCATTCATAACTGAAAGAATTTTTAAATTATTGCTTTCACAAACAAACAAAATTCCAAAAGTGTATTTTCCGTACTCAGGAAAAAAATAATTAGCAAAGGTGGTCTCTCTGAACCTTTCTCGCCTCCCCTTCTATAAAGATTTTGTCTCCAGTTCCCCTGCATGAAAATGTGGAGCCTGGTAAAAGCCACAAACGCATTGCATGACATTGGCGAACAATAGTTACGAAATGCAGATGTTTGGCATGAATGTAAAGTTTTAATCTGTCATGAGACTAAATATTTTAGACGTCTTTTTTCCAACCGATTAAAAGTAAGTTTAACATGGTATTACAATTGTAATGGCAAGATGACATGGAGAATTTCATAGAATTAAGTCATGACATTAATGAATTATTGCATTTACAGACCAACAGACCGCCAATCCTTTAACAGACTTTACACAAAATTTGTAAAAAAGAAAAATTAACTTTTAGATGCTAAACTTGTACACAAAATTTTATCTCTCTTGTTCTTCATAATTTAATATGATGCATCAAATAATTGATGGATAAGGTCTAAAAACATCGATTAGTTGTATTGACATCGAGAAAACACAAGTATGCAAAATGTGGAACTCCAGAACATCAGACATTAGTGGAACACCAGTAAAAAAATATCACTTTTATCAACAAAATATCACCATTTTTTAAAACAAGGTGATAAGTTAAATATGGGTCTGTAAGAATACAGGTCGATCAACTTACTAGTTCTCAAATCTGGCACTTGCAACTGATAGCATCTCTAAAATCTGACACGTCTAATCGAGAGAGGAAAATTTAAATTTCTAAAGAAATTATCCTAAATTAGATTTAAAAATATTCGTGTAATCAGTCTGCATTTTTAGGAAATTATAAATTAATCTTTCATTAACAGGCCATAATAATTTTAACAGAATTCTTAAGAAATAGATTTTAGAGCCACATTTTTTTTTCCAACAGAAGTGTTGCCTCAAAGAAAAGAAGATATGTTTTCTCTTTTTCTTCTACAACAAATAATTTGGTCGCTTATTTACACAACAAATTCATACCACTTTCGTACCTGACACTCCCCAATTCCCTGAAGGCATGCAAGTGGTTTATTACTCCCTCGAGAAACAGTAGAAAGATGGAAGTAACTCCCGAAAACGATCATCTTATAAAAGCCCTCTCGTTCTCAAGAAATCAGAAGGAAGGTGAGATAATCCGGGAAAGGGGGAAATAAACAGACTAAAAAGTGAGTGGACTAAAGCATCATTAATCATTTCGCCGTGTGATCCTGATTGTCAGCTTCAAAAACACAGAACAATTTGGCATCGGAAGGATATGAGAAGAATAGAATTGTTTTTTTACTTTCTTTTTTTTTTCGAGGTATTGAACTTCTATTGAGGAAAAGTAATCGCTAACCGGATCTCTGGAAATGCTTATATTGCCTATTGGCTTTATGTCATTGTTTGTTGTAAGAAACAAAACAGATCCTCAAAGAAAGAATGTGTTCTCTAAAAACGTGCATTTTGTCACTGTGATTGATGTTTTCGGAACAAGAGATGGGAATCATTAATGTGGGGAAGAGAGAAGCGGTGTGTCGGCGGTGATATCTTAAGATGAACATCACGGTAATAATTGGATCGGTTAGGAGCTTTTTTCTGACTGCTTGTGAAAATATTGCTTTCTACTCTGAGAAACGGAAGGTAAACGGATTGCTGAGACAGTTTGCATGTTTTGATATAGAAACTTGGATTTAAGATACGTCAGCTAAAGAATTTTTCTTCTTTGATACCAACTGTATTCTTTTCCGTGCTATTCCTTCAGGGGATTTTTTTTAATAAATTTTATCTATTTTCAATTCATACTTAGTACAGACTTAGTATAGTATTACTTAGTACTTAGTATACTTAGTACAGACAATGTATAGCTCTCGTCAAGAAATTGACCTCGAAATTTTGAGAAATTTTCACGTTTCAGACCTCTTTGAGTTAGAAAACACATTTTTATCTTACCGTCTGTCTCTAAACACATTAACTCAAAAGCACTTTGATCTAGACGAATGAAATTTCGTATGAGATATACAACTAAATTTTTAGATTTCTGTCAGAGTTCTTTCAAACGGAAAGACTGTCTGTCTGCTGTTCAGTTACTGATGAAATCGATAATTCGAAAATTCCCGGAACAGGCAGATGAAATTTGGTATATAGGTTTGTCATGTAAATTGTAGATATGTCAAAGGGTCACTATCAGTCGGTCTGTGCTTTTTGATGATTTTAAACGCAATGATTGTAATAAATGAAATTCAGGGTATTTCTTTTTATAGATTTTGCAAATACCTTCCTCAATTTTCAATTAGTTAACGTTTAGGAAGGAACACTTTTTTCTTTCACAGAATCCCAGAGTGAAGTCCATAAAATATCATCAGCTTATCATAAAGGATTTTTAAAAAAAACCGTCCACTGAAAAATAAACGATATTATAAAAACACAGATTTTAATAAGGATAAAAGATATTTTTCTGATACATTTTTGAAAAGAAAATTAGAAAATTGTATTTGTGCATTTAAAATATACTTTTTTTTGTTTTAATTATTTTCAACACTTTAGTCGTCATTTTATAATTAAAAAACTTATGCAATTTCCTAAGAAAACAATAATCAATTAAGTCAGAAAATGAATTGTATGACTTTAAATCATAAAATGATTTTTTTTCTCTTATTCAAAACCAGTTGCCACCATTCATATGATCTCATAATTTCATTTTATGTGCTATGCCAGAAATCATTAATTAGTTGTATTGACATCCATCATTTACAAGTAAACCAAATTTAAATCTTTAGAACATCAAAAACTGAGTAAAAAAAATATCACTTTTAACAAGAAAATATCACTTTTTTTAAAAAAAGGAAAGAAGTTAAATTAAATTAAAGTCGTTAAGATAGCTGATCAATCAGCTTGCTAGTTCTCAAACAAATCTAGGACTTAAAAAAAATAGCATTTCCTATAAAATCTGACTTTTCAATACAAAAGGTGAAATTAACAATTTCTAAAATTATTATTCCGAGTCAGTTTAAAAAATTTTCGGGTAATCAGTCTCTGTTTTAAAAGAATTAGAAATTTGTCTTTCATTTACAAGTAACAATCATTTCGAACTAGTAGAATACTTAAGAAACAGGTTTTACAACAGAAGTGATGTTATGTCAAAGAAAAGAAAAGATAGTTTCCTACATTCTTCTTCAAAAAATAGTTTCGTCGATTAGCTACTCGATGAAATCATGCCCCTTTTGTGCCAGACACTCCACAGTCCCTTGAAGGCACGGAGGTGGAATATTACTTCCTTGAAGAACATCCGAGAGATGGAGCGAGCCTCTTATAAAAGCCCTCTCCCTCGCAAGAAATCCGAAGGAAGGTGAGATAATCTTGGGAAAGGGGTTCGTGAGAATAAACACACTAAAAAGTGAATGCACTAAAACATCATTAATCATTTTGTAGAGTGATCCTGATTGTCAGCTTCCACAAGAGAGAACAGAGTCATATCGGAAGAAAGTCAGCAGAATTAAGTTGTTTTCTTCCCTTTTTTTTTTTTTTTGAGTTATTGACCTATTGAGGAAAAGAAAGCGTCAACTGAATCCATGGGGATGCTTATATTGCCCATCGGCTTCACGTCATTGTTTACTGCAAGTAACAAAATAGATCTTCAAGGAAAGAATGCGTTCTCAAAAGACCTGCATTTTGTCACTGTGATTGATGGTTTCGGAACAAGAGATGGGAAGCATTGATGTGGGGAAGGGGTGATGTCTCGACAGTGATATCTTAAGAAGAGCATCACGGATAATAATTGGATCGGTTAGGAACATTTTCTGACTACTTGTGCAAAGATTGCTTCTTACTCTGAGAGACGATAGGGTAAACTGATCGCCGAGTTTACAAGCTTTGAAATAGAAACTTGCATTTAAGATATGTGAGCTAAAGGATTTTTCTACTTTGATATCAGCTCTGTGTTTCGTGCTATTCTTTTTGTGGGTATTCTTTTGCAAAATGTATCTATTTTGTCAATCATCTAAGCGAAGTATAGAAGAAATATTGTTATCACCGAAAATTTTGACCTTGATGAATTTCAACTCCAGAATTTGATGAGATGTTTCATTCCTCCATCAGTTTGAAAGACACTTTTTTTTTGTCTTTATGTCCGTAAACAGGTAACTGAATTACGCTTTGAGCTAGACGAAATAAATTTAGTATATAGATTTTCGACCAAATTTTTATATGTCAGTCAGAGTTTGAAAGAAATCCATTCACAGAAAATCTTTCTTCCTTGTTATTCGGCTACTAGTGAATCTGAGCAGATAAATGATATTTGATACACAGGGTTAGCATCTTAATTGTAAATCTGTCCAAGTAAAGTCAAAAGTCAATAATCTGTCATTTTAAGGTGTACGTGAACACTAGAAGATTTTCTTTTTAATTTTAACTTTAAAAATCCAGTTTTTTCACAGTAAGTTAATATACGTTTAAACTCATTTCAGTGAGAAAAAACCATATTACACTAATTATTAATTAATGAAATAATATTTAATGAGCTAATTAGCATATTTTTGAAACATGATATCTAAAATTCAAATTTGAAGACACACAATTCTAGTTGGAAATGATGCCTATTATTAGTCTTCATGTTGTCTGCCTCAATCAAGTTATAAAAATATATAGTTTTTTAACAATTTTTTATCGACGATGAATAGAAAAAGCGAGATTTTTTTTCCTGTAATTTTAACATAAATAGCTGTTAAAAATTTATTTCTATAAATATAAGTTAGATTGAAGCACAAAACCTTCACTGTTTCATACAGATTATTTTGTTATGTAAATAATTGTATTTGGTTCATTTCTTGTTCAGTTATGATTGTTTGAATGAAGCAACTTAGTGGAAATATATAATTCTTCATAAAATGAGTTTTTAAAAATCCGAAACTAGAGTTCTTAGTGAAATTACCTCAAGAAAAACTCGAGAAATATTCCAAATATTCACAACATCTTGGTATTGTTTGAAAGCTAAAGAATCAGAGAACATTTTGAAGTAATAAAAAAAAATCGATATTTTGAATGATTTTTGAAGTTTCAAATGTGTACGTACACCTTAAAGACAATCTGTCGGACTTAGCAATACCTTAAACTAATGAAATTTGGCATGTTTCCTTGCGATTACAGCTATATATCTGTGCCAAATATTTGTTCCAATCTATCGGCAAAATAGTGTTCAAAATGCATGTTCGAATGATAGATTCAGTAAAAATGCTAGTTTCAAGACAAAGATCTAATAATGCATAACTATTGTTCGTTAATGCTATGCAGGGCATTTCAGGCATTTATCCAGGTCCGTACTTAAATGCAGGGGCAGTGGGATTACATTTTCATTGGTGGGTATGCGAGAAGGTTTCGGTAAGACGATTCTCGCTAGTTTCATATGTAAAATTAGTATTATATACTTTTAAAATTTTATTTTAGTTATTCACGTATAATACAATATGTTTATTTCATCACTTCACATTTATTATGATGGTTACCTTGTAACAGAAAGACATTATTTCATTCTCATGGTGCATATTCAATTTTTAATACATTCTTTTATTGTGGATTGTTATTCTATCTGTATAATTTTGTCGTTCGTTGTTTTGTATCCATATTGAATGCAATTTCTTTTTTTTTATTTATGTGTTATGAAATGTTATATTGTTAAATAATGTGAGACTACATCATAAATCTCGGGAAATTCTTTCTAAAAATAAATTTTAAATCTTTTCAGGAAATGCAGCATGAAATTTAAAAATAATTCAACAATAATAAGATATACAAAAATAATAAGTAACTCAGCAATGGAAGACATCCATTAACTTTTGATTCCCATTATGATTTCACAGGACAATTTTCAATTTTTAAACGATCCACCCTACTGAACATAGCAGATATGGAAAAACACAAATATCTCATATTTATAAGTATAGATAACAATTATTCTCAAGCAAAAATAAAAAAAATAACCATTTAATAAAGAATTTAAATTGCATGATGCGTCAAAAAGTTTCATGAAGAATTAATTTTCGTTACGCATTTTAAAGAAATTGTTTTGAAACTTTACTATTCAACATTTAATAAAATACTCTGCATACGTCAATAATTTAAAACAAGAACTTGAGCAAGAATAAAATAGTTTTTAATAAAGAAGTTTTATGAAGATAAAACTTTAAGTTGTTTTATTTGCAAATAAGTGAATAATATATTCCTTATTTTAGTTTGCTTCAAAACTTTCAAATTAAAAAATACAAAAGCAAACTAATCTTTTTTATTTGGCAATGGTCTATATTTTCTTAGAAGAGGCTTCTATAAATAGGGATCAAGAAAGAAACTATTCGCTAAAATAAATGTGGGAAACTTTTCTTAGAAGAAGAAAAGAGGTTAACGAAATACAGCTGTAGAAATAAAAAAATAAAAAAAGATTTTCCTTTGGAATTAAAAGAAATAAAATAACAGGAGTTTAATAAAGTATTCAAAGAAAGAATAAAAAATATTTTATACATTTATATAAGATATACAAATGGAAAACTCATTTAACTTCAAATTGTGTACGTCTCTTTCTTTGTAAACATTTTTTTTATGTTATTTTAATTTTTCATTTTTCATTATATACAGTATTGCATCAAGACAATTTTTTTTCTCAAAGTAGCAGCTAACGCCTTTCATATGCAATTAAATATAAAAAATAATTAATCAGCTGGTAATGAAATAAACATATTAAAATGATGTATGACTATTAAGAAAACATAAATGCTCAAAATTTACAAATTTTAGCACATTAGGATTACAATATGTGTATATTCCATCTGTGCAAGCCTGAAGCAAGTCAAGTTAAATAAAAATGTAAAGAAATTAAATTAAAATTGAACTTACGAAATACTGTGTGTAGTCTTTATGTCAAAGTTATAGCTTTAGTTGTAATTATGACTATTTATCCATCAGTCTAGATACGACTACAATAACTCAAAACCAGCGAGAATATCATCCTCATAAATTTCATGCGTTCTCTCTAATAAACCACCCTGCATAAAATTGAGAACATTTCGTTTGCCTTGAATTGCAATGGCAAAAAAATAGTTACAAAATGTAGATGTTTGGGTACATCTATTATTTTTACTGCACCTAACGAACAAATATTTACTTTTGACGCCTTTTTCTCGACCGATTGTATCATAAATTTAACATAGGGTTAATTTTAAACATCTTTGCTTACCTCATGAAAGTAATCATAAAATTCCATGATAACTTTCGTTTATAAGCATACAAAAGTGCAGATAGACAGGCCGTCAATTCATTGTCGAATTTTGTTCAAAATTTGGTAAATTTACAGCTTAAATTCTAGAGCAGTGTACTAGATTTTATTTGTCTAGTTATTTATGTTTTGTAGTTATCATGTCCATTTGTATTCGGACAGCAGAACAGACAGACTTCCACTCAATGGATTTCATTCAAAATTCAAAATTCGTTCTACAGATTTGGCATGAAAACTATTTACTGAATTTCATCCACTTACCTCAAAGCTTTTTCAAATTTTATCGTATTCATGGACAGACAGACATTATTCTAGACATGTCTGCATAAATTACAGATCTGCTTCCGCCAATGGTAGAGTCCCACATTTATTTCCCAAAAAGGTGATGTGTGGTGTATTTGTGGGATGAAGCAGAAAAATTGTCTGCATCTTTGAAATACCAGCAACCAATCTGATGGAATTAAGCGTTGCTCTTTTGTTTGCATACTCTTATATTTTTTCCTGAACGGTTCAGGAATCTGTGGGACTTCTGATTAGAGGAATCTTTGCTTGCCTCATAACAAGAGATCCTTCACCAGCAGCTGAATGTTACAGCAGTTGATCGCTCATCAGAAATTGTTTCTAATGTTAACGTTCTTCTATTTATGAATGTCGTTCCCTATTTCCAAAATACTTTTTTGTTCCGTCCTAGTTTTCACATCTTATGTTCTTCAAAATCGTTACGATATCTGTTTAGAAATCTATCATTCAACTTCATTCTAGAACTTTTATATATTATATAAATACCTAAAATTTCCAGAGATGCTTTTAAAATCAGTCCTACTAATTTTAATCATACGTATTCTTCTCCCTAATGAAATGAGTTTGCCTTTAAGACCTGAAACAATCGCAATCACGAACGAAGTAGGAACAAATTAATTATTTTCCCAGAATTAAAAAGCAGGACAGAATTCATTCTCGTCTATATTAATGAAACATTTCTCACAAGAATTTTCCAGAATGTCTTGTCTAATGACGTTGCAATAGCTATCAGCTTGAATCTGGCATTTATCAGAATGGCACTGAGTTGAATTACGAGTATTCCAATTTCTCTTCCCATTCGAATCTTCCTTAATTAATTACAAATGCCATTTTTTTTGTGTGTAAGTCTATGACTTGTTTGGAGATTAGTATGTTGTGATTGGATTTCCCTTAATGTTTCTGTAACATGAGTCACGGTTGTTGCCTTAACGAATGCAAGAATAATTCGTTTTCACAATGCTTTGACCATTCATATGTCATTTTTTCTCATGTTCGAATCATTATGCTGTGTCGTGTTTTTCTGCAAATATAATGTAGTGTTTTGAGCATAAATAATTCGGATTTTAATTCGCTATTCAAGTTCTTATAGAAGTGATAAAATTATAAAGTGTTTTTGACAAAATCATTAGAACTATATGATTTATTAGCGCTATGACATTCTGCAATATGTTTTCATATAATCATTATCAATGTTATTGTGGCAGGATGTAAGGACTTACTAAGTTAATAAAATGGAATATAAAAACACTTGCTATCTTTTTACTTTATCGTATACGAAGTATAGATAAAGTATTGTAATCGAAAAAAATTCAAATTCAAGATGTTAACTAATCCCTACATTTAAAATTATCTTGAGCCCGAAAAACACTTTTGATGTTTTGTATGTCTGACCGTCTGTCTGTGATCACGGTACCTCAAAAACACTTTACGATATATGGCTGAAATTTAATACATAGAATTAGGATTAAGTTTGTAATTTCTATAAAAATTTGAATGAAATTCGTTGGTTTTTAAAAGCAACAAGTTTTTCGAAACAAGCAACAGTCATTTCGAACTATTAAAATTCGTAAGTAATCAATTTCATAATTACAGTGTTTCCACAAAAACGATATCATATCTTAAAAACAAAACAGATAGTTTTTTACATGCTTCTTTAACAAAGAGTTTGTTCGTTTGTCTATCAGTGAATTCACACCACTTTTGCACCACAGTTCCCCGCCGGCACGTTGGTGGATTATTACTCCCTTGGGGAGTACTGAAAAGATGGAAGCTACTTCCGAGAGTACTCCTCTTGTAAACGCTCTCCCCCTGAAAGAAATCGGAAGTAATCCTGGAAGGGGTGTACGTGAGAATAAACAGGCGAAAAAGTGAGTGGACCATAGCATCATTAATCATTTCGCTGTGTGATCTTGATTGTCAGCTCCAATAACACAGAACAAAGTGGTATAGGAAGGAAGTGAGTAAAATAAAGTTGTTTCTTCTTTTTTTTTCCACCCTTCTTGACCGCCTACTCTAAAGGACAATGAACAGGATCTGCGGAAATGCGTATATGGCCTATTGACTGTCTGTCACTGTTTGTTACATGGAACAAAATCGATACACAATTTTCGAGAAAAGAATACTTTCTCAAAATGCGTGCATTTTGTCACTGTGATTGATGGTTACAGAAGTAGAGACAAAAGGCGTTAATGTGAGGAGGGGTGTGCATTGCGTAGATAATGGTATCACATGAAAAGAGAAAAGGATAGTAATTGGATCGTTTTGGAAACGTTTTATTACAATGTTGTGTAACATTGTCTTTTTACTCTGAGAAGAGATAAGTAAAACTATAGCCGGCGTAATTTGCGTATTTTGAAATGCAAATGGGAAATTGAGATCTGAGTTACAGAATTTTTAGATTTTGAATTTAGGCTTCCTTTTCGTGATATTTTGGTAGCTTTTTAAATAATAATAATTTTTTAGATATAAAATTGGCATTATATATATTTTAGTTTTTATTTTTGTTATTCACATGAAATGCAATGTTCTCTGCACTTTAGATATACTCCAATATTTTTTCTGTAATTTTTACTCAATAGCAGTGTGATATTAATGAGTTCTCTTGTAACAGATTCATTGTTCACTGATTTATTTTGCTGTTTAGTTTAATGTATCATTTTTTAACTTATATAACCTTGTAATTTAAGTATTTGTAATCATTTTTTTCTGTCTACTTATGTGTCATACGATGTAATCTCATACGTCTTTTAAATAAATTCTACCAACATATACAAGATTAACAAAAAACAAAATTTCCTTCAGAAAGCTCCAGATTGCGTTCTATTTGTTGAAATAAGATAAAATTTGTACTACGGGTAGCTAAAATATTGAGATTGACATTTATTAAATAAAAAAAAACTAGTATTAAAGTATGTCAATAAATGGAACTGTAATAGACGATAAAAAATATGATTTATAAATCTTAATTTATAAAAAAACCACTAAAACTGCTCAATATGCCCCCCTTCATGTTCATCAATGTGCTGTAATCACAAAACCCCATTTTACACATCTTACGGAGTGAGTCTGCTGGAATATGAAGAATAGGGTATCAAATGCTTTCCCTCAAATGCTGATTTTTAACATAATATATTATACTTCAAGTAACGACACAACCAAAAGTCACGGAGAGACTTATCCAATGAGCAAAGAAGCCCTGCTATTGTAAACTGATGTCTACTCACCCGTGAATCTGTGAAATGCTGCATTAGTGATTGCTTTAAAGTGTGAGGAGGTGAGCCATCCTGCATGAAAATGATATTCTGAAGGCATCCATCCTGTTGAAATTGTAATATTACAAAATTCATTAGCTTCTTGCTGTCCAGTGACAGAACTGGCTTGAATTCACTTGCAATTATCTCGTCAGAAAATGCGGTCCAATGATAAAGGTAACCACAAACCACACCATACTCTCCCATTTTCAGGATACAAGGATGGAATTACCTGAATAGCTTAAGGGTTTTCTGTTCTAAAAATTCGACAATTGCGAGTGTTACCTTACTCATTGCAGCAAAAGAAGGCTTCGTTATTCCACAGAATGTTCAGTGCCCAGGTAACTTCAACCATCATCAAGAAAGAATTGACGTTCAAAAGTTTTAGAAACCTCTATGGAGTCCCCAACCTGCATCAGGTACACAGGTTTGATTTTGTAAGAATAAAACGTAAAAGATCCTTCGTCAAGACTTTCGTACTGTGGAATACGGCATATCCACTGCATGGGAAACCAAGGGCACACTCACACTACCATACGAAAACTAACTGCTGAACGCAACGATTGTGGTAACTATATTTTCAAAAGTCGTAAAGGAAATTTACTTACGTCCTCCACCTGGAAGAATGCTGAGTTCTCTAGTTGTCATAAATATTTATACCATCTTGTATTGGGCACATGGAGACATTGGACCTCTTAGTATTCACTCCATATGATAGAATTCTTTTACTGCTGGAACGGAGTTCTACTAGTTCTGGTAAAACGATATTACTATCAGTGCTTTTTCTTGCAGCGTTAACATTATTTAACGTAC